>NC_079148.1:72674721-73345087 GCF_945859685.1 Eupeodes corollae
CCATCGGGACATAGTTGCAGACAGACAGCCAGGTCTGTGACGTGTAAATGGGCCGGAGCACATGTCAAGCAGCTGTCTTGTCCAGCACCGGCGCATGTTTCGCACGATTCATGACAGGGCCAGCAAACACCACCCTGGTTTGGGAAGCTTCTTGGTGGACAGCGACTCACACATGTACTGAAGGGGGCATGAGGGAGTTGAGTTGAAACAACAAAATTATAGAGTAAAAGTTGTACTTACTTGTCAAGGCGATAGTGTTTACAGGCGACGCATTGAGTCGGTCCACGACCATAGCATCCCTGGGAATCACACTCTGGATCACAATCATGCAAAACAAGCTTGTTATTGGAATCAGCCATGACATTTTGTCGTTGCGGCGTTGGAATATTATGACCATCAACTGTTGCTACTGCCTTTTCGGGATTACTGCCAGCCCCTGTGAACAGGTTCTGATAGTTCAGGTAACCAGAATACTGATCGGCGTTGAAGAAACCTCCTGCAGCTTGTCCCAGATCAGAGTCCGTTGGGAAGACGAATGGATTAAGACCCTGGCCTCTGCGTGATTGATCCTGCAGATCACCCTTTAGGCGAACGGGCTTAACTGCAGTACCGTAGAATATCAATTGCCATTTGGAGAGTATTCCTGGCTGATTGACCCGTCTTCGTCCGCCATTTATAACTTGTAGATTCCAACGTCCTTCGGCTTTCTCACCCCAGAAGTGGACACTTAAAAATGGCCAATCATCGAAATTAGATTTGACGATGTCTCGAGGCCGTTCGAATAGAAGAGTACTCGTTGTGCCCATAGGAGATGTGAGTAGAATTCGGAGATTACCTCGGGGAAAGAATCGTAAAGTTATCTTACACTGTACGTGTTCCAAGTAGCGGACTTCATTGATAGTTCCCGCGCAACCATTCACGTCCATGTGTGTCTGAAGTGTGTAGCCGTAGCTGCCTTCGATCTTGCGGTCTTCATTGTTTTCCCGAGACTTACATATGTGTTGTGGCGGCACTGATGTCCACTGTTCCGCTAACGAGACCATACCACCAGCATCCATTAAACCGTAGCCGAATTTATGGCTGTATTTCCGCTTGACGCCATTGATTATCCATCCACTTTCCTTTTCTAATGGTTCGGGGCGCGATGTCATAACCACCAAATACTGCATATCTCTCCATGTTAGATTTGGATTTGCTTCGAGTGCTAATGCACAAATACCAGCAGCTAGAGGAGCTGACGCTGAGGTGCCGGTATGCTCGACAGTACAAATATGATCGGGACGCAGTCTGCCGTCCATATCGACTGTTGCTACACTTTTATCATGACCGGGTGTGCCAGAGCTGTAGGTTGTCGCCAGTGTTGAGGAACATTCTTCTAGATACCAGGGTTTGAATCTGAAATGAAATTAAAGATATGGTTTATTAGAAAAGACATTCTTGGAAATAAACTTTTTTACTAAAATTCTAGGCCCTATAGTAATGCAGCAATGTACATCTCAGACCAAAAATAATGCGACTGAAAAGTCAGGCCAATTCCGCAAACAGAGGTTAAGAAGAAACAAGAAGTTAAAAAAGAAAAAAACATTTGCCATTCTTTCATAGATTAGTCCTGATTTGTTTTGATTTGTTTGTGGACCTTGCTACAAGGCTGGAAAATGTTTTACGCTACTTTTTTATCGCGGTAAAATATCTTAATCTGTGAGCTCATACGAGCTGATCCGCTGGTAACGCTTAAAATTAGATATTTAATGTATCGTTTTTTAAAGAACGCATTAAGTAGTAGCATATCATTAGAAGCTACCTGCTTTTGGACCTATATCATCATGTAATGTTATTAGCGTTACCTTTGGTTCCTTTTTGTTTTTTTATTTGATTACGGAAAGCTTACTAACTCATTCATACTTGCCCCTAGATGTTTGATTTTCTTTCACATGTAGGCAAGGCCGGCAGGTAAGGGCTTCTTACCTAATAATTTAGAAATCATACCCAGCAGGCCTGTTAAAGTGGATGTTCGTATGCTCGACAGTATCACACTAAAGCTAGTTTAATGGCCCAATGCGATTCCACGTGAATCGTAAGGCTTTCCACAAAAGATCAATGAAACCAGCTGACGGAACGTGAAAAACTGATTATTTTAATATGATTGACACGGTTTATATCATTATAGAAGAATTCTCCTAGGGAAGTCCTGCGTTTTTGAGCTAGAGCAGGGCATTTACAGAGGAGGTGAAGAACTGTTTCCTTCTCTTCCTCATCCATAAAGCTTCTGCAAAAGTCATTTGATAAAACGCCTTGCCACCTGGCGTGCCTTCCTACTAGAGAGTACCCGGTTATAACACCTATTATCGAGTTTACATGTGATCTTCTTAGGGATAGCAAGCGCCTTGAGTGCTTTGAATCAAGTGGAGCCCACATGTTCTTCATGACCTGACACGTGGTGATATTATTTCACCTGATTTGTGCATCCTTCTTAACATCTTAAATTCGAAATAGTTTAAATGTATGTAGCTAGCCAAACGTGGAAGAAGGGATTGTACTGTACCGTTTCTGGCGAGTTGATCTGCCTTACAATTTCTTCGAATTTCTCTATAACCCGGCATCCAGCAAAGTTGAATATTAAACTATTGTTCATTAGATATGATTGATAGTTATGGACTGTTATAGAGTTTGTGGAGACAGAGTCCAGAGATTTGATAGTGGACTGACTATCTGAGAAACTACGGATATCAGATGTTGATATCACGTTTTCTTTATTCCAGGACAAGACTTCTTCTATCGCCAAAAGTTCGCCCTGGAACATGCTACAATGATTGCGAAGGTGGAATGAGAGACTATATTTCAGTCGCCCAGAGTACACACCTCCACCAACAACTCCACTTGTTTTCAATCCATCTGTGCAAAAGTGGATTGACTCGTCTTTTAGGAATATCAGAAAGATCTGAAAGGTAAAGAAATCTGGAAGTTTCTGGCGAGCTCCGGTTGGAATATGGTGTAGTCTGCGTGGTCTGGAATTGATTGTAAATACTTAAGAAATACGGAGTGGTCAATATTGTTGTCAACCCACTGACATGAAGCTTTGAGGCGAATAGAAGAGCTTTCTATTTGTTTGCTAAGAATATCAGAAGGTCTAAGGTATAGAAGGGCATCCAGTGCCGCTGATGGGATCGTTCCAAGCCAAGACAACTTAAACGTTAGAATTTATTGGATTTATCGCGGTTTATAGCCTTTTCTAAAGCCATCCACCACACTGCCACACCGTATTTTAAGTTCTGTATGATAACCGATGTGTAACGAATGCTTAATTCGGGCTTATAAGAGGTCAACAGTAGCTTTTTGACCCTTTCGGGTATATAACGTTCCTAATTTTTTTATATGTATATAGGGAGGGTAAGTATGTGGAATTTTGTGTACCCTAGAAATAGGACTTAAACGGTACACTCAGTCCACGACGTTAGGTATTAGTTTGTCTAAAGAGTTTTATACGAGTTCTTTCAGGGTGCTTTCCTGAAACTGCTGTACCTCTGAAACTTTCCGCATCCAGACCCGTTAGGATTTCACTTACCACCAGGTTTTAGAGGAAAGGGCATACAACACCTTCTTGCGGAGAACCTCTGCTAACAAATCTTCTAGCAGAAGAGTTGCCTAGAAATCAGTTAATTATTCTGCTAGTCAGCTTTGAATGAATAAAGTCAAGAGTTCAAAGTATATGGTCCGAATAAGTTTTATTTTTTTTTTAAATATAATTATTGTTTTTTCGTCAACATTAAAAACGTATTCCTTCCATTTTTGTTCTTCACCAAGTACAATATTTCTACTTTATCGTACTTTAATAATTTTAAAACTTTTAATTGTATGCTAAAACATTTTGTTTTTTATTCAAAATCTAACCACAGGTTTCATTATTACCGTAACTGAAACTCACATATTAAACTTATAACCACAACGATGGAATAATAAAATAAAGTAGGTGTAATTAGGTATATGCGTATAGTATCATTAAAGCAAAGCTCTTTTATTCAAAATTGGCCATATTAGTGCTTTGAGTTTTGTATTAATTAATTTTTTCTATTTTTGCACTTTATTTTTCCCTTGCGATTTAGTTGTTATGTGTTATGTTTTGTTTTTTAAGTAAAATGAAACAAAAGTCCAATTTAATTATATAAATTAATTAATTTTTGTCCCGAAGAGTAAAAGCAGCAGCATCATAATCATCATCATCATCAGAATGAGTAATTATTTTCCGAACAGAATAGAGAAATTTTCGACAATACAAAGCAAACCACATTAATCCATCGGTTATTGTGCGTTGTTATGTTAATGTAAAAAAGATGGTTTGGTTAGTTTGGATATTATTTATATGTATATGAGCAAGTGCGAGCAAAATAACAAAAAAATAATTTCATTTTAATTAATGGTTTTAATTGTCATCTGATGTTGCTTCAAATTTGCAATTAAATATACTTTCCAAGTACTTACAGTATTATATTCGTTTTTAGGATTCCTATTATTTCCATTGAAATTAAAATAAGACCAATCAAGTGGTATTGGTTAAATTTTAGCAGAAATTAATTTTTACTTATTAAAACTCATTGAATATTTTTATATTAAATTTCCATGGATAGGGATTGTTTTGTTTGAGTGATTTGTATGGGTGTAATAATTCAAAAAGAGGTTAGTAATGAAATGACTATAATCAACATTCCCTGAAATAACTACAAATATGCAGAAGAAGTGATACTTAACTGTCATATTGTTCGCCTCATATTTCATGTGGGATATAATATGGCGCATTCAACAATTCCAGTTAAAAACCACATTTCTATCCTAATATTGGCAGTTTATTATGCAGATTAAATTTAGGAAACGCTTATACCAATATTTCTGCGCTACTGGCTTTGAAAAATTCCTGTAACCTCCAGAATATTTTTAACATGAATTAATCCCGAAAAGCTTTAAGTCCAACGGTCTTGTGGGTGGCACATCCTTAAAGGAATTTATCATTCGTTTTATTCATGAAAATAGTGAAAACGAAGTCATCTGGTGTATCAAGAATATTTTGGAAGACAACCATTTACCAGTCACGATAGTTTTTTATATTAATATGAAAGCTAGAAAGGCAGAGCCGTTGTGTAAAAGTTGTATAATTCTTCATAATGGCAATTGATAGAGAAAGACAGAGCATGGTGAGGCGTTTAACATCCGCCATAGTAAGACTGGCTAACGAATCTCTCTGTTTCAAAAACTGCCACAATTGGGTTTAAGGATATTCCTAAAACGGTCAGTATCATGGTTGTTCTTAAAAAAACGGCAGTAATTTGTTCAAAAAAAAAGGTTTAGAAAATCAATTTAAAACCTTAGATTCTAAATATTAAACATTTAACCTTTTTTTTGAAGAAAAAATTGATAATTTCCCATAGGAAATAATTTTGGTCAGTCTGATTTGTCGAATCGAAAATTTTGATATTTCTAGATGTTTCAGGGACCTGGAAGTATCGAAAAATGTCAAAAATTTCAATTAGGGAATCTAAATCAAATATTTTCAGAGATATGAGAGTGTGTGCGGGATACCATTTTTCGACGTTCCTATCTCAAGAACCAGTAGACGTATTGACTTCAATTAAATTTTGCTATACAGATAATGATACAAAAAGATGAAAAAACAGTTTTAAAAAAATTGAGAGGGTTGTTTTTTTTTTACTTCGACCTTGGACTTAGACATCTGAATTCTTTGAAAATTCTTTGAAAATTTCCGACTCGAGTTTTTTTTATCAAACATGACAAGTATAACGATCTAGAGAAGTTGGAAAAAGTGGGTCCCCGGTTTTTGTCCCTCTATCTCTCTGTCTGTCCTTGGCCCTAAAGCCCAAATCATTGGATCGATTGAGTTTAGAGTATTAAATTTGGCTTTTAAGCTCATTCGCTTTAGGCGTTTTTTCCTATTTTTTTTAAGACTGCAAATAACAGAAGTCCCGATAAATTTTTAATACATTTTTTCTAAATTCTTGTTATTAACTTCGATTCTTTCTATTTAATAAATATTTTTGTATTGCTTCCAAAAATTACCCCCTTTGAAACGTTAATTTGTTAATAAGTTTTCTCAAGAACAAACGAACCGATTTCCACATTTGTTTTTGAACAAGCTTTTATACGGTGTTAACAACATTAACATTAAAAGATACCTTAGTTGCGAGGCACCAACAAGCCTCGGATACAGACGGATTCACTGTTGACAACCCACGCAAACGAAATGAGGACAACGAACTTCGAACACGTACAGATATGTGCAATGTTACGTCCCTTAATAGACCACGTGCAGCCGAACAATTAACGAAAGCCTTAAACTGCTGCAAGGCAGATATTACCGCCATCCAAGAAGTGCCATGGGATGGACCGGCCAAACGCAAACTAAAAGACTGCGATATATACTACTTCGACTGCTACCGAGAACAAAGACAGTGTCTATTTGGGTGTAGATTTGTTGTTGGAACTAGACTCAGGCAAAAAGTCTTGAGTTTCAACAGTGTGAGCGAGGGCATCACGACAATCCGCATCAAGGCTAAATTCGCCCAAATAAGCCTAATATGCGCGCATGGCCCAACAGAGGAGAAAGATGAAGACACCAAAGACATATTCTTCGAGCTCTTGGTCAAGACATATGAGCAGTGCCCTGGCTATGACATTAAAATTGTCTTAGGAGATTTTAATGGCAAGCTAAGAAGAGAGGACATCTTTGCTGGTATAATCGGCAGATACAGACTGCACGACACTACCTCCGACAACGGATTCAGGCTGGTCGATTTCGCTGCGGGGCGAGACGTTCTGGTAGCTGGTACGCAGTTCACTTATCTTAATATCCACAAGGGGACATGGAAATCTCCTGATCAATCAACCGTCAACCAGATTGACCACATTACGATCGAGGCACGACACTTTTTCAGTATACAGGATATCCGAACATTCCGAGAGGCCAACATTGACTCGGACCACTACCTCGTTGTAGCCAAGGTACGTCTACGGATATCCCGATCCAAGCCAAAACAAGGAAGTACTGTGAGAAGATTCGACGTTAGACGGCTACTATCGCAAGAGACTGCCATGTCCTTTTCCGATCGAGTCTCTAATAACCTCGTAAGGAGTCCTATGCTGCCTGCATTACGCATTGAAAACCAGGGGCAACGTTGCCCTGCAGCCATCAGAGAAGCCTCTGAAGTGCTAGGTTTCACACGGTCACTACAGCAAAACCCCTGGTTTGACGACGAATGCCAGCAAGCGTACGCAGCGAAACAACAGGCACACAAAACGACGCTACACAGGGAGACTAGAGTTGCTCGCGAGCTCTACGAGCAGAAGAGGAGAGAGGAACACCGGCTTCTTCGATGAAAAAAAGAGAGCATGAGAAGCGCGCGATCGAGGAGATAGAGGGATGTCAAAACAGGAATGAGGTTCGTAAATTTTACCAAAAGGTAAAAAAAACCTCCCATGGGTACAAGCCACGAACCGAAGCCTGTAAGGACATCAGTGGAACCGCAGTCTATATTGAGAATATGGAAAGACCACTTCTTCAAATTATATAACGGCGATGACGAACCGAATTCCGCTGTGAGGGCGATAGAACCACTCAACTTTGGCGACGCAGATCAACAATTCCGCCTACCCGACCTTGACGAAATGAAGATAGCTATATCTAAACTTAAGTCAAACAAAGCTGCTGGAGCTGACGGCATCGCTGCCGAATTATTCAAATAAGCAGGCGATGACTTGTTAGGGACCATGCACGAACTCATCTGCAAAATATGTTCGGAAAAAAACATGCCCGATGAGTGGAATCTCAGCATAGTTTGCCCAATAAATAAAAAAGGAGACACTCTAAATTGCGCCAAGTACAGAGACATTATGATAGGTCCTTATCAGTGTGGCTTCAGACTAGGTATTTACACTACGGCAGATCTTGGAAAAAACCCAGGAGCTTCAAATCGATACCCACCATCTCTTCATCGATTTTAAAGCCGCGTATGATCCATAGGGAAGAGCTCAACAGAGCAATGTCTAGTTTTGGCATCACTGTCAAACTTATCCGTTTGTGCAAAATGACGATGGAGAATGCATGCTCCTCTATAAAGGTCGGAAAAGATCTTACCGATGCATTTGATGTCAAAAAAGGTTTTAGATAAGGCAATGCACTGTCATGCGACTTCTTCAACATCGTTTTGGAAGGAATTGGGCAAAACTCAACCGTCAACACTAGAGGCACAATCTTCAAAAGGTCCATCCAATTACTCGGGTACGCAGATGATATTGACATTATTGGAAGATCAAAGCGTGAAGTCAGTGGAGCGTTTTTGAGTATTGCGATGGAAGCGAAGAAGATGGGTTTAGTGGTCAATGAGGGCAAGACCAAGTATATGCTGTCATCAAAAAAGGACATTGAACAACGACGTCTTGGACAAAACGTCACCATGGACAGCTATAGCTTTGAGGTAGTTAAGGACTTTGTCTACCTAGGCACCGCTATTAATGCAGACAACGACGCCAGCGCTGAAATCAAACGAAACGAAGAACTCTTGCAAATCGCTGCTTCTTTGGACTTAGATGGCAATTGAGAAGTGAAGTCCTCTCTCGAGTATCTTAAATCACCATCTATAAGACACTCATCATCCCGGTTCTCATTTATACCGCTTAAGCGTCAAAGAAAGATGAGGGCGTCTTAGGATGCTTCGAGAGAAAAATTCTTCGGGTGATTTTTGGTCCCATACGCATAGATGGAGAATGGAGGAGAAGATATAACGACGAACTGTACGGGCGGTACAGCGACACTGATCTAGTTGGCAGAATTAAAGCCCAACGGCTTAGATGGCTAGGTCATGTAGAGCGGATGGACATCAACGCTCCAGCCCGGAAGGTCTTCGAATCCAATCCCGGGGAACGGCGCAATAGAGGAAGACCGCGACTCAGGTGGCGCACGCAGGTGGGAGAGGACCTCAACCAACTTGGCGTGCGAAACTGGAGACAGCTAGCTAGGACCGAGCTGGCTGGAGGAGCATGTTGGTAAGGGCCCAGGTCCGCCCCGGACTGTAGCGCCACCTTAAGTAAGTAAGTAAGTACTCTTAAAACCATAATATAAAAAATGCAATAGGAAAATATTCGAATAATAATAAATTTTCCAATAGACTGAATAACATTTACCCAAATTAGTTGCACTCAATTTTGAGCCTCACTTATTCTCCCAATAAAAAATTTATACCAATCACCACTAAAAAGCTTTGTGATAAAGTTGGACCTCATAAAATAGCTATAAATCAACCCAATTTTCATTTTAAATAATATTAAATTTAAGAGAAAAAAAAATTCTATATTCGAAATCGTTTAGTACCTTACTTAAATAAGACAAATAAATAAATGTCTGTTTGTACATTAGACTTTGCCTACAGTTTGCTGCTTATACTAACAAAAGGATGGATCTAAGGATGTTAGGGTGAAATACATAAAAAGAGAAAAATCGTAGAAATCATCTTGATTTATTTTACGATAGTTTTTTTTTTCATCTTCGTATCTTTTTGGTAAACAACAACAACAACGACAAAAAACACACAAAATTAGATTTTTTTATATTCCCATATAACCAACCTACATTATAAAAATAGAAAAATACATATTTCTCCAAAAACTGAGTTTACATTCGTTCAAATTGCGGAAACCCATTAAATAAATTTACGTTGAGTTTACGAACTGTTTTACTGCGTTTTTTTATATCATCGTGAAATATATTATCTATAAACGGAAAAAAACTAAATAATTTAATTGTAACAAGGATGTTTTAATGCATTATATATTATGTACTTATATATAGAAATAAAAATCATCCTGATTGGCATAAGGATCAGACTACACATAAACATGTTTCTACATATGTATATTTTTGAAATCAATATTTGGTTTATGGCAGAGAAAAAAAAAAATGAGACATGTCCTTATTATAAAATTTTGTACAAGTCTCATGAATCCTTGACATTTGGAACAATAATAATACCAATAGAGTAAAGCTTACTTAGTTATATAGGCATAAGTATAGCTCTTATAAAAAAAAAAAAAAAACATATAAATATTTTAAAGGATAATGATGCGTCGAATTTTGCTTCATTATAAATATCTTTTTCGGATTTGAATAGGTTTTATTAGGACTATAAAAGAACAGAAACAAAAGTATAACAAGTTAAATTTCGAAAACCTTTTAGATGTTTAATGCAAAGAAAGGATACAACATACAAATACACATTGTTAACTATATGTACATATATATAAGAAACATTGTTTGATACAAAGATATACTTGGAAAGTAATCTTGAAGGATGAGAATTTTAAGAAAAGATTTTATGAAATATTATTACATAAATATGCGTGCAGTGTATATTGTTTCTAACGGATGTCAATGGTGCCGACTTCAGGTATTTGATGATCAAAGAACTTAATTGAAATGTTCTATAGTTAATTTTTGAGTTTAAGGATATTTGAGTTTTATGTTAAAAATATCATATGTTAAACGGCTTTGAGCTTAAGTTTTAAATGAAGTTTTTTGTTATGTATTAAAGAAGCTTTTGTTAAACAACGACGTTACATAAAGTATCTATTAAATCGAAATATTGTGTTTTTTTTTTGTTAAATAGTTTACAGGCACTCAAGGGGTTATTAGTACTCTTTACATGTATATATTTAAACACAGTGCGAGCATTAGGGAAGGATTTAAAAGGAGATACCGGTGCACATTGGTCTTAAAGTTCTGAAAATCAAAATGGGAGGGAAAAAGAGTTGGCTAAACCATTCCACATTCTCGATGTGCAATTAAGAAAGAATCTCTATACTTGACAGTACGCCCGAAATTGAGCTCAAGGGTAAACTGATGAGCATTCCTGTAAGTGCGAGTATTACGGCTGAATCGTTTAAGGGGTGGAATGCAACTGCCTAGTTCGACAGAACATTGTTTGTAAAAATATGAAAAATTGCGGCAGTGTTCTAGCGATGTAAATGTTTCGATTATAGTTCTATCGCCTATCATTTTAAAAGACCTTTTTTGTATTCTATCCAAGATATTTAAACTTGTTTTAGGTACACCTGCCAGATGAGCGAATTATATTCAAGCTTTGGACGGATAAAGGCTTTGTAAATTACAGCCAGATTGGAAGAGGTGACAAATTTCTTGCATCGTCGAAGGAATCCGAAGCACCTGTCAGCATTTTTGGCAATTTCAAATATATGATCGTTCCATGAAAGGTGATCTGTGATACACATACCAAGTACTGACAGTTGCTTAGTTTCTTGGATGGAAGTGCCACTCATAGATAGTGGTATCGGAGGTGTGTAACGCTTTAACGACAGGAGACAGCATTGAGTTTTCGAAGCATTAAATTCCATACGGTTTTTGATTCCCCATTGTACAATGCTGTCAAGATCTGAATTTAATGAGCTTATCATACGCTGCCGTTAAAGTTCCACATACGAAGGACAAGGATGTGAATCTAGAAACGAGTATGAGAAGCTGAGGGTACTGTCTGGTACTGAATATAAGAAAAAGAGTCGGAGACAAAACGGAGCCCTGGGGGACACCAGAATTTATTTTCTGAATTTAGGACTTGAAATTATCCAATACAACTTGTATTGAACGGTTAGAAAGTTAATTTCTAATTCAACGAAGAAGAGATTTATCAATACCAAAAGCACGCATTTTCGATAAGAGAGCTTGGTGCCAAACTCTATCAAATGCTTTTGAAATATCAAGTGCAATAATCTTATTTTCTCCAAAACGATGTAAAGATTTGTTCTACTGTTCGATGAGATAGACCATGAGATCACCAGTGGACCTATTGCTACGAAAACCATACTGTCGGTCATTAGAAGGTTCCGTTCTTCGAGATATTTCTTGAGCTGATAATTAATCAGCGTTTCCATGACCTTGAAAAGAAGGGACGTGAGTGCTATTGGACGATGGTTAGAGGGAGAGGAGGCTTTGCCTTTTTTAGGGACAGGATGGACAGATGCTATTTTCCATCTACTCGGAAAGAGACCTGTAGAGTAGGAAAGATGGAAAAGTTTACGCAGTGGTTTTGCCAGCGATGAAGAATACCTCTTCAGGACAATTGGGGAGATACTATGCGGGCCAGCGGATTTGTGCATGTCAAGGTCTTTTAGTACTCTCGCAACGACACGAGGAGGACTCATGACACTTTCCCGGTAGCGTCGAATTAACAGCAAACTGTGCTGCAACAAATTGTTTCTATCAATCAAGCTTATAGAAGTGTCATTGTGGACGAGCGTTGGAACAGAGGATAACGTGGTGTTTCGTACGTTTTTTACAAATGACCAGAAATTTTTACTACCTTTGGGACATTGTAGCATTTTTTGCCTTAATTTCTGATCATGCAAAAATTTGGTTCGACGAATATGACCATTACATGACTTCCTAGCTTGTTTGAACTTATTCCGGTTTTCCTCAGTCGGGTTGGCTTTGTAACAACGGAAACTTACATCTCTGATCCTAATAACCACTTTACAGCTCGAATCAAACCATCAGTTCTCTTTGGGTACGATAGATTTTACAAAGAATTAAATTGGTAACCATATCTGCGCTGGAATCCACGTCACAATCGAGGAATCAAAGTGACCAATTAAAGTTCCTGAAGAATTCATTGAGACCGTCCCAGTTGGCTTTCTCATATTGTCAAACGGTTCTCATAGGAGTTTTTTCTTTAACTGGGGTTTTAGACATGAGAATTTTGCAGATACTATACAATGGTCTGATGTGCCTAGAGGCACATTGTTTGTTGTTTGAAATAATGGTGTTTTATTTTGTTTGTGTAATATAATTATAGGGATCAGTCTAGTACAATACCGAGATCAGAAAAATTGGATTGGATCTATTCAAACGTGACGTATTTAACATATCGATCACTTTCCACCTTGTTTTCGTTAGCGACATTTTCAATAAAAACAGAAAATATTTTATAGAAAATGTTCGTATCACTTGAAGATATAAGACTTGTTGTGAAGGTGTAGATAGGTATTGTCAATAATATCCAATGCTGACTTGACACAAATAGTTTTATGAGCCAGTAATAAACTTTTCATACGTTATTCCCTTTTATACTTTTGGGTGTAAGACACATTGTCTTAAATTATCATACGCTGCCGTTTAAGTTCCACATCTGAAGGACAAGGAATCTAGAAACGAGTATGAGAAGCTGAGGGTACTGTCGTCGGCGAAACAGGTTATTGGATTGGAAGTGAAAGACAAAAGATCGTTTATGAATATAAGGAAGAGTGTCGGAGACAAAACGGAGCCCTGGGGGACAACAGAATTTATTTTCTGAATTTAGGACTTGAAATTATCCAATACAACTTGTATTGAACGGTTAGAAAGTTAATTTCTAATTCAACGAAGAAGAGATTTATCAATATTTTATATAAAATGTTCGTATCACTTGAAGATATAAGACTTGTTGTGAAGGTGTAGATAGGTATTGTCAATAATATCCAATGCTGACTTGACACAAATAGTTTTATGAGCCAGTAATAAACTTTTCATACGTTATTCCCTTTTATACTTTTGGGTGTAAGACACATTGTCTTAAATTTTCCAATATTTTAAATCCAGCAATTTTTATTATAACATTTCCAAAAATGTATTGAGATCTTCTAATAATTCTTTACAATCCTTGATGGTTTTAATAAATCGAAACATTTGAACACAATTTGTTTAGATTAAGAAGTGTTTTAAGTTACTTTTAAAAGCGTTGCAATATCTCATTCATAGCTCATTCGACCGTATCCTTCGGTTACATTTATAATTACATATTGAAACAATAATTAGTGGCATATAATTAGGTGCTACCTACTTTTGTACTTTTTATCGTGGCCTATCATTAGGCAATTTCTTATGACATTAACTCACGAATCTATGTTGAAACACTATTCAAAATAGGAGACGGGCAGTTATAAGCCTATTCCGAGGGGTATGTGACACTAACGCAAGCTTTTTGTTTTTAAGTACAGAGTTTCTCTGAACATATTACAAAATTTACAGAATTACATGCTTAATGAACAATTTATCTTTTAAAGGGCGAATATAGCACTAAGAAACTATGTGTTTTTGAAGTTTAATTCAAACCTATTCGATAATAGGAGGGAGTATTTTTCAGCAGACATTGCCGTTGACTCAGAACTTAGCAATTCATACCCTCATGACTTAGAACGCAGCACTTCATACCCAGTAGAATTTCTTAACTCACTTTAGCTGTCTCGTTTGCCCTCACATAACCTGCAATTAAAATTAGGGCAATGGTAATGATATACCATTCCAATTTGAAAGGATTCAATTCCATATTAAAGTTAGCTTCGCTATGGCTATTAATAAGGCCAAAGAGCACACTAAACGTATTAGAACTGAACCAAGAATAGTCGTGTTTCATCACTTTAGCAATAGACAACTTCATCTTTGGGTCCTTTTTGTTTCTTTTGATCATGGAAAGCTTACCAATTAACTCAAGCGAATGGAATGTCTCTGTGTGATAGCAGCGTGTAACAGTTAGTCATTAATTTATAAAATAAATAGCAATGGACCAAGGTTACTCTCTTGAGGTACACCAAACTCTATGATATCTTTCTTTAAGTATTAATAATTATGTATGCATATGTATGGTTACAATTATGCTTCTTTTTTTTCTTAACATTCCTTAAGCAATCGATACGGTCCTTAAATTTTTGACATAATTTCTCTTTATTCTAATAATATCATACTCACTTTTACGTAATAATCAGACAAAATATTAACAAATGTTCTGAACTTATTTACTCGTATCTATCTCTAAGTCCCACTATCGTGATGTAATTTTGTTTACAAAATTTTTGTCCACACCCAGATATGTAAAAGATACATTTAATTTTATTTAATGTAGGTTTGAGATTTTAATCCTTAAATTCTTGCATGAATAAATTTGAATTTGAACTGATTTAAACCATTCACACGACAAAATCCAAATCATCATTCTGTATATAGAAAAATGTATGTATGTATAAATTTTCTGGAATCTTTGTACATATGAATGTATGTTAGTGTATATACATATATACATATAATATGTATAATGTGTCAAACAAAAATGGTGAATTTTCTACAGATGAATGATTTTATTTTATTGCTTCCTTAAAGGAGTTGATGATGGTGATGGTAGTATGACGAATTTGTGGTATTTATCGATTTTTACTTTTCTATACGGGAAAGTTTTGGATTCACAGAAAAAATAGAGGCTGTGATCCGACCAACACTGATAACTTCTGATCCCGTCTTTCGATTTGTCTCGCTCATAAGTTTGTAGGTTTTCGTGTTGTGTTATCAGCTAAAATGGTTTAAGAAAAAATTAAAAAACCCAACAATATTTTGCATGTGATGAAAAAGTTGGATTTCAACATTTTTTTTTGTTCGAGATTTTTAGTCGTTAAACAATTTTTACCAATTTTAGTGGCATTTGCGTACTACTTTTTGTAGATTTTAATTCGCATATTTTTTTTTTCTGTGAGATAAAATAAGTTTGAAGCCAATATTTTTTTAATTTTAGAAAATATATTTGAGTCGAAAATCAATTTTTACCAACTTTGAGTAATGTTTTTTTAGGTTTTTATTTTTTATAAAAAAAACTGTGAATCCGGTTATTCTCAAAATTTTACCAGATGTTAAAACTATTTTTTGTTCGTAAAAGTTTCGAGGTGACAAATAATTTTGTTTGCAGTTTTTTGATTTATAAATTCTTTTGCATTTTTCTGCTTGAAATTTATTTGAAGTCGAGATGGTTCTTGAGCTATAAGACCACGAAAAAAATGTCACGAGCGTACGTACACAAGCACGCATAGACATCTCTCTAAAACTATTTTATTTCGACTCTAAAATGTCGAGAAATGCCAAAATTTTCAATTCGACAAATCGGGCTTACTATGGGAAGTTAATATGAGTTGGTATATTAAGAAGGGTGATAGGAAATGCTTAAATAACTTTTTAAAACACTTTTAAGAAAAAAATAATTTCAATTTTAGAATTCTAAGTCTGTATGTTTCCTCCTTAAGAAATCAGATCACGATCTTTTCTAAAGTCTCATTCTTTTTCTAAGTTAATTTAGCAGTTCAATTTGGTAAGGTAGTGCGCGCTAAGAGCAATAACATACGACCCAGTGGGTGTATTAGTTTCCTTAGTTTTGCAGAACCATAGATACAGATAGAAACCGTGAATTGAGTGCGAATATTTTTAAATTTTATGTGTGATAATAACAAATAATCTTATATTGAGAGGCAACCATAAAATAGGAAATATATATTTGCTGGAATTATTGTATTTTATGATCAAATGATGTCCTATTTTTGTATGAGTAATATATTATGTATATGTTTTTATTCATCAATAGATTATATACAACTGCACTACACAAGTATACGAATACGTATGTTTCTAGTGGTGAATGTTGGAACTAACAGTTTTCAAATTTTGCCTTGAGAAAACGGAATGACAATTTAAATAGGTTACATTTTTAAGATAATTACATACAATAGATAGAAAGGATAAGGATTGGATAAATATTATGTCATATTCCGTTTGCCCCCTCTTGAAACAAAATAGTCTAGACATCTACGATATACCTATAGCAAAGTATTTAAGAAATGTGAAGCGAACTTTATTTGTAATAGTTTATTTACTCATTTATTCGAATATGCGTTCGGAATACCATTGTTTGCGCCCATATCTCAGGAACCAGTAGAGATAAAGACTTCAAGTCTTGTGAAAATTGAACACAAATTTTTTTCACTTCGAATATTTTACAAACGAAAAATGAGAACAGGGCCCGTCTGTACCACTGCAACCTGTGTTACGTCACTATGGCGATCCAATGACCATAACCATAACCAGATTCAATGACCATAACTTGGCAAATGCCATCATCGACGAGAAAAGCGGAACTAATTTCATCCAACTCATCTTCGAATCACTAAAAAAAAGATGTCAGCTGGTGTCGATGGTACCTAATCTAAAAGGCTTTGTAGGGGTGCTTGTCTTGATTTGACTTGAAGAAGGCGTTGTGGTTAGAGAACCTGTATATAACGCTGACCCGGCTTGGTATAAGTAAAGAACTGTTGTATGTTCTTTATGGCCAGGCGGTTTGTTACTAAAATCTTTGATATTAAAAATGGCCTTCAGCAAGGAGCAGGTAATTCACCGATCTTGTTCAGAATTTACACCAGCGATCTGACAGGCAATTGCGTACACCGACGATCTAATTTCGTTCAGAACGGCCCCCCAAAATTGAGGTTAAGAGGGAGCTTTTGGAACGTGACTTCGACAAGATCCAACAATATTGCAATGACTGGAAGTTAAAAATCGTCTCTCAGAAATGCGAACTTATTCTGTTCAGGACTCCATTGTATGGAGCCTCAAAGTATACTATTAAGAAATTGAAAGATCTTATGATCGTTGGACCAAATTGACAGCAACTCTCGAAAAAAAGTGTAATATAGTCCCTTGGCATCTGTTTGGATCAGTATTTGTATTTTGACAGACATATGAGTGCTTATCTGTTTAGAGCTGGGAGAGCTTTAACGCTGATAAATTGGTTGTTTATTAGCAGCCGACTTGACAGTAGGGTGAAGGTGATGTGCTACATGGCTCTCATCCGGCAAATAATTGCCTATTGCCCAGTATGGTTTAACGTTGCCTCATCTCAAATAGAAAAAATTCAAAGATCTATAAAGTCGAAGTACAAACATAAATATTTTAACCTGGTTCTATACAACAGATTCAACATAAAAAGAATAGATAATTTTTTGCTTAAGTTCGACGAGAGCAACATTCCCGACCAACAGCTTATTAACCCAATAACGAATGATACGAAAATGCTTATTTAAGCGGCTATATCCCGCCCGAGCCCGATGATTTTCTCTATTTAGAAAATCGATGGCTGATACAGGATAGAGAGTCAGTTCAGCTAATCAATCACGTCAACCGTAAAACTGTAGATAGGCGCGTCCGCATAGGGTCAGTAAGTGATGTTCAATTTTCTTGATAGTTAAAAGAATGAAATAATAAAAAAGAAAAAGCAAAAACTGATTTTATAATTATATACAATTGTATGCAACGAAAAATCAGGCACAGTTTTGAAAAAAAAAAAAAATGAATAGACAGATTTTTTTACAAAAAATCTTGAAACTAACTATGTACATCTTCAAAAAAAATGCTGTCGACAAAAGTGGATCCCTCCATCTGTGACTGTTCGACTTTACAGCTCAAACTATTGGAAAGATTGAGTTCAAACTGGGGAATCAACATTTAAAGCAAATTCGCATTAGACGTTGTTTTTTTTTCAAGTCAAAAATAACTGTCAGTTTTTGGTTAAATTCAAAAATTCGAAATATCTCAAAACGAACCGATAAAATTTCATATCTCAAATCACAATAACACAATTAAACGAGTACATATCAAACTTTTTTTTCAAAAATTCTCAGCAATTAAAAATAATGTCAACATAAATTGATATTTTTTCATGTAATTGGTCCTATGCAGCAATCTGTAAGTTGTTGTAAAGTTGTAGTTGAATAAAGTGATTAGTTTCATAGAGAAAATGGCACGTAAAGCCATCAAAAACGATAGAAAAAAAGTATCTGTGCCTCGTCTATGTATGTTAGTATATAACATGCTAGAAACTATATAACTTTCTATAATATCTTCTTCATAAACTTAAGTTAAGGTTCAATACAAATCTAGGTGCCACACAGTAGAGTGGTAAACCTGTTTGCTATATATGGCTAAGGATATAAAAAAAAACAACATATACAGGTCAGAACCTACAAATACATTACTCCCGTCTTGACTGTTGATTGAAGCTAAACATGACCCCTAATAACTCAGTCAATTCAAAATGACCGCTCCCATTTGGCGAATAAAGTAAGGCGTCTTAAATTGATATTACACCACAGACAAACTTGAAATATAGTAAAAATTCACTTAAGTTTAATCCCCAAGGATGCTATAAAACAAATGGCAGTAAAATTTTAACCAGATAACCCATAAAGTATAGAAGTTGGAATTGCTAGAGTAGCATCAAGACAAATTGGAAACCATCTTTAAATACTCTGGATGCTCATAAAAACAAACCAAAAAAAAAACCACTAGAGACAAAAGTCATAAAACCACATTAACCTAATGAAAACAATTGCATCTTCTTATTTACTATTTACATTAGAATAAAATATGGTATATAGTAGTAGATATATGAAGATACATATAGGTAAATAAAATATATATGACTTTAACTTACCCGCCTTGTGTGGCACTTGATATTGACAGAGTGAATATTGAATTTGTGTATCCATCACAGTTGCAGGAATCTGTATAACGTCCGCCATTGCCAGAAGCCCAAACGAATATCGAACCTTTGCCCTGACGACCACTCGTAACTCCATAGATGAATGCACGTCTTGCCAATGGGCCGGGGCCGTCGACCGTCGAACCATCGTCTTCAGGTCCCCATGAGGCACTATAAATATCGATATGTTGGGGGTTCAAGCTAAGTGCTTTTGCTTCGACGGCATCATTAACGCTGCCATCCAACATCCGGACGCCTAATGAAGATACACAGAATACAGACAGTCAGTGAGATACAAAATCAAGATAAGAGCTTCAATTCCTACCGTTACCGTTACCGTCCACCGACCTGCCGCATTACGTATAGAGACATTCTATGTATGTCTGTTGTGTCGTGTCGTGTCAGGTCGGTAGGTCGGATGAACAAAAATACATTTATGCATTCATTTATTCTATTTTCACCAAATACACGTAGTATGCGGCAAGGATAACAAACACACACCCACTCAACACACACACATACCATAGAATAATTTTTTTTAATCCTGGATAGTATTGATTACAGATAAATAGTACAATATTATATAGGTACAGGGTATAAACGGGAATGAGCGAAGGAGCTTTGGTCCTTTGTCCATTATATTGCGCATACAGATAATAAGCCGGTTCTATGCAAACAAATGAGATGAGAATTGTTAGATACATTATTTGGACTTAATTAGCTGATTATCACCCTGAATGTTAATTTACTGTGTGGAGTACAAAGTTAACTGTAAATTGAGGTTTATTAAGTAACCTGAGGGTGGGATTATATACGATGTACCTATGTTTCTATATACCTACAAATAATATAGGATGCTTGGGTGGCTACAATAATAATATACAATACCTACGAGTTCGTAATACAAAACAACGAGCATTAATTTAATCTTTTTACTGTATACCTATTTTTATAGCCTTACAGATACAAGTCCTATAAAGTAATATAAGTGAAAGATAGTCAAAGAGAAGGTGTATAACCTATACCTATATACATAATCGTATATATCAAAGATTATACATCCCAAAGATGTGCTCTACAAATTTTAAAGAAGATTAAAATAATATTCGTAGAAGGGAAAACATTAATTGGCTATTGGGGAATTTCTTTTTTAGCATTGGGGTTGTAAGATCATAGAAATATCAGCTTATCTCCTTTTCATGTTTTTAAGACCTTTTAAGCCATTTCAAAATTATTTTCAGAGGAAAGCCATCATCAGGACACCGAATGTTTGAATCTTAATACAATTCTTTGATAAATCATATGCACTGTGAAGAAAGTTATTGCAGTTGGAAATAAATAAAATAACACAAAGCCAAAAGAGTCCAGAGTAAAGTTAGAAATTTGGTTCTCAAAATTTCGAATGTTTTATCCTTTAATACTTTTGAAGAACATTTTTTAAACTAGATATCGAATAAATCATTTAATTTATTTCATTTTAGACAACAAAGTTCATAGTGATTATCAAAGGTAAACAGAGACACTCTGAAAAAAAATAGCCGACGAAAGCTTAATTTTTCAAAAAATTACCTAAAAATAATTGGTGCAAAAAAAAAATTATATTTTAACGTCATTTAAATTTTACTTTATATGTTTTATATTTCTTCTAAATAATGCTTTAAATAAGCAATGAGTTATGACTATCGGACAGGGTAGCAATGAATTCTTGGAATATTACGGAACAGCTTATGTTATGGTTACAATATTGACTTAAATCTAGGCTTAAAACTTACGATCTGACAAAAGAAACTTAGGGAATAGTAATAAAATATGGATCAGGGTGGCCAATTCCCATCAGCCTCAAATCATTCATGCAAAATGTCAAATGTGGCGCTTGCTGTGTGGCATTTAGGGAATGAATTAATTTGGGCCTTAAGAAATTAGTTGTCATCGTTATGTAGCGCTCGCTGTCACGGTGACCGCCTCACTAAGGTCGTTTTTAAAAATTATGGACCAACTACGCAGCCGGCCCAAAATCTACAAAATCGGTAACTTTTTGAAGGACGCATTATCACCTGGTAAACATCGTCATTAAAGATGATTTTTTTGATTGAGATCATTTGGCGTTCCCCGAACGTACGGGTCTTGGCCGATTGTTTACTAAACCGGTCTTCCCCAATTTGTCCACCAAACGTTGAAGAGTCAACTCTGTCTACAGTTAAATGATAAAAAAATGTTTAATCATTTGATAAATTTGACGTGAAACTTGACATGATAATTTAGCATAAACAACTGAATAATAAAAAAAAGATTTGACAAATGTCACCAAAACGAAATGGCCACCACGGGCGCCAAATTCTAGCCGCGCCAATTGAAAAACCCTTTATAAACAGAATGCAAATCTATTATAAAGCAAAACGGCGCTGCATAAAAGGACGGGAGCTCATGAGCAGAAGAGGCGAGATTAACGCCGACTTCTCAGAAGGAAGAAGAGACGGCATGAGAAGCGTGCGGTCGAATATGTTGAGAGGTTTAAAAGCAGGAATGATGTTCGAAAGTTTTATGAGCAGCTGAAACGAAATTCACAGGTACATCAACCTAGAACCGAAGGCTGCAAAGACGAAAGTGGAAACATCATAGTGGAACTGCAGTCAATGCTGAGGATAGGGAAGTACCACTTCTGCAGACGGACCGAATTCCACTGTCAGACAGGATGATCCATTACACAAAGACGACGAAAGCCATTAATCCCGTCTTCCCGACTTAGACGAAGCAATATGTGAACGTCTAAAGCCCATCGCCAACAATCTGATAGTTCCTTATCAGTGTGGTTTTAGACCAGGAAAGACCACAGTTGATCAAATATTCACATTACGGCAGACCCTGGAAAATTTCCAAGAACACCAAATCGACACCCACCATCTTTTCATCAATTTTAAAACCGCATATGACAGCATCTACAGGGACGAGCTGTATAGAGCCATGTCAAGTTTTGGCATCAATGCCAACGCTGCTCCATAAAGGTTGGAAACAACTTAACAGAACCTTTCGATGTCATAAAAGATTTAAGATAAGGTGATGCGCTGTCATGTGATTTTCTTTACATCGTGCTTGAAAGAATAGTGCAGAGCTCACACTAGAGGCACTATCTTTTAAAAGTCTGTATAATAACTAGCATATGCTGATGACATTGACATAATCGGAAGAACTCAGCGTGATGTCAATGGGGCTTTTGTGAGTATTGAGGCAGAGGTGGCAAAAATGGGTTTAACGGTTATTGAGGGCAAAACAAAGTACCTACATACTGTCGTCAAGAAAGGACATACAACACCGACGTCTTGGTCAAAACGTCACTAACGACAGACGTAACTTTGAAGTAGTCAAGGACTTCGTCTACCTAGGCTCCGCTGTAAACGCAGAAAACAACAACAGCGCTGGGATCAAACGCAGAATAACTCTTGCTAACCGCTGTTTCTTTGGACTAAGAAAGCAATTGAGTGGTAAAGTCCCCTCTCGAGGGACTAAAGTGTTGCTATATAAGACCCTTATCATCCCCGTCTTGCTATACGGTGCAGAAGAATGGACCATGACAAAAGCGGATGAAAGCACCTTGGGTCGGTTCGAGATAAAAGTTCTTCGTGTGATCTACGGTCCCATATGCATCGAAGGGGAGTGGAGGAGAAGATGGAACGACGAACTGTACAGGCTGTACAGCGACGTAGACTTAGCAAGAAGAGTAAAAGTCCAACGACTAAGATGGTTGGTTCACGTAGAGCGCATGGAAACCAATGCTCCGGCCCGGAAAGTCTTCGAATCCACACCCACAGGACAGCGCAGTAGAGGAAGACCGCGGATCAGATCGCGCACAAGTGTAAGGTGACCTCACCCAACTTGGAGCGCGAAACTGAATCTTTCATAAATAAAAATAACCAGCAATGGACGAAGGTGTCTCCCATGAGGTACATGGATGGTTAGTTCTTAACATGACGCTATCATATCCATATTTAAGATATGACGAAATCTACGTAACGAAGCGGTCTTTAAGTTGAATTTCACTTAATTTATTTAGACAAATTTGATGCCTTAATTTGTCAAATGGCTTGCTAAAGCTTGTAAGGATGCAATCGACTTAAAATTGATTTTCGAATGCATTAAAACAAAAAGTAAAGAATTGTAATAAAATAGTAATGGTATGTTTTTTCCTCAAATCCATGTTGATTTTCACAAATAATAGAACAAATAATAGAACACCAATATAATTATGTCCTCGACAAGGGCCTTAATATTCAATAGCAGACAATTTCGCTATAGGACGATAATTCGTAACTAAATTTGTAGAAACTTTTGTATGGACTGACATGGCGCCAGGTTTTAATATTTCCAAAGATTTTATTGCTTAGAACATCTCAGATACTCGCACACATTTTTCCACTTATAAAAGACGGTATTCCTTCAGAATCATGCCTGAAAAATTCATTTAGCTTTACAATATTGCCACGTAGGACCTCAGAAATCGAAAAATTCTTGTGTGTTAGAAGAGAAGTAGTGCTTGCAGAGTAAATATCTTCAAAGGCAGCCTTAAAATAGTCTGCTAACATTTTCGATATTGACTTGAAAAATGATGGAAGGTCATCCTAGCTGGATATCTCTTAAATGTAGGTCTTCTATTAACGTATCTCTTAAACTTCTGGGGTTCAATTTAAGATCACTCTCAGTATTAGAAATTAATTAAGAGTACAAAAATTTATAAAAAGTGAGAGTAGGAAGATGTGGATAGATTCTTACTATGGATTATTCATTAAACGCATTCATATTTAGGAAAAACTTAAAAATTGTCTTCGGCAAATATTGCCTTGATTTATAAGAAATCCTACCCTTTGCCTGTCCTATTCCACGTTTTCATTTTTTGGAATATTAAATAAGAACCTTTTTTCATTATGGAAACGTTTCAATACATCCACAGATGGCAATCAAAATTGATATTTCGATAGATTTTGAAGTCGGACTTAAAAGTCGATTGGCACTGATTCCCCGGTGTCAAATGATCCTTCATCCACTTCCTTAATTTCTTATGTTGATAAGAGAAACAAAAATGCTTCTAAATTGGTAAAAAAAGTATCTCTTAACTATACCTAGAATTTTCTCGTTAAAATATCATTCTTCTATTTTTTTTGTATGTGCATACAACAAAAACGTTACCCTTTAATAGTGTGAATTTTAAACAATTCAAAATGTACTCAATTTTATCGTTATTGTTTTGCTAAAAGAGCGCATAAAAGTTTTTTTTATCCTCATTGCATAATAAGACTTCAATAAAAATAAACTTTAAGCTGCCTAAACAAACACATACACCTACGTACTACTTCCTTCCACATTTTCGGTTCAAATTCTACCGACTAAAGTACGCGAAACTGTAAACTTCATCAATTTTTTTTGTTATAAAGGAGACTTAAGGAAAATAAAATACAAAAAGAAAACTTCAAATATTCCTAAAAAATAAAACTATAAAATTTGCACCATTGCACATAACATGTCAAGTTTATTGATAAGAGCAATCGAATGTGCCATTTCGTATTTTATCCTTATATTCGTCCTTATAAAAATTCTGCGAACACTTTTAGTGTGTGTGCGTGTGTGTGTTTGTCTATGGAGAAGTAAGTGTGTCTGTATAGACACTTTATGTAAATGTTCTTGGCTTCATATCCATTTTTGGCCATTTTCGACGAAGCAGTGTGTTGCTTCGGTATACTTTTTTCATTAATGGTGTCAGTTTTTTCAACGAATTCTCGACGTTCGGCATTCTTTAGTTCCCTCGTCATCATCTAGATCTTGTCTCACTACATATACACATCTCATATGTACATGTACTTATTGATATACTTGTATACATAGTTGTTCCCTTTTCTACAATGTTCAATGGACCATCCGACTACGACCTCGGGCGAATCAGTCTTTTTGGTCGTTGGGATTCTTTATTCTTTGCAAACACACATTTGGTAAGGGACCTCCAACACCAAGAGTGGATGTGGATATTGGCATGCTTTTAGCTTAACGCGCATCGCATATCGAAGGAAAGTCATTTTGGATGAGAAGGTGTTCGTAGTCGTCGTCGTCTTCGTTGTTATCCTTCCCCAAGAGCCTTACGAACCACATATCTTACTGAAAAAGCAAAAATTACCATACCATCTTTCCTTTTCAATGTCCCTCTGTTCTCCTTATGATGCGAATTCAGGGAAAATGTCCTTTTAAAACATGTGTGTCTGTTCGATTTGTTTTTGTCTGATGGGTATATATGGTGACTTGAATATAAGGGGACACTGAAATACCCACAAAGGACCCTCACAATGGCATTGGGATTGGCATAAGGAATGTTTTATTTTGTACTCACCATCGCCATCACTATCACCACTTTTATCCTTGAACCGGGTTGAATATCATTTAACAAACAAGCATGTTGTGCGTGGTCCTTGGTAATGCGATCCTTGTGAATCATATAACAACAACCAACAATTTGCTACATGTTGCTTCCCCTGTTTGTGTTTTGTTTTATTTTTTGTTGGCCCTATTAGTGTCTTGAGTTGTTTAGTTTTTTTTTTTTTGTTCTGTAAGGATTTTACGGCATGTTGTCAAGTAGACTTATCATGTTTTCAAATCACCTATGCCTTTAATTGAATGAATAACATTGTGAGGAAAAAAGAATTAAATTAACTTGCGGTTGCGTTGGCGTTGGCTTTAGATGTTTTTTTGTTCTGTTTTTGCATTAAAATTCAAGAATTTTAATTATTACTAAAATGTTTTATTTATTTTTGTATATTAACTTTGGCATTTTAAATAATTTCGTTGAAAAGTTCGACATCAGAGTTTTTGTTTTTTTTTTGTTGTGACCAGGAAAATTTTAAAACTTCTTGTTGAACTTTGTAAGGAAAAGAAGCTTTAAATATTAAATAGTTGTGTAGTTGAACGTTTTGCGACACAAATGTACAATGCTAAATTTTCAACTTCCCCACATCCTGTACTGCTTTCGGATTTTTGTTTTCATTGATTTAAAGTTATGGTGAAAGTTTGAAATGTTTGTATTTATTATCCTCGAAATATGAACTCCGCAAATAGGAATGGAACCTCAAAACAAAAACATCTCAGAAAATCAAATAGAATAAGACATATTTTGGAAAACTGTCAAAAAATTCATTCTCTTAAAACCGCGTAATTGATTATGTTTTGTGTTTGTAATGCGTTTTAAACTATAGAAAAAATTACTGAAATATGGTTGTTTGCCTCTATCCAAAAAAACAATTTATGGTTACAAAATTATACAAAAAACATTCTAAGAGATGGCAGTCAAATTGGGTTTGGTTGGTTTTTGAACAGCAAATAATACAACAAAAAGAAAAATGTTATTATAGTATTTTTTAAAAGAACACTGAACTACGTAGTTATAAAATCCTGGCAGTTCATAATAATGGTGTGAAATTAATTAATTAATTTTTTACCGCAAGATATTTGTTTTTTTTTTTGTTATATTTATGGACATCAACATAAACCAATAAGCTGATAATGAATTTAAGAATGTTTTATACACAAAAACTATACAACTTAAAATGAATACACATATTTTAAATATGTACAAACAAAAGAGACATTTTTTATCTTTTGATCGGTTTTTGTAACAATTTGTTTTTATTTAATTGCAAAAGCATTGTTAACAAATTATTAATTATAGAATTTCATCAGAATTTTAATTTTTCTACAAAAATAAAACGAGTATACAAAAAAATACATTTTCAATATCAATGTTGCTATTGGTACATAAAAGCATTAAAAATGAAAAAAAAATATTGCCTCTGTCACAATTATTAACAAATTAACATTTTTTTAAAACATTTTTGTTGCTGTTGATTTTCGTTTTAGTAATTAAAATATTTTTATAAATAAATTATGTCTCTCCTCTTTGATCGTTTGCATGAATATTATTATGGGCTTAGTCAATTTGTTTTGGCGGAAAATACGTATGTACGTGGCTTTTGATATTATTAATGGCTATATCAGAAATTAAAGAAAAACCTAATAGAGAAATCCTTGCAACAAAATAAAACAATCACTTTCCTTTCACCAATTTAGTTTGAATTTATTATTAAATGGCAATATAATAAAAATTAAATTGTTAAGAGGACACTCTGTGGTTTGTGTTTTGTATTGCATGTGCAGGATGTAAAATTGAAATTTTAATACAAAAAGTTGTGTTTTTGTTTTTGACTTTGTTGGTCGTGTTATTGTAACTTGGAATCGGACATGGCCAATGGCCAAAACATGTTGCATTCATACGATTCGTTGAACCGAATGACAGTATTGTTGCAATGCCACAGAAATTGTAATTTATTTTGACGCATGGTAACTTTGAATGGCATGTGACTATGGTAAAGCAATGAGGGCATCACTTAATTCAGGTCCGCATTTTATTTTTATTTTAAAGTAAAGAGTTTTTCCTCAATTACAAATTTATTAGATGGGTCGACAAAGTTTCGTAATTGACAATCAAACTATGGATTTAATGCTTTTAATAGTCTTATTTCGAATTATTCCTTCTTTTTTATTTGGTTTTTGAGATACCACTTTTTAAAATACCATCTTATAAAATATGGAGATTTTATTCTTTTGGGATTAAAAAATGTAAAAAATTAATAATCAAGACTATCAAATAAGATTATCAAAAGGAATTGAAGAAATATAAACATTATATTAAAATCGTAATTTTTTTTAATATTTGAACAGTAATTACGAAAATTAACTGAAAGTATAAGATTTAATTGTTTGTGAAAACTGTTTATAAAGTCTAAGAAACAAAAACATTGACCAATTTAAAACTAATGAGAGTTTTCGAAAACAAAGTAAAATGAAAACAACTCAAGAAGAATAGAATTTGTATACAATTGTATACAATTCGTATACGAAATTGAATATCTAGGCCACTCTATTTCGGCTTCTAGCACTCGCCCACTAGACATTAGACTTTAAGCAATTAAAGAACAACCTTCGCCTACTAATTTAAAAGAATTAAAAGCCGTAATGTTAAAATTTAATTACTATTATTAATCTATAGCTAATTTTTTTTAAGAAGAAGCATTCAACAGCCTTAAGATGAGCATCGTAAATGCAACAAGGTTCGTACATTTCAATTAAGATCTACCAATTATTTTGGCTACTGACGGTTTTGGTTATGGCATAGGCGCCGTTATTTTACATCGTTTTCGGAATGGTTTAGAGAAGCCAATCGCTTTCGATTCCAAAACTCTAACATTCACCAAAAATCCTACAGCCGAATATGAAAAGAAGCACTCTCCAGTATATATGGAATTACAAAATTTCACCAATATTTAAGTGGCAGGTCATTTGAACTCCTTACGGATCATATAAGCCGTTTACGACGCTTTTTAACCTATACAAAAAACTTCTTGAAATGATTTTACAGCGTCTCCAAATATGGGTAATCTTAATTATTGGATACAATTAGGTGGTAGCCAACCGATAAACATGCAAATACAGACTCACTTTCTCGCCTCTTAGTGGGACCTGTTGACAATTTCGACAAACGGGGGGAGTTATGCTGCGGAATTCGTGAGATATACGATGATGTCAGACAATATTCTGACAGAGACTCTACATTGACTGCTGTAGGGAAATATATAAAAAATGGGTGGCCTACGCACTTAAAAGCAGAAGAACGTTATTCCAGGCATAATTTAATATGAGGCACAGTTTGACTATTCATCATGGAATAATTTTACTCAATGCAAACTATCCACGAGTTGGGATACGTAAAACGTTCATGAAAAAACTCTCAAAGTAATACATGAAGGTCATTGGGGTTTTTCTTGCGCAAAGCAACTTGCAAACGTTACGTTTACTTCCCAAATATTGATAAGCTTATCGAAGACTTTTCTGCAAAGTGTGAGGTTTGCCAATGTGAAGCATCGAAACCAGTGAAAGAGTATTGCAGCTGGACTCAAACAAATGAGCCGTGGAGTCGGTTACACATAGATTTTGCCGGACCTCTTTATGGTCGTATGTGGTTAATTTTAGTTGATTCACACACTAAATTCCCTTATGTTGTTTCACTGCCTGCAGCTACATCAGAAAATACAATTAAAGCTCTCCGTAGTATTTTTTCAATTGAAGGTTTACCAAAGACCATCGTTTTCAGAATTTTGTAGATCCAATGCTATTCATCATGTCCAAATTCATCCAGCATCAAACGAGAAATCTGAATGATTCGTACGAACACTTAAGACAGCGTTCCAAAAACTTATTGCTGATGGCTCATCTCCTGAACTTGCGCTTCCAATTCTACTCAGTACCTTTCGAAGAACTCCCAATCCAATAACAAAAAAGTCGGAGTTGCTACATGGTCGTCAACAGCGTTATGTGTTATCATCCCTTGTTCTAAAAATTAAACCAACTCAACAAATAAGGAGCAAGTTTGAAGTTGGTAAGATGGTTCTGTGCCGACAATATCTCAAAAAACAGAAATAGTCGCGTGGTATCATTTCGAAAGTAGGTACTGGGAAGAAACAAACCAAATGCGACTTCTGCAGAATAAATCGAATTAAAATCCTGAAATTACCTATCATTAATTGTTCCAAATTCAGTTACTCTTTTATTTCATACTCTAGATTAAATTCAACGTCCAAAGGTCAAATAGAAGATGGAGAAGATGTATATGAAGAGTTAACACCCAAATTTTTGAGTGTACAATCCTGTCCAGCCCCAGTTGTTTGCGATGACTACGAGGAACCTCTATCAGATGTTCCTGGTACATCTTCCAAAATTACACCAATGGAGTTAGCGACAGAAATTCGACGATCCGAGTGGGTAAAAGTTTTGACCCCATTTACTTTAAGAAACGAGGTCAATTAAAAAGCGGGGAGAAATGTTAAACCATCAGTACAATAAAAATACATCCTATTGCAATTAATTGTACAGTTATAATATTAGTGCCCCTTTAATTAAATACTAAATTGTTTAGCTTTAAGAAACCTACAATGAAATAAAGTTAGTTCGTAATCGATCACAGTCCATAGCATTTAACTCTTCTCTTCGAGACTTAACATGACTTAACCGATTTCAATAGAAAAAGAAAGACAAAACGGTTTAAAATTGAATTCTGCTCTGTTGTCTAAATAATTCTATTATATCAAGTTTTTAAATTTATTAAAAAATATAAAAATAATGTTTGGATTCGAAACCAGTATTAAAAATTAAGTAAAAAACTGTGAAGGCATCAAATTCAAGGTTTCTAAAAATTTCCAGAAGTTAAGTGAGATTCTATAATGATTTAAATTGTATCTAGAAGAAAAATATTTGTACTTTGCAAAATCATCACAGAGTTTTTTGTTAAGAGACATTTTGAAGATTAATTTAGCCTTTAAAACCCTGGACTACAACGGGGCTTGAATCAACAGAATTGACAATTTCGTGATAAGACTCGTTCGAGGTCACATTGCAAGAGCTATGCCTTCGACCAACTATTTTATTTTCGGGGCGTTATATCCGAACGACGAGTATTTTGAGAGTGCACGCTTGGGCGGCTTCATTCCACCAGAGGCATTTCTCTTTTTAGATAGTTTTGGTCTGATACAGGATAGATTGGTAGTTCCGCTGATCTACCACGTTAGACGACGAACCGTGGATAGTGGACTCCTATACAATCGGGACGTCATGGCACAAGGCGGAGCAGAGCTCCTTCGGTGCAGTAGGGTAGTGTCCGAACGAACCGAACTTATAGGGTGAAGTAGGAGAACCAGTTTTGGTGGCTTCAATCGGCTTTTGATAATGAGTAGTCGGGATAGGCTTTAAAGTATTGGCCGGCTTACATACTTGTTTTTTTTTTGAATAGGGTATAGTTTTGAGAAGAATAGGCAGGGTGGCACAAGAAATCTTAGGGCCGAAAAGCATTAGAATTAAGTATTACTGTTTAACTGAGAGTGCCCCTATTTGACCAGTAGGCTAGTTGTAAGTTATGGTTAATTAGGCTATTTTTATGAATTTTTGCGAGCTTTAAGACAGTTTTAAGAATTAATGAATACAAATTAAAAAAAAAAGGGCGTTGGACTGCCATGCAAGGGGTCTTGGGTTCAATCAATGCCACCGCACTTTTTCACGGGTACTGAAAAGTGCTTTCTCAAATTAGCCGTTTGGATTCGGCATATAAACTGATGGTCACTTCCATCTCTGACAGTTTTACTCGACACAGAAATGTTGCGCCGCCTATTTTAATTTATTTAATCAAAAAAAAGCATTAGAAGAAAAACAGGTATGTTCACCTATTTCCTTAGATGTTGCTCAAGATTTTGACAAGGTTTGGCATGAGGGACTTGAGTACAAACTGCAAAGGGAAATTCCTAGACAGTACTTTGAAATTTTAAAATCGTACATCTCAGACCGATTGTTTAGAGTAAGGTACGATCAAGAATACTCGGAATTGAAGGAAATAGAAGCCGGTGTACCACAAGGAAGTGTCCTAGGTCCCACCCTGTATTTACTATACACATGGGATATTCCAGTTGGTAATTACACCATAATAGCTAATTTTGCAGATAATACCGCAGGTACCCGACAAATGTGTCTCTAAGGCAGCAGTAAAACTACAAAATGCCGTCGACACAGTGAGAGCTTGGACCGAAAAATGGCGTATTAAATTCAATGAAACAAAATCTTCACATATAAACTTTACAAATAAAAAGATAAACAGTATGTACCTTACGCCAATACGGCCAAATATCTTGGAATGACTTTGGATGCAAGGCTTAAGTGGAAAGAGCACATAAAAAAAAGAAAAGAGAAGAACTAAACTTGAAATATAAAAAAAGTTCTGGTTGCTTGGTAACAACTCTGATTTATCAATCGAAAACAAAATAATGCTGTATAATCAAGTACTCAAGCCTGTTTGGATCTATGGAATCCAATTATGGGGCCGTAAAAAGAAAAAAAATACTGAAACCATCCAAAAATTCCAAAACAAAGTCCTTCTTGGAATAATTAATGTGACTTACAAATAGAAATGGTTACAGAAGTTGTTAAAAAATACGCTGTATCGCACATCTAGAGACTGCAAAGTCATACTAATTCTGAAATGGAGACCGTCTTAAATATAAGAAACTATGTTCGGAGATTAAGAAGAACCAAGCCTCATGAGCTTATTGTCTTAAAAAAAACATGGGAAAGTATTAAAAGTTTAAACTTCCCCCAAAGTGATTGTACAAAGTTAAGAAAGAAAAATCGGAACTTGATCCTTAAAGATTGCTCCTGATGAAGAGGGGATTTAAGTGGTTAAGAGTCCCACACTACTTTGTGTCGAATACTGCCAAGTGTCTTTTGAAGATTTCCTTCTGTCAAAAAAAAAAAAAAAATGTAATCAAAAAAGTATTGCTTAAATGTAATTTTTTGTGTAAGGATACACATTCAAAAAAAAAATTCAACTTAAAAAATCACATCCTTTTTAACTCCTTTCAATCTGTCCGCCCCTGACTGAATTGATTCGTTTAACTGTTATTTACTTTTATATTTTTGCAGTTTTCGTTGAAGACACATGCATCATGTTGAATGTATGCAGCATGAAGGTATAGTGATTGTCTGTCTGTTTGTTTTATCATTTGCTCTGTTATTTTATTTCAACCAAGCTAAGAAAAAAAAAACAGAAAAATAAAATTCGTATAGACCTTTTGACACTTACAGTGGCATTTTAAACGTTGCTCTACATTTAACCCGTAGAGTGTAAATATTGGCGATGCTAAGGGTCGTGTATGCCAAAAAAAAATAACCATTTCCAGTATGGGTGATGTGCATAAATGAATGTATCTTTTTGTTTAATGTGAATAGTATACGAAGGGTACGTTAACCACACCCTTATCTAACAGATATTTATACAGAAAAGTAGAACGGCACCTCAACAATACCAAAGCTAACGGTGTGTGTATTTTTGTAATAACCATCATCATCAGCGAAATGAACGGAGAGAACACGAAAAACCAAAACATAAACAAAGAGCTATTTCAAGCATTTCTTGCAATTAGCTGCTGTTGGATTAATTTTCGAGCACACATACCTAAACCACAATTCGTTGTATGGGAAAGGATAGTTTTTAGTTTTTTTATTTGTCTGGCTAAAAGTAACATAACAATGGCTCTGTTAGATTTATTCACAAGTTTGTATGTGAACTTATTCGGGATTCAGGAAACATTGGCCGAATAATGAAAAACATGTGTGGAGGAAATAAATGGCAAAGAGTAAACTACTTACATATTTGTAAAAGGGATCCTAAATTGTATGCTGTTATTTTGTATTTTTAGTAATGATAAGGGAGGAAACGGCTTTCAAAAGTTCTATTAACAAACTCGTACATTGAAGATAAGATAAATATTTGAGGTGATAATAGGTGAATTGGTTCAGAAACCAATTTTGGAATATGAAAATTCGTATGCAATGATTCAAATTTGTGTACATCATATTTATTCCACAGGAAATTTGAATTCTAGAAGTGGTAGCATTACACATACCAATAGGGTGTTCTTCATGCTATATGACGAGTTTTTGAGTTTATTGATTTTAGGGAAGGACTATTTTGAGAACGCACTTTTTATGAAAAGAATTACTCTTGAAGAATTTGTCAATTTCTCGCAAGAAGTAGTACCATGGAAATAAAACTTTAGATGAAACAGGCAGATATTGAACCTAAGACCTAACAGCCCAACGCACTAACCACGGGGACCACTTAAAATTTGGAAATTCACCTCGAAATAAAGAACTGTTAGCGAAGATCATAGAACACTTAGTCTATTTTAAGGTGTTTATAGTTAAGGAACTGAATCCTGGTTAAATGGTATGATGTCTGTATATATGAAGTCTTTAGTAGAAGACAATCTTTAAGTCATTAACGAACCATCATTATGTCTTCTAAAATTAACTGTTTAGTGTGTGGTTTAAACTTTTGCGGCATTATAGGTTTTTATTACTTTCGAGGAAAACGAGGAACGAGCTCCTGTTACGGTGAATGGCGAGCGCTATCCTCTTGTGCTGACAAGTAGCCGCAACTTGTAATACAGCGCACTTAGCTACCAATTTTTAGAAACAATAATGTGGTGAAAAATTATTTCTAGAAGCTTTCCTCTTAACTTGCATCTAATACAATACTTTCTGTAGCTATGGTTATCATAAGGTTAGATCGCTATTCTGACAAACCAGCAACTCTTGAAGCATTGTAAGCCAATATTTAAGTCACAATTAACGATATGTGGCCAGATTTGTTAAAAAAAGTGTTGAAAATTGCACTTATAAACTGAGTAACTTAGACGCGATGAAGTGATGCCAGAAGTCAAGCTGATGAGCCAGCAACGACGAAGTAAGTCCAGTTATGCTCGAAAAAGCGGTGTCAAATGGGACCGAAAGGACCTTCCCATGAGGTGATTTGCCCAAAATTTGTTATATTATAAAGCCCAAATGTTCGTCTTGTTTTTTTTTTGAAAATAGAATTAATGTAAGTAATTCTGAGATTTGGAACATAATTTGATTATAAAATGTTTGATAAAAAAATTTACATGGGATTAGGACGGTACAGTTCTGGATGGGTCAAATTTCTTAAGCAAAATTCTTCTTCTTATAGTTTTACAGAAAACTATAAGAAGCTTCATTTTTTTCAACATTAAATAAAAGAAAAGGACTTTGACCCCACAATATTGAACGATTTTCCTCAAAAATAACATATACCTATGTACAATGGAAAAATCCTTAACAAGCATCTAAATCGAGAACACTTTAATGATCCTTTCCAAAATTGGTTACGAATAGGCTCATCCTCACTTCTATATTCTATATGCATATTTTTAAGAGTATGTACCAAAAGATTCATCTCTCCTAATGATGGTCTGCAAATTGGTCCCGAACACAGTCGTCCTCTGTATGCATTTAGAACCACCATCGCATCGGCGCGGCTCCGCGGCCGGCGGCGAGCAAATAGTGAATAGATTTTCGTATAAAACAGCTCGCAGCACATGTAGGTACATATGTATGCATACTTACGTACATATACAATTATAATCTTCCCGCATAGTGATTAACATCGCGTCGGATATGTTCCATTCACAGGATGCACAAAGGGAACACAAAATTGAGCATCCCAGCAGCAGCATCAACAGCGGAATGGTATAGTTCTAAGCGTGTATGTAGAGTTGTATAGTAGTGTCTATAGTCCTTTTATAGTCGTTGGTTTTCCACGATAACTATACCTACATACATATATGTATACAGGAAGAGAAAGGCAAAGCGCCAGGCCAAGCAATTCAGAGGGATCTTCTAATAAAACAGATTCGCTAACCAGGATGGTAGATGACCCTCAATGGAGCCATAACATTATGACAATGCCGACACAAGGATCGAGAGGATAACATAAATTTTGTTTTACCATTGCAGATTTTAGAAGGACCAGCTTTCCGTTTGTGTGGGTACCGGTATCGGATATCTAAAAAGGGAAAATTATAAGGGAAAACATTTTCCGCGTAAATATACGTAGCTACATGGTTTTTATTTTTCTTTATCCTTTAGATAGCACGGTCTTTTGTTTCATTTATCGAACTAAACATATTCTTTCCATTTTTTTATTTTTCAAGCTTTGATGCATTTCGAGGCATGATAAAAGAATTTAAAAACTAAACTAATTGCCAAAATATTAAATACAAATGTTTAATAGACAAAGCTTGTATTCATTTTTCAACTTACGTCAATGGAATTAATCTGCTTTAAAACTTACTTTTTAATCTTTAAGATATCAACTCCAGTAGAAGCGTTAGTATTGTTTGAATAATCTTCGTGGGTCTATAATTAAGTTGTTCAACAACATCCAGACTCTATCAGATAATTATACCATCCAATTCATTCGTACATTCATTCAAGATTAAATTATACCATCATCAGGTAAACCTTTTATTTTATATTCAAATCCCTTATAATTAAGAAACTCACCTCCAATACTAGCATTGTACGCCACACCAACTCCACAGTAATTATTAAATGCTACAGCAGCTACTTCACCCGCACACCTGGTGCCGTGTTTGTTGTCGCCATTATCCTGGGGTGTAGGATCCGAGTCGTTACCATTTATGTCATAAGAAGCATCCGGATCCTGTTAAATGCAAGAGGTATACAGAAACAAACAGCGAATTAGTGACCAGACAATACAAAAATTCTGCCAAATTGTGATATAAATATAAACATGGATAAAATTCAGTAAAGGACAATTTGAGAGTACCACCAAGGCATAGGCTAGGTAAGGTAAGTATATAGAATATTGTGTTTCAACAAAAGAACGATAATAATAATGTTTCGTATAGAAACATTACTAGGTACTTGAAAATCATTTTAAATTGAGAAGAAAACAAAGAGTCTGGCAGGTACAGAAGACAGCATGGTTAAGACACTTTATGCTGTTTTACTTCATACCAGAAATTATTAAGGCATAATATTTAAGGACTTTGTGGGGACATTTTAATCAAGTCATGAAATGCAAAGGGTGTTAAAAATTACAATTTATTAAAAAGCTAGAGCTCCGAGGAAAATGATTCCACTAAAAAAAATAATTAATTTTAGTTAAGAGGTCTTGAATCGTAGTTATTTCAAACTAATCGGTCCGATTTGTCGAATTGAAAATTTTGAAATTTCTGGACGATTTATTTCAAAGATTTTTTCTTTAAAAAAACTTTACTTTGGCCCGAATATTTTAGCAAAAATTTAAGATATTGGCTTAAAACTAAATTCTTCTTACAAAACATATCGTTTTCAAAATTCAATAATATTTTAAAAACCTTACAAATACTATAGAAAATTTGAAATAAGTGATTCTCGATTCTCGATATCTCGTGTATGTATAAATAAAGGTTTTGGTTTTTGTTCTTAATTTAAGATACAAATTATCGAAACTGCATTGTTTTTTATATAAGAAATTAAAACTTTCGAAAAATGCTTCCAAAATTGGTAAAAATAGGTTTTCGAATAAAAAATTTGTTCTCTAAAACATATTTAAAATATAAACATATTTTATAATCAAACTTATTTTATCGGTGCAAAATATTGAAACTAGGTGAGGTTAGTTTGAAGTGGCTGTCCGTGATGGAGTAGGACACACTTAGGCCACTTAAATGGCTCAATGTGATACCACATTGAATCTTGAAGCTTTTTTCTAAGCACAATGAAACTAGCTTAAGTCCCTTATAAAACATAAAAGGTAAATATGATTATATGATTGAGAACGTTTAGATCGTTATAGAAGAATTCGTCTAGGTAAGCCTTGTGATTTTGAACTACATAAGGGCATGTACAGAGGATGTGAACGATGGCCAATGTTGTTACAAACCCACTGCGATAAAGCTTTGAGGCGAATAGCAAAGCTTGCAGCTATTTGGTTTCTAAGTATAAAAAGAGGTGTTAGCTAGAGTAGGGTATCCAGTTCCGTAGATAGGGTTGTGCAAGGCATAGGCAAGCTGCACGTTAAACTTTATTTAGTTTGTCGCTGTTTATAGCTTTTTTTAAAGCAATCTTGTTGTAAATGATACTCCTTTAGTTAGCTCAATTGATAAAGCCAACTTATTTGCAAGGCAGTTCGCCAAGAATTCTACCTTACCAGATAGTGTCAGATGGTATCCCCGCTATTATTCCGTAGAGGTGTTCTTTCACGCTATCAAAACCAGCTTTTCCATCTATGCTATTCTTCTCGGCTCGTTCCGAGTAGTTGGAAAACTGCATTTGTTCATCCAATCCCAAACTTCTTCTCCTACAAATTATCGGCCAATAGCACTAACGTCCTTTCTTTCCACGGTAATGAAAACGCTGATTAATTATAAAATAAATAAATTGGGTGACGCAACGGTCCATTGGAGAACGAGGGCCTAGTGACTGATAACTCTCAACCATTCCTGTGTGCGAGAACTGTTGGTCCCTACAGTTTTAAGCCGATTCCGAACGGCAAATTTGAGAAAGCACTTTTCATGACAAGAATAACTCTTGAAGAATTTATCAATTCCTCGCAAGAGGAAGTACCCGTGAAAAAACTTTAGGTGACACAGGCAGGGATCGAACCCAAGACCTCTCGCATGACAGTGCAACGTACTTACCATCATGCCACGGGTACTACTACGCTGATTAATTATCAGCTCAAAAAAAATATCTTGAGGAACGAAAACTTTTTAATGACCGGCAATACGGCTTTCGTAGCAATAGGTCCACTGGTGATATCTTGGTTCATCTCACCGAACAGTGGAACAAATCCGTACATCGTTTTGGAGAAAGTAAGATTATTGCACTTGATATTTCAAAGGCATTTGATAAAGCTTGGCATCTTGATCTTCTATCGAAAATGAGTACTTTTGGTATTGAAGAATCTGTTCTTCGTTGGATAAGAAATTTTCTTTCGAAACGTTCAATACAAGTTGTTTTAGACGAATTAAAGCCTGAAACCCATAATATAAATACTGGTGTTCCCCAGGGCTTCGTTTTGCCTCTGATCCTTTTCCTCATTTTTATAAATGATATCCTGTGTGCTATTTCCAATCTAATGCATACATAATATTCGTTTCCAGGCTCACAACCCTCCTCTTCGGATGTTGAACCGCAACGGAAAAATATGATAAGCTCATTAAATTCCGACCTACACAGCATTTTACAATGGGGAATAAAAAATCGTGTGGAATTTAATGCTACGAAAACGCAATGCTGTCTTACAATCTCGAAAATCTCGACATCCTCGGAATGTGCATCAGCAACCACCTTCCGTGGAGCGATCACATACGCGATGTCGCCAAAAACGCCGCAAGATGTCTAGGTTTTCTGAGAAGATGCAAGAAATTTGTCTCCCTGTCTGATCAGGCTACAATCTACGAAACCTATATACGTCCGAAACTTCAATATAATGGATGGAAAGTTATCAGAGTAGGTCGCATCCTAGTTTTTTTTTAATTTTTGATCGATCTTTTGGTTAAAAAATAATATAAATTAGATAGCGCAACATTGAGAACTAGGGCTTTGTGATTTACAACTCTCAACCATTCTGGTGAGCGAGTACTGTTGCCAGAGATGGAGGGATTCTAGAGTTTTTGAAAAAGTAATTTTTATGACAAGGATTAATTTTGGAGGATTTGTCAATTCCTCGCAAGAGACAGTAAACAAGAGACAGTAACAAAAACTTTAGATGGTTCACGCAGGGATTGAACCCAAGCCCTCTGATATGATAGTCTTACGCACTTATCGTTACGCCATGGTGACAACCTTATCTAATCTCTGAGTTATTAAAAGTTTAAAATAAAAACAGTTTAAGACATTGGATTATAACAGTTTTTCAAATAACAGTGTTCGATATGTTTATGTTAAGAGACTAGAGGAGGAGGAGAAATTGCCTTATGTATTCAAATAGATGCCGTTGAAGTGAGTCTTTGACAGAAAAACGACCCCATAGTTACCAGCAAACTAGCCCAGATATTTTTCAGAATATCAAAGTTGGTGTTATTAAAGAGCCTCGATAGTTTCTAGATTTAAACCCAATTGAAAATCTTTGGGCTGACGTAAGTGTCTCAGAGCAGCTCAGAATCGATTTCTGTTCTTAAATGTCACGATATTGGAAATTATTTGTTCTGCGTTGGTATTTTTGACTGCAGATGGTTGAATAATTTTATAATTATTCTTCTTCTTCGACATCTGAATTGGTTTGAGCGCAATTAAAAAAATCCTCTTTTTCACTTATCCTTTTTTTCAAAGAATAATTTTATATTTGGATATCAAAATTTAATATGGACATTATTTCTTTTTTTAAATATTCGACTTACTTCCTTTTTTTTAGGTACTCATTTGAAATTTTATTAACTTTTGAAGATAGGAAAAAAAACTGAAGGCAAAATGAAATATTTTATTTAATTTGTAATGAATAAGAAAAAAGAGGAAAGACAAAATATCATGACAAACAGCCTAAGCCCGAAGGATTTCATCCTTTGAAGTTAATCGATTGTTACGATAAGCGTTCGTCATTGATGTCCCTGAAGTATAGCCGTTTTCGTCTTTGTCGTTCGCTTTTATTTTCTCGATTATCTTTACTCGATTTGGCTTGGTACAATTACTCTTAGGAGAAAGATATTATACATAATAGTTGGAATTTATACTTTCGGGTTGTTTTATGTTCTTTTTTTTATTCATTTTTTTCGAACAAAGTGTCCTACCAAAAATGTTGATGATGATGATGTATATAAACGCGGCAATTGAAATATTCACTCAGTGCCATTACCACGCCATACTTTTTGATTAGTAAATCTTTTTGTCTTATTTTTGTATTGCTAGGTTAGTCGGTTGTTGGCTAAATAAAAACTTTTTTTCTTTTGAGATACTAGCATACAAACTGCAACATCTTTTTATTTGAAGTACGCACCGTTTGACGGAGTAAAAATGTATCTTAAGAAATAATTATGGGCTTTGAAATATAAAAAAATATAATTAAGCTTTGTTAAAGGTCAGTAAAATTACCTTAAAGTTACAGCTCTTTTCTTTTTTGTTTTTTTTTTTTTTTTTTTTTTGCAGCAGATAAGGGAACTATTAACAGAGTTCGTAGCATTTTAACACGAATTTTGGAGTGTGAATTGATAAAACTCCTGAGTAACCAAAAATTTGCTTTTTTAACATTTTGTATAAACTATAAAAGTCATGAATTTACGATTCATTTTTGTTAGAAAAGTGTGGTTGGGTTGTTTATTTCTTTAAAAAACCTTTTAATGGTATCTATAAAACAGAATCTACATCCTACGAAATAATGATAAGGACAAACACAAAATAAAATTTTATTGGATTAAAACAAACTAATTTTACTTTTAGTATCTTAACAACTAAACACATAAGGAAAAACAAAAATATTAAAAATAAGCTTTAAGTTAGGTCTGTTCGCGTTCTTTACTTAAACAGTCTAATTTTACGAAAAATTACGAAATTTAACTAAATCCTGTTCGCGTACTCAAAAATTTCGTAGTTTTTCGTAAAAGAGAGCGCTCACGACAGACTAAAATATTTAACAACCTACGAATTTTAGCCCAAGATTTTTCTTTGGGCTGATTTGTGAAGAGTGTCAAATTTGATAGAACTTAAAATAAATTAGTCGCTTTTGCTGTCACTTATAAAACTAAAAATTTCTTCCAAACAACAGCAACAAGATTGCAATTTTCAAGTTTCAATTTAATAAAGTTTTTCATAAAAAAAACAATGGGTCAGCATGATGTTGCTTGAAGTTCATGTTGTGTTAATGTATCCATTTACAAAAAAAATAAATAAATTCTGAACACGAATTGAAACGATGATGTTTCAAAATTTATATTTTTTTGACAGTCAAATTGTAGGAACAATTTGTAGTTTCCCGTTCGCTTATTTTCTTTAGTAGTTTTGTCTTTTTGTGAGTGAATTTTTCCGCCACTCATTAAAATATTTCTTTTTACGAATTTTAGTGCAGAAAGTACGCGAACGGACCTATTAAATTTTTGATATGGGTTATTTATTTTTTCAGAACGAAATAATGTAAACAATTCTTAATAAAACTTAAAGTTTTTTTAAAAGGCGTTCAATATTTGGTGCTTTATCCTTTTCGTTAGATAACATCTCGTAGACGTCGTGGTATTGAAATTATTAATGATTTTATTTGACACACATTACTGTTGGCTCACTATTCTTAAACAACTCTTGTCAAATAATTTATAAAGTAAAATCAACGTCTATTTTAAAAAAACGTTTTGTATTAAAATTGCTTAAACGATTTCAATCTAGTTCGGCTTTTGAAACATAAATAGCAGCGTTATCCTTGTGGAATATACATTCCGCAGCAAAAATTTCATCCGTATATTTTTTGGAATTTATTTTGGAAGAAACAGCAGGAGCCTGATTAAGGGATTCGCGGCGAATCGTTTTGCTAGCAAGGTTGATATCTTTCAATTATTGTTTTCGCTTTCGCCTTCTTAGTTTTGAATTCGACCATTTAACGAATTCGAAAGCGAATTTGAAATGTCATTTGACGAGTTCAAATTCGACAGTTTTTTTATGGTGGATTTACAGGCGAAAGATTGTTTATTATTATTCACTGTTATTTCGTGGATTCTTTCTTGATTGTAATTGTATAAAAATGTGACACCCGTAGTTATGAGGATTCCTGGAATTCCCTTCTTTCAGAATAAATATACACCATAGTTGATTCCATTTTTTAAATTCAATATTGTTTATTAAATAAATCACAGCAAATTTCCCAAATTCAATCAAAATAAAATTAAATTTGTGGAAAACTGTCGAAATTGTTGGCAACCATCTGGGCCTCCTTAAATTTGTCTCATTCGAAAAAATTGTAACTGTCATGTAAAATTCAATCTGTTCGCTTTTTGGCCAGATATAAGTTTTGGTTTCGGGACGCGTTTCACATAATATCCAATATTTGTACACATTTTAAACCTTGTTGCACTCGCCTTGGTAACACATTGAGGTTTAAAATGTTAAACATTTTCGAGCGGCTTATCGATTTATTAACGGTTAGAAGTTTGATCTCTCCCTAGGTTAATTAAGGATTTTACCTGAACTTCACCTAACTTCATAATTTTAACGCAGCTTTAAGAAAATGACTATTACAGATTTACTTCTTAAAAGTATAACAACGATTTGGCTAGGTGTCTATCTCTGTTCTCGGTAATCTGCAAAAAAACCCCGCTCTTCTTCGTGTGTTTTTTTCTCATAGTATTCAGACTGAACAGCAGTGTTTTTTGTTTGTCCATATCATTATTTCACTGAGTGTATATGATTTATTATTTGTTTGTCCTCTGAAACTTTCGAGTGCTTAGTTCAGTTTTTTTATAGTTGTATAAATTTTGGAATTTAAGAAAAAATCATTAAACCCCATTTCTTCTTTTAAGTGCTATGTCCTTTTTGTACACACTTAAGTAAATCTTACGAGTACTAAAACTCATAATTAAAAAACATATTTTCAATCAAAAACATTTAAGTTTTAATTTTCCCGCAGGCTTAGAAAAGAGAGATTAGATATTGACACAGAATAAACGTTAACATCATTTCAATCTCTTTCTTTATTGAAAATGTAGAAGTTCAAATTTCAAAATAATTCATTGCCTGCCTTCATTCATTTTTTGTTGGTTTTTAAATTAGTTTATTTGAGTATTCAAATTTCTTTCTTTGTGTAGTTGCCATACATCATATAAAGTTTAGTTATTTGAACAATTAATAAGTTATTTCAAATAAAAGCTACGTTCATTTTATACGGCATACACAATAATTTAAAACTTTTTAATTAAAATTAAAAAATTTAATTTTGAAATATACCTGTGCATGAATATGTATGTAGGTATGTGAAAAAGTGACGTTTGAGGAAGCTAAAACAAAAAATACTCCTTTTATTTGTTTTAATAAATAATAAGCTCTAAGAATGAGACCAAAACATTAATGTCATTCATTCAGCTACGATCCAGGGAGGTTTAAGTTATCAGCCATAAATTTTCAGGATTAAAACAATCAATTGCAACACAACAAAATTTCTTCAATAATGAAATAAGCTGCATCATTGCAAAAGGGTTTCTTACGATCTGATGGTTTATAAGCTTAAGAAATAATTTGAGAAACGGTTCTTAAAGCCAGCCAGTACGGCTTTCATAACAATAGGTCCACAGGTGATATCACAAATCTTTTCACAGTTTTGGAGATAGAAAGATTATTACACTTGATATTTCAAAAGCATTTGATAGAGTTTGGCACCAAGCTATCTTTTCAGAAAGGCTTGCATTTGATATTGGAAAATCTTTTTTTTGTTAAGTTAGACATTTACTTTTAAAATGTTCATTGGAAGGGTTCAAATGTGATATCCAAACGAGACGCTGATTTTAGGATTTAAATAATCATATTGTCCTTCAGATGTGGACCATCAACGGTAAAGTATGATAAGCTTAATAAATTCTGATTTTGAAATTATTGCCAAATGGAAAATCAAACACCATGTAGAATTTAATGCTTCGAAAACAAATACTGTCACAAAAACGTAAGGCCCCTCAATGCCACTATCCATGGGAGGTCCTTGAATCGAGGAGACTGAACAGCTTTAAGTTATAGGTATGTGAATCACAAACCACTTGTTGTGTAGTGATCATATTTTTATGCAACGAAGAGTAACGTTTTTTATACGTATCTGGTATAAATAAAAATCGAGATAGCAGTTTTTTTTACAAAGAATATAAGCCTAAAAAAAAAACACATTTATAAGTTGGTAAAAATAGATTCTCGACTTGAATGTATTTTCAAAAATTAGACTAATTTTATTTTTTGAAAGATATGGTTTTTAACACTGATTACAATTTAAAAAAAAATCATACCGTCATTTTTTTAACCGAAAATTTTCAAAAAATATTACGCAAAATTGGTAAAAAGTGATGGTCGATTCGAATATTTCGAGAATAGATAAAGACTTCAAAATTATTTCAATTTATGCAAAATGTTTGTATTAACTTAAGATAAAGTTCTAAGAAAAACTCAATCTTTTTTTTTTATAAAAAGAATAAAGAGTTTAAAAAAAATTCTTAAATTGGTAAAAATTTGTATTCGACTTTAAATCTCAGGCTCAAAAATAGATATTGAAATTAAACTTTTTTATACTATCCAACATAATTATTGTAAACTTTTAGTTATTTTTTTTTTTAAACTTCAATTGAATACTTTTTTTATAAGCTAGGAATATCTTTAGAAAAATAAAAAGAACTGATACAAAATGTTTTTCGACTTAACTATTATGAAAACAAAGAAAAGTTTTAACTACAAATTTTTGTATCTATAGCAAAATATTGTTATTAATGTTTAGAAAAATCAACAGACGAGCACAGTGTGTTCTGACACTTTCTTGTTTGTCACACTGTCTAAACATTCCTTGATGAGACAACTTATTCATTGTCGAACGAAATGCTTAATGATTAACTGCATATATAGAATATAGCCCTTCACAATTTATACGTATACAATATTCTACCTTGCAATTTTGTTTAACTATTACTCACATATAAGTACAGTTACAGTTATAAATATAGTCCTCTCCTTGATAATAATGCAACATGCATTGTTCCTATTCGAACAGACTCGGCGTCAGTTCTATAAAAAAAAAGTTTTCGAAAAAATCGATGTGTAAGCATCATTTCCAGAGTGGTAGACCTTTTAAGGTAGGATGTGATGCCTTTACATTGTATTGTACCAGAGTACCTCTACCCACTCGCCTCACCTATAAAGCCTCAGCACATCATGTCGAAGTCAAGTGCAGACTTTTCAAGTTATTATCGAAAAGTTTTTGAATTTTATTTGCAACAATGTTCGTCTGTCAGAGAATTTCCATGTGGCAGTGAATATAAAAAAACCAAAAAATATTTTTACATTTCTGCATTTCATTTTTATTTTGAACTTTTATTTTTTATTTGTTGAGTTGGTTTGTTTTTTGCTTCGTCTTTTGTTGTAGTATTATTATGTGAAACTTGAGTTGCTTTTAATTTTGCTATTTGAAAGAAGAGAAGAACGTTTGCAACGGACAAGTGAATAAAGTTTGCAAAAACGTTCCATCTGCATTACACATTTCAATAAATGCATTTAACATTTTTTGATACCCATACAACAATTGATATAAATATACCTTAACAATTATTTACAATGTATGATTGTGAATTTCGGAAGGGATTTAAAAATGGAATAATAAATTCATGGGTGTTGTGTTTCAGTTAATTAAAAAGTGATTCGAATAATCAAAGCAACGTCAAATATTTTTCTGATTTGACTTTGCTGACAAACTTTGAATTCTTACTGATAAATCCAAGAATCAGAATGTTTCAGTTAATAATAGTAATTTTGGTTCATTTGGGCGTATACGCACTTTTTTAAGTTTTTTTTTATTTTTGTTGGTTAAAACATTGATAAGATCCCTTAATATTAATATTTTTTTGGTTGTAAGTACGAGTGTTTTAAAATAAATGTAAACTTGAATAACCAAAGTTCTTGAATGCCTCATTTAAAAAGAAAAAGAAAATACAAATTAAAAACAAAAACATTTACAATTTGCTCCTATTCACGCCTCTATCAGGTTTCCTCTCAGGAATTGAAATTTAAAAAAATAATATTTTTACCTGAATGTCCTTGCTCAGATGAATTTAGGAGACAAGTTTTTTGTTTTTGGTTTGATACTTTTTGCCAACCAACCTGTCCCTTTTGGCCTTTTGGAAATGTCAAACCATTTTTATTTTCATTTAGACCGGAGATTTAATATTTACACTTGAAGCACCTAAATCTATATCTTTGAACATGAACTGAACACATATTTATTCAAGTCGAAAGCTTATTGTTAAAATAAATACTAGAAAAAAATGTGATACACGACAAATCAAAAGTAAAATAAAACCTTCCTACATGCATTGAAATGCTACACCAACTTGGTTCAATAACCTATTTGATATTATTTCCCCAGATGATACCTTCACATAAACGTGATATTGTATTTTTATACACCTATAGTATTTTTCGAAACATTTATAACCAGTCCAGATCCTGGGAGACTGATGGAAAATCATAAGTTTATTGGAAACTTATCAACATCAGTAAAAAAGGACTTTATTTCTCGTTTCCAGGAATATGAATCAAACTCATGGTTCAGAGTGATCAATCTTTTCGTATTAGTAACGATGACGACTACATATACTAAGTCTATCGAGGGCTTTAGCTTGCGGTGCTGGTGCTGTATGAAATGTTCATTGTTGTGCTTGGTGCTGCCGGTGATGTTGAAATAGTTATAAGTTTGTATAGGTATTTTAATATGTGTCGCACAAGGGAACTCTCGTTGTAACAATAACAATAAATGCGGAGTTGGAAATAATATTTTTTTCTTTTAATATTTTCACTTAGATGATGAAAAATAGAAAAAAAGGTGTGCAACATAAAGGTTGTGATGATGGAGTTCATTAAACTTTGGATTACTGTATTTTTTGTTTTATATTTGTTTCATCAATGTGTGGTTGGGTTTAATAACAAAAAGTGTACAAGGATATCCCAATGGGAATTGTGTTGTGGATATTTTTCGATAGATATTTTTGTAAATTTGTTTCTTTCAAACTAAATGAACTTCTATCAAAATGAACTGGAGATTGATTTTTTGTTTAAATCTCCTTGGAAAGTTCATGACGGTAGATAATGAAACATATTCCAAATGCCTCAACTGAGTGTCTTTAACGTTTTTGTTTTAAATCATTTCTAAAGACAGTCGTTTTTGGCAGGACAACACGTCATTGAGGTTAGATACTGAATGACGCTTGGCGACAAAATTTCGTATTTTTTATGTTCCACAAACCTCTTTTTGTTGAAAACCGTTTAAGCATGAATAGATTAGAGTTTCTTTCAGATTTTTGTAAAACAGGAGAAATCTAACAACTCATGAACACTTTTTGAATATTATGTGAAATAATTTTAACTGAATATTGAAGAAAGGGATTATGCCTAAGACAAGCTTTGTTTGCTCTAAATAAGTGAAAAAAGATGCAGACATTCCATCTCTCAATTTTATTAATTTTTAATGATGCTCTTAAAACATCTATTTGGTCTGTTGGAGTCCAGGTTAAGCAGTTTACAAGTCGTCCAAAAAAACGAATTGCACCCAAATCAACAAAAAATAATTTTGTTCTACTAAAGAAATTTAACAATTCAAAAAGACCTATTTACGTAAGGTTAAATAAAAGTTTATCAAGGCTTAAAAAATTTAAACTTCATAAAGAAAGAAACATTTCTGTCTCTATTCGCGAAGAGTTTAATAGAACCAAGAAAGAGTATGAATTTTTACAAAAATATTCTTAGTCTCAGGAGTCGAAAACAAAGATTAATTCTAAAGTTTGTTGGTCATTTTTGAACACTAAATGAAAATCAATTGGGATTCCATCTAGAGTGTCTTACAATGGGGCCTTTCAGAGAACTTAAGTGTTATTTGTAATCAAATTTTGCTGACTGGGGAATAAATTTTAATCAATATTTTATTAATTTCAATGCTAATATAAATGCTGTTTATCTTTAGATGATGTGTTGTCAGCTTTATCATCTCTGGACAACAGTCTTTCCGCTTCACTAGATAATATTCCTACACTTCTTTTTAAATTTTGAAAATACAATTTAGCAGCCCGCTGTGTATTATTTTCAACATGTCTTTGCGACAAGGTATATTTTTAGGTACTTGGAAACATTTTCTGATTACTCCTCTGGATAAATCTGGATCTGTGGAAAATTATAGACCTATTGCTAAACTTAAGTTAATTCCAAAACGATTACAAGCAATTGTTAAAAATAAACTGCATAATTTGGTTCGAAATCATATTTCTAAGCATCAGCATTGCTTTATGAGTGGTAGACCGACAGCAACCAACTTATCATTATTAACGAATTATTGTCTTGGTTGTTTAAAAAATCGCTTGCAAGTCGACTTTATTTACACCGATTTTTCAAAGGCATTTGATCGGGTGCAACACAATATTCTTTTGAAAAAACTTGAGCTCCTAGGGTTTAACTCTGCTCTCCTTGACTGGATTAAAAGTTATTTATTTGGACGTAGTCAATATGTTAAAATTGGTGATGTTTTATTAAATAAAATAATAAACTTTTCAGATGTTCCTCAAGGCAGCCACCTTGGGCCACTTCTTTTTATTCTTTTTATTAATGATTTGCCAAATTATATTTCATATGCAAACTGTCTCTTATATGCCGATGGACTCAAGATTTTTAACTGTGTAAGATCTCCATTAGATGCCAATAAAATTCAAACTGATATTGACTGCATTGTTAACTGGTGTACTATGATGGTTTTATATTTAAATATTAAAAAATGCAGTGTTGTTACAGTTTTTACTAGATCCATTAAGTTTCATGGCGTTTTTCTTTTTTAGTTCAGAGCTGAGCTCTGAGCATAGTCTGAGCGAGTAGAGTATAGAGTAGAGTTCTGAGCAGAGTATGTTCTGAGCTCTCTGGTTTAATTTTGAAACAACTTAAGCACTAAACTGTCATGATTTTAAATATAGTCTATTTGAAGGCGTTCAAAATTGTCTTTCAAATAAATAAATAAAATAGTCGTAGATTTGGCCCATTTGACTCCTGAAATATATTTGGTGCATAAAAATGCTACATGCAACTAGTTTTTTCTAAATTGTCTTTCCTTCTGTACTAAAGCGACTAACTTCTTCCGCCATTTTTATTGTTTTGACGATAATTTTTTTTTAATTTCCCGGCTTTCAAATATCAAATTGTTTGTGTTCAGAATTTTACTCCGTTTACTCTGTTATTTTATTCTGAATTCACAGAGAGTGCTCTGGACATGTTCAGAACTAAAAAAGAAACAAAAATTCGAAGAGCTCAAAAAGAAACACAATTATTCTTTTGACAGTTCGAGCTCTGCTCTGAACTAAAAAAGAAAAACGTCATCAACTACAAAATTGATAACCACTCATTAGAAGAAGGTTAACAAGACAAAAAGATCTTGGAGTTATCTTTGACTATAAAATTAATTTTTCGCTTCATATTGACCACCTTATTTCTAGAGCCAACGCTCTATCCTTAGGATTGAAAAAGTTAAGAAAATATTTACCAAATTCAACTTAAGTAGGCTTTTTAGAAACTCAGATATTCCATCTTATGAGAATAGGTGTAAATTAATCAATTTAAAACCTATAAAAACTATATTCAATACTCTTTGCTTTTGATGATATGAATTCTAACATAGATCATAATACTTTGCTATCAATGTTTAATATTTAAGAACCTTCTCGTAGTTTCGGACCTGGAGATGGAATTTTTGTAAATATTTCTTTTTATAGTTAAAATTATGCCAAAATCCAATTATTGCTCCTAATGAATTTGATTTTTAATTGATTTTAATAATAGTAGGTTAAATATCATGAGTAATTTATTAAATTTGTTATAAACTGTATTATTTTAAGTTAATTATATTGAACTCATCATATAAATCTTATTATTATACCATTTAACTTTAGTCTCCATAAAGTCATGTTACTTGTAAGACGAAAAATAAATAACTAAATATAGATTTGGAAAAAATGCTACTTCATAAATTTAGATAGACTCAAAAGTCGTAGATAAGTATTTTTCTAATTTCAAAAAGTTCAACCTCAAAAACTTGACGTGATACATTAATTTGGAGGTTGGATTTGAAATAAGGCCATGAAATCTCATTGGAATTTTATTGCCAGGAAGAAAAGCTTAACGTCTAGTAACATATCTTCTATTAGTTTCTGTTTTAATATTAAAAGTTTTACAGTCTTGGGAGGACGCCACGTTATTTTAGTTAGATTTTGAATACTCAGTCAGACAGAACTTCCGTATGCAGTCTTTTAAATAAAATGTATGTAATAAGTGTTTAAATTCTCAAGTTGGAAGATCAATCCAAACTATTTTGATACTGTTCTATCTTACTGAAGACTATTTCCGAATTCACGCATCGAATATTTACAGTGAACAATTAATATTTCAATGAACCATTAATGTCATACTTTTATATACAAATGAATTACTTACTCTTAATTAATAATGTAGGATATTAAAATTGACGTTATCGGCCTTATTAAACATTGAGTAAGCACCAAATGATTAAGGACTACGATAAAAAAAAAACAGCCACCTATTGGGCAAAAAACAGGGTACTTTGCTTAATAACCCATAATGGACACCAACTTATCTGATTGTCATAGCCTTGGACGAGTTTCAAATATATAATATTAATTGATAAAAATCATAAAAATAGTTTTTTTTAAACCATTAAAATGCAATAGTTCAATTTTGGAAATTTCAAACAAATTTTCCCGAAAGTCATGTCCGCCGATAATTATCTCAATAGAATAGGGCTTTTATTTTAATCCATTTTATGAACAAGATTAAAATCAGTTATCAAAACTTATTTGAACAAAAAATGTTTTGTTTAGCAAAATAAATTTAGTAATTTTCTATTAAAACATACTTCATGTGTTTTTTTTATTTATTTTTTGTCAAATAGTTTCTCGATATATATTTATTTTCCGTAAATAAACCATGAACACGTACTTCATTTATACATAGCTACATATGCATGTATGCTTGCCTGTTTTTATATGGAGTGGTATTAAGTTTGACAATCGAAAAGTAGAATCATGAAAAAAAATCATTTAAAAAACTTCATTTTGCAGTTAGTTTTTCGAATGCATTCAAAATAGAGATAATCTAGGTTAGGACTATAGCAGAAATATCCAATCCAATTTATTTCTATCGAATAAACCTTGATCCTTTTTTTTAACTTAAATATTATTCTTTTTTTTTTGTTTAGGTTTTATCTAACATTAAATGACAGTTTCCCGAATTCCAGCAAACGAACAAAATCGAACTGTCAGTTGGGCAAAAAAGGATCAATAAAATAAAATGAAAAAAGGAGGAAAAAATAAATCCGTCGAAAAGTTATTCGACTGATTTCCCAAATGGAAGAACAAAATTTTTCCAATAAACATCCTTAGCGTGAAGACTTTAATGAAACGTGGGTACTTTTTGTGTCTGCAGTTTCATTGAACCTCCTCCTGCTCCATCGTGACCCCCTCCCCAAACCCTATGATGCTCAGTGTAGTGTACCTAAAACAACCAGAATCTTTTTCCTGCTAAGAAATATTTCTGTGTAATGAAAAAAAAAAAATAAAAAAAGATACGAAAACGAAATAAAAAATATACAGGAATTCTGCGTAGATCTGGTAAACATACCTTGATTGAAGCCAGAATAAATAAATTGCTTTGAGATTTAATAAAATAGTTGATAGGAAAAGGAAAGAGTGGAAAATATCAAAAGGTAAGAGAGTATTGTATTCGATATATATAAGCCCCAGGTATACACAACGAACAAGAGAATAACTTTTTCGTCAGCACTTTCTAACTTAAGCTGAGGTACCTTAAAATAAGAGGTGGTATATAGAACTGACTTCGGCTTGTTTTCAACTATTTTTCCAAACAAATTTAATTTCGAAAGATGAATTATTTTAATATCTTCTAACTTTAAACGAAAAAAATAAATGGTTGCTGTGGGCTTTGAAATAAAGGGCAAAACGACTTAGTAAATTTAGAAAACCTTTCCCAAAGGCATGAACATCGTCATTTGAAAATTTATAGATCGTTTATTAAGAAATTTAACTTTTATACAAGTTGAGAAGTTGAGTTAAGAGCCGGTGTATGTCTGTAGGCATAGAGTTAAGCTGTTGGATTTATTTGTTTGAAAATTATTAAGCGCACCTAATATTTTTTAAATTTAAACATTGGAAAAATAGGGATTGTATATTAAATGGAAAAGTATAAAACACCAATTAAACTAACGACAGGAACAAAATATAAATTTGAAACAAGGGAATTGAAGTTTTGTGTAGACTGAAGAACACACTTAACTCTGAAGTTGCATTAAAGTCGTACTTCATATTTTTGTATGAATTGAATACTCGTCTAATGAAATAAGTTGCTATTTAAACAAACCTCAAAAACATTGGTCGACAAGGTTATCTTACTGGCAAAAAATTGAACTTTTTCCATGGGGTATGGTGCCCTAGTTCAAATACTTCATCAAAACTAATGTTCAGTTTTTTGAGATTACTTTTTACATTAAGAAAAAATGAGTTTAAATTAAAGTTTAGATTCGTAATTAACGCTAAAAATTGCGTCCAAAACGTTTTTGTTTTTTTTCAAAACTATATAAAAGCAATTGGTTTGGTCAGGACTTTAATGAAGAGTCAGATAAAGACTCATAAATAATGAGAATTTCCAGAGCATAAGCTTTTTAACACAATTTCAAAATCTGATGTGATAGAAAAATTTGAAGCCAATATTCGAATTTCGGACATCTTAGGCCTTTAAATAAGTGTTGTTTTGCTTCTGGGACAGACAAAAAAAAATTAATTTTATTGACCAGTGAAATTAATACAATTTTTGATACGAACTACCCCACAGTGTCCATTTTTTAGACTATTTATAATAAGTGTGTGAATGAACATAGTTCATATTTAGTCTCAGGACCAATTTAGATGAGGATGTGGCCAAGTTAATGTCTTTAACAGCTGCCTGACTGTCTGTGAAGATAGCCGCATATCAGTTTTGGTTTGAGCTTTGTTTAAGTATCTTACATGCCTTCCTTATTGCCAGCAGTTCAGTATGAAAAACGCTAGCAAAGTCAGGAAGCCTAAATTATTTGGCTACATTTAGGGACTCAGAAAAGATCCCAGAACCAACTCCGCACTCCATCTTTGAGCCGTCAGTAAAGATGGTTGTGTCGAAACCTATCGACACGATGTCATCGTCCCAATTTTCTCTGGATGAAAAACCAACCTTAAAACCCTTACTAAAGCTCAAAGTAGGAGTGCAGTATTCAGTGTCTACCGAGATAATATCTGAGGGAACCAAATTCGTTGTGTTGCTGTGACCATAAGGTTTTGACAACCAGCTGTTTGATTCCTTCAGCCTAATAGTGCTGCAAGAAACTATGTATTTAAAGGTCATGCAAACGCTGATTAATTTTCTCTAAGAAATATCTTCAAGAACAAAAGCTTCTTAATGATTAGCATTATGGTTTTCGTACAAATAGTCCCCCTGGTGATCTAAGGGTTAATCTCACCAAATAGTAGAACAAATCTTTATGTACATCATTTTGGAGAGACTAAGATCATTGCACTTGATATTTCAAAGGCATTTAATAGAGTTTGGCATCACGCTCTCTTATCGAAAATGCGTGCTTTTGGTATCGATGAATCTCTTCTTTGTTGGGTTAGAAATTAATTTTCGAACCATTCAATTCAAGAAGTATTGGACGGGTTCAAATCTGATATTCACAAAATAATCGCTGGTGTGCCCCAGGGCTAATTTTTTTTCTTCAACATTCTCCATTATGTTAATGAATGATCTCTTGCTTAAAACTTCTAAGCTGCTTTATTGTTTCGCTAACGGCAGTACCAGTTTCAGTTTTTCAATGTCTTATATTTGTTTTTAGACTCTCATCCTTGTCCTTCGGATGTGCACTACAAACGGCAGCGTATGACAAGCTCTTTGTCCACTGGGTAAACAAAAACCGGGTAGAAATTAACGCTTCTTAAACACAATACAGTCAACTCTCGCAAAAGCGTAACCTTTCTCCAATGCAACTATCCATGGATACTAATTACATCGAGGAGACTGAACAGCTTATAGTTCTAGGTATGTGCATCACAAACCATCTGTTGTGGAGTGGTCACGTATTTGACATCGAAAAAAAGGATGCTAAGTGTTTAGATTTTCTTCTACTTCCTATAATTTTTAAAGCTTTCATATTTGGCTGGTGCATCAATAAGTACGAGGATTTTTTCTTCAGCCACGCTTCACGAATGTGGGCTGAAATTTTTCAATCAAATTGAATTGAGTTGAATCAGCTTACACAGACGGACAACTAGGTGATAGTCAATTTGAACATCAAAAACTATCAAGTATCACCTTAGCCGATTCCAACCCTTTATTTGAAAACATTATTTCCAAGAAACTGAAATTCTTTATAATTCCTTAAGACGTCTTGTTATGGAATTATGTAATTTTATTTTTACTTAACATAGTTATTTAAATTTACGTATAGATTGGTTGAAAACACCATCATGGTATATCATCATCATTTCAAGAATATTGCATCACATTTTGACATTCATTAAAGCAGAAAGCTTGCTTATTTTTTCCAATCAATGTTCGATCAGAATCATTGCCATTTTGAGATTCTACTCGAAGGATTCTTTATCAAAAAGAATACCAAATTCGAAAGAGACCAATTCAAAAAATCCTATCAATGATGACGATGAGCAATCCACATGCACATCCACAATCGAATGATAGCTATTCCTAATAATTGCCTGTTGCAAAACCACCACTTAATACCAAAAACCTTTTTGCTTTTTATAGGCACCTCTATACACTACAAATATACAAACTTCCGTTTGTATGTATAGAACGAATATGTAGGTTCTCTCGTATATTGTTATAGACATTAGACAACCCTCATTTGTACCCTTATATCTTAAGTCTATTCATCAGGAAGGTCATCTTGACCAGCCCATTTCCGTTCCGTATTTATGCATATCCTTTTATTATGCGAAGAAGATGTAAACGTGACATCCTTGGTCTTAGATACTGCCAACATCCAATTACTTCCGGGAGTGTGCTCCCATTCAAATGATATGTAAATTACAATGCTTGGCGTTGGCGTTGGTATTGGCATTGGCACACAAACATGGGAGTGAATCAATGCTTTCTCTAGGATTCTCGTCCACCCCCACTTATGTATGCATTGCAAAGCTTCATTTTCATAAAAGAATGAGGGATACCGATTGGCCATTACCACATGGAAATTCTTTATGTTAGGGGTTATGGGTTGGATTTGATATTATCGTAGGCCTGGCCTGGAATGACTATATTTAAGAGGGCCCTCTTAATGGAAGGATAAAAAACAGCTTATTTGTTTTTCAAATCTAACCCTGTAGTATATGGAGGTAGTTAGGTTATACATATATAGATACAAGGACTCTATGTAACACATAACGTGCTAAAAATGTATGTTAAAAAATACTTACATAGTTTTGTGCAAGGTCGGGATGATTTGTTTGGATGCCATCATCTAGTATGGATACGACGACGCCCTTTCCGGTGTATCCTTTCTGCCAAGCTGGTCCTATATTCATATCCAGACCATCTTTGGCGCCACCGTTCTACATTTGTTTCGCAGTTTTGTTATCATCAATGTTGTTTTTGTAGTTGTAGTTGTTGCCAGAGTGCCGGATTATTTGTATGTGTCGTTGAATTCGTTGTTCCGTGAGTAGAGAGAAGTATTTTTGCAAATCCGCAAACGGAAACACATTAAAAGATGGATGGAAGAGAAAATAAGAAGAAAAAGAGGAAGAAAAAAAAACCGAAAATAAATTAATGAGCGAACAAATGAATGACTGTTAAATGGATAAATCTTTTTATTTATATATTTTTCTTAGTTTTATTTGTATATCTAGGTTTTGCTTTTATTTTCTACACAAAGTGCAAATAGCTGAAATATACAAAATAATCTGTTACACAAGGATATCCATTCCATACATCTATCTATTTATCTAAATTGGGAAAGAAATGAAGCGAACATGGGATTAAGATACTTTTATTGAGAATAAGATGAGATGGGTTTGTATGGATGATGGGGGATCAAAAAGATAAAATATATATACAAATAAATATAAATGTGTAATCCATGTCTGGTGTCATATTAAAAATTTGTCTATATAGCGTCAAAATATACGAAGGTATACGTACTGCCTACATACAGAATTAGATATAAGGGTCTTATTGTCATTTTCAGGGATGCGGATGAGTGTTATTGGGGATGTTTCTCGATGAACAAATTCTAGGTCGGTATCTTACTTACCTACATATCGTATATTTACACACATATTCCTGATGATTTTAAGCTTGTTTGGATTTAATTAATTTGTGGTTATGAACACGGATTAAAATGGATATCACTGTGGCAACAGCAAAGTAGAATATATTGCTACATGAAAAAAGGAAACACGAGCTTGGAAACGTTACCTTTTTTTTTTTGGATATAGAATGAATTTGACAAATTGGAAGACTTGGTTACTTGGCTTGTCGTTTTTTTAGACACATAAATATCTACATATTTATATAATCAAATGTATCCGTTTGGAAAAAGAAAATGTTGAAAGAAAAACGATGTGATTAAAACTCAAAATATCTTTTAACAATAAATTGTATAATGATTTTGTAAAGTACAAATCTTTGTCTTCTATAGATACTATTTAAAACATTTCAGTTTATCTAACTTAGTTCCTGGGAATTATTGTAAGTTATGACATTATATTTAAGTCTGTATGAAGTTTTGAGAAAACCTTGAATTTGATACTTTAATAATTTTAGAAAATACTCATTTCGAATGCAAACTTTAATTTTAAATATTTGTTGCATTTTAAAAATATACGTTTTAAAAATTATTTTTATATTTTTTATTTATTTATTTACTCATCAAGCAGATTAATATAATATAATTAAAAAATAAAATATTATCTTACAGACTACAGAAACAAGGTTTTAACTTTAGTTATAAAGAAGTGAAATATAAATAAAAATATCTAATTATGTAAGGCTAAAACTTGAACCACCACTGTAGGAGTTAAGAAATAAATATAATAAATATTTTTAAAAGATTCAAGACTTTGGTAGGAAAAGAAGTCAACATGATTACAAATGATATTAGATTCTCTAATGCATCGAGTTAGAGGCTCATTGAAACCAAGTTTACTCTATGATAGGGTTCATGAAATAGAGCATAAGATCGCGTTTGCTTATACGGAGCATATATATCGACTAAGGACAAAAGTGAAGGGCAGTTTATATGAGAAGTAATAATATCACGTATGAAAACCACTGAAAAATACCGACGGCGAATATCAAGTGGTGTTAGACCAAGCAGTTTACATCTGGTTTCATAAGGAGGCATTTCAATGTTCCAATTTAGTCGGTGAACTACAAGTCTCGAAAATTTGTCTGAATCCTTTCAATCCTTAAACAGTTAGTTTTAAAAAAAGAATTCGAAATTACTGAGCAGTATTCTAGGGAAGATCTCACATAAGCATAAAATAATGACCGGAGGGTAAATGGATCTTTAAACTCTTTTGAGTTGCGAACCACGAACCCTAGCATAGTATTTGCTTTAGCCACAACAAAATCAATATGGGAGTTGAAGTTTAGTTTGTAATCAAATATTACACCTAGGTCTTTCTTTTCTTTAAGCTTAGCAAGTTTTTTTTTTATTTATTTCGTATTCAAAATAAATTGGACTAAGACTACGAGAGAAAGATAAAGATTGGCATTCAGAAACATTTAAGAAAAGCTGGTTAGCAGTGCACCATACAGATAAGTGCTCAAGATTACTTTGAAGTAAAAGACAATCGTCAAAGGATATGATACAGCAGATAATTATGATATCATCCGCAAACATTAGGCAGAGAGAATTGTTGATAACCGTTGGTAGGTCATTGATTAATACCAGAAATAGAAGGTGTCCCAAGTGACTTCCTTGAGGAACACCAGAAGTTACATGAATCACTTCAGAAAGTAAATCATTAAAGCGGACAAACTGTGTTCTACCTATGAGATAGGACGCAAACCATTTTAAACTATCCGAATCCGATAGATTCCATCTTTTTTAATAGTATAAAATGGTTGACTCTATCGAAAGCCTTCGAAAAGTCCGTAAAGACTACATCAGTTTGAAAACCATTTTCGAGATTTCTAGTAATTTGGTTACAAAAAATAGATAGGTTTGTTTTAGTGGATCTTTCGGCTATAAATCCATGCTGAGATGGCGCAATCGTTTCTTTGAGAATAAAGGTTAGTTTATCGTAAACTATTTTCTCGAAAATTTTGGTACTCGTAGACAATTTACTTATAGGACGGTAATTAGAAACATCCTGTTTAGAGCCAGATTTATGGATAGGAATAATATAGGAAATTTTCCAATCATCAAGAAAAAGGCCCTTTTCGAGAGAAACATTGAACAGTAGAGTTAATGGCCCTGAAAGAGCAACAGCACAGTTTTTCAATACAATTGGTGGAATGTCATCAGGTCCCGGTTGACTATCATCATTGAGATCCCTTAGAGCTTGCTCAACATTTTTGCAGCTTAAGTTTAAGCTGCCTATATTGATGGAATTATCACTTATAACTGATGAATAATTTTGAGGAACATATTGAGGGGAGTAAACCGATTGAAGAAAATTTGAAAAGAGGTTGCATATGGTACGAGTACTTATGTTAGTTGATGTAGTCCCTAAATACTGCATGCAATTTGGCAATAGAGAATTTTTTGTTTTTTATGTACGACCAAAAATGGTTACTATTTTCTTTCAAGCATTTTGTAATATATTACAAAAAGTTGGTATAATATAATTGTTAAGACAATGGATTCGTTATAAGAACAAAACTACTGTCAATCCGTTCTGCCTTTTTTTGTTGAAAACAGTTCTTGGTTCAGGATTTTTTTAAAATTATGAATATTTTCGAAAACGCATGAAATATTGTCTATATTCAGTAAATATTGAAAAAAGTGATTATTGATTTGAAAAACCATCACAGATTTTATAGAAACAAAATGCACGACTGGATCGCACGAACTTGCTTCTTTATGCAAAGAGTCTGTTGGAAAAAGTACTAGATTTTTAAAAAAATATACCTGCAAAATAAGTTTGTCCTCGAAGGTATAAATGCCTTTGATTTGTCAAAAAACCTCCATTTTTCAATTTTTTTGTTTGAAAATCGTTAGACCGTTTTTATTTAAATTATAAACAAACATTTTCCATTTTTTCTTAAAAATATTTTTGTTATGCAGTTGTTTAGTGATTGAATAGAAATATTGTCTGGTGGAATCATCATCATATCTATTACTTCGTTAGCATGTCTCCCTTTTTCGGCTCTCATAGAACAAGGAGAATTTTCCGTTGACTATGCGAAATCCATTTTATTGAATATTAGTTAATAATTTTTCTACTTTACATTTTTTTATAATTAAAATATGAAATAAGCGGAAATATTATTTTAAAGGAAATGGTTTGTGTATTGGAATGAACTTATCGAATACACACGATTTTTTGTCGGTAAGCTAGTTTCATCCCAAGACACAACTCATCCCGGAAATGAAAAATACTTGTAAGCATATTTAACGAAAACAATTGTTTGTGTATTCAACTAGTTCGATCAAAGCTTTTTTCTTTGGATAGCTTTATTTAAATTTCATATTAGAAGAACAAGGATGGAACAGAAATTATCTGAAGAGAAGAAAGAGGCAGAACACGTACGTTTAAATTGTAAAGCGATCGACTATTGATTTGTAGTTAGGAAGGTGTTTAAAACGGATACAAAATTGTTCATTAGCGTGATCAGCTTTATGCAGATAAATAGATAAAGACACGTTTATGATGATAATAAAGGTTAAAAGGTTCTTAATACAACACAATAACATTCCTGCTTTCCTACAAGTTTTCAGCGCAAACATGGAGTTATTGCGTTCCGTTTATTGTTTTTCGTAAAAGCTTTAAGAAAGCAACCAAAAAATGCTATTCATGTGTTGTTTACTGTCAGGTTCTTGTGCGTTTTGGATCTAAGTTATGAAGTGACACGTAAGCAGTAGCTGTAGAGGTTGTGCGTAATACCTATATAGGTATAATGTGTGTACGTTGATAAAGTAATTCTAATAGAAAATACATATACTCGTTCTGGACCGTTTTTTTTTAACTTGTATTAAGTATTTATTCTCTTATATAGACGAAGGCAAGTAAAATATGTGTAAAACAACTTTATTCTTAAAGAATAACATTTTAAAATCATATATACAAAGGTACCAAGACAATACTTCTTGATAGACACTTGAAAATAGATTGTTGTACAAGTGTTTGCCCAAGGTAATCTATGGCTTGAACCAAATCCATCTATTACCTATTTTTTGTTGATATTGGTGTTGAAAACAATTTTATGAAATATTTTTTCAGTTTCCATCATGACAGCAAATAAACTGTTTAAAAGTACCCATAGCTTTATATATTCTTACTTAAAGGCATATTAAACTGGTAACAAAATACTTCTAGACTTCATTTTAGAGTGATGCAATTAATTTTAAATTCTAAACACTTTTTCTTAGATAGGTTAAAAATCAAGTAATGTCAATGATGGGTATGACAACTTTAGTCATGTTTTATAAATTTTAAAACTTCTAATAATATATTCCAATAATATATAAAATGAATAACAATTCAATAAAGAAACAACATGGAAAACGGTTTAACTCTACTTATTGTATTCCATTTGACCATCATCTTGAATCTACTTTTAATCTTGAATCTACTCTTAAGTCTTCACCAAGCTCCTCTTCTGTTATAATCTAATGCATTTTATTATATCATTATATTTAAGCTACGAGTGCATAAGCAAATTTCGGTTGTGAGGTTAAGTTAGTCAAAATAAGTTTATTCCTTTTATTTAAACGAATAAGAGTTAATTTGATGAAAAGAAAACTTCACTTTGTTTATACGCGGAAAGTTAAGTTTATTCATTTAAGTCTTCAAATAAGATGACGATAAAAAATCTTCTCTCTCTGACGAATCGAAATAAAAGACTCTAGATGCAAATTTCTCATATCAAATCAACTTTAGATAAAATGAACCCAAAAAGAAAATCTATTCCAATCGGAACATACCGTCCTGCATCCGTCTTTCTGGATAGTCCGCATCTATGCATGAATAGATACAAATTTAAACTTGCCTTAATGCTTACCTATATTGGGTAGGTATGTTTATATCTAAAGATACTTACCAACCTACAGAACTTGCACAATATAAAAAGAGAACGATAGGAAGAAGCAAACAAAATTGTTCGTCCATCCGTTGGGTGACGGAATGAAAAGGATATACCTACAAACACACCTTCATACTATACTACTGTTATAAAGCTTACTTATCTCCAGAAGAGATCTTCTGCACAATCCAACTAACAACAACTTTGTATCTTCCTTAATATCAAAGGTACAAGGTACCTCCTTGACAGCTTCTCATTTTCTTAATGCTGATTATCATGGTCCTACGATAAGAAGCCGGAAGGCAAACTATTTGCTCCGTTCCTGTCCTGTCCTATCCTATCCTTTTCTTTCCTATATCCTACCCTATTCTATATTCTATTTTGATGCTCTACTTTGCTCTGCCCTGCTTTGCCACCCAAAGCTGACGGACATAAAGAGTTCCCTTTTCGTCCCTTTTTGAGTTTCTCGATTTTTACCTTTATACCCGCAATCATCTCATAGCATTACGATAAAAATAAGATTAGGTCCTTGACGGCTGTGTTATAGGGAGAGAAAATTTAACTTTACTTTTGCTCGCCTGCTATGCCAGGCTTTAAGGTAAATAGGCTATACATCGGCAGGAGTATAGGTATCTATATAGATATTGTATCTTTTATTTTGCGTTTGCTCCTTTTGCATATTTTATTTTAATTTTATTTACCACACTTCAAGTTCGTTTTGGGTTTTTAGGTGTAAAAGTAGGTAGGTAGATATAATTCTAACAAATTTATTTATTTTATTGCTATAAAGGTTTTTGCTGCCTCAATATAATTCCTATACCTATATCTGTACCTACATGATGTGAGTTACCCTAAAAATAGGCATTTTTCAGTCAAGAATTGGTTGGTGTTTGAAATGAAAACACTCGTTCATATACTTCCGCACATAATGGATTCTCATTTAACCCCAGAATGCTTCTAAGGATGCCGTAAAACGAGTGTGAAGTGAAGTCAATAATAGCTTTAATTTACTAGGTATAGACAATCTTTTATTAAACGAGATGTTATGTAGCTATATAATTATTTTGAGACATTATATAGGAAAAGGGTTTTAATAAGGAGAATTATATAATAAATATATTGTGAAATGGCATCATTACATTCAAATGTTCAAGACACAATTATATATAAATAGATATTCGAATTTGTCTTATCACCATTTCAGGGAATTTTCTTCTTCATTTTAAATGGGTGGTGACAAATTCTTATTTATAAATAGAAGCCAACACACAAAACTGTGGTTATATATTTTGATTTTTATGGAATTTATTTTTTCATTGAAGTTTAAATTTGAATTTAAGCAGAGAACCCTTTGAAATATTTTGACTATTTTAATATAAAGGTTCCTTATTCTATGAACCGAATAATTTATAAAAATTTTTAGTTGGATACTTGATGTCAACTTGAAATTTGCCAAATTGTCGTTTTGACAATTTATTTTATTTTGAAAAATTGACTAACTTATAGTCAATAGAACAATTTTCAATTTCGACACCAAGCAGGAGTTGTCAATTGAACAACTTCGGTCATCAATATTTATAAATTGGTTGTCATATTGAATACCAAAATTGTTATTTTTTTTAATTCATTTTTATTAATTCATTCTTAAACCTATCTTAAAGCTAGACAAAAACTCATAAAACTAGCCAAATTATCCATAACTTACAACTAACTTAAAGGTCTCATACGGACACTCTATGTTAAACTATAACATTAACTACTAATGCCTTTCGGCCCCAAGATCTATTTTACTTCAATTTAAATTTCATTTATTTTTGTATTTATTATAAAATTTTGAAAAAAACTAATATCAAGATTCTTTTTATTTTTATTTAAAATTAGGTCCTTAATATAAAACTTAAAGTTAACTTTAACTACCTATTCTATCTATAAACTACTTAAAACTAGAACAACCACAGCAGCAAATCTAACGTTTTTTGTTTTTATATTTTATTGTCTTTTTTTATGTTTTTAATATTTTTTTTTTATTTTCCATGTTTTTTTTATTTTTATTTTGTTTCTTAATTTTTTTTTAAACTAAACCCTAAAACTATAAAATAAGTATGTAAGCCGGCCAACTCTTAAAACCCCATCCCGACTACCCAATATCAAGTGCCGATTGAAGCCACCAAAACTGGTTCTCCGGCTTCATTCTATCATTTTGGTCCCGTTCGGACACTAACCTACTTAACCGAAGGAGCTCTTCTCCGCCTTGTGCCATGACGTCCCGATCGTACAGGAGTCGCCTATCCACGGTTTTTCGTCTGACGTGGTAGATCAACGGAACTGCCAATCTATCCTGTATCAGACCGCATCTATCTAAAAAGAGGAATGCCTCTGATGGAATGAAGCCGCTCAAGCGTGCACTTTCAAAATACTCGTCGTTCGGATAGAACGCCCCGAAAATTAAATTGTTGGTCGAAGACATAGCTCTTGCAATGTGACCTCGGACGAGTTTTATCAGGAAATTTCTGTTGATTCGAGCCCCGTTGTATAGGACCTCGTTGAAATAGTAATGCCCGTACGAAGATTCGGCTGTTCGATATAAGCCGGAACAACGTCATGTCATAAACACTACCGCTCGAACACCCGAAACTTCTCCATCTGGGAAGGGGCAACGTTGAACCACACAGGACAACCATAAATGATTATTGGCTTTATGAGGGCCATGTAGCAAATTACCTTCACTCTGGGGTCAAGCCGACTGCTAAAAAACAGCCGTTTCGTCAGAGCAGCATTTGTAGGTCGTCGAAATAAAAATACTGATTTAAACAGATACCGAGGTACATCACTACACATTTGCTAGCTAATGGCTGACCGTGAAGATCAACGATGACCATCTTGCGCCAATTCTTGCACGTGTACCTCGTGGCCCTAGCCAAAGGAGTCCGGAACAGAATTATCTCCGACTTCTGGACATTTATTTTCAGTTTCCAGTCGTCGCAATATAGCTGAATCTTGTCGAAATCACGCTGCAAGATAATTCTAAAAACCTCACCCCTTGGGCCGTTCTGTACGCAATTAGATCGTCGGCGTAAGCGATTGCCTTTGTAAGACTATCTATCAGATCGCTGGTGTAAATGCTGAAAAGAATCGGCGAATTCACCGCTCCCTGTTGAAGACCATTTTTAATTGAGAATGTTGTGGTAGAAGTTACATTGGCACTTTTGACAACAAACTTTCTACCGTTAAGCATATCATAAAGTATATACAACAATGGCTTGCTTATGCCAAGCCTGCTCAGTTTTAGGTAAAGACCGTTTAACCATACGGTGTCAAAGGCCTTTTCCAAATCAACCAGAACAGCACCTGTGCATTATTGTTTTGATTTATTCCATTGGATATCAGAAACGAGTTTAGACGCAGCATGAATTGTGTCATGACCCGCCTTGAACCCGAACTGTTTATCCGGAATTATTTTGTTGTCCCCAGCCCACTTAGTCAGAGCCCTATTAATGATTTTTTCGAAATCTTTGCTGATGCTCGGAAGAACACTTATCGACCGAAGATTTGACGGGTTGGAGTTGTCATTTCCCTTTTTCGGGAGGGGATGAACCACACCGGTCTTCCAATGCATTGGATAATATGCATTATTCAATGCATTGTTGGAGAGTGTGGTGTAAATGTCAATTGCTTCCATCGGTAAATGTATTAGTACAACGTACAACGTTGGATATACTATCGCCACCTGCTGACTTTTTATTTTTTATTGAATTGAAGATGAGCTGAAGCTCAACCTTCGTCACTAACAAGGGACTTGGCCCCGTTTGCTCGGCGATTATGGCATTTGCCAAGGAATCGTCATTGAACCGCATGAAACCGCGGTTCTCAGATCGCCATTGTATCATATCATTTCGAAGGTAAAAGTGATTAAGGAGGGCTCTGTTTTCCAGGTCGTGGTTGAGGCGAATGCTAACATTCACCTTGTACACTTGCTGGAAAGCAGCACACACCGCCTCCACTTTTTCCTTCGGATCTTCAATTGCGTAAAAGTCATCGTCAAAGATGGCTTCCTCTGGATCTATTTGCGCTGTCATGAGTACGTCTCTGTTCTCTTTAGTTCTTTGGAGTTGAAGACACGGAAGGTCATAATCGTTTTTTCCTGAATATCTTGTTGATTTTGGGGATCATACTAGGGTTAGCGGTTATCATATTGACTCTCCAAATTTTCTTATTATCTACCGCAGTTGTCATATTGACTACAGATGTTTTCATATTGACTGCTACAGTTTTTTTATTGACAAACGCAGTTGTCATATTGACTATCACAGTTTTAAGTTTTTATTGACTACCGCATTTGTCACGTAGACTACAGAGGTTATCATACTGACTACCACGGTTTTCTTATTGACTACCGCAGTTACCATATTGACTGCAGAGGATTTCATATTGACTGTCACATAGACTACAGAGGTTATCTTATTAACTATCCCGTTTTCTAATTAACTATCGCAGTTTTCGACATTTTGGCTAATGCAGTTGTCATACTGGCTACCGAGCTGTAAAAAAAAACTTCGGATCCCAAAATTGAGAACCCTTTTTTAAAAATATGGCAGTACAATAAATATTTGTGGTACAATAATGTCTTTTAAAATTATGTTTCAAACAGAGAAACATAAACAAACAAAAAACTTTAAGAGCTGGGTCTTTAGTGCTCATCAATCCAGATTTGATTTGTCGATAAAAGTTTTGGTTTTGTACGTGGGCCTCGAATTGTCTAGATTGCTTTGAAACTACTGGAGTGGTCTGTATTTTTCAAGGCGGATGTAAAATTGTCAAGATAAAAGATTGATCCAGATAAAAGCTAAACTTCCAAGGCAGAATTAATTTTTCTTGGATATTGAATTGACAATTTTTAATATCGAAGTTAAGTTGTGATTTAAAAAAGTACGATATGAATCAGGTGAGTCTTGGGTGTCCGCGTCTATATTATCAATACGAGAAGTTATCACCTTAAGCTTTATCAGGTGAGAACATAATCTTAAACTAAGCTACTTTTTGGGGCTAAGGTAGTTTCAAGTTTGCATTAAGTGCTGTATTTTTTTTAAATTTACAGACCCAGTGCCCCATTTATTAATAAGAGAATTTTTTAATGTACTTCAAGTACGATATGGATGTGTGAAAAAAAATCTTTTTTCGTACAATTTTGATATTCTTAAGCCTTTGAGGTATATTCATTAAAAAAATGGTAACCAATGATCTTCTACACAGTATGTCATACTATGCAATTTCTGAAGTACTAAACTTTTTGCTAAAGATAATTCCCAGACATTTCTTGAGGTTAAATGAAAAACCACATGATGTAAATATTTTTCCTACCACATTTCTTTTAGTAGGGAGTGTTTACATTTGTAAAGTTTTCTTAATTTCTTGCTATCAAATCCAAACACATTTGTTTGCGTGAAGAAGTTTCTTAGTTAATTTTGAGCTACACATATATAAATCATGTCAAAAATAAGGAATGAAACTTCTTTGAATTTTAGATTAAATATATAAACCTATCTTCATACACCTGCAGATTGGTGCAGATTTGAGACACACACAATAACTGTACGTCGCTGTGTCGTCGTCGTACAAAAATTATAAGTTTTATAAATAAATCATAAAGAAAACTTATATAGGGGTACTTGTATCCCATTTTAAGAGTCGACTTCTAAAGCTCATTTCAAAGTACCTATAAGTTGTTTTCTTGGTTTTTGCATATTATATGCAAAGATCTTCCTGTGACTTTGCATACTTAGTATAACTCAGCCATAAGACTCCTCTCTTAAGTCCTTATGTGCTTCAACTTAGGACAAAAGGAACGACTTTATAGTCATATTATGCTGCTGCTTTGAACTTAACCTTGTTTTGTGTTTGTATGTATTTTGTTTTTAGTATGTTTTTAATACCTTATCAACTCCTTCTTTGGCTGTGGGTGCCTATAGAAAAGTATAAGGTTCAAACATCCATATAAAGGTATATACTCACCTGGATTGTGGGCATTGCACTAAGTCTGCAAAGGAAACAAAGCTTTTCCTTGCCATTTTCTCAAGGGTCTTAGAGTTCTGTGTCAAGCGTGTTAGATGAGAAGCAAAGAAGGAGATTTTCTAGTGTGTATGGTGTTAGTACCGTTATACCCACTCAAAAGCACCATTACAACATTCACTACTAAATATACAAACACCGACACACGTTTTGTTAGTTGGAAAGATTTATGCACTTCGCTGCCCTCTTCTCCTTCTACTGTATTCCGACCGCAAAAACTATACGTATGTATATATAAACTTAGCAGCAAGACTTTTGCTATACATTCCTTTATTAATATATATGTATGCATATAGAAATTACAGCAAAAGCCCCGGTGTATATTTCTACGAAACCACAAAACCGCATTCTGAAGAGGCTTGGTAAAACAAAACAATAAATGTACACATACTTTACTCACCAAGTACCACTGCTCCTTGAATAAAGGATCTGGAAAAATATTGTGCGGCCCAGCGTCTCTGTACTGAATCCTTGGGTGGCGCATCAGTGTCGACGTCGGTCGATGTACTGCCGATGGCCCACTTGCTGATGGTTGGTATACCACACGGTCGTAGCCCGTTCCGGAGGGCCTTAACACCTCATAAGGGTTGTAATCTACAGGTATAGCATATTCTGGTTTGTAGTCGCGTTTGGGACGCAGCTTTTCGTGTTGCTGTTGCATCCATCGGACCTATGAAACAAAAACAAATAAATAATACCCAATTCACTTTTTTAAAAAAACAGTTGTGTGCTTAGAGAGGGGTCTTTCAACTCATAATAATTTAATAAAATAAGCAAAGGTATTTTGATTAATTAAAAAGCCTCTTGGGACGTCTTTGGAATAGTTGAATTCATTATTTTTGTTTTGAGGGAAATAGTTGGCATTTCTGATTCAAGCACAGATTTGAATGAATTTGTTTCTGAAGTTGTACTGTGATTATTTGATAATCAGAAACAAAGTTTTGTGAAATTCGCAATCATCAAAGGAATAAGGCTGTTAATGATATTTCGTCCTACAAATATGAATCTTATAGAACCAAAAATATACATAGACAGTCATTTATTAAAATGAACATAGATTAAATTCATGACTGCAAAAGAAACAATTAAGCTCTTTGATATAGAGCTCCATCTATACAGACTTTGGCAAAAACGGGACAAAGATTATTTGCTTTGTTTTTAATCTTGCCCTGAATATTTTTAAACGTCCAAGGATTTTCTAGATTACCACCAAACAATGACAACAAATAAAAACAAAAAAAAAAACTTATGAATAATAGGTTCGCGAGATTTTTACGGTAAGGACTTCTTCAAAGCCACGTTAATAGCCAAATGGATTGACAAGTTGCCTTCTTGTCACGCCTGGCTCTGGCTGGTGCTGGCTGTGCTATATAACTTTTATCCACTACTCCATATAATACCATTCAACTCTTTGAGTATACTTCTACGAGTATTATAGAGCGATGTTAATAATGCACAATGTGCCTGCCTCAGCTAAAGTGCTATTTTCAGTTTTCTCTCTCAGATGCAATGTCCATCATCACCTACAGCACCAGTCTGACGGTGATGGGAGCAAAAGAAATAAATGACAATAACACTGTTATAAGGTCTATAATATGGACGTAGGTATAGACTCTTATGGAAACTGCCACTTTTGTAAGAGCTAAAAGGCATCAGAACGAAGGGACGTAACAAAATATTCATTACACCGGAAACAACAAGGATTGAAAGTTTTATGTGGCTCATAGAGCTGTTGACGACATCTGTCGGCAACCCAACTAGCTCGGATCAGAGCAGCGCAGCACAAGGACGTCTAGGTTCTTGATATTTCCTAAACGCGAAAACTTCTATGTAAAATGACAATTCATAAAATATTTGAGAGTAGTTTAACATCCGACAACTGAACGACATAAAAACAGTGAATAAAAAGTTTTGGCAAATTATCATCACTTACCTCAGGTTCTGATTTTAAGGCGCTGTGGTGTGAATCACTGGTGCTTAGGGAACGCTTGGAAATATGTCTATGGTGAAACAGGTAATAGTTCTTTAAGCTGCCGATCTGAAAATAAAAATAATAAATAATTAAATGCATAATTGAATATTTACAAAATTAATAAATTGTATGAGTAGTCAACAGTTTAGTGAGAATTGTATAATATTTTTAGGAACACAGATACATTTTTCGAAAATGTGTATAGTTTTCATTGAAAGCACTCTTAGCGTAATTTTATTTGAATCTGATGAGAGATTATCAAGGGAAGCCTTTGAACACATTGAGATAATTACAGTCTATCAGTCCCGGGGAAAAAAGAAGATAAAATCGTTGAATTATTTCTATTCTATCAATATGAACGGAGCGTATTCAGGAACTGGCCTGAGAAAACAAATAAACAGAATTTTAATAACATATGGATCACGGATCTCTCGGGAAAATCTTTTGACGAAACCAAGTGTTTTGTTCATCAAGATCAGAAAAACTCGATTCTACATTCAGACGTGACGAATTCAACATGTCCTCATAAGAAATACAGAACTATTACAAACAGAAAGCAAACCATTAACAAATAAAATAAACAACAAAGGGCCAAGGTGACTCCCTTGAGGTGCACCAGAATTGACTTTGAATTACCCCGAGGGGTTACTTCTAATCATGATGTGATAATGTCTGCCTTTAAGATATGACAAAATTCTGTCCAATTTTCATTATTATATTAAGGAAAATACAAAGCCTTTCTAAAATCTGTAGAAATGTAATCGACTAGAGAGTGTTCTTGGAATGCAAACAAACGAAAAATAGCAAATTGTAATACATTAATACTTTTAGTTTTTGTTTTAAAAAAACGTATGTTGATAACAGAAGAAGAATTAAAAGAAATATTGTCACAGAAAAAGGGATTAAAACACAGTTTTATAACCTTTCTTATGGCCTAAATTAAGGTATGACTATTTCTTAAGATATGCTAGTTAGGAACAGTTCAGCGACTTGTTCAAAAGAACAAACGATGGATAGGAAGCACGAAGTTTTGTAACAATAAGTTAGGGTTTTCTATCAGGACTAGGACTAAAACATTCATTAAGCTTACAAAATAAAAACTTAGTACGTATAAGGGCCCTAAGAAACTGAAAAGTTGATTCGTTTAAGATGAATGAGTTTTTGTTTGTTAAACGACATCATAAGAGAAGAACTGCTCTCAGAAAAAAAAATCATTAAAGACGGTCTTAAAAATGATCTGCGAACATATTTGAAAATGACTTGAAAAATTATCAAGTGACTTTTACTGTTAATGTATCCTCAAAACGTGTGAGGCATCAGTTTAAGATCACACACTGTGTTCGATATGAATTGAGATTACAAAAAGTTTAAATACTCTATAGTGAATTTTTGAAAGTGAGCTTATGAACAAATGCATCAAAAGCTTTTAAAGTTTTTAAGTCTCGTGTGGCATCAAAGAATTGTGTTGTTCATGTTGGAAGTGCGTTTTTTTGACAACACTTTTTATCTATATAAACTAGCGACTAGTGACTTACAACTACGGTTGCCACTTGAAAAAAAAAGTTGAATGACCAAAGCTGAAAATAAAAATGACCACTCGTACCAAAAAAGGACTAAAATAATTTGTATCCGCAGCGGTTTTTAACTTTGCATAGGAAGTTATTGTAATCGGTCCAATTTGTCGAATTGAAAATTTGAGTGGGCGTTTTCTTAACCGCAGCAATAAAAAAAATTTGGCTAACCCAAAATAACTCACGAACCATCAATAACGCTAGGTAGGTAGAAATGGCGATCTCAAGGCAACCTAGCCTGATATCCTATTAGCTCTGTAGTGCGCCGTTTTTATACCAAAAACTCGTTTACCCTGTGATAGAAAGGAAAAGATTTATAGAGAAGCTTAATAGCGATTATGTTAGAGCCATTTTGTCGCATCGAGAAAAAAGAATAGGTCTTTGTCTCAGATAGCTCATCAAGTTCGTGAAAGAATGTTTTTCCAAAGTATTTCATTTGCAGACGAAATGGATTATCATTTCACTTTCTCTTTGGTCACTACAACTACGGCAAAAGGTGTTGTAGGAGATACACATCTTCTACGCATGAACTCCTATAGGCCAATGTCCGGTACAAACCGCATCAATCCTGGCTATGCCTTGCCTTGGCCTGCATGAAGATCGTTTGTATCGGGTTTTATTATAGGTGGGCCATATCTTCCTAGATATAATGCAGTTGGGTAAATTGCTCCACCTTCGGTTTGATTCAGTTTGGTAGATAGAAAAGATTTTACCCTTCATAGCACCAAGAGGAATGTTAACCATTTCCTCAAGTGAGCTATGAAGGGCCGATCCTTGCCTGGCAAGCTCGCCAGTCCGTTCATTTCCCACGATACCACTATGGCCCAGATCAGGGTGTCATCGAGGTTAATAGTCAGGCTCGCAAGCTCATCGCGACATTGCTGGGCCAATTTAGATGAGGATGTGGCCGAGTTAATGGCTTTGACAGCTGCCTGACTGTAAGGATAGCCGCATTTCGGTTTTGGTTTGGGCTTTGTTTAAGTATCTTACATGCTTCCCTTACTGCCAGCAGTTCACCCTGAAAAACGCTAGCAAAGTCAGGAAGCCTAAAGGATTTAGTTACATTTAGGGACTCAGAAAAGATCCCAGAACCAACTCCGCACTAGATATTTGAGCCATGAGTAAAGATGGTTGTGTCAAAACCTATCGATACGATGTCATCCTCCCAACGTTCTCTGGATAGGAAAATAACCTTAAAACCCTTACTAAGGCTCAAAGTAGGAGTGCAGTAGTTAGTGTCTACCGTAATAATATCTGAGGGAATCAATTTCGTTAATAACGCTAGCTACTTGAATTAAATTTTGTAGTAGAAAATATATTGTAACGTGATAATAAAGACGTATGTTTTGGCAAAAATCCAATTTACGGTTTTTTGTATAAATCAAAAAAAAATGACAAAAAATAATTGCCACCTCGAATATTAAACGAACAAAAAATGGTTATATCTCCGAAATAGTTGTATGCAACGAAGAACAACGTTTTTGACATCTGGTGAAATTTTAAGAAAACCCGAATTGACAGTATTTTTTTTATAAAATATCAAAGCTTAAAAAAAATTACTTACCTTTTCAAAAATTCAAAAAAAATATTGGCTTCAAACTAATTTCTTTTAAAAGTATTGTTTCCGACATTCCGTAATTTTTTTATAACAATCCATTAGTCAGTTTTTTTCAAAAAAACTTAAATCTACAAGAAATAGTACGTTAATGCTACTAAAATTGGTTTTCGACTAAAAAATTTCGTTAACAATAATAGATTTTGCAATCAAACTATTTCATCATATTCAAAATATTGTTGGTAATTTTTAAATTCTGTTAGAATAATTCAACTGACAACTTTTTTAACAAAACACGAAAGTCTGGAAACCTTTTAAGCAAGAAAAATCGACAGCCTCTTTCTTTTTTAAGATCGCAATATGTTAACATTATGTCAGGAAATCAAATATTATCTCTTTGGCCAGCGTTATATTATTGGTGGTATCAAAATAAAGTCTATATTTCGTTTTATTTTAATCAATTTAAAAAAAATTCCACTAAGCAGCAGCTGAGCAGTCAGAAAGTAAAGAAAATTTCGAACACAAAATTCATTCCCACCTTTTCCCAAAATTCTGACATGTCCATTTTATCAGTAAGATTATGATCTTGAAATGTGATCATTTTGAGATGTTGACCATCTGTCAATAAATTGTGAAATAAATGCATTCGGCGTGTGCATTCAATTAAATAGATTTATGCACGGTTTACAAATGGAAAGTACTTTAGGCTTACATTTTATTTTTGAGAATAGAGTAGAGTTTTTTTTCCAAAAATCTAAAAAATCTTAAAAAAGGAACCAAATGTAATAAGAAAAAATAACCATACGACCAAGTAAGAAAATTACGACCAAATTTAGTCGTAAGTAAACGAGCAAACTGGCAACCGTGCTTACAACTCTCAACCATTTTTGTGTGCGAGTAATATTGTCAGGTATGGATGGGACACACATTTTTGAGCCGAACCCGAACTACTAATTTGAAAAAGCACTTTTTCTTGACAAGAATTACTCTTGGACAATTTTTCAATTCCTCGAAAAAGGCAGTACCAGTGAAAAAAAACTTTAGACAGGATTTAAACCCAAGACCTTTGGCATGACAGTCCAAGCACTAACTCTCACGCCACAGGTACAACTTCAACTTAATCGTGTTTAATACCTTAGATAAAAGGTTTATCGTGATAAAAAGTTTATATGCGTTATGAAATGTAGTGATAAGTGTTAGCACCTACATACACATCATCTCTACGACTGCAGACAATTTGTTCATTAAAAACTTTTTACAGCATACGTGCTGTAAAAATACAGGTGAAAGGACTATTATTTTTGTTCTTAAATTCAACAAACGGCATTTTTATCTAATTACTAATTCCATAGGGGACAATAACACATCATAGCAGATCTCATAAATTCCAAGAACCAGCATAAAAACCCTAGAGAGGGAGAAACAATTTTCCCTACACAACACACTTACTTTTTTATGCAAAGAGCAATGGTGGTTTATATAGGACGCGGATTTTAAGTAAAAATTATTTTATTTGCATACCATAAAAATGAAAATTTCCACTGAGTACCTAGATTTTTTGTTTGTCTAATTCCCTAGAGGAAATACTATATATGTAAACCTACCTACTAAAAAATCTAAAGCTTATACTTGCTGAAACTAGATTCAACTTCCCATGTGTAAACATAGATACCTACCAACCTACATAATACATATAACAACTAAATTCACCGCACCAATTTATAAACTTTCCTTCAAATTTCATTACAAAAACAAAAAATTCCCCGCGCACTAAAAACGAAAAATGTTTACCGGAGCTAAATAATAAATCAATGTCCTGACAAGGGATTTTCGCAAAATAATGAAAAAATGAAACTCCAATATTCTATCCTCCTGTGTCCTGTTTTCAATTACAGATTTAGAAATAAAATTGAAAAAAAAATACAAAAAAGTATGTACTTTCACAGCTAGCGCACAAAAAAAGTGTGAAATTAAAAGCCATTTCATAAGCTCACTCAAATGGACTGAAATCCTGAATTTATGTGTGTATGTACGCGAAAATGTGAACATTATACAAAAACGAATCAGGCGGCTTTTATGTAGATATGTACTTTATATAACATGCTCACCGGATACACAAAGCGCAGCACGTCCATTATAGCAATCATTAATATCCTTCAGATTTTATTTATGAGCTCTCTCTCTAACCCTTCAACGTTTAGTGTTTTGTTCTCAAGAGGATACAATACGAGTGTACTCTTGGAAACATTCGTACCCGTTTTTGTTGCATTGCAATTCTCAAACTACGACTCTGACTATGACTGACTCCCTTCTCAACGCTTAACTCAAAATTGCAAAATCCAAACTCAAAGTCATGACTACCTAAAGGATATACGACGACGACGAGACGGTCCAAAGGATGATTGTGTACTCTTTACAATATACAGAGAATGTACTACACGTATAACCATCACATCATAGTTTTCCCTTGTTCATTGTTTCTTCATCAGTTCGTTGTGCGAAATTAACAAATGACGAAGTGTCCCTTTTGAGGATAATAATAATGATTTTTGGCTCCTGACAAATTAGTGTTCTCCTTTTTAATTAAAATTAAATCGCTGCAAATACTTGTGTGCCATCGTTCATCGTTGCTACCGCCAACAACGCCAACGATGCCAATGCCAACGCCAACGCCACCGACGCGACGCAAGGACGATGACGCAAAAAATAAAATAACCCGAATAACGAATCTCCTATTTTCGTTTCACAGCATGCGGATCAACTTCAGGCGTATCCTGTTTCTTTGTATCCTTGTATGAGTTTTATGTCCTCGAGAGTTAAGTGGAATGATAAATGAAAAACCACCGACAACAAGGATAGTCTCATAGTAGTTCTTATTTATGAAGAAGGGTAAAACTCAAACTGACGAAAGAACCATTCTAGTGTTTGTTGTTTATTCGGTTTTCTTCATAATTCATTCTTTAGTTTTATATATTATCCTTTGTAGAAGGAAATATCTATGACAAAAAAGGGTGAAAATAGAAAATAAGAAAAGGAAGAAAAAAAAAAGAAATATCCGTTGTTCTATATGTCCTTGTCGCTGCCACCCACTCCTTTTCAAACAAACGCTATGCTATAGGTAGGTACCATCACCATCACCATCAACATCACCATTACCATCATTATTATAGAGTTTTTCTTTATGAAGATTATCTAACTGGAATTACGTTTGTGTTTGGCCAAGAAAAGGAGAATATTGGTGAGGACATTGTCTAGCTATGTATGGGCTTTCACTCGCTCGCCTGCTCCACTTAAACTTTAAAAAGGCTCCCTTTACCTTCTTATTTCTGGGCTAAACGTGTTTTTGTTTGCTTAAGTGAACGATTAAGCTGATATCTTAAAAAGTCTTAATGTTCATTCCACTTGCTCTGTGATGTAAATGTATCTATAGGTTAGTTTAGATATATTTGGGGGGTTTACAAAAGAATTGTGGGAGTAAGCGTTTGAGTGAATATTAAAGGACTGCTGAAGAAGGTTTATTTTATTAATTTTTCAGAAGAAGATATTAATGGATTTTCATCCTTGAAATGATTTTTAGAAATTCCGCGGCGCGCTTTTTGATGGAAGTTTTAAGGAAAATAAAGTTTTTTTTTGTATTTCTTGTGTATCCTTATTTTTTGTTTGTTTGTTATTTTTGTTGTTGTTGACTGGTGTGTGTTTGATTTTATTTTGGAATTTTGATGAATGATTGATGAGCTTTGACTTAGATCCAAGAATGGGAAATGAATTTCTAAAGGATACTTTTCTATATTAGTGCGGGAGGCACAGTATCGACGTTGGTGGCGGTGTAGCGGCGGTGCGGCGCGGCGGCGGCCGGCGTCCTCATCCGCGTGGGTTGTATAGGTTTCTTACTTTTTGGAGGAGACGGTAGGGAGGTGGAAAAAAAGTGGTCCAGCGGGAGGGAATGGATTTTTGGGTTATTTGTGTTACGCATGGAAAATTAGTATAAATTATGTAAGGCAATCTTTTAAGGCTCTTTTGAGTCTTTTTTGGTGCGGGTCCTGAGAAATATTTTTTGTATGCGTTGTGAATTACATTTAAGGGGTATTTTGGTATACCTATATATTTTTATTTGCGTTTATATTCATGGAATATTATTTAAATCAATGAAAAGGTCTAGAAAACCATTAAAGTTTATGTATTTATAAAATTTGATTAAGAAGTAAATAGGTGCAAATAAGCTTGATTCGAAAGAAAATTGATTTAAAAAGCATTTTCCAATTAACAACAGATTTCCGGTTCGTTCTTTTATTTTTCCATTACAAACTTTTATGGAGTGTTTTAGTTTTTTTTTTTTAATTTCAGAATTGTTCAGTATTTAAATGAGCACTTATTGACAATAAATAATGGTTTAACTTTCTATGAAAGTAACTCTTCGAATTTTCGGTTTTAATTTTAGTACATTTTTGTGTTGTTAAAAGCCTTCAAGTTTGCTTAATTATTTCTTCGTATTTTAGTGCAATGAATCATGTCCTATTGTTCAAATTGTAAAGGGTGATTTTTTAGTTATTAGCTTTTTGGCAACACTGGTTTAAACAGCTGACCCACGTTTTGTGTTTTGTTTCACTGTCAAACATCTTCAGTTTGGTCTAAAATTTAACTATGAACTGTCTTACAAAACGAAAAACGCTTTCAAATTATTGAATTTTATTATCAGTGCTCTGTTAAGAAAGTTTATCGCGAGCTTCTTTAATTTTATGGTCAGTTTAATCGACCAACTGAAGCGGACAATTGTCACTAAATTTTGCACCAAATTTACAATGTTGGCCATTAAACCACCAACACGCTTACATAGAGTGCGAAGTGTAGAAAATATCGCAGCTGGATCGGCCAGTGTTAATGATGACCGTCAATTATCGATTCATTGCAGTTCACAGCAATTGGGCCTCCGTTACCTAAGAACGTGACAAATTTTTAGGAAGGATTTAGGTGTGATGCCTTTCAAAATACAGCTGGTGCAAGAGTTGAAGTCGAACGATCTACTGCAACGTAAAATTTTTGAGTACAGACTCTTGAAAAGTTGGCTGAAGATCCACTTTCTCACCGAAACATTGTGTTCAGCGACGAAGATCATATTATTTGGCTCAATGGGTACGACGATTGTCGATTTTGGAGTGAATATCAGCCAAAAGCAAAAAGCAAGAAGTCACAGTTTGGTGAGGTTTATGGGCTGATGGTATCATTGGACTGTACTTCTTCAGATGATGCGGATCGTAACGTAACTGTGAATGGTTAGCGCTACCGTCAGATGATATCCAACTTTTTTTTTGCCGAAAATGCAAGAGCTTGACATGTGGTTTCAACAAGACGGAGAAACAAGCGACACAGCTTGGGCAACAATGAACTTATATAATGTTCTGTGAACATTTTATTTCACGTTCGGGACCGATCAATTGGCCGCCTATATCGCGCGATTTAACGCCTTTGGACTATTTTTTATGGAGATGTGTCAAAACTCATGTCTATACAGACAAGCCCGCTTCAATTGACATAAAAAGAAGAAGACAACATTGACGCATTTATTTGTGAGATACCATGGACTTTTATGGACCATTTGAAACGCAGTCAAGGTCAACATTTGCATGAAATAATCTCCAAACTTTAAATTATGTGGACCGTACTATTGATTCTAATAAAAATTTCATGAATTGTATGTTTTTTTTTAACTTTTTATAGCTTTTAAAAACTCACCCTATATAAATAAATCCTTACAGAATACACTATTTTTGGAGAAAGAGTAACTACTGAACAAGCTTCGTAAATAAGAAGGATCGATTCTAAGATATTGCTTTTTGGTGAAATCGAATTATTTTTCATAGAAATGATTATTAAAATATTAACATGTATGAGAAAATAAATAAAAAAATAAATTAGTTGGCGCAACAGTCCACGAAGAACCAGGGCCTAGTGACTTACAACTCTAAACCATTTCGTGTGCGAGCAATGTTATCAGAGATGGAAGGGACCTGCAGTTTATATGCCGAATCCGAACGGCTAATTTGAGAAAGCACTTTTTCATGACAAGATTTACTCTTGGAGAAATTGTTAATTCCTCGCAAGAGGCAGTATCCGTGAAAAAAGTTAGGTGGCACAGGCTTTGAACCCAAGACCCCTTGCATGACAGTCCAACGCACTAACCATCACGCTACGGGATGAGAAAATGAAAGACAAATTAATTAAAAAAACCGTTGTTCAAAATGGCACTTACACTTTCTCAAAAAACTTATTAACTTCAAATAGCAAGTTGTTGTAATGGGTCCAATTTGTCAAATTGAAAACTTTGACATTTATCAGCGTTTCAAGGTCCCTAGAGTCGAAATAAAAGATTTTTAGAAAGATGTCTGTGTGTGCGTGTGTACGTACGTTCGTACGTCCGTACGTTCGCGACGTTTTTTTCGTCCTCCATAGCTCAAGAACCAGAAGAGATATCAACTTCAAATAAATGTTGTTATACAGATAATAAGGCAGAAAGAGGCAGAAAGGGCTCTAAAGGATATTGCGTGGGTGAGTTTTTTACCATAGCAGTTTGAAAAAAAGGCGAACCAAAAACGCTAGAGACTTGAATTAAATTTTGTATAATATATTGTAACGTGATACCAAACAGGTATATTTTTTTGAAAAAAAAAAACAATATAACGGGTTTTTTAAAAATCAATAAAACTGAATAAAAAAAATTTATCACCTTCAAAATTTTACGACTGAAATATGATTTCATCTTTTAAACAATTTTGCCCAACGAAGAATAATGTTTTTGACACCTGATAAAATTTTGAGAAAAATCTAATTACCAGTTTTATTTTTATAAAAAATAAAAATCTAAAAAAAAATTGCTTAAAAATAGTAAAAATTGAATATCGACTCAAATATCTTTTCAAAAACTTGAAATTTAGGCTTCAAGCTTATTTTATCTTATAAGAAATATTGTTTTCAACATTTTTCAAAATGTTGAGAAAAATCGAATTGACAGTTTTTTTACAAACAAATAAAAATCTAAAAAAAATGTATAAAAGTTGGTAAAAATTGATTTTCGGCTCAAATATCTCTTCAAAAATTTTAAATATTGGCTTCAAACTAATTTTATCTTATATGAAAAATTGTTTTTAACATTTGGTAAAATTTTTAAAAATTTCGAATTGACAGTTTTTTTTTACAAAAAATAAAACTAAATCATGGTAATAATTTACTTTCGACTTAAATATCTTTTCAAAAATTAAAAATATTGGCTTCAAAATTATTTTATTTCGCAGAAAATATTGTGTCTGATATTCAGTAATTTTTATATAAAAAACCAACAGTCCGGTTTTTCATAAAAAATAAAATCTACAAAAAATAGTACGCAAATTTGATAAAAATTGATACGAGTACATATAGACAAACTTTTCAGCAAGACAAATAGACAGACGGGATTGGAAGTTATCAGTGTGGGTCGCATCCCAGCCTCTTTTTTAATTTAAATATTGGCATTTTTCAATGCTTCAAAAAACACATTGCTGTCAATGCAAGTTGAACTTGTTTGATTTAGACTGTGTTAAGTTCTCAACATGTGACGGATAACTTTCATTGGTGTTATCATATATTCTGAGTAAACAAGTGACAATAAGATACCTTCCATCTACCAAACAATCATCATTTTGGTGGTTCCACAGCGAAACCAATAATAGAATAATTGTTAAAACACTTGATTTCTTTTATATTTTCCGAACAACACGCATCTTGAATAATTGACTTTCTGCATTTTTAAAATGTTTAAATTTCTTTTTTTTGCACTAGAACTTTGATTTTTCATTTTAGGTGTATTTAAAACTTCCTTTTTGCAAAAAAACAGTTTTAGAACAAACCCAATACAGGATTAAACCAAGATCCAAAAACTAATTTTATAAATTGTTTATCCAAGTTTGATACACAAAACATCTACAAAACTACAATTTTGTAACATTAGATTCAGTTTTAAGGACTTGTATACAAACCAACACCAGGTTTGTAGATTTGCATTTCAGGTTTTTGGCGCTAGTAATGCTGCCAAGCAGCAACCAAGTATACCAAATTAATTGCTTAAGTGCAATTTGATTTATTCGTAAATGTTACTTTAGCAAAACAAAACCAAAAAAAAAGTATAAACTCAATGCAAAAGGTACAGATGCAAAATCATTGAATGCATATTCAACGGAATCAGCTCTAATTGCAAAACCACAATTATTCTCCTTAACACAAGAGTGTGCTCAACCGTTCAACAAATATCAATCGAAATCAAATTAATTACTTATCTCTTAGAGCAAATCAAATATTACAATCACCACCACCCATCCACCTGCCTCCCATAACAAAACGAGGACCTTTCAATATACAATCAATATACTATACTTACTTAAGGTAAGAGGGAAGGCGTTCCTATTGAATATTATATTATTGCTCAATGCTCAATGCCATTGACCTCTAAATTAATAATTACATTATTTCCGAAATAATATTGGCAAGTTGCCTCTCGATCTTGATACCAAATGCCTGATGATATAGACGTGTATCTGTGGAATGTATGCTTAGCTTATATACGAATCGATTAATTCTAAAACAAACACTTGCTCTAGATTCTCAATCTTTCATCAAATTAAAGCAATTAAGTGTTATATCTTGAACAAACCGTTAGGTTTTTGGTTAAATTTTGACAAGCTTCAACAAATGGCATATATATAAGTTATACCTTTACCTTTACCTCAACCAAAACCAACAACATCTATATAAGGTTTAGATATGGAATAAAACGGTACGTGAATCGATTCGATATGCAGTGGTAGGTATAAATGCCAAGAGGCCATCATGCACGCTTTATTTGTGTCAACTTAATTTGTATCCCTTCAAGGCATAGAAGTTCGATGTGCCTATACTCGACTCGTGTGTATGTCCTTTTCTATGGTTCCATGATTCATGTTTAACTCAAAATATGTGTTGTAATTATCTGAGAAAGAAATTGACTTTATGTTTCCATTTCCATTTTCATCAATAAAAACTAAACATTCGCCTTTCTTTTATACTAAATAATTAGCACAAAGATAGTTTTCCGAATTGTATGTGTCTGTGTGTATACAGTTTGTTTTCTAACCCATATCCTATGGTCAGTAAAGATGAAGCCAACAAAAATGAGGAGAATACGTTTATTAGCTTTTCCGACGATGCATAGATAGCCCATCATATAATTTATATCTATTTTCTTTCTTTTGTTTGATCCTTGAGGCATTCGATGAATCTTGATGTATGTACGGATATATAATATATGTACATATGTATTTTGGGAAGAATGTGGTCGATACATTAAATAAGAGCTGAGTCTTTTTTCCATTCTTCTATACACTTGGGTGAAAACCCCCAATTTGACGTTGCATCCTACAAAAAAGGACGTTAGTTAATTACGAAAGGGAATCATCAAGTCCAAACCAACCTCTTTTCACACATGTATACAAAAGTATATATTTGTTTATATGGTATGTTTAGTGTTTTCCTCTAGTATAAGAAAATGAAGAAAAGGAGCAAAGAATCTTGCGCTAGGTGATGTAGAAAACTGCACAAGGACACGTATAGTCACATGATAGAGGTTGTGTATAATTTGTAAGTTGAGATGCTTGGTGTGTGCACATCCTTAAGAGTGGTTACTAGTTAAAGGCTTAAGTAAACGGAGAACTCTTCCATATGCGTTGACACTAACACAAACACACATTTACATACTCATAGACCCACATGAATATGTCTCAAATAAATGTATGAAGGTATATGTGAAGGAAACAAAATGTTGTCATATTAAGTTTACTGCTGTATAAATTTAAATGAATCACTCCTTGTGTCACATAATTCACCAGGGAGACACAAACACACCCAGTGTGTGAATATTTGGACATTCTAATTACACTTTGCATTTTGGTTGGTCTATATCAACTAAACTTGTGTAGTATTTTATACTAAATACTAACTATACAATACAGTGATGTGCGATACATATGAATATGAAATATGTTATAGAAGATATTGCAAGGAAAAGGATATTAATAATTTTACAACTTGTTGTGTTGTTTTACTTGAGAAATATTGTGTTTGATGAAGGAAAATGACTGTAAACCGACGACATGCCGACGACGACGACGAGGCACATATTTGAAGATGGAAAACTGGGTGTGATGTCAGGGAGTAGTTATTCTTTGTTTTGAATAAGGGTTCAGAACATTTAAGGATCAGTAGTCACAACTGTATAAGAAAGAATTGAATAGAGTTTACTTGTTAAAAAGAAATAAATGTAAGTGATGTTTTGGAAATGTTTTATAAATAAATGAAATAAACTTATTTTACAATTGTGTTTTTTTGTTTTACCTTCTCATAGAAAATAATTGTAATTGGTCCGATTTTGTCGAAGTTTCAAGGTCCATAGAATCAACATCAAAGATTTTAAGATAGTTTTATATCTGTGTGTGCATGTGTATATGTTCGTCGTATATATATCTCAAGAAATAGTAGAGATATACACTTTAAATTATTTTAATTTTAAAAATGAAAGAAAGAACTTCCAAAATATGAGTGGGTGTTTATTTTCCTATGGTTAGGTTAGGTGAAAGTGGCTGTCCGTGATGGAGACAGACACACTTAGGCTAGTTAAATGGTCCGTTTTGTTACCACATGAGTCTTCAGAATTCCTCCTAAGTTCAATGGAACCAGTTTGAGTCCCTTACAAAACATGAGAGGTTGATTATTTATTTTACCATAGCAATTTAAAAAATAATTCAAATTTTCGCTGCTCCATAAAGGTTGCAAAACGTCTTAACAGAACCTTCCAATGTCAAAAAAGGGTTCAAACAAGGTGATGCACTTTCATGCGATTTTTTACACAGTGGCCCGTTTATGAAAACTTCTAGCAATATTAATTTTTCGCGTGGGTCTATAATGCAAAACTTTTTAGTTCGCTGGATTCAAAACTATTTGAAGCTCCAGTAATCAAAAAAATTATTCAATTATTTAGATTGATAATTGTAAAAACATTTTTTTTTAAATTGTTTAACGAAATGTTTTTGGAAGCACTACTTTTTGCACACTTTTTTTAAATCCTGTAATAAAATTTTAAATAATGCATTTGTTTTCAGGTACTTTTATTGATGAGGCTTAAGAATTTATTGATAAGATTTAAGTATAATTAATATAAGGATTAAACAGTAATGAGTGCAGGTATTTACTCTTAGGTATAAAAAGATGAAACATAAGACTAAAATAATCATTAAGAATTTAAACGAGCTTTCGAGCAGTTGCTTTTATTTTTTCAAACAATTTAAAATGGATATTCCGAATGAGGATTTTTTAAAACTTTTTGTCAATGTAATGAGTTTACATCTGCCGTGGAAAGTGAATAACAACTACCAGATGCAAATGCATTCAAACAGATATAAAATCAATTTTATTACAACCTTGATAAAAAATGGATAGCAGCAAAAAGATCGAGAAATAACTTCAAAAAGAATGCAGAATAACTTTCCTTATTTTTGCATATCAATACCGGACAAACAGAAGAAGCGGGTGATCTCCCAACTACATCAAGAGGAAGACCAAGGAAGCCAGTCAATGAGTGCGCAACATTTACTAAAAAACAAAAACTAATAAAAGCTACAAAGGAGATATGTACAGAATATATCTCTGAAGGTTTGAGTATAAGATACAATAAGGATCATGAAAAGGGGAAGAGTGACATAATTCAGGCAATATCTTCTGCAAGTCCACTACGTGTCAAAAGAGTCAAGGAAAGCATTCACAACACAACCCCATAAAATACACCAGTGAGACCGCATTAGCTTTGTTTATGGATTTGGGAATCTCAAAAGAAAAATATAAAATGCTAAGAACTTCTTTAAGACATCACAACATAGATGTCTTGCTATCTTACAATATGATTATGATTGCGAAAAAATATTTGCTAGAGTGAAACTCTGAAAAAAAAACATGATGGATCATACAGCAATGCGGCTAATAGAAAGCAAAACGGAAGATCAAATAATGGCCTTCCAAGATGTCTAACTATACAGAGTAAATGGGGCTGGATCATCTGGACAAAGTGCCTACAAGCAAAAAATAAATACAACAGATGGTTAAACAGACGCACACATGTTCACGGCATCAGTTGTCCCACTTCGACTTAATAGCACAAATGGGGAACATTGGAGGAACCCTCGCCCATCCTCAGTTCATTTCTGTCGTTCTATTATGTTCCAATATGTTAAAGAGACAAGTGACATCACAAATAACAATAATATTAAAAGTCAAATAGCAGATATTCAACTTAAGAAACAACTATAGCTGTGAATCACGAATTTTTTTTAACTATGATAGACGGAAGAGTATTAAACAAGTTAAACGGAAACAAAGTACGCATGCAAAAGGACACAAAAGAACTTCAATAAAGATGAATCAATTGAGGACGAACATAATTACGAATATGGAATCTCTCCACTGCACGCTAGAATCAGATGCATGCGGAAATTATTTTGAAGCTTGCGTATACTCTTCGACAAGAAGGAGAAGGTGCTGATGAATCGATTGGGACCAAGGAGGCGGAAAAAAGAAGAAAACAAGAGATCCAAAGGCGTTTTCGCGATGAGCTTGGCCTTGATGTGGATAAACCAAAGCAAGGGTTTGGACGCACTAATGACGAGAAGACTGCAAGAAGATTTTTTGAACAGTCAGATGCAACCGCTCGAATAACTGGAGTCAATGGAGAAGTTATAATGAGGCTCAAAGTAATATTGAACGTTTTGAATTGCTGAGAAGTAGTGAATGCAGTTAAATTTGGAAAGTATGCTAAGAAAACGGCAGAGCTTTTAAACCAAAAGTATCCTGAAAAACTACTCACACCTACTCTACACAAAATATTGGTTCATAGTCAAAATGTCATTGAATATCAAACACTACCACTTGGAAAACTGTCAGAAGAAGCCCAGGAATGCAAAAATACAGGAAATATCGATATCAGAATACGTGTAAGATTTCAAGGATTCGGCAGAATAAGGACATATTTAACATGTTTGCAACCTCTTCGGATCTACTTACTTCTTCCTTAAGGCATGTGAGAAGCCAAAAAGATCTGAAAGAACGATACTTTCTAGAAATGATGAGTTTATTACACATTTCCCCGGACTTAGATGAGAGTTTTCGAGAAATTTAGTGTTCATATATTAATTTGTTTTGTCTTAATTTCCTTTTACACTGTTTTACTTTTGATATATCACCAAAATACATAATGTATTCTTGAATACTTGTAAATAAAAACAAATACTTAAAATAAAAAAAATACTTTTTTTATTCCAATTGGTCCTTTTTCTTTTTGCTCTACTGTTTCGATTCACTTAGATTACTTAAAAAATGTATTTTTGACGATTGCATATTAAAATACCGCTATTTGAACACCTTTGTTAAAACTTCTCATTACATAAATAATTTCTGAAAAACCCTGTAAACATTTTCTTTTGAAAGTCACAATTTTTATAGTCTTGGAAATTTGCTTAAAGATACAAAAAAAATTGAAGCAATAACTTTATTAATTTAGGAGATATGATTTTTGCAACCAAAAAAGTCAAAACGAGCCACTGTGCGACGTCTCGCTCAAAACGTTACTATCGACAGACGTTACTTTGAAGTAGTGAAGGACTTCGGCTACTAAGGCCTCACTATAAACGCAGAAAACAACACCAACGCTGAGATCGAACGAAGTATAACTCTTGCTAACCGCTGTTTCTTTGGGCTAAGAAGCAATTGATTAGCAAAGTCCTGTCTCCGGAACCAAAGTGTAACTATATAAGACCCCTTTCATCTCCGTCCAGCTTTACGGTGCATGGACTATGACAAAAGCTGATGAAAGCACCTTGACCTAGCCAGAAAGGTAAAAGTCCAACGGCTAAGATGGCTGGGTCACGTATGGAAACTAATGCTCCGGCTCGGAAGGTCATCGAATCCACACCCCCTGTGTAGCACTGTAGGGAAAGACCGCGGATCAGGTAGCGCATTCAAGTGAAAAGTGACCTCACCAACTTGGAGCTAGGTAGGGACCAAGCAAGATGGAGAAGTTTATTAAGTGAGTAAGTAATTAAAAAAAAAAAAAATTAGTAGACCCTAAATATCTTACAAACCAATAACGCTAGCGACTTCAATTAAATTTCCTATTACATTATGCGTCGTGATTCTATAAGTAAGAATAATTTTAAAGAAAATGCAATTGTATTTTGTATTCATAAATTTAAAAAAAATTAAAAAAAAAATGTTAGGAAAAATCGAAGTGACGGAAAAATAAAATAAACAGTAAAACAAAATGGTAGAAATGTATTTTCTACTTGAATATCTTGTCAAAAATGTAAGATATTGACTTCAAGGTAATTCCATGTTATGGAAAATATTATTCAGAAATTTTTTTATAGAAATCCAATCAGTTTTTTTCATGAAAATTAAAACACATGGTAAATTTTGTTCAATCTTATTTTTCAGTATAAAAAATAAAACTTTCAAAAAATGCTACTAAAACTGGTAAACACAGGTTTTTAACTACAAACTTTTGTTAACTTTGAGTTAATATTTTGGAAAAATTTGTTTTTTTTTTTTTAACTTTTAAACAAATCGACAGACGGGCACGGATTGGAAATTATGAGTGTGGGTTGTATCTCAGCCTTTATCAATCACTAAACCATTTTAGACTTAAATAAGCTTTTTGCTTAATTAACTTAAAAATCTTCGCTTGAGAATTTTTATCCCTACGATGTACATTTCAACACCACGTGTTTGAGAAAATATGTACGTCTAGGGGGTCTATTCGGGTTAAGTAGAGCTTTCGTTTTCTGTTAGTTGATAGCATTCTAACATCCGACAAAATATAAAAATATTAAAATATATTATATACGCATAAATAAATTGCCTCGCAACGTAATTTCCTCAATAAGTTTGTTTATATTTGACGTTTTATAGTTTTGAAAACAGCTTAAAAAAAAGGTTCCGTCGTGTTTATTTTTAGACTCCAAGCTATCGTTTCAAGGAATTATCAAAGAACTATTATTATGACCCATGATATTTAAGCCTAGGCACTGACAAATGTTACTCGAACGCAGCGATAGCGGACTGAACATATTGAAAATTGTTTAAACCGAAAAAAGCAGTAGTTATGCAGAATTTTCAAATTGTTTTGGGCGAACATTTAAGAACAAAAAAATGTATAACTTATCATTTTTGGAATTAATATCTTAGCACGTAGTTGAATATCCAGAATAAAAAGACTTCTTTATCGGGGATTTTCTTATAAAACTTTAGCCTTCCTATCGTCGAGAAAAATATGTTTTCTTGATACGATTTAAAACTTTCTGTGAATGTGAGAGTAATCAAATATCCAATTTATCAATTACTAAATATCCAAATGTTAGTTTTCGCTTATCAGGACACAATTAAAAATGGCAACAGAAACAAAATAAATAAGACAGTAAGCATACGCCTAAGTGTACAGTTAAATATAACGCATATTTTATTTATTGACGAACCAATTAAACAAAATACGCCGAATCCTAATTTGTACTTTACTTTAATGAAATCGTTGAGTTAACTGAATAAATTGACAATCTTAGTTCGATGACTAGCCAAGGTTTGTATTCACAAATTAAACTTAAAGTTCTAAAGTCCCTATTGGAAAACCCGATGGTTATAGGCAAAATTCTCGTAAAAATTGCCGAAAACATAAAATTCTGGTAACGATCATTTAATCAATTTATTTAATATTGTATATTAAAATTAAATTCAACTATAGATTGGGTTAAAATTATTAAGTTGCACACGTTTTTCTTAACCCTTACCCCTTGGCCATTATTTATTTAGATTTATGTTTTTTGAACAAAGAATGTTCTTAAAGTTTCTTGCGTATGTTCAAAAGTACAGATTTTTGACATTTCACACACACACTCATCTGCTATATTATTCTGGTCACTTATTATTCGAAATATACATATGTACATATTTGTATTTTCTCTTATGGAAACTTAAGCCTTCAGGCTTCTTGGCAAACTTAGCTATCAAAAACCAACATAAATTATTCCAAACCACAATTACTGGTTTATTTATTATCATCAGAAGATTAAAATAAGTTTCTTTATAAGTCTCTTAATTTTGATCACGTCTTTCACAAAAGTTGGGTTTTTCTTTCAAAGAACAACAACAAAATCTGAAAACAAAAAAAAAGAAACATTTAATCTAAAGCTAAAAGGAATACTCGAGTATGTACGTTGGGTGTACAACAAAAGATATGAATCCAAAAAAAGGAAACTATTTCATTTTCGGATTTATGAAGTTGGATTGGTGGAGTAAACAAAATCATGTAGCCAAAAGAAAACTTTTTCACAAGATTTACCTTCGTTTATAAAAACTTATTCGTATCTATAGGTAGGTACAATATTTTGGTCCTCAAGATTCGACCTTGCATCAATATTCCTTACTGTGCTTTTGTGGAGGAATTCGATGTGCATTTCGTTTATATTCATATCTCCTAAGGATAACATTCAGAGGACCAAACTGACCACCAAACCACTTTACTCCACTCCACTCCACCATCGCACCACCACTATATCCAATCATGACCAATGCAACTTTTATTGTTAGCCCAAACAATCATTTTAGAGTTTTATTGAAACCAAACCAAACCAAAACCAAAACCCAGACTCGGAACGAGAGACCAAGAACTAGATTGTACGTGAGTTTCAATTGAATAATATCTAATCTCGACGCAGAAGCGCATCTTCCATCAGACTCCTACACAACAGCTCCCCAGAGTGGGGGCATTTTCAATAATCAACTTTTTGAGCAGCAAGGGACGAAGACGGTGCAGTGGTCGGCGGCGGCGTCGTCGTCGGGCCCGAAGAAATCTTTACTTATGTTATGTTTGTACCATACTGCATCTCAGGAGAATTGTGGGCCTTGGCAAAAAAAAGGACTAAAACTTTTAGGCAAGCATATGACTGAGAAACAAGACTACCAACGAGCAACGACGAAAACCGACGTACAACAGCCAACAACCCCCAAGTACCATTACAATCTTAACATTGCTGATTTCTGATTGCAACGTGATCCTTTGGGATGTGATTTTCTGATTTTCTGATTTCTTTGGTCAACAACCAACAACTAAAAGCCAAGTGGTGCATTCTATGGCATGTTGCTGTATTTTCTAGTTGCTACCGCCACTGATGCTTGCTGGCGGGCAGTGGGCTTGAGATCGGTCTTGGACTGGCAACTGTGATAACAACTCAACTTGAATGTTTGTGTTGTTGTTCACACAGTGTTTATCTGGACGGCTGGGGATGTACTTCAATGATTCAACATGGTTCATGGTGGTAGGTTTTGGTTTCAGCTTTGGCTTTGGTTTCGGTTGGTCAAGGTAACTTAAGCAATTGTTATACGGGTATACTAAAGTAAATTTCTTCCTTTCCTTTCCTTTCCTTTCCTTTCCTTTCATTTTTTTTAAATATATTGTTTGAGGCAATGTTATGCTCCTGTGCGATGGTATCGTCCAAAATAGTTCATTCGAAAGAATGCTTGATAAATAACACAACGCTCATATCTAGAGAAATGGAAACTTATGCACAACATCTACTTTTGGGAAATCTTGCGAAGAATATAAAGTCTGAGCCAAGTAGAAGATTGGAATATAAAAGAAGAATCTTATCCTTACACGAGAGATCATTTATCCCTTTGAAGGGATATAATACCATCAGACACACCGCTCCACCACACAACCCCACGCCACCCAACTGCTGCTGCCTGTTTGAATTTAAGACGATATTGGAATATGAAGAAAAAGTTTATATCTTATTTGCACGGTTTGTCCTTGTGGAGACAATTGTTGGCCTGTTTGGCAGAGCAAAAATAAGCTAAGAAGAGAAAAACGTTTATGCTACAAGATGCACAATAAAGTGGTGGAAAAATGCTATGTTTGTCTTCTTTCCTTCCCGGGCTGGATGGATGGCTAGCTGGCTCAGCTGGCTTGGCTGGATGATTCGATGTTTGTTATTTCTAAGGAGATATATCTCATCGGATAGATAGGAATCGAAATCAAATCAACGCCAAGGATATATGAATGTGGGTGGAGTGAGCAAAAAGGTATAGATTCGCTGACCAAACCGTGCCGAGGAGAAGTATAGTATCGTAGACTTTGCCGACTGCCCGGCGGCGGTAGCGGTGGCGGTAGAGGTAGAGGAAGTGGTAACCGTGGCGGGTGTTGGTTTTTCATTTAGACACTCGATACGGATCAATTGCGGTGTGCATTGGATGCTGTCGCTGCACGTTTGGCTGCAATTTGATTCGCTTCAATCAGAAAAATCATTAAAATGGTGTGTCGTGTCGCAATCGCAATCGAGAACGGTTGCCGCCATTTTCCATTTCAGATTCTCACTGTCGCCGTTTTTGTTGTAGTTGTTTTTGTTTCTACTTCTGTTTCTATTTCCCTTGCTGGTGGTTTATTCGGTTTATTTTGCAAAATGAGTTTTCAAGGAAGTCGGATGAGTGTTGGAGAGTACGTGCTGGTGAAATTAAATAAACGATTGTCGTGTCCTCGAGGACGATGAGGAAAAAACAAAATAAAGTCCTCTTTGTGTCAAGGATTTTGCTTTTAGGTTAGACGAAAACAAAAAAAAAAGAATGAAAGAAAGCTGTATGGTATTTTTAGGAATTGATGTATTTTGGTGTGTGAAGAAGTTTTTGTTATTTGGAATTGAAAAATATCAACTTGTGGGCAAGCAGTTTCGTCAAGTATACATAGAAAGTGGTGTTGATAGTAAATTTTAAACTTAATGCTGCACTATATGGTTTATTATCTTCCGGAAGTTTTTGTGCCAATTCAGTTGTTTATGGGACATAATATTGAAAAAAAAAAATAAAATTAGAATTGCAAATTGAAGTTATATAAATGCTTTTGAGTTGTTTTGAATTGAATACGAGTTTATTTTTATTTCTATTAAATTTAATTACTTAATTTGTTAAAAAAATACAATTGCTACTCTTTAACATTTCTCTATACTTTTTGTTTTGATTCATTTTACAAACACTGTCCAGTTGATTGCATTTCTACAACTTATAGCAGACAAATACATTTTTTCCTTATATATTAAACAAAATTGGACTTGAAGACCGTAATGTTATTTCGATTTTGTCATATCTTAAAAATAGATAGATCAACATCGTGTTAAGGAGTAACCTTTCTTTGAATTTTAAGCCAATTCTGGTGTACCTCAAGGGAGTCACTTTGGTCCATTGCTGTTTATTTTATTTATTAATGTTAAGCCTTCTGTTTTGAATAATTCATTATTACTTATCTATGTAGATCATGTAACATTTTTTTAAATTATTAACAATCAATTTGGCAGTCGTTTTATCTTGAATATTGACGAATGTATGGCAATGTGTTTTACAATCAAACGTAATATATTGAATCGAATTTTTCTATCTTTGTACTAGACTCACAATTAACATATACTGATCACTATACTTATACTATAAACAAGCTAACAAAACAATTGGTTTAATCAAAAGATTTTCCTGAGAGTTCCGTGATTCACATGTTATTAAAATTATACGCTGGCGTTGTATGGGCGTCATACTACTCTGAGTATTCGCAGTTTTGCTCATGTTTTCAATGGAACGATTTTATGTAAATTAATTCTTTGTTGAATATTTTGTGTTCTAAATCAGGATAGGGACTTACGTCCCTTCTTTCTAAGGTCACGGAAACGCTGATTGATTATCAGCTCAAGAAATATCTTGAAGATCGAAAGCTTCTTAATGACCAGCAATACGGTTTTCGTAGCAGTACGTCCACTGGTGATCTCATAGTTCATCACACCGAACAGTGGAGCAAATCTTTACATCGTTTTGGAGAAAGTAAGACTATTGCACTTGATATTTCAAAAGCATTTGATAGGGTTTGACATCAGGCTCTCTTATCGAAAATGCGTTTTTTCGGTTTTCATGAATCCCTGCTTCATTGGATTAGTAATTACCTTTCGGATCGTTCAATACAAGTTGTATTGCTCATGTTTTCAATGGAACGATTTTATGTAAATTAATTCTTTGTTGAATATTTTGTGTTCTAAATCAGGATAGGGACTTACGTCCCTTCTTTCTAAGGTCACGGAAACGCTGATTGATTATCAGCTCAAGAAATATCTTGAAGATCGAAAGCTTCTTAATGACCAGCAATACGGTTTTCGTAGCAGTACGTCCACTGGTGATCTCATAGTTCATCACACCGAACAGTGGAGCAAATCTTTACATCGTTTTGGAGAAAGTAAGACTATTGCACTTGATATTTCAAAAGCATTTGATAGGGTTTGACATCAGGCTCTCTTATCGAAAATGCGTTTTTTCGGTTTTCATGAATCCCTGCTTCATTGGATTAGTAATTACCTTTCGGATCGTTCAATACAAGTTGTATTGGATGGATTCAAGTGTGAAAACCATAAAATAAATGCTGGTGTGCCCCAGGGCTCTGTTTTATCTCCAACACTCTTTCTCATTTTTATTAATGATCTTCTCTCTGCATCATCTAATTCAATACATTGTTTCGCTGACGATATTACTCTAAGCATTTCATATTCGTTTTCAGACTCACATCGCTCTTCTTCTTCTTCTATGATAAGCTCATTAAATTTCAATGGGGATTAAAAAACCGCGTGGAATTTAATGCTTCGAAAACCCAATGCTGTCTTGTATCGTTAAAGCGAGATATACCCCCATTGTTATTATCCATGGATGGCACTTGCATCAATGAGACTGAACACCTCGATATTTTCGGTATGCGTGTCACCTACCACCTCTTGTGGAATGATCGCATACGCGATGTCGCCAAAAACACCGCAAGGTGTTTGGGTTTCCTTAGGCGATGCAAGAAATATTTCACCCCTTCTGATCTGGCTGTTATCTACAAGACTTAAATACGTCCAAAGCTTGAGTATAACTCCCATCTCTGGGCTGGTGCTCCTGCAACTTACTTAAGCCTCTTGTATGGTATTGAACGTAGAGCATTTAAATTGGTAGATGATAATATCATCATAAGTTCATTTACTTCGCTTGAACATCGTCGTAAGGTCTCTTGTCTGACCCTTTTTTAGCCAGTTGAATTCCTCCCCTTAAACAGTTCAACCGCATACCCCCGAGCTCAACTTCGGTCGTACTGTCAAATACAGAGATTCGTTCTTTAGCCGTACTACGCAAATGTGGAATGCCTTACCACACTCTGTCTTTCTTAGCCATTGCAATATTCAGGAATTCAAAACCAATGTGCACCGACATCTCCTTTTAAACCCTCTCTCCTCTTCCTAGTGCTCACACTGTGTCTACATAATAACGGTAGTAATATCCCCTTGAGTGTGAGTTTATTATAAAAAAAACCCATTGAACTATTTTTAGCGGACCGTACAGTGACGCTAACAGTCCTCTGAATCGATAAATCATTAAATTTAATAAATTTTCTACAACCATCGTTTCTAACAATCAATATAAACTCAAGCTTATTTAGACTTGAATGAAGGAAAGTCTTAGAATTTAGTAACTCATAAAAAACCGTTTTAGGAATTTGTGAGCGAAGATTGACTGTTGCTCTCAGGTTTTGTATAGGAGTAATGGGAATTCATTATTGTGTTTTTTACCTACCGGTGGTGCTTGTAATTGTTCTGTCACATTTTATTGAATCTGATGTAATGTCAATCTGTTTTAAGGATGTGAATAGATTTTTTTAAAACTATAAAACACTAAATATATGGTACCAACTTCTCTCTTGTATTACCTAAGTGTTCAAGTTTAAATCATAAAGTTGCAAGAAAAAAACACTGAACAAATAATTTTTAATGAATTTAAAATCAATTAATTTTACTAATTCTATTTAATTGCTTTAAACAAAAACTTGACTTCAATTTTTTTAACCATTCCAATAAGTGTTTTTTTTTAAGTTGAAACTTGATTGAAAGAAAAAAGACGAATACAAAACTGATATAAACCTGACTGGTTAAAATTGGTAGCAATTTAGTTCATATACCAATCAAGTTTGCTTTTAAGCGTTTGTATCCATACACAGCATATTCATATGTTCCAAATAAGTTAGATCAAGTGAAGGTTAATGTTTAGCATTACAGACAAGTTTCTACAAAAAAAAAGACGCTGAAAGTCACAAGTTGGTGTTCCAGTTTCAAAAAAAGGTATTTATATAGCTTGAATGTATCTTAGTAAATAAAACTATCTTTTTATTATTTCTTAACTTGGTCTAGTAATTAATTGATAAGATTAATAAAAAATCAATAAAATGACATGAGTTGGTGACTTTCAATCAATCATTTTGATATTATTGATGCAAATATGCAAAATCAGAAGATGTTAGTCACATTGAGGATGGTTATCAGAAAATGCTTTTGTTGCTTAGAAAAGTAGTATTTTTCGTTATGATAATTTCATAGGTAGAGGGAGCACTTTTAGAAAATTTCAGCAATTTAAAGAAAAAATTTGGCTGAGCCCAAATATTTCGCAACTGAAAAGCTAACGAATTCAATTAAATATAGACATCATACAAAAATGATATAATTTTGAAAGTCTCCTATTAAAAATTTGAAGGAAATATTTGATTGCTCGAATATTTTACGAAAACAAAATCAATTAAATTCAGAATATTAATATTTTAAAAAATTGGCAAAATATAGTTTGTTTTCAATTCAGAAACTTTTAATTTCTTATAGAGTATAGCTACGATTGTGATAGATTAAAAATTATCTTTAAATGAGAATATTTGTTTGTTAATTTATTCTTTTCTCCAGAAGAGTTTTAAATATAACTTTAAAAACGAAGGCCGTAAGTCAGCAATAACGCACCGAATATTTTTTTTTCAAGGTGCCATTCCACTCGGGATTATCTGGGTAGACAACCGACTTCGCATATTCCCCCAAAAAATAAATAAACACCCGAATTAGAAATAATTTAGAATTTTAAGAAATTCTTCGTTTTCATTTACTTAAGTCTATTTTATATAGTACCTATTTATAAGTGAATTAAAACGCCAAGCACCGAAAATGATTTCCTACAAAACAACACAAATGGACAACCTTATCAAACTCAAATTGTTTTGCAAACGCAAACAATTTTGGAAATTAAGTCCAGGTGCGCCCGGCTTCTATCCAATGTTTTTCATTCCACCACCTAATTGTTTTCTTGAAATTCAGTTATCCTGTTTCCAAAAGGCTTCGTAGAAGATTGAATATTTACTTTTTTTTGCTAAGCACAATTTGTCGCCCTTGTCTTAAACACAAGACAGTAAAAAAAAATACTAAGATTGATGTTAAAATCATTCGAATGAAAAAAATGCTTTTTCCCCGAAGGATATAAATTCCGCTGAAAATGAATCTCAGCAAAAACAAAAAATATAATAAAAAATAGAAACCAACAACAAACCCCTAGATATTTTTCACTCAAAACAAAAATCTAAATAATTTGTTTTCACTTATTCCCAGCGATCTGTTGGAATTCGTTTCATTTTATATTTCATCTTTTTTTTTTTTCTATCTGATGGGTTTTTGTAAATTAGAGTCAGCGAAAGGAAACTCTACAATATACATTTTTATACACATTTGCATATATAATATACAGTAGGTTTTGAAATATATACATAGTAAAATCGGTGAGCTCAAGCTATGTCAAACGATGTGAAATGGGGCGCATCCGTTCACAATGTTGTTGGATAATTTGATTTTTTTTCCATTCTACAAAATGTAAGGCTTAGAATTCTCGTTATCCTTGTGTCCGCGTTGACATATCATTATGTTGTGAGGACTGTGGCAAAACTGTCAACGGCGAGCACAATTGGGGCTTTAATCGAATTTTAACCGGGACCAACAAGTTGCGCTACATATACTATATACACAATGCAAGAAGCCTTCAGAGTCTGTGACGGTCTTATTCTAATTTTCGTTTTTGTTGTGGATGGTTTTTTTTTCTGGTCATGATTTCAATTCAGATAATTTTTCGATTAAGGTTGCTGTATAAATATTTTTTCAATGGTTTGAGATTTGAATATACATATATACGCAGATACACTACAAAGAATGAACTTTTTTGTGGGTGCTTAAGGCGATCAGAAAGCTTTCTTTTTTTCGTTGTTGTTGATAGAAGATTCTAGTGGATTTGGTTTCATTTGTATTATAAGGAATGCCCTAATGCTTTCTCATGTTCGGCATACAAATCGTCAATCAAAGGTTCATTTTTTCTGGAAAACTAATGCGCGTTCAGAAGGAATGAATTGGTTTTACATATATCGCTTATGAGAGTGGATAAACTGCACAAAGTCATTTGGCCGAATAGCTTCAATTTAGTAAACAATGCTTATGGCAAGGTTCCGTTAAAAATCGATTGTAAATGTCTTTCTCAGAAAAACAGACAAAATTATATAATCATGATTAAAACCTTTATATTTCTACGTATTTTAGAGAGAATATTTGGACACCTATAAGAATGTTAACTTCTTTTGTATATTCTATTAAAAAAGTAGCAACCATTAGATGATTTTTTTTAAACAATTCCATATTATCCATTTTAGCCTTTTTAGGGCTTTAAAAACCAAACCAGAATGCCATTGTAGTGATTTTCCCAAAAATCAATTCGTCCAACCTGATATCTACCAAATTAAGGCTCCCTAAAAATGACCCTTCTTCATTTAAAAACAGGTGCTGGGATGCGTCCTACACTGATAACTTCCCAACCTTGCCCCTCAGTCAATTGATTTTTTCTAAAATACATTATTTAAAATTTAGCAACACAATATTTTGCACGTGATGAAATAAGTTTGATAGTCGAAAGCAATTTGTTTTATTAATTTTAGAAGTATTAACCTCCCATAGGAAGTTATTGAAATTCTTCCGATTTGACAAATTGAAATTGTTGACAATTCTCGACGTTTCAATCAGTTTCAAGTCAATGTCTTAAATTTTTGCCAAGATATTTGAGTCGATTACCAACTTTTGGTAATGTTTTTTTTTTATTTTTTTTTCTCAAAATTTTATCAAATCTTAAAAACGTTTGTCTTCTTTGCATAAAATTATTTTGGAGGTTGAATCATTTTTTGTTTTTAAAACATTCGAAGTGACAATTGGTTTTTTTCAGATTTTGTTTTCATTATTAATATTAAGTAGTTAGCGGTTTTAGTTTGAAATATATTTTCGGCCAATCAAGATTTTAACTTTTTTTTTCAAAATTACCATAAATGTACTTAAAAAAACACCCACTCAAATTTTCTCCATGTTTCTGTGTTATTAACTTTATAAAAAAATTTATCTGAAGCTTATATCTCTACTGATGCTTGAGATATGAACGATGGTATCCCGCACGTGCGGAGGTACGTACACAAACATAAAGACATCTCTAAAATTTTGAAACGTCGTCAAAATTTGAAAATCGACCAAATCGGCCCAAACCCAAACGGATATAGGAAATTTATAAAAGTTTTTCTTGAGATGAGTTTTTGTTTGCAGTATGGGATGTCCTTTGGGGTATAGGATGAGTGGATCCTTACAAAAAAATTCCACACGGTTTATCCACTGGCATAGTTCATTACAAGACCGATCGTAATGCAAGAACTCATCCCAAGGACTGTGGTATACCGAGAAAATTATCGAAAAAGTGGTTTGTGTATTCGATAATTTCGTTTAAATTTCACCATTTCTGTTAATATAGGGTTCTTACATTGACGCGGGTAGATTTTTGCGACCCGTGGTGGCCATTTTGTTTTGGTGACACCTGTCAAATTATTTGTTTATGTTAAATCATTACGGCAAGCTACACGATTCAACAGCACCTTCAAATGATAAAACTTTATTATCAAAATAAGTGCTCGTTAGCACAAACGTTGCGTGCGCCCATTTTCAGGTAGACAAGAAGTCCGGTTCATTAAAAAATCAGCCAACACGTATACTTTCAAAGAACGCAAGATCGGCCGAGAACATCGCCGGAATCCGGGAAAGTGTACAACAGAACCCGAGGCAGTATATTCTTCGTCGTACATAGGAACTCGGCCTTTCACAGACTTCAGCATGGGGAATTTTGCGTCGGGAATTGGGTCTACACCCGAATGAGATCCAACTGGGCCAGGAACTCAAAGTTCATGACCATAGACAACGCCGTGTGTTTCGCTGACTGGGCTTCGAATCGTTTGGAAGAGGACCCCATTTTTGGCCGAAAAATCATCCTTAGCGACGAGGCGTATTTTTGGGTAAGTGGCAGTACAAGCAAAATTGGCGCTTATGGGTCGACAACTTCCCACACGGGCTTTCGAGATGATAAGTCATCTTCAAAAAGTTACTGTTTGGTGTGGATTTTTGGTTGGAACGGCGTTGTAATTGGTCCGTACTTTTTTGAAAACGACTTTAGTGTGGTGGACAAATAGAACCTTACAGACCTAGACGACATGTGATTCCAGCAGGACTCAGCAAACTATACGATACTTATACTCAACATCTACCCGCCCTTATTGAGTTTAAGTTTTTTCAACAGATGTACATTCAATACAAACAAAATTTACTTTTTTCTTAAAATTGGTTCTGGGTGAGAGCCGTAAAAGAAAGAGTTACTAATGAAATACCTTTCTTTCTTTCTTAAGGCCTTGTTTTAACAAACATTTTGATTCTACCCCAGTGAAGAACTTCATTTATCCCAGATCAATTTTTCTGGATTTTGATCGAAAAAGATTATTTAAGACAGTTCTTCTTCGAGGAATTTACGTAAACAGGCTAAAGCATTGATTTAGTCATAATAACGAATTTTGTACACTTTTGTTTTCAACAGGTCGGCTTTGACAGCTGAAGTCTCGATCGGCCTCAAATGTCTAAGCCCATCCTGGTTCCTAAAGCATTTCTGTCCGGATAAATTCAACTTTAATTATTGTGCTTAAAACTGACTTTTAAGTCTTAACTAATTAAAAATTCTCACGATACCTGCTGACTTTAGGTTTAATAATTTATCTAATTTTTAAATGATAATAGTTACAAATGAATACAACTTACCTGTCCCATATTTGTGAATCCATATTTTGAGGCAATCGCATCGGCTACTTCCCAGCCAGCCGGTATATGCACAGCGAATTCATTTAAATAAACTGGCATTTGGGGTTGCTTGCGCTTACTTAAGCTATCCGAATTTAAATCACTATTATAATTACTATCACCACCACTTGTTTGTAGGTTAAGGACCTGAAATGCGTCACTAAATTCACTGAAGATCGCATTCATGGCGTCTTCGTTTTCATTGAGACTGATCCTACTATTACTATCATTATTTTCACTACTGCTGCTCCATCTGTCGATCAATTCGTTGTCAATCGATAAAATGTTGCCATTGTTGTTATTATTTTTATTATTTACAATTACACTTCTATTGCTATTTGTAGCTTTTGAACTATTATTATTAATATTATTAAATTTTATGGAATTATTAAACGACGAGGAATTATTCGTAAGACAATTTACATTAGATATTTGAAAACCACATAAAAATACTAAAACAACAATAATCACATATTTACAGAGATTCTTTTCAATCTTTTTACAATTTGTTCGAAAACGCATCGATGACGATGACGTTGACGATGACGACGACGATAACGCAAACGACGACGGCAACACTTTCGTACTGTTTCTTGAATTCGCGGGTAATAACGACGGTAATTTGCAATTTGACAGTGATGCAGAGGATGTCCTCCTCGCTGATGACGAGGACGACCTTAGTAGTGACGCTGAGGATTCACATTCGGCCCCAATCCAGCCCGTTAGGGATGATGTTGATGGTAATAAAATGGACTCCAGCACAGATGAACTTTTATTTTGACTCTGGGCAGAGGTTTTTGATTGGCTCCTTCGGCTACTGGCCGGGCATTGTTTGGCATAAGCCGATAGCAACGTCGAATTGTTGACATCCTTTTGATTTATTGTTTTGAACAAATACATTATTTTTTATTGATTTTAATTTTGATTTATTTTTCTGCCGCTACTGATGCTGCTTCTACTACTACTAGTACTATACTAATGCTGCTCCAATGGTAAGGCTTTTGTTTTAATTTTGATTTATGAACGGAGGCGTTCTCAATTTGTGCGAACATGCGGAAGTATTTTATATAATTTTTTTGTTCGGTAAGTTTTGTTTAAAGGGGGAAGGGAGTAGGGAGGCTGTTTGGTTGGTTAAAAAATTTGGTGATGTCAATATAGTTTAAAATATACGGAGGAATAATAAAAAAGAATTAAAACGAAATCAAAACAACAAAAAAATAACGAAAAAATCGGAAACTCCAAAACTCAATAATGAACTGGATGGGTAAAACTTTTGGAAATCAAAAAATAAGGAAACTAAATATCAGTGCGTCCACATGGTTCTCATTGGAGTGGTAATGCGGATGGGTTTTCTGAAACGAGATGAGAAAAAAAGGAATTTTAGTATAGAATAAATTTAATTGAATTTTATTTGAAAAATAAAATAAACTATACATTTGCAAAATCGATTTTTAACAAAATTCATAACTTCAAATTATCATCATTCATACAACTTTACTCTCGGTGAATTCAAAATTGTTAGCCTCATTAATTAGAAGATAGAGAATGGAATGGCAGAGCAAATATTTAAAGAACGTTATGATTTTCAATGGAATTTCATTATGTTGCGAAAATCCGCAATTTCCTTAAACGAATGGACAGAAACTTACAGAAAAGTGAAGTGTGTTTCTTTAATACAAGACAGATAATAAATGGAGCTCAAACCTATGTACATACATTGTTCATACCGTACTTATTTCAATAAGTGCTTGAGTATTTAAAAAAAAAGTAAACAAATCTTAATCTTAAGAATATGTTACAGTCCTTTTAATTTAAGAAGAGGAAAATTAAGGGACGACGATGGTATTGGTAGACTTATTAAAAATTATCTTCAACAGCATTGTACAAAAATTCATTAGTAAGCTTATTAGAATTTCAATAATAAGATTTAATGAGTCTTGTTGCAGCGTTTTAAAAAGCCATTGTGACTTGAGTTAATAGTTTAGTGACGAAACTTGAGTTAGAACACGTGTCTTTGAAAACATTGCACTTTTCCAAAGGGCTTTGATGGCCTTAATTCAAATCCGACTTCAAAACAAGTGTTTCACTTCGGATTTTAGAGACATACATTTTTGAAATTCTAACAACTACGAGGCAATATAAATTTATGGTGTAATTTTTTTTGTCAATAAAATCCATCATGGTTTTCCAAACCTATGATCTCTTTCTTCAATATTCAATTGAAATATTTATATTATTTCACATACAATATTCGAAAAACCTTCATACGATGTTAGTTTTCACCTGTTTTTTTAAAAATCTGAAATTAAAGCTAAGCCATTTATACAAAAAAATTGTTAAACAGAAAAAGGTAAAACGGATTGGGAGTAAGTTTTGTTCTTGTAACGAATTTGTTGTCTTAACAAATCTATTGTATCAGGTTTTTGAAAAATATTAAAAAAATAATAAAACTTGAGCCAATAGTTAAAATTAGAGTTTGGATTCGATTAGATGTTTAGTTCAAAACTATGAAAGTATAAAATTCAACGTTTTCTCAAAACTTCACGCAGAGTCATATAAAGACTCATAATTAATTAAATTATATAAAATCATCATACTCGATGGAATTTCGAGAGCTTTAACAGGGAACGCCATCAAGCGTTCAAACTCCCAAAATAAGAATATCTTACAAAGTTCGAAAACTGGAGAGAGATTTGCGTTTTACTTGTCTTTGCCAAAATAATAGCAAAAATCATACTGGAACTTTTCAGAGAACACCTTGAGGCCACACTCGATGCCGAACAAGCAGAATTTCGTGCCGGATCCTCCTGTATTAATCACATCAACACCCTGCGGATTGTTATTGAGCCTTGCGTTGAATATCGAGCACCACTTCACCTGATGTTCATCGATTTCGAAAAGGCTTTTGATAGCGTCAGCACGGAGTACATTTGGTTAGCTTTGCGGAGGAGAGGCTTCTCAGAAAATCTAATTTCTGTTATGAAAGCAACATATGATGGATTCAAGTGTCCCGTTTTGCACGGTAATAGGTTGCCAGAGGTTTCTGAAATCCGTAGCGGAATCAGACAGGGCTGTATTCTGTCGCCAATATTGTTATTGCTGGTGATAAGCGATGTACTGCAGCTTTGTCAGCTAGGGGAGGGATCCAATGGACTTTGACATACTATTTTAAGCACTTGGATTACGAGGAAGATGTTTGCTTACTCTCTCATAGGATCAAGGATCTCCATTAAATGACAATAAGTGTGGAGGTAGATGCAAAAATCTTGGGGCTGAAAATTAATTTCAACAACACAAAAAATATCAGCCGCGGAACCCGACCATCCTCTCAAATCAATATTTCCTCGCAACAGGTAGAAAAAGTGAAGAGCTTTTAATACCTTGGAAATATAGTCTCTATCGAAGGCGGAATCAAAGAAGACGTCATCTGCCGCATCGGCAAAGCAAAAGCGGCGTTCGGTATGCTGTGGAAAATTGAGAGGAATAACTCTATCAGCTTAAGAACAAAGCTACGGTTGTTTCACACAAAAGTCGAATATGTGCTTCTTTATGGGTGCGGCACCTCGAAGGTTACTTTAGCCATTAAAATAAAGCTATACAAAGCTTCGTGAATAGATGTCTTCGCAACATCATAATCAATTTCTGGCCAAACCTAATATCTAATGAGGTCCTTCATAGAAGGACAGGTCAGGAACATATAGACTCTATTTTACGAAGGCGTAAGTTGAAATGGATTGGACATATGCTTCGAAAAGGTAATGACTGCATTGAAGAATCTGCTCACAGAAGAAGGAAGAAGAGCTGGTAGACCGAGAAGAACATGGCGAGGATGAATCAGCGCCATTAGGCAAGAATTAGAGGTAGCTGAAACGTATATCCGGAAAATGCAAACGATGGCGCGTAGGCTTTGTAGAGGCCCTTTGCCACTTTAGGGGTTTAAGGACCTAAGTAAGTGTCATACAATTTATTGTTAACCCTGTGGTTCTTTTTAAATGTTAAAGGGAAATATTTTGAAAACTTGTATGACAGAAAAATTCAAAGGACTTCATAATCATTTAGAAAAGTATGTTTTTACTTTTTTTCTTAAAAGCTTTATTGACTTTACTAAGATAATCAGAATTGTTCAAAAGTTTTGTATGTTTTTTTGAAATTATCGTAGCCTTATAAATTTGTTTGTTTTCAAGGTCTTCTATACAAAATAGTTATTCAACATTTTAGAAAATTGTCTCATTATTTCTGAGACATCTAATTTCTTCACAGATTTCTAACAATAAAGTTGGTAAGAGTATAAGCGCTAGATTTATTACTCAAATCGGTATTAACTGATTTCTTCAAGAGATTACTTAGTCTGATCAATTTGGAACAAGCTAGGACCTGGTTACTAAAATAGTTGTTAGTAAACGAGTTGGGACTAATTTATTTCTTAAAGAAGTACTATACTACAGTTATGTCAAAAAAAAGTACTAGTTAGAACTTGATATTTCCTAGTACCGCAAAATTAATAGTATAGGGTCTCATCAATGAGGCCCATGTTTGTAGTGTTCATTTTCGAAATATGTTATTGGTGTTCTGTTTTTGTTATAAAATATATTATTTGACGTTTTGTCAAAATTGTAAATAAGAACAGTTTAAGACGTATTAAATTCTAGCACTTGTTTTTAAAGTAAGATCCAATACTAGTGATATGAAAAAATGCAGGGATATACAACTTTTTTTTAGGACGTTGTAGGAGTAGTAACTGGCCTAGCTAGACTAGTTACTAAGACAGCTCAATGTGACAAAAATTGGGCGTTACTACATATGCAGATTTGATTTAAATTTTCAAAATGTACATACTACTCATAAACCCAAATTCATAACAAGTCCCTCACTTTCTTGTTCTGAAAGTTTTTTTATATGGAAATATTAATTTCCGTTTCTCTATAATTGTTCAGATATAGAACGCGTCCGTTTATGTTTTTAGTTGCTTCTAGGAATAGCCTTTATGTATTTTTTAATTTAATAAGTGTAAGTAATGACAGGAAAAGATAAAGTGTGGCAAGGCATTCGCAAAGTACGGCTAAGGAACATACTTCATAGTATGGCCAAAGTTGAACTCAAGGGTAAACTATTATAGAAGACCTAGAACAGAATCGCGAGTATTATGTTCAAGGGGAGTAAAGGAGTTATTTTTTTAGAACATAGATTGTCAGTGTTTCGATGTTCGACTGAGAAGAAAAATCTATATCCTGCGGGTTGAAGAATTTAATATTATGTGAAATCCTAAATATTATGTTTCGTCATTGAACCATAAAAGCAAAACAATAAAGAGCAATAAACTCTGTTTCTATTCAACTTCAACTTGAATCTTCAATTGTATAAACTATGAGGGTTTGTCTTTTGTTTCAAGGCTATATCTTATTTTATTATATGCATGTAGGTAGGGTAGGTACGTAATTTACTTTATTCTCAAAGCTTACAATATTTTCTGTAGGAGTGTGTTTCCTTCATAAAACACATTTCTTTCATTTAGAAGAAAATCCCATTATCTTTAGAAATTCTCAAAAGACAAAAGCCACACGCTTTCAAAAAACCCAAGACGGAGAGCGGAAAAGCTAAACAATAAAATGTTAATGTATTTACAAAAAGAAAATAATAGATAACATATACATATGCACTATTACAAGTACATTTCTATATATATATAGACATAGAAATAAAAATAAAAACATTGTTGCAGTAATGGAGGAAGAGATATCAAAAACGCGAAAACCATTGAAATCCTCGGAAAACACTATAATGGAATACCCATGTTGTGTTTCGCTCTTGAGATAATTACTCTGAGTGTTGACGGTTATGCTCGTTGTAGATGGTATAGTTGTTTAGACGACGATGACGACGACGACTAAAACGACTACAACGACAACGAAGAAAGCCTGGATTTTCCTCTAGCATTCTTTAGTTCTTTCTTTTATTTTTCTAAGTTGCAATAGGTTCACAACTTAAAGCACTTCCTTAACGTAACGTTGGTGGTACAATATAAGTTTTCCATACCCTGAGAATGAAACATGTACATATGTATGTAGGTAGGTATACACAAAGAGATGAGTTTTGGAACCTACCTGGTAGCAAATATATTTCTTGGTACCTTATACAGTCTCCTTATGACGTTCTACATAGGTTTTGCTTAAGTACTAGGACTAGGATGCATCCTACAAAAGCACCAGCATTATAGTACCCAACTATTCTACTTGAAATGTATTTTACGCGAATTATGCTGATTACAATATCCCTACTCCCCAAGTCTAAGAGTGGATGCCTTACCGCCACGAATAGGAAACTAAATCTACCTGCATCTACTCTTTAGAATGTGAAATGTGAACAAGGACGACGAGGACGAAGACGAGTCGTATATTCGACAAGGAGAAAGAGCAGGTTGAATACTTAAAGCAGGCACACTTATTAGATGCAATTTTTCACAAGAGGATAACCGCACTCTCTTGGATTTTCTAAGTGAGGAAAAAAGTTTATATTTTATTTTGTTTGTATTTTAAGTTGCATGCTGTTATGTTCCTTATGTTTTACCGTATTCTCTTCCTTTTCCGCTCTTTTTGTGAGTTCATTTAAGGAAATTTTATAAAGTTTTATTGTAGTTGGGTATGGGTCTTTGTATTTTTTGATTTAGCTTGACGAAAGATGCGCAGAGGCAATGAATTTTGAATGAAATTTATGTAGTTACTTACCAGGAATACTTCTACTTCTTATTATTGACCTTTTGATTTTACAAAAAGAGACTTTATTGTATAGTGTTAAGAGTTAAGCATCTTGGAAAAAGGGGACAAGTCCAAAAGAATCAACAAGTAACTTAGGAACTATTTTTTAAATTGTTTGGCAAGAGCCAGGAACACCTCATTATATGCAATACATAGGAGTATGTAGCTAAAAGCCATCAGTAAGTGGTAAAGATAGTACACAAAATGTAAAAGCGTTGAAGTATGTAAGTAAATCATTTATTTATATTAATTTAAAAGAAATGTATACAATATTTTGAATTTAAATGCTATGGCTATGCAGTCAGCCAGGTTGACAAACAAAATTAAGAATATTTAAATTTATGTTTTTTGAATTCAATAGACTTTTCAAAAATGTACTTGATGTTGTCCAATCATGCTCGTTAAGGATGTTTAAAGCCTCTTGCAGAGTAAGAGTATTTTTCTCAAAAAAGCAGTTGCACAGCGTACAGAACTGGCTAAAATTACCATTATGATGACTTTAATTTAAGTTGAGAACTGGGGATGTTGCAGTCCTTCTTTCTCAACTCATATAAAAGAACTTTTCTTTGGAATGTCGTGTGCTCTGATGGTTGCTGCAGACGTTGATGATGAATTCAGCTTACGATTTTAAGGTGATTTTTAGAAGTTTTGGAAGTCCTGTTTCTATACCTGAAAGGGAAAAGATGAGTATTGCGATAGCAAACTCTAGGTGGCACAATTTACCAACATGCACAGCCACAAAACTCATATGGTCTTCACTGGACCTAAGGCGCTCTAAAGACTTGTTATCTCAAAGCAGACTTCATACTAGATCCCTAATGGGTGTCCTTATGGGACACTGTCTTATAGGCAGACACGCAATACGACTTGTTATAGCCTCAAATGACTTCTGCAGGAGCTGTATGGACGAGGGAGAAGAGAAAACAATCTCTCACCTCCTCTGCACTTGCCCTGCTCTTTCACTAAGACGCAAACTTCATCTGGGAGAATACTCTTATGATAATCCCAGTGAACTAGCTAAAAAGGATATCAAATATCTCCTTCGCTTTATAAAAAGCTGAAAATGGTTCGACTAGTGGAAAGTAACTCTCCAGATTTATGTGGTATCACAATGGGCTTTTTCTTTTGGCCTAAGGGTGTGGATTATGAATTCGCAGTCACTTTAACCTTACCTAACCTAACCTGTTTCTATAAATATATGAGATAACTAACTGTATTCAGAGGTGGCTGAAAAGTTTCTTTACAAAATTCCTTTACATTTTTCCGATTTCTTCATATTCGTCTGATCCTCAAACCTGAGCAGCATACAAGAGAGTAGATTTTAATACTAAATTATATATTTTGAAGATATTTTTCCACGTTAAATCATTCAAACTTTGTGAGCTTTGGACTTTCTCCGATAAATGAATTTTGAAATTTAATGTTGGATTCAATATCAAGACTAGAGATTTGAACTCTTTCATTACCTCTAGTTGCTTATATTTCCAGCTACTTCCATTATAAACGGTTTGTGTATAGACAAATACAAATATTTTGGACTTTGTTGTGTTAATTAAATAGTACAGTATGCAGATAACCGATTGATCATCAATTGTAAGTCTTCGGGTGATTCTGAAAGTAGAATGAGGTGATCGGCGTTAAATAGCACTTTCACGATGCAGCTAGCTATTCTTATTCCTCCAGGAAGTTCATGCGCCCCGAGGAAGTGTCAGCTTATAAATAAGAGCATTTCTATTGATTAGGTCAAAATCTGCATTAAAGTCAACGAAAAATGCGTGCTTGAAACGCTTTGACTTTAGATGATGAGTGCAAAAATGTGATCGATCGAAAGAGTTTTTTTCTGAAACCAGCCTGTAGATCAAATAAAATATTTTTCTGTTCGATCCATTTTCGAGCCCTACATATACTGCAAAATATTTTTGCAATTTTTTGAACGATGAAGGTATGTTGCCATTTATAAAGATTTTATTGAAAATTGTTTTTAAATAGTTGAGAAACATAGGGGTTGCATTTTTTTTTTGAAAAAATTCGTAAGGAATTTCATCTTCACCAGGTGACTTGTTGTTTTTTGCTTATTTCAACACAGGTTCAAGATCTTCGCTTTCAATTTATTCAACTAATATTTGATCAGAAACTTAAAATGAGTGACAAGGATTTCGGTAGAAATACCCGCACTTATTGTACATTTGGTTCCGTTAATTTCTTCCGCATTTTTTCAGAAGTCTTTTAGGTTTTCAGTTTAATATTTTATAACTTGCGTTCGCTTCCAGGCACAAGCTTCTCAATTGAAGATCATTTGATGACCGCAGTGCTTTCAGAAGTGTAAACGTTTTTCCGAGCTTTGTACCAATCATAGTGAAATCATATTTGCTTAAATTTTAAGTTCGGTGAGAGTGATTTGTTAGGCGTTGCATTTCGTATGTATTCAGCCAACTTATTAATGAGAACTTCCTGCAGTTTTGATGAAGCGTTGCTGTTTAAAAGAAAAGAATCCAAGGAACGTTGGTATAGGGAAGATAATTAATTTTTTCTGCAAATTGGAGGTAGCAGATTGATATTAATAAAAACATTCTGAAAATAAGATTTCAATATTATTGCGATAAGTGAAAATATTGTTTTGCGTCGCTGTAGTTTTTGCAATAAAACAATTAAGTTACATTAACTTTTCGGCAGGGATTGCTTTCTTCAGGGAATTAGAATTAATAATTTGCTCGACGGCGTTTACAAGATCAAGATCTATTCGTTTCAGTACTATTTCGGTTTACAGGTGACACCTGGCACATCTGATGTAACCACACATTTTGGCGGCTGTCATACTTTAGGCTTTAAGGTTTTGTTAATAGACGGCACCACTGAATTTTGTTTAACTGTAGGTATTTCAAAGAAGCTTGATATGGTTTTGTTTAAGAATACAGACATATCATTACCGCCATTTTCCATAAAAATAGTTGAATGCAAAACTTAAATAAATCTATTACAATCTTAACTAACTTAGGATTGTCATTTTAAAAGTGTTAGTTTAATCTCTGCCTGTGCAACTTACATTTTTTGGGTACGGGTACAGCCTTTTACGAGTAATTGACGAAAATCCTTCAAGAATAATTCTTGCTATACAAATTTCTTCTCAAAATAACCGTTCCGATTCTGTCCAAATTTTATTTTTTTTGTTATAAAGTAAAAAGAAACTTTAAGATTAGACTCAAACGGATTTTTCTCATAAGGAAGTCTTTAAACAGTTTTTGATAAGAGCGAGAGCCCATTTTCACACATTTTGTATTGTAGGCGAAGGGCAGCATACCATGCTTACAGATGACGGTGGCTGTTGATCACACTATTTTGTTTCTAAAAGGTACAAAAGTCTTAAATATTGAACTTTAAAAAAAGTCACTTTAAACTGAACATTTTATTGAATAAGTATTCACTTATTTATTAATCAAAACCACCATAAGCCAAATGGCGAAGCATCTAAAGAGAATTCCATTATTCTAGAGATTACTTTAATGTTATCTGTCAAACACCAAGCTCACCCATCAAACTTCACGATGAGTGGTATTGTATAGTTTTTGAACAAAGTGATTAACAATATACGTACATATGTATCTTCCTAATATCGATAATTCCTTTTGTAGTTCAATGATTTCCCTCAAGAGAGCAAAATTCATTGTTAAAATAATTAATCTATTGTTTGATGAAATATCAATAATCCAAATCGTGAGAGTCCATATAATGGACACACAAAGACGCAAACAGGAACCTTTTAATCTCAAATTCATGCAGATCACTTCAGCAGAAGGATAATTTTTTGGCATTGATTGTGTAGTAAGATTAACACAAATATTACCAGCAGTCACCACACACCCTATCAGCAAAAGGACATGCCTCATACTCGGATGTATACAGCATATGAATTTTTCCATTCAATGCCATGGAAGTATTCCTTTCAACTAGTTTTTATCCTTCCCTATACACACCCACCCTTATCCCCACATGGTTATTCATAACTCATATATATGTATGTATGTGCTTTACTCTGCTCACTGACTTCTAAACATACATCGAGTAAACACAGGACTTTCATCCGAGCCAATCCAAAGCACAACTTCAAATTGGATTTTTATTGGCTTAATTGCATTTTGCAGTTCGTATATCCACATCTGACTTTTTCCTTCGTTTTTAATGATATCAAATGCAGAAAAATTCTCGGCTGAGTGCACATAGCACAGGACATTGCCAGAGAGTATACATTTAAAAAAGTAGATGAATGATAAGAGTAGAGCTTAATTATTTTTTTTCCTGCCTTGTTTTTCTTTCTTTCTTATTTTCAACTCAGTTTTCTTTAGTTCCAAGAGTTGAATATGAAAATTTATTGATGCTTCACTTCAGCCACCAAGCGCACGCCGCGCCGCTGCCGCCGCCGCTCTTATAGCCTAGCCATAGACATAGATGTAGCTGTAGCTATATGGCTATAGCTGTAGATAGAGCAAAGCCACTCGAGTAAACTTCATTATGGCAGAATTAATTAGAAAATAAATTCACTTGCAACTAAAATTGAGTAAGATGAGGTATTTGTTTTCCTGATTATTGGAATTTTTCCAGACCTTAACAAAATAAGAATATACCTCTTCCTAGAATGAGATGGCTTGAGAGTTGTTCGTTTTTATTTTTTGTTACTTTTACTGGTTGAGTGTATGTACATATGTATGTATGTATGTATGTATTTCTTACTAAAGGAACTGAAGCAGATAGCTTTTTTGTGTATGGTTGTTTACACTGTCTGTAAAGGAATTCATTTCGAGAATTCCCTTTGCATAAAGTTAGCTTCAAATATTTGAGGTTAGTCTGGTTTTGTGGAAAAAATAAAACAAAACAAAAATACAATTTTTCATTCTTGGTTGTTTTTTGTGTAAGAAGATTTAAAATTAACCACAAAACACAAACCTATTTTTATCGTCTTCAATCAATTTCATTAAAACACAGTTGATAAAAAAAAGATCATAATTAATTTGTTTTCCAAATAAAATATAATTAGACGAAATACATTTATTTGATACTAATTTTCTTTATTTTATTTGATTTTTTTAATATTTGTTTCATACTTTAAACTTTCTTGACCTTCGAGGTCCATACTTCGAATAATGATCAAATAGTCTTAGGTATTGTACTTATGTAAATAATTACTTAGCTAACGTACATTTTTCAGACAAGGTCTATAAAAAAAACAAAAATTACAACACTGGAAACATATTGAAAGAAATCTCAAAGACATAGAACTTCGTTCAATGTCAACGATTCTCTATTAAAAGTCTACAAAATACTAATAAAGAGCTAAATGTAATTAAAATTAGTTGAAAAGGAATCAAATCATTTATTTGAATCTATTGTGATCATTAAAATTTAGTGAAAATATCAGCATAATTATTATTTACATAAAATAATGTTTAATAATTCTAATAAAAAGAAGAGGCGGGGATGCGACCCACACTGATAACTTCCCATCTTGTCTGTCGATTTTTCCTGCTTTAAAGGTTTGTAGGTTACTGGTTTTTTTTTTTTAAAGTCGTCAGTTATTGTTCTAAGAAATTTAAAAATTACGAACAATATTTTGCATATTAAGAGTTTTATTTCAAAATCTATTTTGGTTAACGAAATTTCAATTCAAAAAGCTGTGTTTAGCAATTTTAGAAGCATTTCTTGAAAAATTGTATTTCTTCTATAGACAATTAAATACATAAATTCTTCTATAAACAAATACAATTTGTAATATATTTCATTAGATGCTTCTATTATTCACGAGATATCAAGAACCGCACTATTTTTTGTTTTAGAATTAAATTTTTCAAAAAACACTGTTAGATTTTTATAAAAAAATTACCGAATGTCGAAAACAATATTTTCTGTGAGATAAAATTAGCTTGAAGCTTTTTTTCAGTTTTTGAAGAGATATTCATGTCGGAAATCAATTTGTACCTACTTTTAGTAATGTTTTTTTTTAGTTTTTTTTTTCAGCTCTCAATTATATTTTTCTCAAAAATGTACTGAGTGTTGGTAACAAAATATTTTACAAGATAAATTTAGTTTGAATGCAACATCTTAGAGTTTTGAAAAGATTTTTGAGTGAAAAGTCATTTTTTACCAACTTTTAATAATGTTTTGTTTAAGTTTTTATTTTTTGTAAAAAAACTCTCAATTCGATGTTTCTCAAAGTTTTACCAGATGTCCAAACGCACAAAATTATTTCGGAGATAAAATCAGTTTTTCTTCGTAAAATATTAAAGGTGACAAATATTTTTTCAGTTTTGTTTGATTTATAAAAAAAAAAAACAGTTGGTTGGATTTTTGCCCAAAAATATACTAATTTGGTATCACGTTATAATATATTATTTAAAATTTTATTCAAGTCGCTAGCATTATTGGTTCGTGAGATATTTTGGGTAAACCAAATTTTTCACCTCTTTTTTTTTTTGAATACCTTTGGTAAAAAAACCACCAACTCGATTTTCTTGATAGGCTTTTCTCTATCTTTCTGCTTCATTATCTGTATAAAAAAATTTATTTGAAGTTAATATCTCTTCTAGTTCTTGAGCTATGGACGTCGAAAGTACGGACGTTCGGACGTAGGAAAGTACGTAAGAACGCACGCAAAGGCATCTCTCTAAAAATCTTTTATTTCGGCTCTAGGGACCTTGAACGTCGAGAAATGTCAACATTTTCAATTTAAGAAATCGGACTGATTTCAATAAATTCCTAAATAAAATTAGGTTGCGCAACGGTCCGTAGAGAACCAGGGCCTGAACTTACAACATTGGGAAGTTAAAAATACAGCTGTACACTTGGGCGTATACGCAATTTTTTATAAATTTGATTGATTAAAATGAACTAAAAATTGTAATGAAATTCTTAATACATTAATAATGAGCCCGTCCAATTCATTTTATATAAATAGGAACAAGAAATTCAATTATAAAGTCATAAGTGTAAAAATTGCAAGTATATTACTATGCCTATGTATAAACTACTTTAATTATTTACTTACCTGTGGCAATGGCGCTACAGTCCTATCTGAACTAGGGCCTTACCCAACAAACTTCTCTATCTAGCTCGATCTCAAGGTATACATATGTGTCCATTTGTCCACTCCAAGTAAGGTAAGATCACTTTCTACTTGTGCGCTTGCATTCGAAGACTTTCCGTTTCTATCTGCTTTACGTGAGCGCATCACATCAGTCTTTGGAATTTGTACATCCCGTAGAGCTTGTCGTTCCACCATCTCCTTCACTAAACCGTGATTTCACGCAAAGAACTTTTTTCTCGAAACGACTGTCCAAAGTTACTTTCATCCGCTTTGTTCATAATCCAAGCTTCTGCAGGTTCTGCTTTTAGCAGGACGAGGATGTAAAGGGCCTTTATTACTTATCCCAAAGACACATCGGTTAGCAAGAGCAATTTCTTGTTTGATTTCAGCGTTGGTGTTTTTTTCTGTATTCATAATTTAGCCTAGATAGACAAAGTTCTTAACTACCTCAAAGTTATGTCTTTTGATGCTGAATTTGTAGGCCCCTTTTTGATGATAGCGTATGCTTTGTGTTGCCCTCATTTAACGTCTAACCCATTTTTGCCGTCGCTGTTTCAATACTCACAAAAGTTCTACTGATGTTAAGCTAATTTTTAAGATTATGCGAATATAATCAATATAGTCACAAAATTGAACAGACTTTTGAAAGGTGGTGTTCCTAGCGTTGACGTGGGAGCTCTGCATTGTTCTTCGATGATAATGAAATCATATGACAGCGCAGCACCTTTTCTAATGCCTTTTTTGACAGCGAAAGTATCGGTTAAGTCGTTTTCAACTTATATGGAGCAGCGCGAATTCTGTTCCTGCACAAACAGACGAGTTTAATAGGGATGCCAAAACTAGACATGAATCTATACAATTCGTTATCGTAGATTCTGTCATATGCGGCCTTGAAATCGATAAATGGTGAGTTGTTGACGATTGACTTTAGACGTTTACATATTACGACAGAGAAGATATTCTGTGCGATGAATAAAAGATTGTTTAATCTTTAGTTGTTGCAGTTTAGAAAATATTCTTTTCCAGTATCGGACAAACAAAAAACTTATGTTATTTAATGATTTTAAAAAAAAACAAGCAACTTATTTTATTTTGTTTTTGTTTTTAATACCATCATAAATACTTAAAGTGCGCACTGTACAGACCAACTATGTGAAAAATACCAACCATCTTAAAATAATTCCATCATTAAATCAAGCAATTTACATCAAACATAAGTTCAAATTTTAAGGAACACCCAGTCCCAAAAGGGCAAACACCTTCAGAAAACTCCCATCCGTACATCACATAAAACACCCAAAGAAATTATTATGTAGATTCCCTAGACCACAAAATAATCACCATAAGAGCAAGTTGTAACCATACAGAGGGGAGGTGGTTGAAAACAAATGAAATATTTACACAAAAGAAGCTGAATATTGCTTCTTATTCACCGGTATGAAACCGGACATTGTTGGAATTCAGTAAAATAAGGTAAGATTTTCCACCCAAAAAAACACACAAAACGCATCACCTATACGTTTTCATATCAACCATAACCACTTTAGGAGAGAGTTTTCCTATTTTTATTGCCATCTTATAATATTATACATCTATGTATATAGCAGTTTCTTTTAATTTCAAAATGTAGCTTAAATATATATGTATATAAATAAGTTCTTCTATTGTTAAAGAATTTTCTATTTCAACATGCTAATGGCAACGCATTTTTTTATCTTCATCTATTTTTGCCATTTTAACCAATAGAAGTGGAAAACTATGTGCACATAAGAAGCTATAAATATACATATATAATTTACCCATTTACCTACATGTATGTGTGTGTGTGTTGAATTTAAATTGTGTGGCATCTTTTCATTGTCTGCTCTCTATTCCAACAGCTGAGTGGTGAACTGGTGAGGTTTCGATAGAAGTAAGGACATTCGCCCATAAAGAACATTTTCCGACCTCATGGCACTCACAGTGTTACCATTTTATCTCAGCCAATAAATATTTTATTCAAAATAATTGCAGAGCTTTCTAGGAATTTCTTTGATCTTAAGATGCCTCTCGAAATAAAGCAAGACATTCCGTTCAAATGGCAACCCTAAAAACAATCGACACATTTATGGAGACCCTTCTACTTCAACTTAATATTATGGGGTGTTTGTTAGCAGTCATTGTTGAAGTGCATATGTATATGGCAAAATAGAATGCACAAGAGGGCTTTTCAATGGTGACGAGACATAAAACATAAAACAAGTGGGTAATTGAAATGTGGGTAGCTAACAGTGGAAAACTCTCACCCACACATGACGAAAAACCCAGCAAAAAAATAAAACAGAACACAAAAAAGACAGAAATTCAAGTGAAACATTATGCCATTCCATTGCAATAGTGTTTTAAGAGTACAGAAGAAAAAAAAATCAATTCGAAATTGATTTAATGAATGTGTACATCGCTGCACCTGTGACGCCAATAGCATTAAAACACCTCACCATCACACCACCACATGGCATCGCACCAAACGCAACGTGACACTTTTCTTCTACAAGAATAAGCCAGAAAACTGATGATGCATAAGAATAACAAAGGCACTCCATACTGTACATTGTGCTCACCTGCTCTTTACACACAGACATATGTACCTTATAAACCTACAACACAATGAAAGGATAACAGCAGAAATTGTCATTTTTGGAATCTGACGGATAGCTTTCGAGTGCTGACGCAAATGCAAGAAAAAATGTACTTCTTCAACAAAAAAAAAACTGACAATAATATTAACAGATACAGAAAACACATTTCCGTGCTATTTGATTGCTCTGGAGATAAAATAAGAAAAAAAGGATAGTGAAGGCCTTTTCTACGTTTGTATATCAAAAAAAAAATTACAAGTATTTTAACTGGATGGATGAATAACTTAAACGCCATTTTTCAACAAAAATAGACTTTAAGGCGAAATTTGAGGTAAGTTGAAATCTATAATAAAGCGTTTGATGCGACGAATTATATTGACGAAGGTCAATTAAGGTCGTTTTAGATGTTTTTTTTTTCGAGATCTAAAACAAGACTAAGGTAATTTCAATTTTCTTGAATTTTGTGATATTTTGTATAAAATTAAAGTTCTCCCTGGTAAGGTGTCCAGTATTATTGTTTTTTCCAAAGTGTTCCCTTGTCCATGTGTGAGTGCTTTTTGTTTTCAGTTATTTTATATTTGATTTTCCCCTACTTTCTTTGTTTGACTAAATTGATTCCACATTCTTTGTTTTATTTGATTATATTTTTGTCAACCGATTTTAAAGGCCTTGCGTAGGCCAGTAAGTAATAGCTTGATTTAATTGAAACTTTTGTTGAAGCATGTAGGTACGAGTCCCGCTTCCCGTGGTAATTTTTGTATTATTATTTTTAATTTAAATAAATTTGTATCTATATTTTTTTGTTATTTATTTTAACACTCCTTCGGAAATATGGCTTGCTACAATAAAAACTGCCAAAAGGGTGCTAATAATAATCCTCTATTTGCCTGTTTCGGACCCTGTGGTAATCTTTGGTTCAACCAACGTTTTCATTGAAAAAATAGAAAATTCGAAATTTGATTACTGGTACTGTCACGACTGCCGTAAGCTCTCTGTACCTCAACTAGCTTTTAAAATGTCTTCTTTTAAGGCTGACATTTTAAAACTTTCTAAACATTTTTAAGAGCTAATAAAGTGTTTCAACACTGCAGTTTGCAAATTAAATGCATGCTCTGTAACTAAAATCATGGTCGATAGTTCTACTTCGACAAATGATCAGGTTCTGGTGTTAATAACGCAGAAAGTGTACCTGAGAAACAAAAGAAAAAGTCTAATAAAAGAAGCCGAGAAAACACTGAACTTGTTAAAAATTCCACCACACCATCAAAAAGAAGAAATGTCAACATCACTCCAATACCTACAGATCCCACCGGAATTCCCAATACACCTCAAATTGTTGCCTCAGATTAAGCTTCCAATAGTGTCACCGTTACAGGAACTGTAATAAACAACGTCATCCCTATTAAAGCTGTCTCGAAACCAAAAATAGTTTTTATATCTCGTCTGGACCCAGTTAATACCCCAGAAGATATAACTTCCCACTTAGTATCTACCAAAAGCATACCTTCCAGCTCATCTATCAGGTGTACTATGATCAGTAAACCAAAATGCTTTGTTTCTTCTTTTAAATTAATAACGAATCCCACTTACTTTGATTCTATTACTTACTTACTTAAGGTGGCGCTACAGTCCTGTGTGAACTAGGGCCTCACCCAACAAACTTCTCCATCTAGCTCGGTCCCTAGCTAGATGTCTCCAATTTCGCGCTCCAAGATGGGTGAGGTCACCTTCCACTTGTGCGCACCACCTGATCCGCGGTCTTAATATACTGCGCTGTCCTGTGGGTGCGGATTCGAACACTTTCCGGGCCCGAGCATTGGTTTCCATGCGCTCTACGTGACCCAGCCATCTTAGTCGTTGGACTTTTACTCTTCTGGCTAAGTCTACGTCGCTGTACAGCTCGTATAGTTCGTTGTTCCATCTTCTCCTCCACTTCCCTTCGATGCATACGGGACCGTAGATCACACGAAGAACTTTTCTGTCGAAGCGATCCAAGGTGCTTTCATCCGCTTTTGTCATGGTCCATGCTTCTGCACCGTATAGCAGGACGGGGATGATAAGGGTCTTATATAGCAACACTTTGGTCCCTCGAGAGAGGACTTTACCACTCAATTGCTTTCTTAGTCCAAAGAAACAGCGGTTAGCAAGAGTTATTCTGCGTTTGATCTCAGCGCTGGTGTTGTTTTCTGCGTTTACAGCGGAGCCTAGGTAGACGAAGTCCTTGACTACCTCAAAGTTACGTCTATCGATTGTGACGTGTTGACCAAAACGTCGGTGTTGTATGTCCTTTCTAGACGACAGCATGTACTTTGTTTAGCCCTCATTAACCTTTAAACCCATTTTTGCCGCTTCTGCCTCAATACTTACAAAAGCCCTATTGACATCACGCTGAGTTCTTCCGATTATGTCAATCTCATCAGCATATGCCAGTAATTGGACAGACTTTTGAATGATAGTGCCTCTAGTGTTGACGTGTAAGCTCTGCACTATTTTTTCAAGCACGATGTTAAAAAAATCGCATGACAGCGCATCACCTTGTCTAAAGCCTTTTTTGACATCAAAAGGTTCTGTTAAGTTGTTTCCAACCTTTATGGAGCAGCGTGAATTCTCCATGGTCATCCTGCACAAACGGATGAGTTTGGCAGGGATGCCAAAACTAGACATGGCTCTATACAGCTCGTTTCTGTAGATGCTGTCATATGCGGCCTTGAAATCGATGAAGAGATGGTGGGTGTCGATTTGGTGTTCTTGAGTTTTTTTCAGGATCTGCCGTAATGTGAATATTTGATCAACTGTGGACTTTCCTGGTCTAAAACCACACTGATAAGGACCTATCAGGTTGTGACGATGGGCTTTACGGCAGAGAAGATTTTCTTTGATTCTATTGGCAACCCAAATATATGGCCCGCAGAGACTTTAGTCAAAGAATTTACTCAAATTAAAAACAGGGCGTTTCTTTGAAAAACAAATCAAACAAATTTAACAGGCTTGCGCTCTTCTACCAAAACGTAAGGGGACTCCGTTGCAAGACTACTACGTATTCGTTTTGACAGAAACGTGGCTTAATTCAAGCTTTTCCGACACAGAACTTTTTAGTCAAGAGTTTGAAGTTTACAGAAACGATCGTCATGTTGGTAATGCAAAGGATTTAGGTAGAGGTGTTCTCATAGCGGTAAAAAATACATATTTATATTCTTCTGTATCTTTTCCATTTTTATTAGCAATTAAACTTGTATGTGTAAAGATAATGGTACAGACAAAGACTTTTTTCATTTTAAACGTTTACATTTCTCCAAAAAGTTTGGAGTCTGTTTATAACGAGCTCTCTTTGGCATTAGACTATCTTATAAATTTGTCCAGCTCTGACACCAATATCTTACTTCTTGGTGATTTTAATTCACCACACATTGACTAGATTCCATCCGAAGACGAATCTTGCCTTGAACCATCTCCTTCTTCTTCACAAATGGAACTATCTCTTCTCGATAAAGTCCTTCTTACTGACTTACAGCAAACAAGCTGTATTAAAAACTGAAAAAATCGAACTCTCGATTTAGTCTTTTCTTCTGACGCTATTAGTACTTGTTCTAGAATCTAGATCAGGAATTACTAATATTGACAAATATCACCCCCTTTGGACATTTTTTTTGACTTAAGTAATCACCTTACTAATCACAGTAATTCTTTTGATTGCTTGTATAATTTTGATTTCAGAAGAGCCAATTTCCAGCAGTTATCTGAAGATTTAACCATTTCTGGAATTGCTGATACACTAGCATTTTCTAACATTGACGAAGCAGTTTCAACTTTTTATAGGATCCTTAATTGTTGTTTTGAAAAAAATGTACCGATAAAGAAATCAAGAAATACAAACTTTAGCCATCCTTGGTACACGAAAGAATTGCGTTTACTGCGTAACAAAAGAAATAAGGCTTGGAAAACGTATCTTAAAACTCTGTCTCCAGTCAACTTCTTTATGTTGAATTCTTTATCCAATTTAAGTCTCTTTCTAATTTTTTAAATTTTGGGATTTTGTAAACTCAATGAAAAAATCAGATGGCTTACCAGTTTACTTCACTTACAAGAACCTTTCGTTAGATAAAACTTTAGATATCTGTAACGCTTTCGCAACGAATTCCTGTGACTCATTTGTTAATAACCCTCAAGAAGTTGATGAAGTATATTTTCATAATCTTATCTCCTTTTCGTAAACTAGCTGCAGTCACATACCTGTGCAACAGAGTAAAGTCCTTGATTTTTTATCAGCTTTGAATGATGACTGCTCAGCCTTTTGAAATAAAGATCAACCGTTACTAATCTCCTCACATTCTCAAACATAAGTTCAAACGCTTTAGAACAAGGTTATGAAGTTGACTGTGTATACACTGACTTTTCTAAAGCTTTTGACCAACTTAGCCACGGAATTATTTTACTTAAACTTAAGGCTCTTGGTTTTCCACCATTGTTCTTAGCTTGGATTAAGTCATACCTTGAAAACAGATCCTACGAGGTAAAATTTAAAAATTGTCATTCTGAACCTTTTGTTGCTTAATCTGGTGTTCCCCAGAGAAGCCATCTTGGCCCTTTTCTGTTCATCCTGTATGTTAACAATGTATCGTCATGTCTACGCTCAAGTGAACTTCTCATTTTTGCTGACGATATGAAGATTTTCAAAATTATAAAGTCCACCCTGATGGTTTTCTTTTACAAGCCGACATTGATAGTTTCACATTTTGGTGTGGGAAAAATAGCCTTGCACTCAACCCTTTAAAATGCCAGACGATAACTTTTACTAAAAAAAACTAATCACTAACGTATTTGACGGATTAAAATTATTGTTTAGAACCAGTGCTCCACTATCGTAAACGTTCTCATTTTATTTTTTGTTCTGTAATAGTTAATGCTAATTTTGTTTTGTATTTTGTGCGTTTGTCAGGCTATAATTGTATTATTTTTTACTAACAACTAACACATGCACCTCTGATCGTATTTTGACGCTTGCTATAAGCTTACTACTTTCTGAAAATTCTGAAAAGTAAGGAGTAAGTATAGCTGGAAGTATATTTTACGACGACAGGATTCATTTTTTTTTGCTAATTTGTTTGTTAATCGAATCATCAATTTAAAAAGTGGTTAGGATAAGACCAACATTGATAACTTACTATCTGCCATCATCTGTCAACTTTTCTAAAGCTTAATCAAAATATTAATAACAATATTTAGTGTGAGTCGAACCCCGTTTCGTAACAAAAAGTAAGCAGCAAAATTTTGCATAGGATAAAATAAGTTGGATGTCAAAATCTGTTTTTGTTAACGAGAGATTTAGTCGAAAACCAATTTTTTACCAATTTTATCAGTGGCATTTTTTGGAAGTTTTTATTTCTTATGTTAAAAAATCCATTCAAGAGATATTGAGACTCAAAGATCAGTTTTTACCATTTTTTTGTTTTATTTTATGTCGATTTAAAATTTTTGCAATTAGTTCAAAGCCAATAAGTTTAACACAATTTTGCATAAATTGGCCGATAAATTTGCAATTTCACGGTCGATATTCGAACGAAGTTCGTTAATTGTCGCTGGCTTGTTGCCATTGACTATATAGACCTGACGTAGCTACACAGAAAAAAGTCTAACGGCGTCAAATCGTATAACCGAGGCGACCAAGCGACTGGGGCATTTCGTGTGATAACACGTTCTCAAAACTTGGTTTAAAATAAATTTATTTTGAAATTCGTTATGTGGCTTGTGAAGCCTTAATGTTGGAACCACATATTCTCCAAGTCAATATTATCCAATTGGGGACAAAAATATTCGGTTATCATTGAACGGTAGCGATCCCTATTCACAGCAACGTGCCGATCTTCATCATCATGGAAGAAGTACGGCCAAATGACACCACCGGCCCATAAACCACACCCAACCGTAATTTGTTCAGGATATAATGATGACTATTGTAGTATGTGTGACCAATAACGAATATTTTGTTTATTGACGAAACCATTCAGCCAGAAATGAGCCTCATGGCTGAAGATGATTTTTTCGATGAAAATCCGAATCTTTTTCAAGTTAGTCCTCAGCCCAATTCAAGAACATACGACGCTTCTGGTGGTCAAGGGGCTTCAGTTCTTGCATCAATTTAATTTTGGAAGGATGTAGGCCAAAATATTTTCGCAAAAATTCGCCACAACGACGTCACAGAGATGCCAAACGCTTGAGAACGTCGTGTGAGAGACTCATTTGGGCTTTCTGCAACTGAAACTTCGGCGGCAGCAATATTCTCGACACCACGGGCACTTCTTTGTCTCACTGGCAGGGGAACATTTTGTACTGTGAATGTGGATTGTTGATCTGGAAGGACGATTATGACGACCATAAATTGTACGTAGCGCTCTTTCCGTTGAGGAAACTGTCTCAAAATTTCGGTAGCAAATTGTAATAATTCCTACTAGTTATTGGCTCGTACATCTTTCTATCTTGAAATGGCAAACCTTACTGAAGAGAAATGTCAAAAGAGCGGCAAGAAATATGGCGTCGGTTGCTGTTCCCGTTTCCGAGGAATAGACTGCCTCGGGTTCTGCTGTACACTTTCACGGACCGCGGTGATGTTCTCGACCGATCTTGAGTTCCTCGAACGAATGGGTGTTAATTGATTGTTTACTGAACCGGGCGTCTCAAATTTGCCCACCTAACGTTGAAGAGTCGACTTCTAAGGGCCACCACGTCTACGGTAAAATGGGCGCAATGCTTGCAACGTTTGCGTTAACGAACACTTATTTTAACAATAGGGGTTTTTCATTAGAACGAACTGTTCAATCGGGTTACTTGCCATGATGATTTGGCATAAACAACTGAGTAATAAACAAAAGATTTGACAAAGGTCACCAAAACAAAATGGTCGCCACGCCAATTGAAAGTTCCTTTATAATGAATACTTTTTTAAAACTTGATGAACTTTTCTTAACTAAATAAAGAATTATCCTATAAAACAAAAATAACACGTTTCAGCAAAAAATAAAATAACAAAACATAAAAACACGACTCGTTTAGGTTCATTGTCATAATACCGTCTTTATCGCTTTCAATTGATTAACGGTGACATTATCTTCTTTGCTTTCGAAAGTATTTCTATTGTTGTTGTGTGTCTCACTTTTTTTCCCTGTTTACTTTCAAAAGCTATAAAAACGCTTGTGGTAGAAATACAAACAATAGCATCGGAGCTAACTTGAACTATATACTCAATTTTATTACACACAAAAAACTGTTAAGTAATGAAAATGCAGTCAAGTCTCAAAAGCTGTTCCCTGCATTTTCTTCTTCGTCTTCTCTTATCTGGTAGAATCTTTTTTATAGGACTTAAGGCTCCCCTCATAATTCCCATCCCTTTTGTCCTTCGTCATACAACGAACTCGTATCAAACATATTTCTCTGTCACCACTGCCAAGCCGCGAGTTTAATAACATATCTAGTATCTAGATGGCGCTCTTAAGAAATTCCTTTAATATAAAATTTCTCTTTATCTCATATCGTGTAGTCGTCCTGTAGAGTCCTTTGATAAAAGTGCGCTACCAGAACTTAAAAAAAATATCCATACAAATTTTCTCCATCACAATGAATGCATTTTGCATACACTGAAAGAAAAAACTTTTTAACCATTAATTTAACAAGAAAAAAAGTTTATAAAGTGGTGGGTGGAATTCTTTTAGTGTTTTATTTATAAGTGCTGCGTTTTCTTTGGGTTCCATTTTTCCTTTTTTTGGTTTTGCTGTTTTGTATTTGCATTGAGATATAATAACATAAAAATAGCGAAAAATTGTTTCAAAGTCGATTATTTTCTTGAGTGCTGCAACCAAGCTAGGAAGCTTCATACCTATAGACGTATTAAGTATGTATAATGTATATACACTGTACAGAGATGGAAAGTTGGTACTATACCTTTCTACAATGCATCAGTGTTTTTTTTGTGTTGTTTTGTTTGATACGACGACGGGGGGGGGGGGGGGCAAACTCTCTGTCAAGTTCGTTTCAGATAGCTACTATAGAACTTATGCATGCATCTTTTCTGTAAGTTAGGTTGTGGGGGTGTGTGAGTGTTTTAAAAGGTATGTTTTTTTTTTAATTTAAGAAAGTCGAAAAGGTTTTAAGTTTTGTTTGTTTCTTTTTTTATTTATTTTATTTTGGTGGAAAAGTCTTTTTGAGAAAATGTTCCTAAATTTGAAAGTTTTTTGAAAAGGAATTTCTGGATGGTAGAAAAGGTTTAGTGAGGTGTAGTAGGTACATGATGGGTGCGTTTTGATATGTGTTTTTTTTTTTATACAAGGAAGAAAGAAAACATAAAATTGAGTTTAAAAGTTGTATGTTTTTAGATCATAGTTTATTTTGTTGACGTTTTTTTTACGAATTTTTGTTCAACAAACTTTTGAACACAGAAACACTTTTATAATGTTTCACTTTACTATTGTAAGAATTTTTATACAAAGCGTTAAGAGACTACTAGAGGTGTTTGAGAGGTGAAGGCATTTAATAAATTGATTTGGATAATTTTGAGGGATAGAATCCAGAAATAAGGAGTTATATTTAATCATACCAATATTTAGTTATAAGTTCAGATAGTCAAGCCTTCACTTCCTATACTCTATTAAGAGTATTGGATACCATAGCTCTGTCCGTGTTCTGAAAAGAGGTTACCTCTGAAACAAAGAGAGATGCTACATATCCACTGATAGTGATTTAGGTCATAATGAAAAAGAGGTTCGGATGCAAAATACGCTGATAGCTTTCCTTTATTTTTCGCAAATAATCCAAATTGTCAATTGAGAAATCTAAGAATATGAATCAATGATTGAAGTCCAAGTCGAGATAAATAAAAGAAGTATGGATTAATATTCTAGACATCTAAGGACATCGAGAAATGTCAACATTTTAATATTGAGAAATTGGCCGGGTTACAATAACTTCGGACATTTAAAAATGATGGGGAGGCAAAAAGGATTACGACCTAGAAATAATCTTAGAATAGTAGCATGTCTATTATTGAAGATAACTTGGTCAAACAGATATTGGCAGTTGAAGGAAAAAACTGATAACGTTTCTGAAAATTGTGGCGTACGAATGTACTAAAAGATTAAACACTTGAGGCACTACCAAGTGGAGAAAACAACTTTCAATCACCAATATGGTACCAGAAATACTTTACTTTCTAAAAGAGAAGATTTAGGTGAGGAACTGTTAAATTAGGAATATTACTTCCTCTATGAGAGAATAGGATTAGAAATGAGGTACCAATGGACAAAGTCTAGATAGGAATGAGCAGAAGTATTGGATCCAATCAACAATCCACATTCTTGTAGTGCGGCTAAAAACCAAATCTCTTCACAGTAGATTGAGGGAAGCCCTCACACGTTAACCCTCAAGATCTACGACCAATCAGCCTATCATCCTTCCTTCTTAAAACCTTGGAAAGATTGATTGAAATTTACATCAGACATAATATAAAACCATGTCTCATTTCCACAGCTCAACATGCTTACTCTAAGGGAAAATCAGTAGAATCAGCACTTCACTCGCTGGTACGTATTATTGAACATTCAGAATATAACTTAGTAGCGTTCCTAGATATTGAAGGAGCTTTCAACAACGTCAGTTACCAGGCGATCACAACAGCAATGGATAAGCTGAAATTAAAGAAATCACTCATAGATCTTATGAGGCTCGTGCTCAAAAGCAGGACAATAATTTCTGGCATGAGAAGTTTTACTACCACCAGATCGGTGAATCAAGGCACTCCCCAAGGTGCGATCCATTCGCCTTTTTTATGGAAAATGGTAGTAAACGTCCTACTAACATCATTGGAAGCAGAGGGTTTCAGGGTGATTGCCTATGCTGACGACGTTGCAATATTCGTATCTGGGAAGCACCCCCAAGTTCTCGGAACTCCTACAAAATGCCTTAAATAGGCTAAACAGAATGGGCTAAGCAATGTGGCTTGGACGTCAATCCACATAGAACATAATTAATAATTCCTCAGATTAGCCCACCCAAGATTAGAGAAATACCATTAAGCTTTTCCGACCAAGCTAAATATTTAGGCCTCATTTTAGACAAAAAACTAAATTGGAAGGCAAATATTGATGGGCTATTGTAGCGCTTTTTACTTGTAAAAAGGCCATAGGATCAAAATGGGGCTTCTTCCCAAAAATAACCCACAATCTATACACTTCGGTAATCAGACCGATACTCATTTCTGGAGCTGTCGTATGGTGGACCGCACTGGACAAGAAGGTAAATCTGAAAAAGCTCATCAAAGTCCAGCAGTCAGCAGGAAGGTGCATCACAGGAGCACTTCACACAACACCAACCGCAGCACTGGAAGTGCTTTTAAACCTAACACCTCTCGACATCTTCTCAAAAATGGTGGCAGCCAACTCATGTGTGAGGCTTAGAGCCACCTCTCAATGGAACAGTAACAATAGTGGACATACTACAGTTTCAGATCTATTCCAGATCGCTTAGACTATACCACCCCAAAAATGGTATTCGGCAAAAGCTTTCATGTGTCCATCCTTTCAAAATCCTCCTGGGAAGAAGAGAGACCCCTGGAAGACGATGCGGTACACTTCTAAACTGACGGTTCAAAGACCGATCATTGAGTTGGAAGTGGTATCTATTCAGAACAACTGAATCTCAGTCTATCCTATTGACTTCCCAATCAATGTAGTTTATTCCAGGCAGAAGTAATGGCGATTAAAGAAGCACTATCCTGGCTCAAAGAAAACGTTATATCTTGCAAAGATCTTCTTCTCGGACAGACAAGCCGCTCTTAAATCTCTCGCGTCTGTCTCCACAAACTCTCAAACAGTCCACGATTGTCGATCATCTCTGAATGAGATGACGGAACAGTTTAACATTCACCTCATTTGGGTGCCGGGCCACAGAGACATTCCGGATAATTGCAAAGCCGATGAGCTCGCCAAAAACGGAACACTTCTGCCTAATGTTAGACAAATACATAACATAGGAACACCACTTGCTACATTCAAATATCTTCTCAAGCAATATGCTCTGGAATCAACAAATGCTAAATGGTCACAGAGTACCACCTGCCTAGCAACCAAGCAAATATGGCCAAGCATAGACTTAAAACGGTCAAAATGCTTGATATCCCTGAGCAGACGAGGTATAAGCTCTACAATTGGAGTAATAACAGGACACTGCCTCATAGGAAGACATGCTCTGAGGCTAGGGGTCTACACAAATGACTTCTGTAGAAGCTGCATGGACGAGGAGGAAGAGGAAACAGTCCAACACCTTCTATGTACATGTCCAGCACTCTTCGTTAGAAGGAATAACTTTCTCGGTAATCCCTTCTTCGATAATAATAGTCAACTGGCAACGATTGACACAAAATGTCTCTCTAACTTCCTTAAAAGTACAAAATGGTTTGTTTTAGTTCGTTACTCTCCCATGAGTAACCTCATTAGTGGTATCACAATGGACCCTTCAGGTCTACGTGCGTCAATGACATCTGGACAGCCATTCCAACCAAACCTATCAACTCGAAAAGCGATCTGAATAGTAAGACAGATGAAAAACCTTTCGCAGTAGTTTTGGCTGCGGTGAGTACGAAAACATACTATCCTGATCAACGGATTGGTGGTAATCAAGAACTTTAAGTACTCTAGCTACTGTACTAAATGTGAAAGAAGATATACAGGAAGATCTTAACATGCAGGAAGCAGTTGACTTCCTCCAAAACTTAATTTATTCATTCGAAGCGCAGTTGTATCTAAAGTTCTAAAAGTGAACTTTTGTACCACTTTATAACGACATTTTTATGGAATTTGGTATTGTGGTTCCTTAAATTCTTATATTGGAGCAACAATAGATAAACATTAAAACAAATATTTAAAAAATTGGAATCACTTATATAACTTACTCTGTGTCAATTACAAGTGAGTGTGAAAAATGTTGTATTTCTTTTTTAAAATAGTTGCCTAAATAAATAAATAAATATGTCAACCATTACAACATGTTTATTATTCTATTTGAATAGTTCAGTTGATTAGCTATTATTTTAAGTTAGAACAACAACAAAACATCATTACCAATTGCCATTTATTGTGTCACGTGTGTTATGCCCATAATACAAAATTGTTCATCTAATTAAAGCTTTCAAAATATTGCACAGAAACAAAAACTCAATCCTTTGAAATATGCTAATTAACTTATTAATTTTACTGTCATTACAACCATGTTTGCTTCCATTTGAATACTCAAATACACATTTTGTTAGGTTCCGTTGGATGGAACGTGCTATACCTACCTGGAATACAAGCAGGGAGTATAGGTACACGTTCCTTGAGCCAGAGGGCGGCATTGGCATTGGTAGCGTTATGTTACCTTGATGATGAGATATCCTCTCTTGTTGTTCCTGATGATACTAATAAGAGTTATTTATTTCATTTCTAGCAAAACATTTATTCTGTTCAAAAAAGCTACTCCTTTGCCCTCGACGAATGTTTTATGTTTTTCTTTTTTTATTCCCATTACAAAAAGTTGGCAAAATTTAATATGTAATCTTTTTATCTTATACATTCATAGAAATTATGATTTACCTTCACCGCTTTGTATCTATTACACAAATTCAACCTACATTAGAAGGTATGGCTTTTGGAATACCTTGTTACATACATATCTATTCTATATGTACATATATACCAGACCTTCCTATCTGAGTACCTAACCTACCTGCTTTATCGTAGGTTTCAGTTTCATGCAATTGCTTCGAAAGCTTTTCATATCTATGTAAACACTTTTTTTGTATTTTGAAAATGGAATTTTAAATTTCTACACCGCACAGCAGGAAATATATAACCAAAATCTTTCGCTCTTTTATAAAGGACATAGAGAATTTGTATATCAAATTCGTGGGCATCATCATCATCATCCTCTTAAGAGTATTATTTGAATTTATAGAAATTTGTCAGCTTTGTCGTTTTACGTTTCCTAAACAATCAACTTTATGTCATATCTATCTTGTTAGAGCTTAAATTAACGTTGTTTAAATCAGAATTCCTTAAGGAGATGAGTATAAAGATGAATGTTAAGTAAGAAAATGTGAATGTATAATTCATAAAGACAGTGGTGTAGATGAAGGATATGGTTTAGGAGATCAGTACCTCCACTTTTTTTGTGAAGTGGATTTGAATAGACCTGGAAGGCTGATAAACACGAATTAATTTTGACGATAAATGGCTTGTAATTATATTTTTACATTGCATTGAAATATTTTTGAAAAATATGTAGTTTTTGATGTATTTAGATACAAAATAGTATAAGAAAAACATAAATATGAATCATCACTAGATAAATTGTTTGACTTAAGTTCCACAATGACAGAAGATATTATATTAAGTACAATAAACAATTCGGGAAACTTATTTATTTAGTTTCTCAATAAGACAACAGTCGTAGAATTTTAAATTCATTTTGATTAGGTATGTCAGGTTATCAAAAAAGGAGAAAAATATATTTGTTTATACATTTCCTCTTCCTAAAAGTAAGAAAACCTTTTTCAAAACACTAATTGAATCCACGTGAACAGAAGTTACAATTTAATTGTACAAAATAATTGATATAAAAAGTATCTAGAAATTATTTCTTAATTTGAATTCGTCACAAAATGACGAACCCTTCTGCTAAGTTCCTTTTTTTTGTTGTCCTTGAATGGCAATCGATTGAAGGGTTTTTGTCTGAAAAAGTCAATTCAAAGTTTGATGGCACGTGTTTTTTGTTTTATTGTGAAAGTTGAGGGATGATTTATGTTGTTGGAATTAAATTAGATTTACGCTTAAGTTTTGGATGGAACAAACGAAATAATTTAAATATCATTTAACAGTTGCTGAAGAGTTAAAAATACATAGGATTGTACATATATGTTATGCAAACAATTCATTTCTAACTTAATTTATAATTCATATTAACTTACTTTCAGCTACTGTCCTAACTGAAAGTCCTAACTCAATAAAGAAAGTTCCTACGTGCGATGGTTTGGTAAAACTATGAAACTAAAACATTTGATGTCCGGTCAGTCCTACTAAATTTGTCATATTTGGTTTACACAAAGTTTCAAAAATCAGCGGGATTAATTCACCGTCAACATAATTTTGAAATAAGAATACTATATAGGTTTTAAAAATGCAATACGCTTTTTAAGGAGGAGGTTTGGTGATACATTCAAAATTTTTTCTGCAAATATTTATAAATTATACATACATACATCAAATCCTGGAAAAGACCAGCAAAGTTTCAAGTCGAAACCTAATAATTTTTATCAACTTAAAAGGCACGAATCTAGAAAAAACCCGACCCAGCTATGCTGCATGACATGACAGAATACTCAATGCAACTTGCAAATGGTTAACAGCTCGTCCAAGCTATATCGGACTTGCCCAAGGATTCAGGTGCTATCATGTGATTTATTCAACTTAGTTACAGTTGTTAACATGAAATGCACTTTTTTTTTGATATTATGTGAACACTAAAGGGAATACCCTTATAATGATTAAACAAAGTGCGAGCAATTAGGAAAGGAGAATAGAATTTAAAATGAGAAATTGATGCACATTGGTTTTGAATGTTTGCACATTGTAACGTAAAGCATTCCACATTCGCGTAGTGCGGCTTAAGAAAGAATCTCTATACTTAACAGTATGTCCGAAAATGGGATCAAGGGTAAACTGATAGCAGTACGGGTATTACGATTGAATTGTTTAAATGGAGGAATGCAACTGGCTTCACTAGGGCATTCATTATATAAGTAACGATAAAACAATGACTGGCATGAGACCTTGCGGCGGTGTTCAAGAAAAGCAAATTTCCCGGTGAAAGAACGATCTCTAGTCACTTTTAGAGCTCTCGCTTCGATTCTATCGAGATGACTCAATAAAAGCTTTGTAAATAAAAGCCACATCAGAAAGGGTAAAAACTTCTTGCATCGTCAAAAAAAAACCTAAACACTTAGCAGCATTTTTGGCGATATCAAATATGTGATCACTCTACAACAAGTTTGTAATGCACATACCTAGGACTGATAGTTGTTCAGTCTTCTCGATGCAAGTACCACTCATGGAAAGTGGCATTGGGGGAGAGTTACACTTTTGTAACAGTAGATAGCATTGAGTTTTCGAAGCATTGAATTCTACGCGGTTCTTGATTTCCCATTGAACAATGCTGTCAAGATCAGAATTTAATGAGCTTATCATAGACTGCCGTTGGTAGTCCACATCCAAAGAACAAGAATACGAATCTAAAAACGGATTTGAGGAGCTGACGGTACTGTCATCAGCGAAACAATTTGGTGGGTTATTTATACAAATAAAGAAGAGCGTCGGAGACCAAACGGAGCCGTAGGGCACACCAGCATTTCTTTTGTAGATATCTGATTTGAACCCGTTTAATACTACTTGAATTGATCGGTCCGAAAGGTAATTACTTACCATACATAGAAGAGATTAATCAATACCAAAAGCCCGCATTTTCGATAAGAGAGCTAGATGCCAAACTCTATTAAATGCTTTTGAAATATTAAGTGAAATAATCTGACATTCTCCAAAACAGGTTAAAGATTTGTTCCACTGTTCGGTGAGATAAACAATGAGATCACCGGTGTATCTATTGCTACGAAATCCATACTTCCGATCATTAAGAAGCTTCAGTTCTTCATGATATTTTTTAAGATAAAAATTGATCAGCGTTTCCATAACCTTGGAAAGAAGGGACGTGAGTTGAATTGGACGATAGTTAGAGGGTGTTGAGGATTCGCTTTTTTTAGGGACAGGCTGGACAAATGCAGTTTTCTATCCACTTGGAGGAGACCTGCAGAATAGGACAGACGGAAAAGCTTACGCAGTAGTTGAAGAACACCTCTTCAGAACAAATGGGGAGATACTATCCGGGCCAGCGGATTTGTGAAGTAATCTAGCAACTGTACAAGAGCGAAAGGAGATCGATTACGCTTTCAAGTACAGGAGGAGTAATTTCACTCATTAGCAGCATCGAATTAACAGCAAACTGACCTTCCAAAAGGAGTTATATTGGAAAGGAGCGTAGAAACTGACGATGATTGATCCTAATAACTTCTTTAAAGCTCGAAACAAACCATGACTTTTTTTTCGGTATGACAGATTTTATGATTTTCAGGATAAAATGTCTCATTTCTAATAGAATTAAGTTTGTAACCATATCGTAAATGGAATCCACGTTACTATCGAGGAAGCATAGTGACCAGTTAAAGTTCCTGAAGAAATCGTTAAGACCGTTCCAGTTGGCTCTTTTATATTACCATACCGTTCTCGTAGGGTTTCTCTCTTTAACTGTTTTTTTTTTTGGAATGAGAAATCAACACATATGACACAATGGTCTGATGTGCCTAGAGGTGATACTACACTAATCGCATATTTATTTGGATAAAAGGTAAGAAATAAGCATAGAGTGTTGGCGGACTGGCCAACAACGTCAGGAATCCGAGTAAGCTCGTCTAGGTCTTGGGTTAATAGGTCTTCACAACTGCTTGGCTAAGCAGGCCACATCGATTCAACGGTTGCTCCAAGGAGCTCTTCTAGAGACGCATTCACAGGTATGGATGAACTGGCGAAGCACATTGGTCTTGAGGTAAATAAGAATCAACGTCTTTGTTATGCAATAATATTCACAATATGATATTTAATGAACCTATATCTACGTTAAGTCATGATCGAAACTATCATTTATGATCGGATTTATCAATCAACTTTTTAGAACATTTTTAGTCGTTTTGATTGCAGCCGGTTCTGTTGACGAGTTTACAATACACGATGTGCTCTTAAGTTGTAAAGTGCAAGTACAAATAATAACGCACCAAATTTCTGTATCAATTATTTTAATAAAAATGATTGTACTTCATTGGACCATTACTTTAATAACATAACTAAAACTATAGCACCTAATCATTAAAAAATTTTGGAGTACCTACCTGTTATTGTATTTTAAGGGTGTGGATATATCGTCTACTAAACCTCAACTTCAACTTTTTGTCTAACAGCACATCTAGCATGAGTTGAAATTATTTGTATTTAAAGGAATAGCTCATTTTCCAGGGGCGATTTATCTGGCCTCGTTCATTTTCAGACCCAAATTAGGTAAAGTACCGCCTTGAATATGGTAGTTAGGTAGTAATAGGCACATTGTTGCATTATTTTAACAGTCTTTTGAAAATATATCTATTTCTATAGATACATCTTAAATAGCGTATATTAAGCCTTGGCAATTTTACTTTTGGTGAATTATTTTCCAAAATTAAAAACACTATAAATTGACGCCTAATTTTACACTTCATCGTGCAAAAGCTAGGTACTAATCCTATATAAAATATTTGCTAAATTTGCCGTTTCAAATGCTACAATCACCGCCACCAGCTCAGAAAATGAATGCCCTCTATAATTGAAGTTCATTACATCATGGCAATTACCTTCGAACATACTCCCTACATCGTTCAATAAATCGCATGTTTCAGCCAACTCAACTACAACTATGACGACGATGAGCGACGAGCGACGCGCCATTATCAGACTATAGATTCTTTTTACTACAACATCCTATTGAAGCCTTAAACTATCCTGCTCGCTGCATCAGCAACAAACTTTGACGCCAGTGGCGTTACCGCGCTACCCGTTGTCGCCGCCGTAGTGCCGCCGCCGCTCCACAATTTCGTGTAATTTATTCAAATTACTTTCAATTGATTCATGGCAAAGGCGGTTGCTTACCGACCGACACACATACACACACAAACACACACATTTAAGTTAAAATGAACAACCCCATCATAACACGCTATCCTTTTTTTACTAAATTTTTTGTTTTTTTATTTTTTCTCGGGAAAATAGGTCTGCCATCCGACCTAATACAACTTTGCTACGATGCGCGAAAATCTTTTGTTAATGCCAAGCGTTGCAAGTGGAAGTGGCTTTTCACAGTCTTTTTTTATTTTGTGAAGCCAAGGAACAAACTTTTGTCAACAAAATAACCAAAAATACCTTATAATCCAGTTTTGGGAAATTTATTATTGCTGCCGGCGCAATTCCGCCCACAATCCTTGACGTTGTGAAAATACTCAGGAAACATTGAAAAATTGGTTGCAGTAAGGAGCAACAGCAACAAAAAAAATTGTGCACCTTGAGGTAAGATGGAAAATGTCTTGCTGCCTCGCCTCGTATGTCATATATTTGAAAATTTGTAAAAAGAAAATGGGGCTCGTCTATCAAATTGTTGCAAGTCCTGACTGTCGGCTGTGTATGTGTGTGTATGGTTGGGTGAGAGTTAAAAAGTTCGTTGCAGGATTTGGAAAGTGGGGATATCTACCTTCCTTCCGGAAAATGCAGGGAGATGTGCACAATTTAATACCGGAAAATGTGTTTTTTCCTTTTTTTCTTTTTCTTTCACCTTCTTAAGAAAAAGGTAAAATTTAATGGCAAGAGATATTTCAACTGGGGGTCGGCGCTGCGGCGACGGCTAAGTTAAGTTTTTTTTTATAAACGTACAGCACACGCTAAGTTATTTATTTTGAAATTAAGTAATCAGCTCATTGCTTAGGGGATTATCTCTATATTATCATGGGAGAAGTTTTGGTATGATATCAGAGAATTTTTGTGAGCGGTTTGCTGAGGAATTTTGTAGTAAATGTAATAATTTGATATAATTTTATATTAAAAAATGAAAATAGAAAGCAAAGAAAGTAATGAAGAATTCCTTGGACTTTTTGTGTGTCAAAATCTTGTTGTTTTTCAATATTTTAGTAAACAAAAGAATGTAAGTTTTTTTTTTTTAATAATAACGACGTTATTCCATTCTTGCATAATTTGGATATTTTGATTTAAATGGAAGAAATCTCAGAGGAGCAAATTGTAATTTCTGAACTATTAATTTTTTTGCTACAAAAACTCATTTTTATTTTAAATAAACGACGTCAAAAAGTTATTAGAAATCATTGGTTTAATTGTACATTTAGTATGTTACTGTAATTTATTAAAATAAAATGAAAAAATGTCATCAAGTCATTAAAATCAATTAGGTATGTGTCATAAATCAATTATATGCTATTTTCAATCGGAAAGGACTGAAAAGAGTTTGGGGTTCAACAGTTTTGAAAATTAATGCCCACTTAACATGAATGTTAATGAAAAATATGATTGTATATTTCGAAAAAATGTTAAAATTTTTCTAAAATAATTTAAAATATATTGCTAAGCTTTTGTTACAAAAACTTACTGATATCTACTCAAGGGTAAAAAGTAAATTAAGTCGTTTTTATAACACTTCTTGATGTTACATTTTGACCTTTAAAGCGATAAAAATCAAACAGTTTGAAAGCTGAAAAGAGAAATCAATGAGTTTTCATTGTTTAAAAATTTTTTAAACTCGCTCATCGTACCAAGATGTTGGTTGTCTCTGAGATATTTCTCAAATTATTCTTTTCATTGTATATTAAAACATATCGACAAATATTTGCTAATCATCATTGATAATTTTTTCTTTAAATTAAAAACCCTTCCTTCCATAAAAGGAGTATTTATGTTAAAATCATATACTATTTTTAAAATTTTCAATTTCAAATGATTTTACGATTTTGTGGAATCTTATTTGATCAATTTTGAGAAACTATCCCTTAAACGAATTTTAAACATTTAACAGTAGCCTGAAATTTTTTTATTTGCATTTCAACACTTTGAAAAATAAAAGATATTTGAAGTTCAATTTACCGAAGAATGATGAGACGCTAAGAGTTTAACTAGAAGTGCAATGCACCTCTGTGACTTATTTAAACTGTTTGTACTCTAAATTAATTTTATTTACCGGCCAATTGACCGATACCGAACGTAAAATACAATGTTCACCTAACATTATTTGCGCGTGCTGTGGGGCACCGTCTTGTTGGCATGTTCCTTCAAGTCATGCGCTTGCATTTTGGGCAAAAAAAGTTGGATATCATCTCACGGTAGCGCTCACCGTTCACAGTTACGTTACGATTCGCATCATCTTTGAAAAAGTACGGTCCAATGACTGACTTTTTCGGATGTATTGGTAGCACTTGCAATGCTTCTGGCTGATATTCACTCCAAAATTTACAATTTTGCTTATTTACGCCAAAAATTGAGCCAAAAATGAGCTTAAGATAACTTTCCAAGAGGCCCCATTGCTGCGAACGGCGACGAATCGATAATTGATGGTCATCATTATCTCTGGCCGATACAGCTGAGACAATGTAAATTTGATCGAAATTTAGTCACCATAGTCCGAATAGCCGCTTCAGGGAGTCGATTAAACTGACCATAAAATGCAAGAAGCGCGCGATGAACTTTCTTAACAGAGCACGCATTTTGATAATAAAATTCAATAATTCAAGCGTTGTTCGTTTGTAAGACGATTCATGGTTAAATTATAGACCAAACTGAAGATGTTTGACAGTGAAACTAAACACGAAACGTACGTCAGATTTTTAAACCAGTAGTGCCAAAAATATAATAGCTAAAAAATCACCTTTTAGTAAACGTACATTTGAGGGATATCCAGCTTTTATGGCCGTCCAAAATCTCCAAAAGCAATCTGGCAGGGTCAATTTCGAACTAGCTCGGAGATTATTTTAAGAATGCCTTTGAAGATTTTTCGTCTGCAAGCAGCTCTTCTCTTATTTTTTCTAACACAAAAAATATAGTCATCTTACAATCAATTTGCTTACTACGGAGGTATCTTTACATGACTTTAAACAAAATGAACGTTAAGGTCCAATCGCTTATGTTGAAAAAATATGTAACTTATATTTCCCATATCCAATTTTTCTTCTTTCAAACAAGTCTTTGAAATGTTCTAAGTTCAGAGATCTTTTTTTGGAAATGCTCATACCTCACGGCAGTCTATAAAAAAGCTTGTGTTTGATGCAGTCGAAAAACAATCTCAAGTCGATTGCATATTTACAGACTTTAGCAAGGAGTTTGACAAATTAAATCATGAAATTCTTGTTGATTAATTGAGTAAAATTATGTGGAATTCTTCATATCTTATAGCGCCATGTTGTCAATTCTAGTGTACCTCAAGGGAGACACCTTGGCATATTAATGTTTATTTTACTAACTTCCCATAGGAAGTTATTGTAATGGGTCCCATTTGTCAAATTTAAAATTTTGACATTTCTCGACGTTTCAAGGTCCCTAGAGTCGAAATAAAACATTTTTAGAAAGATGCATGTGCGTGCGGGTGTACGTATGTTTGTACGTCGGTACTTTCGATTTCGATTTCAAATAAGTTTTGTGGTTTTTTTACCATAGAAGTTTGAAAAAAGGTGAAAATTTTGGTTAACCCTAAATATCTTACGAACCAACAACGCTAGAGACTTGAATTAAATTTTAGATAATATATTGTAAAGTGATATCAAAAAGCATATTTTTTGAAAAAAATCCATTAAACGGTTTTTTCTATAAATCAAAAAAACTGAAAAAAAATTGTCACCTCCAAAATTTTACGACTAAAATATAATTTTATCTCCAAAACAATTTTGTGCAACGAAAAATGATGTTTTTGACATCTGATGAAATTTTGAGAAAAATCAAATTGACAGTTTTTTTTTACAAAAAATTAAAAACCGAAATAAAATTAACAAAAGTTGGTAAAAAATGATTTTCGGCTCAAATATCTTTTCAAAAATTTGAGATATTGGGTTTGAACTACTTTTATCTTTCAAAAAATATTGTAATATTCAGTAATTTTTATATAAAAATCCAACAGTCCGTTTTTTCATAAAAAATAAAATCTACAAAAAAAACAGTACACAAATTTGGTAAAAATTAATACGAGTACATATAGACAAACTTTTAAGCAAGACAAATCGACAGGCGGGATGGAAAGTTATCAGTGTAGGTCGCATCCCAGCCTCTTTTTTTAATAGTCATTTGCCTTCTGTTTAAAATAATTAAATACCACTAATCTATACATTCAAGATGTAGTGAATTCAATATTGTATCTAGCCAATTTAATTTATGGACATTGTTTAGGACACGATATACATACATACATACATACCTACGTACTTATGAAAGCATCTGCATATGCGAATTAGTTTTGGTTTTTGACTTTTGAAAAATGGTCCTCAAAAGTTGTTTGTTATCGAAAACTTAATCGAATTACGGGGGATGCTGCAAAAAAAATTCCATTCCACAAAAGATTATGACAATTGACCCAAAAACATTCTTGACTTTTCTGTCACAGCCTTTTTAAAGTTTTATGACAAGTAATTTCGCAGTCTCTTGTTTTATTTTGACGTTGTCAGTTCTTAAAATAAAAAAACAACTCGTAAATGTCATACATATACATACATATGTGTACTATAGATTTATGTTCCTCTATATCTATGCATAAATTGTTATTTATTTGTGAACCTATAAATTTATTTCCTTAAACTTTATCAAAACCATAATTTATATACAAAAACAAAAAATGTCTTCAATAAATTGGTCAAAAAGTATTCCTTAACTTTGACTATAACTAAACAAAAAGAAACGAAACACATCAACAAAATTTATGCGGTCTCTTTTTCGATATATGTGCATCGAAATATCTGTATATCTATATACAAAAGTTTATGTATCTCCATACGTACCTACATTTTTATTCCGGAAAATTTATTTTAAAACTTTTCCTGTCTCCCATTAAACCTATCTACAACTTCTGTCATGGCACAAAATCATTTTTCTTTCAACTAAAAAAAAAAAAAAAAAGAAAATAGAGAGGAGGAGTACATATGTATGTATATGTATTTATAGATAGATATTCTATCTTAATTCAGAATAGAAACAAAAACAAAAATAAAAATTGAAAAATAGTCCTCGCAATATGCAAATGATATGAAAAAACTTTCACTGCAATAAAAGAATGCAACAAGCCGCATCGAATGTCATGTCCGACCACGATATTGCATTCATCCGTCCAGGCAGCCATCCATCTGTCTGTCTTCCTTGTTTTGTGTAGCAGAAGGCTGAAAGGCAGGCAAAAGCAGCCATCATTGGCATCGCGCACAAACATTGTGTCTCTTTGATGCCGTCACCAGAATCAGCCCCAGCCCTAGTCCTAGCCCCAACAGGAGGCCACAATAACACAGAACAAAAACAAAAACAGAAACAAAAACTGCATAAAAGAGGAATCATGAACACCCGTCAGAGCATTTGTTTTAGCGGCCATATCGTTGCATATTATTCAACTTTGTTTTTTGTCTGCAGGGATTCAAAGAGCCACTATCTCTCGTCCACTGAAGCCATCACTCTCAGCGCAATGGAAAGGCAAAAGTTTTAACCAAAACGCTCCTACCGCACTATAACCTGCCATTCCCATCCACATTCTCATTGCCTGTAACGCAACATTATTGTAGGTAGGTTCCTTTACCTTCTGTATATCTAGACCTAAAGTTCGATAGCAAAAAAAAAATGTAACGTGTGGGCATTTTCGTTCAGTCACGTCGACATTACGAATGTAGAACTGCATTGTTCAAACACTATAAATTCCATTTATTTCCATAGACGCCCAGCATCAATCTAGCACTAGTTCCCACACTCCAACCCACGCCACTCCATGCCACGCCATACACACCCACTCAAAAGTAAAAATACACTATAGGTACGTTAGTTGGTATATAAAATAAAAAAAGGACTACAGATACACCAATCAAATACGCGAAATAGCGAACAAAAGTGAATAGAGAATGTGCGGGCTCAATAGTCCTGTAGCAGGCGTCAGACAGCGGTTGCTTTTGTGCAGGACCTTAATACGAATAATGGCGCAACTTTTCCCTTTTGAAATGGGAAAACTTTTTAGGGGGCGAAAAAAGTTTTCTACACTTTAACCTACTTTTTGAGTTGGAGTTGGAGTTGGATTTGGACGAGAACGACTATACGACGACGACGGAGAGAATGACGCTGTCACTGCCACTGCCGCCGCTACCTACAATGATGACGACAAACACGAGTAACATTGCGCCAAAGATGTCGGTTGTCGTTGTCGTTGTAGGTACTCGTAGCTATGTCTGGCTAGAATAGAGCACTGCTGCCCCTGCTGCTTCGTTGCAATATTGATGAATACAAATTTCATTTAGTCGCCATTGCCACAGGAGCCAAGCAGCAAGAAATCCTTTCTGTGATAAAATTTAGATTGATATTCACAATGGGAAACAAACAGATGCATTGAAAGGAGTTCTTTATTACATTTTTGTTGTTTGTGTTTACTTGTTTTGTGCCAAGATTGAACAGAGGACATAGCCGAAGTAAGTTCATACAAATGTCTTTTCGTTTTTTTTCTTTTAATGCTTTTTTGAAATATGTATTTTTAAACTGTTGAATTAAATATGGCCGGAAAGTGTAAATAATGCATATACCAAAACTTAAGATCCTTCTAAAAAATCAATAGGATAAGTGTTAATTGCTATGCGAGGATAGAAACTAAGAAGTGGAATATAAGCTGTTTTTCGGATGGCTTAAGGAATTTTTTCAGAGGTTTGAATTGGATACTTTCGTCGTGTCCTGCAAGAACAGTTCTCTGACTGAAGTTTATTGAACCGCTTTATATTTACAAATTAGAACTATTGAAGCATATTTCAAAGCGATTTTTTATGATTAAGTTTGGTGTGTATGAGAAGTTAAGTGTTATTTTCGTATTGACCTTTTTAGAACAGTTGGTTGAAAAACTGCATTTCAAAGGTCAACCACGAGAAGCTTGGCAAAATAATAAGAATTTTCCAACTTTCTGATACCGACAGTCTGAATTTTTCGAAAAGATATTAATGATGGTTGAGGAGTTTTCAAGATTAAAAAAGAAATTACATCAATGCTCGGAATTAATTGAAATCATTTAACGACATATTAAGGATTTGAAACGTGGTCATACCACCATAACTTACAGATTTTTCAACTTTAATTTAATTTACTATTTAATGCAGTTCTTAATTCGTGTGTGCTTGTAAAGGGTGATTTTTTTTAGGTAAGGATTTTCATGCATTAGTATTTGACAGATCACGCGGGATCTCAGACATGGTGTCAAAGAGAAAGGTGCTCAGTATGCTTTGACATTTCATCATGAATAGACTTACTAACTAGCAACGCTTGAAAATCATTGAATTTTATTACCAAAATCAGTGTTCGGTTCGAAATGTGTTTCGCGCTTTACGTCCGATTTATGGTCTACATAATCGACCAAGTGAGCAAACAATTAATGCGATTGTGACCAAGTTTCGCACTCAGTTTACTTTATTGGACATTAAACCAACCACACGAATGCGTACAGTGCGTACAGAAGAGAATATTGCGTCTGTTTCTGAGAGTGTTGCTGAAGACCGTGAAATGTCGATTAGTCGCCGTTCGCAGCAATTGGGTTTGTGTTATTCGACCACATGGAAGATTTTACGCAATGATCTTGGTGTAAAACCGTATAAAATACAGCTCAAGCAAGAACTGAAGCCGAACGATCTGCCACAACGTCGAATTTTCAGTGAATGGGCCCTAGAAAAGTTGGCAGAAAATCCGCTTTTTTATCGACAAATTTTGTTCAGCGATGAGGCTCATTTCTGGTTAAATGGCTACGTAAATAAGCAAAATTGCCGCATTTGGAGTGAAGAGCAACCAGAAGCCGTTCAAGAACTGCCCATGCATCCCGAAAAATGCACTGTTTGGTGTGGTTTGTGCGCTGGTGGAATCGTTGGACCGTATTTTTTCAAAGATGCTGTTGGACGCAACGTTACGGTGAATGGCGATCGCTATCGTTCAATGCTAACAAACTTTTTGTTGCCAAAAATGGAAGAACTGAACTTGGTTGACATGTGGTTTCAACAAGATGGCGCTACATGCCACACAGCTCGCGATTCTATGGCCATTTTTAGGGAAAACTTCGGAGAACAATTCATCTCAAGGAATGGACCGGTAAGTTGGCCACCAAGATCATGCGATTTGACGCCTTTAGACTATTTTTTGTGGGGCTACGTCAAGTCTAAAGTCTACACAAATAAGCCAGCAACTGTTTCAGCTTTGGAAGACTACATTTCCATGCTCGAAAAAGTTACCCAAAATTGGACTTTCCGAATGTACCATCTAAGACGCAGCCGCGGTCAACATTTAAATGAAATTATCTTCAAAAAGTAAATGTCATGGACCAATCTAACGTTTCAAATAAAGAATCGATGAGATTTTGCAAATTTTATGCGTTTTTTTTTAAAGTTCTCAAGCTCTTAAAAAATCACCGTTTATTAGTAGTTTATTTATTTCGTAAAAAATATTTTCAAAAAAGTCTATGACCGCTCATATTTGATAATTTTATAATTATATCTCACAACTGAAAAAATATCTTGGAGAAAAAAAAGACAATAAATAGTTAAGAAGAAAAATCGAAGGAAAATACGAAAAAGCCTTCAATCAAAATATTACGAAAAAAAGTATAACAATAAGCAAAACCAGAAAAAGTAAATTTCATTTACATAAAACATTAAGAGAATAATAATTAATAAATAAAATGTAGAAACATAATGTATTAGCAAAATAAATAAATCAATACAATTAAATAGCAAATAAAAAAATTAAAAATTAAATAATTTAATAATTAAATAATTGAATGTATACATAATCAAGATCAATAATAAATAGATTAACACATAATAAATTCAAAACATTAAACAAATAAATAAAACAATACATAAATAAACAAAAAATTATGTATAAATTAACACATAAATAAATTAACAATAAATAAATTATAATTATGAAAAAATTATATAATAAGTAAATTAACAAATAAGTATATCAACAAAAAATTATTAAACAAATAAATAAATTTACAGATAAATAAATAAGCAATAAATAAATTCAAAAATTAATTAATCAACAAATAAATAAATTAACATACAAAATATTAAGCAACATAAACCAAAAAAAACAACGCAATAGTCTTACTTAAAATATGTCACAGATTATGCAAGAAGTTGGGCTATGAGAAAGTTCTCGGAACTTTCACAGCTGATATTAAAATTATTTATAAGCTTACAAATTTTATCAAAAATCAGTTCAACATTCGCCGCTTTTCTATGGAGACAAAAGGTTGAATAATGCCAAGGAAGGTTTAGGATCATTTTTGAAATCTTGTTTTGTGATACCTGCAACTTCTTTAAATGGCATCTGGCAGCGTTAAACTATACTTGAGACCCATATAACAGTATTGCTAGGAATATAACCTTGTGAATGGTTGTCTTATTTTTTATTTTAACACTTCAGAATTTCAGAAAGTAGTTAGCTTATAGCATTTTTGAGTACACAGAACAAAAAAAGTCATCCTATTGACTACTTTGGTAGTCAATATGACAATTTGGTGGTCAATTTTGAGCCGATAACCGCGATAGCCAATAGAACAATTATCGGTTGTCAATTTTGAGATCCGAAATTTTTTACAATTTGGTGGTCAATATGACAACTGTAGTAATCAATATGACAATATGACATATATATGGTTGAAGGAATTTGAAATTCCGGTTGTCGCATTGACTAATGCGGTAGTCAATATGACAACTGCGATAGTCAATATGACAATTGCGGTAGTCAATATGACAACTGCGGTAGTCAAAAGGACAATTGCGGTAGTCAATATGATAACTCCGATAGTCAATAGGAAAACTGCGGTAGTCAATATAACAACTCTCGATAGTCAATTTTTAAAAATAAGGTTGTCATATTCACTATTTTGGTAGTCAATGCGACAATTTGGCCAAATTTCAGGTTGACTATTGACGATTGTTAATATGACAACTTTTTTTTCTGTGTAGAGATTGTCGGTCAATAAAAGGGTAAAGCATCTTGCTAGCAATACTCATTTTTTAAGAATGTTTTGAATATTTTGGTTTAAAGTTATTTTTGAATCGAGATGAACATCTAGATACTTAACAGACTGCTTCCATTCAATTGTGACACCACTTACATGTAGCTGATTGCTGGGAAGATAGCAAGGTTTTCTTTTTCGTGTAAAAAAGATGGCTTGTGTTTTTCCAACATTCAGCTCTATTTTCCTTTTTGTATAATATTTTTTTAAGTACTTGCATGTTTAAGATTTGTCTCAATGTTGAGAGACAATTCATGTGATGAAAATACTGCAATTTTATCAGCGAAAGTAGCTGATTCACACAGCGGTAGACTTGGAAAATCCGAAGTGTAAATATTGTATAAGGCCAAGTACTGAGCTTTGGGGGACTTCGAAATTGACAAACAACAACGTAGAAACATGACAATCGACAGGAACTTGTGAACAAAGTACATCGGATAAGAAACTCTGAACAATTTTACACAAATACAAATACATAGGAAAGCCGAACTGTATTAATTTATATATAATACCATTGTGGCATACGGAATCAAAAGCCTTTCCGATTTATAACAATATCATGCCCGTTGATTAACCATATTCGTGTGTGCTACTGGCAACGCATGTAAAATCCATACGTAATAACGAGTATCACCAAAATCCTTGCCAGCCTGGTTTGAAGCATAGTGAATTCCTGGGCGGTCTAAAAGCTCAATAAGTCTAGCTAATGCTTTATGGAAAACTAGATTTTTTTGCGTATATACAAATTCTTAGTTTGATTTCTTTTCTTGAGAAAACAAGGCATTTGTATTTGTTGACCTTAAGAATCTGCCAATTGTTTGATTGTTTGCCTATCTTTTCCAGTTTCTATTTTAAGGTGAAGCCCCAGTCGTCAAAAGAGCCCAAAAACAACTTTTTTATATTTGTATATAATCGGCAAAGAAGTCTTTCGATGCTTGGTTGAGAGCACAGATGAAGCCAAAATGAAATGTTTATCGAAGTTTGATCAGTTTTTGAAATTTTGTTAAGGACTTTTTAATTATTAACATTAGTTGTAATATCCTTTTCTGAATGTTTTGAAGGAATTGGAATCGCGAAGTTCTGACCGGTTCCCATATAGTGCAAAATGTCAATTTTATTTTTACATTTTCACAGGAGACTTATGAAATAATATATTCAAGAGTATTGAAGCTAAGTGATTACCTTGAAACTTGTTTCAGGCTTATTATAAAAATTTGCGTTAAAGTTATTCAGAATCAACATCATGCACTTCATGATTTGTTCAGACAATTTAATCGTAAAATCGAAAAAAAAAATGGTGGTTACATTTAAGCAAACCTGCTCTATAGAAGATGTGAAAACACCAGTACTGCAGAAAATCTTACTGCTGTTCGCGTAAGTGCGGCTGAAGACCTGACCACATCAACTCGTTATTATACCCAATAATTGCACCTCTCACGCTCGTCAATGATGACAATTATGCATACAGACTTGCATTTACAAGCTTACAATGTGCAACCGACTCAAGAACTAAATATTCTTAACCATTTCAAGCGTGTTTAATAGACAGAATGGTAGCAAACAACCGTGGATGATCAATTTATCTAATCATCTTCAGTGATGAGGTGCACTTTACCTCTTAGATTTGTCAATAAACAGAATTTCCGCACTTGGGGCAATGATAATTTAAGAGTGATTGTATTGTGTTTGAAATACATAGGGGTTTCTTTGGCGCGGGTAGGTTTTGGCACTCCGTGGAGGCCATTTTTCTTTTGGTGACACCTGTCAAATATTTTGTTTAATATTCAGTTGTTTATGTTAAATCATTACAGCACGTTCAAATGAAAAAAACTTAATTCTCAAAATGAGTGTTCGTTAACGTAAACGGTAGCCGTAATGGTTCTTCACAGTTGACTCTTCAGCGTTTGGTGGCCAAATTTTAGACGACCGGATCAGTAAAAAATCAACCATCACCCATACGTTCAAGGAACCCAAGATCGGCCAAAAACATCGACGTGAAAATTTACAACGACCAAGATCTCGGCCTTTCAAAGACTTCAACTTGGAGAATTTTGCGTTAGGACTTGGGCCTAAACCCGTACAAAGTTCAAGACCATAGACAACACGCCAATCGATTGTTCGGTGACTGGACTTCGAATCCTTTCGAAGAGGAACCCAATATTGGCCGAAAAATCATCTTTAGTCATGAGGCGTATTTTTGGATGAATGGCTGTGTTAACAACCAATATTGGACGACAAAAAGCCACGCGAGGTTCACAAGGTTATAATGCATCCTCAAACAATTACTGATTGGTGTGAATTTTGAGCCGGCGCGGCAGCTTAATTGGTTCGTACTTTTTTGAAACGACGATAGTCAGGCGGTCACCGTCAACTTCGAGGGCTATATAACGATGATTACTAATTAAGGCTCAAATTGAACCACATAGACCTAGATGACATGTGGTTTTAGCAGGACGGCCGGCGCTACGTGCCACACAGCAAACGCCACGATATCTCCACGCAACATCTAGCTGCCCTTATTGAAAACCCTATATTAGAAAATATAAAAGAGACGTTGATAAAGTTTGAATTCAAAATAAGCTCTAGAAATTAAGTTCAAACTTAACTACTCTTTGAAAGTACTTAACTGAAGGTTCGCTCAAAATTTTATAAAGTCAAGTAAAGAGTCATAATTTACAAGAATTTCTAGAAACTTAGTAAGATACTAAAATAATTTAAAGAGTTTATTGTTGAGTAAAGTTTTGAGTTTAAACTTTGCCTTTAGAACATAGCTTTTGGTTGTGTTTAGCATCATATTTTAAAAAAACTGATGTTGTGGAAAAATTTAAAGGCGAAATTTATCTTCTAAAACAAACAAAAACACGACTATTTTTAGTGCTATCTTCGAACTCTAATGCGTATGCGAAGGTTTTCAATAAGTCTAGTATGTCTAAGAACGAATTTAAAACAGGTAATCATTAGTAACATGTATGTTATCATCATCTTTACGATTATACTCAGTGAAAAAGTTTCAGGTCGCTAAATGTACACACACAAAAAATTTATGACGTCAAAGTGCGCCTTAAAAAGGCGAATCACATTTTTTTATTATAAAAAAGAACATTTTTTTTTCTGAAAAGTAGCTAAAAAAAAATAAAATAATAAAGCAAACCAAAAATGATTTCACCAACTTTTCCTTTGCTTCTTTTTATAATGGAAAAAATATTATTCCGCTTCTTACATTCAGTAGATAAAAAATTTAAATTTGCACTTTTCACCCGGTTTTTCTTGTGTGTGCCTTGTTCGTTCCTATACACTGAGTTCCGCTTTGTTAAGGGAATTTCAATGGAAAAAATATATATATTATATCCCATAGGGTGTGATGTCCTATGCAGGAGAAGAAGTACAACAGCGAAAGGGTGAACGCGACATTTGCAGTCTCTAAATCTGATACAAAGTCAGTGAGAAAAGAAAATTGCAAGAAAATTCTAAAAAATACATCTACTACTACCACCAACGTTGTTATGCACTTTGAAGTCAAGGGCCGATTTGCAGGCATCCAAGCTTATTGCATAAAACGCAATCTTACCTATCAAAATGTTTGCATAAAATCGTTTGTAAGACAGAGTATCCTAATTTGGTTGGCAGATTTATTGCATTTATACTTTTATTCTAAAACAGTAATATTTTGAAAGCTTAAGAAAAACTTAATTTATTTTGGAATCTATCAATAGCTCAGAATTTGTTTTCGTATTTTTATAATATTAGTTATTGATTCATCTCATACGCAAGTTCAGTTTTTGTCCTAAAGCACTATACTAGGAGCATATTCTTAGTGGTATACTAAGGCGTATACGTACTTTTTTATTTTATTAAATGTGACCACATTTCGCTCAACTTTTGTCTCTGTTCGCATTTCATACAAAAAAAAGGCCAAAGAAGTTATTAAAGAGTGTAAATGTCTTAAAGGTTGTAGGATTTATTACCTGCCTTCACATTTTTGTTCTTAACAGTCGAATAATTCTTTGTGAGATGCCGATGAAGAACTTTACGTAATTGTATATTTTTGTAGATTTAAATGTGTAAAGCGTAATATCATTATCTACATGTCAGGAACTTGGCATTAGACTCGCCTTTGGCTATAATGTATAGAACAAAATAATCTTTTTATACACTTTCATAAAGTATATATGTATGTATTGTATATGAATAACAAAAAAAAGGAATACATATATATTTATATATGTGAAAATTTGCTATGTGAAAATGTAGATACACTAAGTTGTTGCAGCAAGGATGTATAAGGACATCTTTTTAAGGTGTACGTGCTGCTAAGAATTTCACTGAAGCCACTGGCAGTGCACACGTTATTACTCGTGTCTTAATACAATCTTCTAGTCACGGAGGAAGGGATTGTAAGTCACTGTGTAATGGCAAATGCATAAAATAGCGTCTATAAGATGGTATGAAGGAATAAGACTTTGTCCCTTTTTTGTTTTTTTTTTTTTTTATTCTGCTTCTTTTTGTATCTTTTTTCATTTTTTCTTCATTTTTATTTCACGTCTTTGGAGCTTCGTTTCATAAACGCGTTCTAAGGAAAAAGATTCTTATGAGATAGAGGTGTGCACGTATTCTCTTTCAATAGAAAAAGTATGTGAATGGAAATTAATTGCTTTAAAGAAGCCAACAAAGAACAGGTGGAAAATATGTTTTATGGCAAAGTGTTTTTTTTTTCAGTGTGTGTATGTAGGTATATGTGTGTAGATGTAACAACCTTTTTGTGTAATGAATCTCTGTGGTTAAGTTAAGGTTCTGTTACATGGGAGGGTAGAAGCAAGTATGGGTCATAAAAATATTTAAAAGAGTTCTTTAGTGTGACAATATTATGTCCTTGGCTTTAAAATAATATGGCTTTTTGAATACTGGCGTTTTTATTTTTTAATGGAAAAATGTAGGTTAGTTTTATTTGGTACACAAACAAGAAATAAGTAGTTTAAGGTATTTTACAAATTTTAAGCTGAATTTACTTTTTTTAAAAAGGGGTACATTTGTTTTGGGCGGAATGACAACGTAGATCACTTAGAGTTGTTAGTTTTTTGTAAATGAAATATAGGAATGGTTTCGTACAAGCTATTGGACATTGTTTGTTTTAAAATATTGCGGCAGTTAAAAGATGTATATGTAAATGTCTACACTAATGCAAAGAGCCCGGTTTCGATATTTGCTGAACACACTTGATCTTGATCATGTTATCGACATCGTTTGGATAGCAGAGTTCTTCTTTAAAACAAAATAAATTAGATTGAGCAACAGTCCGTTCAGAACTAGGGCATAGGCCTCTCAACCAGCTTTAAGCCGAATCCAAACGGCTAATTTGAAAAAGCACTTTTTATGACAAGGATTGATCTTGAAGGATTTGTCAATTCCTCGCAAGATGCAGTACCCGCTAAAAAAGACTTTCGATGGCACAAACAGGGATTGAACCCAAGATTTTAGGCATGACAGTCCAAGGCACTAACCATTAGGTCCCGGGTACTTTCTTCAGCTTTTAGATGATTTGAAATTCACATGGATTAACTGCGTTTTATCAGGAAACGGGTCTTACGTGAAAGCTTCATCAAGCTCATCTCAGCAGGAACTTCAATTATTAGCACATAATATCTTCATGGAGCAAGTTACGTGTCTTTAAAATTCTTTAAATCGATCATTTTTTCATCTGATGCTATAAGTACGGCAGTAGTTGAATCAAACATAACTTAATCTATATATATAAAAGAAAGCCGTGTTTGTTATAACACTTATAACTCGAGAATGGCTGGACCGATTGCCATAGTTTTTGTTAGATTTGTTTCCGTCCCCAAAAGCAGAATACATCTTAAAAACAATGAAAACTCGATATGTGTAATGAATACTTATTAATTTCAATAAGTGTTGATTTGTTTATTACATGTCAAACATTTGTTGTCCAATCCTGTCAAATAGTGTAACAACCATTTTTTTTTGGAGCTTAAGGCCTGGTTGCTGAGACCTCTAAGCCCCAACTTTATTTTTTTTTAAGACATCATGTGTGCGTTCAGAAATGTATTTTTTGTAAAATGTCTACAAAGTTCAGGTACTGTTGTATTTGCTTGTTTTAGACATTAATTTTCGAAAATTATTTATTAAGTATTTTTAATTCTTGATAAGCTATTCATACGTAGCGGTTATATACTCTTTGGGCTATTGTCTATGTCTCGAAAGTTAAGGCACTGTTATTATATTTGGTGGTTTTATCCGAGTGCACATTTTAATAACAATGCCGCGTCCTGGAAGATCTAATCTTTCAAAGCGAAGCCGTAATGCAATTAGGCAACGGAATATTGCGAGCCAATTATCTGATGGAGCGTTCTTGCACGAGAACAGCGTCGCGTTAGTATGGGGCAAAGAAGGGCCTAAATTCGTGCTTCTCAAACACAAAAGCAAAGAGAGGCAGCCCGTGAGACGCCTAGGATAGAAACGAGAAATCGTCGAGCTTATCGTATAGATGAACAGAGGAATAATCTTCGAAGTGGAAGAAGAAATGGTTCAAGTATTGATTTTAATCGAGCAGCGTTTCTGTATGAAAGCACATTGATTGATGATAGTTTGCATTGGTCCAATGGACGTTGTTTGCAAGCATTGTGGAGCATTGAAGTTTGCTGGTGAAACGTTTGGTTTGTGCTGCCTTAGTGGTAAAGTGAAATTGCCATTATTGGTCCCACCACCAGAGCCATTGTGCTCCCTGCTTTTTGGCGAAACACTCCAATCACGACATTTTCTAGCGAACACTCAAAAATACAATGTCTGTTTCCAAATGACTTCATTTAGGGCGGTAATTTTGGAAGAACACGGATATATTCCGACATTTAAGGTAATTTACGTTAAAAACTTTATTTGCTATCATTGTAAAAGAAATCTGGAATGTAGTTTGTTAGATTTCTGTATTTGTCTCCGAAATAAAAATGGCATGTTTTTATTTAAAAAAAAAAAACAATGGTTTTGACTTTACAGATTCAAGGCCAGATTTACCATCGCATTGGATCATTGCTACCTATTGAAGATGCACAGCATAAATTCTTGCAAATATACTTCATGTGCAATATGGAACAACAACTTGACCGCCGTCAAAGGATCAACTCAGCTACGAAAAGAGCAATTCTCCAAGATCTGCAGCAAATGCTTCATGAACATCATGCATTGGTCATGCTGTTCAAGACTGCTTTAGAGCGCATGCCAAGTGATGACTATAAAGTTGTGATCAGAGCAGATAAAAGACCAGCTGGAACACATGAACGCACATTTAATGCTCCAACAATCGATGAAGTGGCAATCCTGATTGTTGGTGAAATCTTGGAAACACGTGATATTGTACTTACACGACGCAATACTGGGCAACTACAAAGAATATACAATATCCGCTGATGTTTTGGCAAGGAGTCGATGGATATCACTTTAATATCAAAATGATTAATCCATTGAATGGTAAGATCAATATTATTTTTTTTTCATTTTAACTTGATATACATTTTATTCTGTTTGCTTTTAGTACTCAAAAAAATGTGTAATTTCTAATTTAGTAGAGAGTAGCTGTAAGAGTCGTTAACCTGTTACGGGTTCTAAAATACAATTTTTACTGCATTTTTTTTAGGTGAGGAAACTACCAAGAAGGTTAGTTCGATGAATTATTACGCATATCGTTTGATGATTCGTAAAAATTCTAACAATTATTTGTTGCGATTTCGTCGACTGCTTCAACAATATTGCGTTGACTTGTACGTTAAAATCGGAACGGAGTGCCTGACTTTCATTCGGTTGAATGAATACTTGTTTATTATCACGTTACAGTATATCATATAAAATTTTATTCAAGTGCCTAGCGTTATTGGTTCGTGGGATATAAATTGTTAACCAAAATATTCATCTCTTTTTTAAACTGTTATGGTAAAAAAATCAAATACGCAATTTTCTTGGAAGCCCTTTCTGCATCTTTCTGCATTATTATCTTTTTAACAAAATGTATTTGAAATCGAAATATTTACTGGTTCTTGAGCTATGGACCACAAAAAAAACTTCGCGAACATACGAACACATGCACGAACAGACATCTTTCTAAAAACCTTTTATTTCGACTCTAGGGACATTGAAACGTCAACAAATGTCAACATTTTCAATTTGAAAAATCGGACCCATTACAATAACTTAATTTAAGAAGTTAATAATTCTTGAAAAAATCCCACTTCGAGCATGCCCCTGAAGATCCCGAAGAGTTGTTACACTTTTTGAAGAGTTTAAATGCCTCTTCAATCATTTGGATGCGAAATATCTTGGAAATATAGAAAGTTCTTTCAAGTTTAAAGCCAAATGATTTTAAGATTGTTTAATACAAAAAGGAAATCTGATGGCTATTTTGTATATTTGAATTATAATAAAATTAGTTTATAATTCAGAAATTTGTAAAATGCTTGATAAAAATGTTCAGTAATTTTTCATTGATACTTCCGTAAAAACAGATGAGAGTTTTTTCTTATACTAACAAAATGATAGCAAAGTTACTTTTATACCGTTCAAATACAAAATATTTCATTAATCTTTATAGAAGATTATGCCTTTAGACCAAAAGGAATTCTTTTAATTATCTTGAAAACGTTTATCAATAATAAGATCCTCTTTAGGATTTCTGAGAATAATTTTTTTTGTTGGAAATTAATTGGTCGTAGGATAAAACTTTCTTAGTGCGAGGTAAGAAGATGAAATGCTAAATACCTTCAAAGTTTAAGTTTTCTTAACAGAGTTTACCAATCAATAATTGCTTTACAAAAATTACATTAGAAAAACAAAAGTGACTTGCATTTTTAATTGGTTGCAAATTGTAAGAACTAAAACAATCGTAATAATGATATTAATATTCTTGAGGAATATGTAATGACTTGATAGCTTGATAAATCACCCTTTATTTTAATTTTGAAGACATTTAGGATAGGACTTTAGTTCTTCGGAAAATTTCTACGATGATAACCAAACTTTGAGTTAACATTGTATTTTTTTAACATTTTTTTGATTACTTTGCTCTCTGTAACAAAAATTCCTACTTTTAGTTTAAAAAGTACAAATATTTGAATGAAATTTTCTTTATGACATTTTTAATTAAGATCATTCCTTTTGCAACTCAAAACACATTCACATTATATCTATAGTTACCAATGTTTCATTGAATAGAGATCAGTCTTATTAAAAAAAAAATAAACTCTATTAAAGACACAAAAATTATCTAGATATCATAACCAATCTGTTTTCAGTATACTCACATTATAAAATCTCCACAAAGTAAATCAAAGACCGAGATTTTTAATTAATCCTTATTTGAAAAGCGAAAATCATTCGAGTTCTGTAATGAAAAATGTAAAGACAAAATATAAAATTTCAATAAGTATTTGAAAAGCATATTGAATGAAGTCAAAGTTCTCTTTTTTTGTAGGTTTGTGGAGCAATGTATACATGTACGTATTTCATAAGATGGTGGTTATATGTTTTGTTGTTTTATGTATAATGAAAGATGATATAAAGCTTTTGTGGTTAATTATTTCATAAACTAATACTTATGTTGTTATAGAATCAGTTTTATTTGGTCTTACATACCTTGTATGAAATATTTTATAAACAGAAATTTCAAAATGATAGTAAAAAAAATGCTCGCAATGTCCCGAAAAATCTAAGTCTCTTTATAAAAGAGTTGTTTTGGGCAAATGTGGTTTATATTAAAGTTCAATTGAGATAAGGAGACATTAAAACCAGTTCATCATATCGTATAATTAAATAACACTGGTCGGCAAGGCTTTGCAATAAAACCGCACTTTTGAAATGCGTGAACTTGGTGAACTTAATTATATCCGACTTCAAAATTAACGTTTCAAGTGAGGTTTTTGAGATAAAAATAGTTTAAAATTCGAAATATTATGTAAGACTTTTTGAGCCTATCTAAATTTATGAAGTACCTTTTTTTCAATAACATCTGTGATGGTTTTTCTAAATCTATTAAGACATTCGTCAATATTCAGTTCAAATATTTATGTTTTTTTGTATGATATTCCAGAATCTTCATGAGTTTTTAGATGTCACCTAATTTATATGAAAGAAACGCCAAGCCATTTATTATCAAACGGTTTGAAAGTAAGTATTACTCTTGTAACGAATCTGTTGTTTACATAATTTTATTATGTCAAGTTTTTGAGATACGTTAACAAATATAAAAATTGTGCTAAACACGACTATTTTTAAAACTTGATTAAAATTTGGGTTTGTAATCAGCCCTAAAAAATTAACTCCAAAACGTATTTTTAGGAACTATGAAAGTATATCATATTAAAGGTTATTACTCAATACTTCCTATAGAGTCAAATAAAAACTCGTAACTTATGTGAATATACAAAGACTAAAATGGTCTAAACTGTATTTATCAAAAAACATAAGATATTTTATGTTTAAACTTAGTCTTAAAAACCCCGTTTTTGATTGTTTTTGGCATTTCTAAGTTCACATATTTTAAAAGCCTTACGTTTCATACAAATTTAGCTACACGATTCGAATTTTGGACGTCTTAATCATTAATAAAAAAAGGTTTTTTTGTGGGACAGAAAAAAAAGTTATTTGCTAACCAGTGACTAATGTCCTTTGAGAATATTTAAAAGAACACAGTTCAATTATCTAAAGCTTTAAAAAAAATGTTAAATAAGGCTAAATTTATTTGAAAAGAGGCTGAAACTATCATTCCTGGCTTCCGATTTGCCCTGCTTGAAAGGTTTTGGTGCTTTGTTAAAAAAGTTATAAGGGTAATAATTGTAAAAAATTTAAAATACCAATAATATTTTGCATATACAGTACGTTCTCGATTATCGCACCTAATCAAAATATTTTTTAGCCTCAATTCGAGATGCAAAGTGAAAATGAGAAAACCAATACTTATTTAATGCAACATGAATATTAAGAAACAGAACTAAAATTTTTTTTTTAAATCGCCTTTTCTCGAAGTTTTTGAAAATTTGTTCAATAGGAGCTGAATTCTGTTCTGTTCGTACTCAAAAGACACAGCAAACCTATAAAAAGACATACCTGTGGCCACTTTATTTTAATTCCTCTGGCACAACTGTCAAATGGAACCGTTGTTGAAAGAATGCTAATGTCATCAAAGCATTTTTATTTGCCTTGTATATAACGGGTATGTGGTCAAAATTTTTAAATGGTCTTGGGTTTACAGATTTACCGATGACGATTAGCTTACCTTTTTGTATACTGGGTGCGTTGGTGCAGGCGAGATACGTGATTCTTTCTTTGCTTTTCTTACGGCCAGGAACTGTCGATTCCTTTAAAGCAACACGGGTTTTGTCGGGCATACGTCGGTAGAGTAACCCGGTTATAAATTTGATTGGAAGTCAAATCGAGCTCTATGACTTTTTTCTTAAATAACGGAACAGTCCGTTAAGAACTCTCAACCATTCCTGTGTGCGAGTACTGTTGTCACGGATGGATGGGACCTACAGCTTTAAGCCGAATTCGAATGGTAAATTTGAGGAAGCACATTTTCATGACAAGCATTACTCTTGGAGAAATTGTCAATTCCTCGCAAGAGGCAGTACACGTCAAAAAACTTTAGATGGTATAAGCAGGGATCGAACCCAAGACAGTCCACCGCAATAACCAACATGACACAAGTACTACGGGATCTACAAGTTGCTGGCATCAAAAGATCCTGGAATCTCTTTAATTTTGCCATGCAAAATTCGTTTTTAGGACCTCGTATAATTGGTAGGTTTTGCTTTCTTTGATTCAGCTTGTGTTGCCTTCGAAACACAAGCGACTCACTGAGGAAAATTCATTAAAATTAATAAGAACACTTTGCATTGTAGAGAGATAAATGTACATTCATACAACTTCATCGTATCCATCGTACTTAAAAGTAGCTGTAAAATAACTGCCGACACAAAATGTAACGCAACAGACAAAAAAAATAGCAAAGAACCTAGGATATGCATATAAAAACAAAAGTTGCCATGATCGAGTCAAATGTTTTTGAAGAGTTGCGATTACCGCGTCAATAATGATTAAAAATCAGCTGTTGCGAAAATCGAGGAGTTGCGTGAATCGAGAGTTGCGTTAATCGAGAACTTACTGTAGTTTGATTTCAAAATCTTTTTTTTTTGTCGTAAACTTATTTTATCCAATTTTATGAGCATTTGCATTCTACTTTTTGTAGATTTTAATTTCGTATGAAAATACTGACTGTTGGATTTTTATAAATAATTTATTTTAAAACAATATTTTTAATTTTTATTAAAAGATTTTTGAGTCGTTAGAAAATTATTATCAAGTTTTGATATTGTTTTTTTTTATGTTTTTATTTTGTAAAAAAACTGTCAATTCGATTTTCGTCAAAATTTTACTGATTGATTTATAAGAAAAAACGGTACTTGAATTTTTTTTTCAAAAAATATTTTTGTTACAATTATAATATAAAATTTAATTCAAGTCACTTGCGTTATTAGTTCGTGAGATATTTTGGGTTAACCAACATTTTCACTTTCTTTAAATTGCTATGGAGAAAAAACACCCCCTCAATTTTTTGAGAGTCCTTTCTGCATCATTCTGCTTTATTATCTTTATAATACAGTTAATTTGAAGTCAATATCTCTGCTGGTTCTTGAGCGATGGACGACGAAAAAAACTTCGCGAATGTAAGGACGTTTCGACAAATAGGACCTGTTACAATAACATCCTATAGGAAGTTAAAAACACCGTGCAGTCTTTTTATGAAAAATTTAAATCTTTGTTTTCATTGTTTTCCAAAAAAATACTATACAAAAATGGTCTCTCAAATTTGTTTCAAAACATAATGTGGCGAACAATTTCACAAAGAAACGTAAACATATAAAACTTCATACTTCATGAAAGTTCGTAATAAATTTTCTTCATATTTTTGTTTGGAAATTTTTCAGAATTTTTTCTTTATACTCGAAATCAGTCTGAATTGTTGCAAATCGACTAAGTGGATTTTTACTCCAAAAGGCTAAAAAAGATGATTGCAGCTATAAACAATTATTAAAGATTGCTGTAATTAATTAAAAGAAAAAGTAAATTAATGAGAAGATATATTGAACTCTTGCATTTGCAATAAGTTATGTAAGAAAAATCATATTAAAGTTTGAGTGTTAATAAAGAGTTGAATAAAGTTGTTTCAAAATCTTCCTTTTTAGCTTTTTTAAAAGCTGAAATTCTTATACGAACAAAATATTTTATTCACCACAAAAATTTCATTCCATATTTCTCCATTTCCTTTAGGACAACAACAACAACAGCAACGAAAATAAAGACCAAATTATTTAAACAGAGAAATGGGACTTATAATAAGAAGGCAACTCAAGGACAAGCAAGCGCAGCATTCATACCAAAGACAAGAAACTAACCCAGCTTCCAGTTAACTGTTCAAAAGTTCTAGATATAGAATAGCTAAGAGCTAACTGCTACTGCAGTAGCAGCAGAGAAATGATTTATGATGATGACCATTGCTGGAGCATATAAAAGTTGTACAACTTCCGCGCTAAAATGTTGTCGTCTTGGCGACACTTCCTTTCTCTATTATTACAGTGCAATATCGAGGATACTCATTTTTTCCCATTTCTGTTTCCATTTTCGTTCTCGTTTTCATCTACTTTATCTTTTTCTATTATTTTTTTTTCGTCTTCTTTTTGTTTTTGTTTTTTTGCTTATAGATTATTCTAAAGGACAATTTCTTTCGTTTTGGAGAAGAGAAAAGTCATCAGAGAAGTATAAGATCCTTGAAGAAGATTGAATGTTTGTCATGTGAAAAAATATCGAAGTTTTGTTGTTAATTGGTGATGGTTAGTTACGCCAAGGATAATACAACACAAATGAGTAAGCAATTGTTGGAAATGTTGATTAATTAGAGTTTTTTTGTTTACATATTTGTTGTTGTAGCTTAGATAACCCTGGCAATAACCCTAGTGATGGTATTACATAGTTAAGTTTGGTACAAGTATAGTCTTACTTTAATTTTTTGTGTTGGAATTTCTACTCAAATAAATTACAAGATGATTGGGAAAATCTTAGATTTGTTGATGGGAAAGGAAAGAAGAAAAAGAAATAAGTTAAAGCATGTGACTCAAGTTGCGTTAATATGAAGCCAGTGGTTAGAATAATTCAATTTTTTTATTGCTAGAGATGTTAAAAATTGCAGCCTAATGAGATTTTATTTTATTTTAAGCAAACTTTATTTTACATTTGCTTTATAGGATTTTTTTTTGGATTTAAAAATACACCGATTATAAGGTAGAACGCAGTTGATTTTTCAAAGTTTAACAAAATAATTAATATTATGTTAAACAAAATTTGGTATAATAAATATAACAAAGAAATATCCCTTCTTTATGCATCCTATAAGATATTTACTAAACTCTTGAATAAAAGAATGGTACATTGGATTGACTTTTGAAAGATAGTGCCTCTAGTGTTGACGTGTGAGCTCTGCACTATTCTTTCAAGCACGATGTTATCAATATCACATGACAGCGCATCACCTTGTCTAAAACCTTTTTTAACATCGAAAGGTTCTGTTAAGTTGTTTCTAACCTTTATGAAGCGTGAATTCTCCATGGTCATCCTGCACAAACGGACGAGTTTGGCAGGGATGCCAAAACTAGACATGGGTCTATACAGTTCGTCCCTGTAGATGCTGTCATATGCGGCCTTGAAATCGATGAAAAGATGGTTGGTGTCGATTTGGTGTTTTTGGATATTTTCCAGGATCTGCCGTAATGTGAATATTTGATCAACTGTGGACTTTCTTGATCTAAAACCACACTGATAAGAACCTATCGGGTTGTTGACGATGGGCTTAGACGTTCGCATATTACGGCAGAGAAGATTTTATAGGCGATGTTAAGTAAACTGATTCATTCCTCTATAGTTGGTGCAGTTTAGAGGGTCTCCTTTTTTCAGGATCGGTCAAACAATACTGAGGTTCAATTCATCGGGCATGCTTTCTTCCGACCATATCTTACAGATAAATTGGTGCATGCTCCTAACCAACTTATGTCCAGCTGTTTTAAAGAGCTCGGCATTCAAGCCATCCGCTCCAGCGGCTTTATTAGACTTCAGCTTAGATATGGCCATCTTTACTTCGTCTAAGTCGGGAGGACGGGATTGTTGGCTTTCGTCGTCTTTGTTGAATGGATCATCCTGTCTGACAGCTGAATTCGGTCCGTCTGCAGAAGTGTTCCTTTCATATCCTCAGCGTTGACTGCGGTTCCACTATAATGTTTCCACTTTCGTCTTTGCAGCCTTCGGATCTAGGTTTATGTACCTGTGAATTTCGTTTCGCCTGTTCATTAAACTTTCGAACCTCATTCCTGCTTTTATGCCTCTCAATATCTTCGACCGCACGCTTCTCATGCCCTCTCTTTTTCCTTCTGAGAAGTCTCGCCTCTACCTCTGCTCATGGAGCTCATGAGCAGGTCTCGTCCTTTTATGCACCGCCGCTTTGCGTGCCTGTTGTTTGGCTGCATTTGCCTGCCGACATTCCTCATCACACCAGGGGTTCCTTGTTGGTGGCTGTTTGAAACCCAGCACATCAGAGGCGGCTTCTCTGATTGCATCTTGGCAATGTTGCCACTGGTTTTCGATACATTGTGTTGGCGGCAGAGAACTTCGAAAGAGGTTACTTGTAACTCGGTCGGAAAAGGATTTGGCGATCACTGGCGATTGTAGCCGTTCAACGTTTTACCTTCTCCCAGCACCTCCCTGTTTTGCCTTGGGTCTGGAAATCCAAAGTGCTACCTTGGCTACAACGAGGTTAGCTCCTTGGAAAGTTCGTACATCCATAATGCTGGAAGCGTGTCTGGCGTCGATCGCAATATGGTCAATCTGGTTGACGGTAGATTGATCTGGAGAAGTCCAAGTTCCTTTGTGGATGTTGAGGTGTGGAAAACGCGTACTGGCTACCATAACGTTTCGCCCCGCAGCAAAATCTATGAGCCTGAATCCATTGTCGGAAGTGTTGTCGTGCAGGCTGTTCTTCCCACCAATGATGTCTTCCCTTCCTAGCTTGTCATTAAAATCGCTCAGGACTATTTTAATATCGTAGCTAGGGCACTGCTCATATGATTTGTCTGGGAGCTCGAAGAACATATCTTTGGTGGGGGGGTGCGCGCATATCAGGCTAATGTTACCAAATTTAGCTTTGATGCGTATGGTCATGAGGCGCTCATTGATGCACCTATAGCTCAAGACTTCTTGCCAAAGTCTGGCTCCAATGACGAAGCCGCATCCAAATAAGCACTGTTGGTTTTCGTGGTACCAGTCATCGCAGTTTTTCATCCTCTTTTTGCCCTACATAACACACCGTTCGGATTTACCGATCTATTGCAGCCTTTGCAACCTCACGGAGCGAGAAGATGTAGTCCACTTTATTGGTAGATGTCCTGTTCTAAAGGAAACTCGTTGATTGTATCTAGGCAGCGATATTAAATCTGAGTCTGAAGTAAGAGCACTTTTTAACTGTGAATCAGATGTAAAGCTACTTCTAAGCTATTATATACAAGCAATAACTTACCTAAACAATATTATAAAAGAAAATTTTTAATTTCTACTATTTATTTTGTAAATGATGTAAGATGTAACTCAAGTCATATATCTTGCTTTGGTCTCATAATACTCAAGTCGCAATCCATTTGGTATCAGTTGTTAGTTTCTAAATCTGTTTTTGTCCCCGAGATTTTTAGTAAAAAAAATCAATTTTTACAAAATTTAAAGAGCATTTTTGAAAGTTTGTATTTCTTATACAAAAGTAAGACATAATCTTATCTTGACAATGTTGCATATAATTAATTATATTGTAGGTAAACCTTCAATATAATTCAAGTTAATATCTTTACTAGTTCTTGACATGAGTAGGACATAAAAAGGGTACTCAAACGCACGTACAAATCGGACCTATAACAATTACTTCATATGAAAAGTTTCAAAGAAGTACCGTGAAAGATTAAGTTTTTTGTTTTCGAAATACATTTTTAAATAAAATGCAAATGCAAGCACTTTAATTCTTATTTTATAAAAATTAAACCAAAAGATCGACGTAAAAGTGATATATTTTAAAAATGTACTTTCTGGAAAATAATAGGATCAAAAAATTAGAAGTTTTCATTTCCTTATGTTTGTTATGTTTCACCGTTTTTTGTAAGGATAAGAACATAATTGTACAGTCTCTTCTCATTATATAAACGAATACAATAATCAGAAGAAAGAAAAGCTTGAAAATTAGACTTTCTTTTTTTTTGGTTCTGACAGGGTCCAATTTTTTTTATTTAAGGTTCGTACTAATGTCTACTAAACGTCAATATGTACCAGTAAAATAAATTTTAATTACAAATTATGTTTCTTAATAATTTCCATACACACAAGTAAATATTCATAATCCCTACAAATTTCTCTAAACGAATTTTCTTACATCTCTTTCTTTTTTTGTTTTAAAAAGGATAATCAGAGAGCCTTGAATTCAACTAATGACTCTTTTAAAAACAACTTAATGGCTAAATTATATAATATAAAAGAGATCTCAAGGTGCACCAAAATCCAAAACGTATGATGAGATAAATTAAAGAATTAAAAAAATGAACGTACATATATACCTATCCTATAACGAAAACCTTTATAATCCTTTTTTTAACTTATTGTTCCTCCAGGATATTTTAATAATTTAATCTCAGTTCTAAGCCAAAGCATTACTGAATTACTTTAGTTGTCCTATAAACCAACCTACTACGTAGATATTCAAAAAAAAAATGAAAAGAACAACAAAAAAAAGTATAAAGTATATTAGCAAATAAATAAACAGACTGCCTTTGGGATTATTAAGGTCCCTTTTTAAATTCCTTCTCATAAGATGGAGGAAATTACATTATTAAGCATAGAACAGCTTGTCTTATACAACAACCAGAATTTATGGGAATCTATGAAACTTACAACAGAGGCGAACGGTTGGACTCCCTTACCACTTAATATGGTGGCATCAGATATCCTTAACGCAGAGACCACAATAACAAGGAAAAAATGGTTTTTTGAATTTGTGTATATTTAATATACAAACTCGCAGTGTCCTTATATAAATAAAATTCACATTTTACACACGTAACAAAACTAAATCAAGATTAAAGTAATTTTCGATTCCTTTTTGAATTTTATTCGAATACATATTTCTTAGATCAATATTTAACTTTCAAATCATTTTATAGTTCGAAGGATATACTAATACTTGTACGTATGTATTTCAATAGACAGTAGAAGACGGCGACGACAACATCGTTGGCGTGTGTCCTTTTTGATTTGTTTATTTGTTGGTTTGGTTTGTTTGTGTAAGCCTTAATATCTATACTTCGATGAAATTCTTGATCCCTTTAAAATGCCATTCGCAGTATTTTTTTTTCTAAGAAATTTTGTATCTCCGTTATTCTGTCTGGTATTGGCAGACAATTCAAAAAGAGCCTTATTTCGTATCCTTGTGCCTTAAGAAAAATAATAATCAAAAACTAAATGGAAGATAACTTTTTATCATTAGATATGAGTTTTTTAGAGAAACTGTCATTGGCAGAGAATTGGGAAGACTAGGATTGTGATTCTGAGCGTACTTGTAATTCATTAAGATTCCAGGCGGAATGTTGGCCGATAAAAGAAGTCTTGTTTTGGCTGAAAAGAATTGTGATAACGACATATGATACGTGGAATTTCTCAGAAATATCAAATCTCTGGACTTTGTCTCTTCATATTCTAGAACAGTCGATAACAATCGATCGTGTTTTACGGAAATGGAACAGTATTTTAACATTCACCTTTGCTGGGCGCCAGACCAAGCAGACATTCCAAGAAATTGTAAAGCAGATGAACTCCTCAAAAATGGTTCAACACACAATTCTAGATTTATATATGGATATTTCTTTGCAGAATGCATATACATAAGCTCAATAATTGGTGTTAACGCGGCTATAGGCGTATTCTCAAATGACTTTTGCAGAAGCTGTAGAAGTAGGAGGAACAAAAGCTTCACTTCTCCAATCAACTTCTCTATATATTGAACTCTTTAAGACTCTTTCTAAGAACTTTATTTTTTCTAATAATTATTTATTGATATAGCAACCTACATATTTAAAAGAGCACTAAACAGAGTTTTGAAAACTTGTCAATCAGTTGGCTTTCTAATTAACTTCATCTACAAGAAGCATTTATTAGATAGCATTTTTGGTATATGTAACGCTTTTGCAGACAATTTTCAAAATCTTCATTTCTCTTTGCAATCTTGCTGCAATAATATCCCTGTGCTACAGAGTACGGTCTTTGATCTCCTGTCTATGTTGAAAGATGACTCCTTAGCCAGTTCCGATTGTATTCAACCGATACTTAATGTATTTTCAAAAATCTTAATTTTGGAAAAAAGTGGATAACAAGATTTGCATTTTTAGCCGACGATATATGTTCAAACGGATTAGAACAAGGTTATGAAGTTGACTGTGTATACTCTGACTTTTCTAAGGCTTTTGACCAACACAAGGCAAGCAATTATTTTTTCCAAAACTCGAAGCTCTTGGGTTTCCACCTTTTGTCATAGCTTTGATCATATCGTACTTTGGAAACAAGTATTATGAGGAAAAATTTTGAAATTGTCAATCAGAACCTTTTGTTGCAACCCGGTGTTCCTCAGGGAAGCTATCTTGACCAATTTCTGATTCTTCTGTAAGCATATATCAGTTGGCCATGTATTCTTACAAGTGAACTATTGCAGCTGCTTTAATTATCGGCATTGTTCTTGAAAAAGGAAAAAGAATACAAACAAATGTTGGGTCACACCGTGGGTAGATCGTCATAACCAATTCGATGAGGGGTCTGCTCTTTCAAGAGAGCCATTGAAGATCCTTAACAGTTTCGAAATTTTTGCCGTTTGGCAGTTAGTAAAATTGAATTTTTGATACAAAACGTTGGACGCATAATTTTCTATAAAGATACCCAATTACGGGAGCCCATACAAGTACGCGAGCGTATACTGGTAACACTAACATTTTTAGCATCCGGTAAGCATATGAATCGCAAATCATTTTCGAAGGAAAGACTAAAAGTTAATTGTATGCTCTGTGCAGGTGATTCATACGGCAGCCTTCAGTACCTTTTTGGGATTCCAGTATGTACAATAGGAAGAATTTTGAGAGACGTCTGTCCAGCAATTTTCAACAGAAGACAAGTTCTTGAAGGTAAAAACGAAAAAAAAATGTTAATATTATATATTTTCAATAAGTTGATTACTCTCGACAGCTACTCGCAAAATACGCGAGCTTATCTCGGATAGTGGTAAACTTATGTGTCCACTTGCGAGTGACTTTCAAAAAGATCCAATATCGAGAGTAATTTGTTAACTCTCTGCGAGCTACTCTTCAGAATATGTCCTCGTTAACTCTCAAATGGGCACCCACCGTAAAACCAGAAACACAGGAACAGGACCCATATAGAGGAATTCTTTTATAACGATATGTGGTAAATGATGCTTAGCAAAACTATTCATTTTAACCCTCCAAGTGGGTGCCAGGCGGGCAATGATCACCACAGTAGTCCTGTGCGATTTTGGCAGGAGTTGAGTCGCAGAACTGTTGTAACTCCTCAATAGTGAAACTTTCGGAAACCCAATTCAGTCATAGTTTAGAGGTTCATAATTTCAGTGGTGGTGTGAGCGTACTTTGTACCGTGCCGAAGAATGAAAGGCTGGGGGATAAACCGGCCACTAACAAGCTCTTTCAAGCAAGGTCCGTCATATTTCTGCCTTACCTCAGCAAGGGGCAAACTAGAACTATTCAGAAAGAGCTGTCGCAAACTCTTCAATAGATCTAAGTACACAAGATCTCCTTCTGACTGGGACTTATACAAACAAGCTCTAAAGCAATATAAAAAAGAATTGAGGAAGAGTAAGAGGAAGAAAGAAGAAAGAGGAGAGAAACTTTTGTGGTAAAGTAGAAAATACTTCAGAAGCCTCAAGGCTCAGGAAAATTATCTCAAAAAGTCCAACAATACCAGGTGCTTTTAAGACAGAAGCAGGCACGTGGACTATCACAGATGAAGAATATCATAATCTGTTATTAGACACCCACTATCCAGGTAGCTCTAACATACTAAACGACTTAACATCAGAGTCTCAAGCTTCTACAAGCGATTTAGTTGATCTAATAACGCGGGAAAAACTGCAAGGGGCCATAGACAGCTTTGATCAATATAAATCTAGACGACCAGGCGGAATCATTCCGGCCGAACTACAAAAATGGTCAGACATGATCATTCCACCATTGGAAATCATTTTAAGGTTGAGATATATTTCCAAAGCCTGCAGAATGGCAAAAGTAGTCTTCATTCCTAAAGCAGGGAAACCTTCCGACGTTAACCCTAAAGATCTACGACCAATCATCCTATCATCCTTCCTTCTTTTTTAAATTTACATCAGACATAATTTAAAACCATGTCTCATTTCCACAGCTCAACATGCTTACTCTAAGGGAAAATCAGTAGAATCAGCACTTCATTTGCTGGTATAACCTAGTAGCTTTCCTAGATATTGAAGGGGCTTTCAACAACGTCAGTTACCAGGCGATCACAACAGCAATGGATAAGCTGAAATTAGAGAAATCACTCATAGATCTTATAAGTCTCATCCTCAAAAGCAGGACAACAACTTCTAGCATGAGAAGTTTTACTACCATCAGATCGGTGAATCGAGGAACCCCCCAAGGTGGGGTCGTTTCGCCTCTTTTATGGAACATGGTAGTAAACAACCTAGTAACATCATTGGAAGTAGAGGGTTTCAGGGTGATTGATTATGCTGACGACGTTGCAATATATGTATCTGGGGAGCACCCCCAAGTTCTCTCGGAACTCCTACAAAATGCCTTGTATAGGCTAAAAAAATGGGCTAAGCAATATGGCTTGGACGTCAATCCGCATAAAACAGAATTAATACTCTTTTCGAGAAGGTACACAATTCCTCAGATTAGCCCACCCAAGATTAAAGGAATACCATTGAGCTTTCATTTTAGACAAAAAACTAAATTGGAAGGCTCATGCCAATCAGTTTTAACGGATGTTTTGGGTATGGCATGTGTGTCAGCGAAATTTGTTCCAAAATTGTTGACCAGAAGGACCGCATAAAGATTGCCCCAGACATGTTGAACGACGTCGATGATAATCCTGCTCAACTCAAAAGGGTTATAACTGGTGACGAACCATGGGTATATGGTTATGACATCGAACCCAAAGCCCAATCATACCAATGGAAGACTCTAGCAGATCCAAAACCGAAAAAGGCACGCCAAGTTCGCTCAAATGTGAAGGTTTTTCTCAGTTTTTCGGTTACAAGAAACGAGGAGTATTAACTTGAAGTTATGCGGTGTGCGTTTAAGTGAATCAGTAAGGAAAAAACAGATAGAAATGTGGAAAGAAAATTCATGGATTTTGCACCAAGTGGTTATTAGTGAATAGTTTTTTGACCAAAAACAGTACTTCCAACATTCCTCACACACCGTATTCACCAGACTTGGTCACCTTCGACTTTTTCCTCTTCCCGAAATTGCAAAGGCCAATGAAAGAACGAAGATTTGCCATGATTGAGGAGATTAAGGCTGCATTGCTGAAGGTGCTCAAGGCAATACCCAAAGGTTCATTTCAGAAGTGTTTTGACGACATTGTATCAGACGGGGATTATTTTGAAGAAAATAAAAAGTCACCTTTGTTTTTGATCATACCTCGTTTGTTAAGATGTTTTTTAAATCACAAAACAAAAAATTCAGTCTTAAGAACCATTTTATTTTCGTTAAATTAAACTCAAAAAAACCTTTCCCCACATTTTCATCTAATTTTAAATTACTTTTAATGCAAATTTATTATTGTGTTAATTCCAAATTCCAATTTACACAGAACGAACATTTGCATGTCAAAATACTGACTTGCAGACGTTGCCATCACCCATTACAACGACTTCATTATTCTCTTAGCCAATACACAATATACACATCAACTCACAAACATACATACATACTCGTACAATGGCACATAAACATCACAATAAAACCCCATTATGGTAAAGTCACTTCCGTTTTGGCAGTAAGTTTCGTGTTTGTTTGATTGTACAATACATTGCTGCTACCGCAGTCATAACAAATTAATTCTGTTTTGCCAGCTAATCCTGTGTGATTATTATTGAATATATGAGGTGTCAATAGAATAACATAGAAGCTAAGCTGACCCAAGCTGATTTAGATGAAGTAAAATGAAAACATTAAGTCTGATTGCTTGATTAGATATATGTTATGTACTATGTTAATGAAGAAACTTACTTTTTTTGTTGTTGTTATTGTTATTAATGTTGACGTGAATAGAATTCAGTGTATCCTTAAAAATAGCAGGATTAAAGAAAATACAAAAGGTTAAAAGGTATTTTTTGGACTTTTTTGACAACACATTAAGATGCTTAAAAATTGAAAGATATCTTCTTGGAAAAAACTGTATATCAAGTCTGAAATCACAGACTTATGGTGCTCGTATGTTAAGATCAAACTTAACAAAATTGTTCCATGTGTACCGATATAAAAGAAAAGCAACATTTAGATAATATTACATATCACTTAATTAAATATGTAGGTTTTAACATATCAGGGCGGTTAAAGAAGCTCCGAACTTGATGAGCAGCTTATTATATACAACAGCTTACATATCTACGATAATACAGCTCAACTTTTCAAAAAAAAAATCAATCAGACAGTATTTTTAGGCTTTAAATAATCGTAAAAAAAAACCTTAAAAAGGAAACTTTTTCTTAAACAAAAAATTAAACACGAAAAAAATAACCAATGATGAAAAGTTTGAAAACAAAAATAAAATATATTTATTTTAAATACTGTTCATTCTTAAAAAGTTTTCAGCTCCACGCACGACGGACGGACGGTTAGCGAATTTTTATTCAATGATAAAGAGTTTTCTTTCGCACACTGTTTTTCCTCTAAGGCTCTTATTTTTAGAACATGGCCGGGTGAATGATTTTCACGTAAAATCATTCTCAAAACCCACCAGGATGTAGATAAAATCTTAGATAAATTTGAAGCAGAAGAAGATGAAAAATAAGAAGAAGAACCAACCAACTAACCCAAATATTGAAAGTTTCCAACCATCATCTTTACACACACTCACATAGTTATATATACAAATACAAGCATACATACACTTACACATATACGAACTCCATATATAAACACATGCAGTTCTAAGGACATAAGAAGCCAAAAAAAGAATCAAAACTAGGACAAGTTTATATCGAAAAACTTTATAATCCTTAAACTAAGACGAAGCTTTCTTATATCCCTCACTCACCCTGCTCTTGACGTATATATAGTCTTCTCGTCGTCCTTGCACGAAAATCCTTTTATCTTAAATACTTTTTTTTTTATTTTCATGGATGAGAAATAATAAGGAGAAAAAGGATGAAAGTAATAAGGAACCCATTGGGTCGGGTAGAGGAAGTTTTGTTTTTTTTCTTAATTTTTCTTCTTTTTTTTTAAGAAAGGAAATTAAGACGAACAAACTTGTGTTGCTCACTTTAGGGTGTGATTTTTTTGAGAGAAGTTATTTTATGTTGGCTTTTGAGTTTTACTTTTTGGCGAATTAAATCAATGCGCTGATGTATTCTGGTGTAACACTGGGGAAAGGTGGGTGGAGGAAGAAAAAAAACAATAATTAACAATGTAATGGATCAACATGTACCTATAAGAAGTTTGATTTTTTTTAACCACAGATTTTTGATGTGAGAAAGCTGAAAATATTTGCTCAATTATTTTAGCAATATTTTGCTATTTTTTTGTTTTGTTTTTTCCTTTTTTGAAAATGGCTCAAATGATTTTCAAATAGTTGAAGTTCAAGTTCGTTTAGGCCGATTTTCTTCAAAAAAAAAGATACAAACTCTTTAAAACTTACTCTAAACTTGTCTTAGAAAGTTGTAGCAACATTTAAAGCTTAAAATTTGTATATGTTGGTAGAATCATAAAGAAATCTTGCTTCTTATGTTGAGATAGTAAATACTCGTGTTTTTATCAATAATTTCCCGAAATACTAGAATTGAATTCAGAGAACATTGAGCTGACAGCTGGAAGTTATGTTTATCGGGCATTTAGAAGCTCACAAAGTTCATGGCATTAAATGTTTAGAAATAACCTAAAATATGGACTCCAAACTTACTCATTATGAACTGAATTCTTTTGGTCTAGAATATTTTATGAGTTCAAGTTTTGAACGTCACCAAAAGTTTGTTTCAACAATGGGAAAACCGAATTTGTAGATCATTTCTCCTCCAAATATTTGCAGTAGTTTTGGAACAAATAGTAATTTTTTTTAAGTATGGAGTCTCAATAACCACTTCAATAGCGACTACCCTGTTAGAGTCAGAAACGGGACTTATCGCTAATATGGTGTAACGATAGGTCTTTACATGGTTATTTGCCAGAAAACTAATTTAACAAAAGGAAATTACAAGTAATATGTTCAAGAGTATAGCAAAAAAAATAATTAAAGAAATATTGGTTCAATATCTTCTAATGCTCAGGGAGCAATTTTCAACTTTTTGTTGAAATAACACTAAAATATAAATAAATTAGGTGGCGCAACAGCCCATGAAGAACCAAGGCGTAGTGACTTACAGCTCTCAACCATTCCTGTGTGCGAGTAATGTTGTCATTGATGAAAGGGACCTACAGTTTAAATGCCGAATCCAAACGGCTAATTTGAGAAAGCACATCTTCTTGACAAGAATTACTCTTGGAAGATTTGTCAATTTCTCGCATGAGGCAGTACCCGTTAAAAAAGTTAGGTGACACAGGCAGGGATTGAAGCCAGAATCCCTTGCATGACAGTCCAACGCACTAACCTTCACGCTACAGGTACTACTGATGAAATGAAATAACACTGGTGCTTCAAAAAAAAAATTAAGAAATAAGACGCTAAAATGTCAAGAGTTAGTCAAAGTCAAAAAAATATTGAACCTTTAAAGTTATAGCCAGCAAACTATAAGGTATATTGAGCACCATACTTTTCATCTAATTAATCAATGAGATCGTGGAAGTTATTGGAGGAGGATTCGAGCTTGAACCAATATGAATAGTCTGCTCTTGGGCGACGACATAGTTTTTTTTGGCAAAGTCTATAGAGGGAATATAGAGAATGATTAACCGTTTCGAAAACTATTGCGGTTTTTGCAATCTGTCAATAAACCTGGAAAAATCGAAAAAGATGATCTTGAGAAATGGGGGTGGCAGAAATTCTCGGAATGAAAAGTGGAGTTACCAAGGTCAAAATATTGCTATTAAGCGGGAATACAAATATATAGGTCTTTTAATAAGCTCAAACCTAAATATAAAAAGACACTTAAAGTTGAAGTTATAGGAGGCAAAAAGAGCTATTTCATCATTATGGGGTCGTTGCATCGTTAGTAAAAAGTGTTTCGAGTAACTGCCGTCTGTACACAGAACGAAAAAAGTCAACCTATTGACTATTTGGTAGCCAATATGACTATTTGCCATTTGGCAGTCAATTTTCAGCCGATAACCGCGATAGTCAAAAGAACAATTTTCGGTTATCAATTTTGGAATCCGAAATTTATTCACAATTTGGTAGTCAATATGACAACTGTAGTAGTCAATATGACAACTTTGGTTGAAGGAAATTGAAACAACGGTTGTCATATTGACTAATTTGGTATTTAATACGACAATTGCGGTAGTCAAAATGACAACTGCAGCAGTCAATATTACAACTGTGGAAGTCAATATGACAACTTCGGTAGTCAATATGACAACTGCGGTAGTCAATACGACTTGATTATGTAATCAAAGTTTTGGAGATGGAAGAAGGAAGACTACCTAAGCTGATCGTGAAAAGTATAATCATATCAGAAAGTGGGAAAATTTAGCAGCTGGATTTGAGTAGATATTGAAATTCATGCAGATATTAGCCTGGGTGAGTTAAATAGCTGTTTTTAGAATTTATTAGAAGGAACAAGTCGCTCTATGTATAATGCATTCAATATTTGTTGGATGCGCAATCTTTTCAACCAGTACTTAGGTACTTTTTTATACGATATCCTCTCAAAATTATAACCTTGATATTTAAAATGCGAGGAGAAACAATTAAACTCAATTATATTTCACATGTCGGCCTGAACGGAATATATTTAGCGACCTTTGTAATTTTAGGGAGAGAGAAGATTTTATTGAAAATTGGAAGTGGAAGAAATAAGACTTTTTGGCAGGACTTTCATGGATATAAACGAAAAATAGGTATCGAAAAGGTTTGAGATTTGTCTAATAATTTGTAAACTTACTTCACACATGGTGTTTTTTTTACTTCGCTTTTTATTGTCAAAAGTGATCAAAAACTTGTTAACAGTTTACACATTCAAAACTAGGTAAAATCTATCCACTGCTTCTGATCGATACTGAACATTGCAGTGTACTTGGAAGTCCTATGTAATTTAAGTTATTGAAGGCTGTTAGAAAATATGGAAACTATGGAACACTTTGAAAAACTGGAGGGATTGCTAACTGATAACAAATTGCTGGTAAATTAACCGCATTAAGCTTTTATCAATGAAGTTTTTCTCAAGACGTTGTTTTTTGACACTGCTCGAACTTTCTTCCTTAAATAATTGATTAGATTTGGACTGCTAATAACCAACTTCATGTTGATGTCATCAATTTCTTACCACAATTAGCCGTTCTATAGGTACTGCGGAATGATGGAAAAACTATTGGAACTTTATTTTAAAATGCTTTTTATTTGGTCAAACTTTTTAATTATTAGTTTGTGGTGGAAAAGTTTTGTTGTTTTCTCTTATATTTCACTTTAACCAATTTAGATAAAAAATGAATTCAAAACTGATGTAGAATAAAGACATATTTAAGTCCGTTATGAGTACTCCAAGCTCTTTAAAGATATTTGGCCTATTGAAATCAAGTACTTATATTTCCGAAAGTAGTGTACCTGTTTTTTTTTCTTAGCTCAAGATTTCTTTTTCGAGTGCAAAAGAAAAAATATATATTTAAATAATTCCTTCAAAAATAAGGAAAGTTCACTATGATTAAGTGCAACTCATCAAGTTTTTCGGTAATCCGGAGTTTTGGATTAATGCTTATAATTTTATTTTTATTTAAATGAAAAAAGAACTTGAGGTATTTTTCAAGCTTATGCACAAAATGCTTCTTCAAATTTAAGATAAATACATTTTTTTCTTACTCTGGACTTAAAAGGTATAAATTAAGTAATAAACCTCACCAAACTGTGGTCCGTGGTCGTCGCTGAAAATGGGATAGCATTAACCATAAACATAACATAAAGAGTGCGTAGGGACTTTTACTTTATTGTTTCGAACAAAGTTGAAATCAGAGAAATATATATGGACGGAGGCCGTTTTGGTGGTTTGGGCGTTAAATATAGGTACCATTTCATTCCCATCAGCCACATTCATGAAGTATTGAATCTAAACGAATAAAACGTTTGCAGGATTAAGAATTAATCCTTGGCGAGTGTTGGGCTAAATCGCTTTTAATGTTTCGTTCATACTAAACAACAACAGGAAGAAGAAGGAGAAAGGAAGACAGTCTGGATATTATACAACTTTTTGAAAGAGTGTTAATGTTCATTCGTATAATATACTATCGTAGGGAACTTGTGGCTGGCCAGGCCAGACATCAATAGCAGCAGGAGCAGGAGTAGTAGCAGCAACACAAGAGCAAGTATGTTTATGACTAATAACCCAAGGCTTATGGGTGCGCGTGTGATGGTTATGGTGGCGACAAAGGAAGAAAGAAAGAGAAGTCAGTTAAATGTGCACGGGGGTGTGTTTTTCTCCCTTATAAAATTCATATATATAATGAAATATGCATAAACTTTATGAGCTGAATGTTTTACGAATCTTTATGAAGGTTCTGGCTAAAGCTCAATGTAATAAATGCACATAAAAGTTCACAAGGAGGGTCGTCGGTAAACTTGGGTTCGTTCACGGTTGGAGGGGGGGGGGGAGCTGTGGCAAAGCGGTTGGCTTGTGTAAACACACAAAATCAAGCACATACAAACACACACATACACAATACGTATACCTATATTAATTGTTTCTATGTTCTTTTTAAACATTTTATTTTCATGGTTTGGTGTTTTTTGAAAAATGGTTTTAGCTGAGATTCCTTTTTTATGGTTAAAAAGACAAGTATTTGATGTAGCGCTAGCCACTTTATTGGTTTATGACTGTTTTTAATGGTTTTTGGTACATGCAAAGTAAACAGAAAACACACTAAAAACATGAACTTCTTTTTTTATAGCTTTAGTCATTATTTTTACAAAGTATAAGATTATTTTATGATTTGCATTATTTTCCTGTTTATTTTTAAACATAAAGTATTTTATTCTATTTGTTGCTATAGTTTTTAATTAAGATTTATTTTAACCATATTTTATATGAATAAACTTAAATAGCCTGAAATTTTATAACACGGCAAATTTTCAATATTAGAAAAAGTTATTTTTAATAGCAACAAAACATAATATTTCATTTGAATGAAACACCTTAAGTTGTGTTAAATTCAAACTTAAATTATTAATTGCAATTTAATTTATTTTGTTCAGAACTTAGCTAAAACTTTTTAAAAATATGAATTTAATAGCATATTATTTATTGTATAAGTCGAAAATCAATTTTTAGCAGTTTTGAGTTGTTTTTCAGGTTTCCTTTTTTTTCAAGTAAAAAATGTCAATCAAATGTTTCCTAAAAATTAAACAAATTACCTTAACAATATTTTGTGCATAATCGAATCTATTTTTTTCACGAAAATCTTTTTTTTTTAACAAATTTTATTAGTAGGTATATTAGAAACGTTATTTTTTGCCAAAATATTCGAGTCGAAAATCAATATTTTTAGTATTGTTTTTTGTACGTTTTTATTTTGTATACTACACAATTTAATTGAAGTCTCTACCGTTATTGGTTCGAGAGGTATTTTGGGTCAACCAAAATGTTCACTATTTTTTAATTACAATAGTAAAAAACCTCACAATCAATTTTTTGAAGGTCATTTCTGCAACTTTCTCTATATGTTTAATAAAATGTATTTGAGCTCGATATTTCTACTGGTTCTTGAGATGTAGACGATGAAAAAAAGCTATCCTAACGTTCGGAAGTATGTTCGTGTGAACAAAACACACTCACCGACAGTTCTCTAAAAACATATGATCTAAATTCTAGGGATATTGAACTTTGAGAAGTTTCAAAATTTTCAATTGGACAAATCGGAACAATTACAATAACTTTTTAGGGGAAGCTAAAAATGGTGATAGCTGCTCATTTTTTGATTTCCAGTTCTTAAAAGATTGATCGTATGCAAAACTTTTTGAAATAAAACTTATCAAAAATCTGGAAATTTCTGGGAATAAATTTCAACTATATTGAAGCTATTTAAAGAAAGATAAGAGCAAAAACTCGACTTTTGCTCATAAGTTTTTTTTTTAACTAACGGCGAGATTTCTTTTAATTTTTGACACAAAGGACTAACGAAAAGGTTTTTAAACAGAATTAGATGCACAAGTTTCCAGATTAAGACATCTTATTCAAATTCGTCGCTTTATTTAACTGGGTTAAAAAACTTCAAGTTTTAGAAATATTAGCTAAGTTATAAAGTAATTTCTGGTTTGAACAACCCTTCACTCCATTTTTTTGAAACAAGGCTTGCATATTTGTATAAAAAATGTGTTAACCCTTCTTAGGCTTAATTATTTGTTCAAATAAAAGATATCCCCAGTTTTACACAAACTTGTGAAAAACGCATAAAAGGTTTTTTTTTTATAACGTGGAGCCGTTCTGCTGGAACAACATGTCGTCTAGGTCCATATGGTTCAATTTTTGCCACACGAAATTATTCATCATCGTTCTGCAGCGCTCGCTGTTGACGTTGACGTTGAGCGCCGTTTTCAAAAAAGTTCGGATCAAACGGTAACTTTTTTAAGGATGCATTATCACCTGGTGAACTTAGCGTGGGTTGGTTTTGTCCCATGTACATATACGGCACTTTTGCACCTTCACTTTGGTCCTCTTCCAAACAATTCGAAGCCTATTTAGCGCACAAACGACGTTATCTATGGTCATTAATGTTAAGCTCATGTATCAGTTGGATGTTGAACAGATTTACGCTCAAGTCACGAAGCAAAATTTGCCAAGGTTGAAGTCTGCGAAAGGCCGAGTTTTTGTGCACGGCGAGGAATAGACTGTCTCGAGTTCTTCTAAATACTTTCACATACAGCGACGATTTTCTCGGTCAATGTTGCGTTCCTTGATTGTACGGGTCTTGGCTGATTGTTTAGTGAGGCGGTTGCCTCAAATTTGGAGACTAAACGTTGAACAGTCGACTATCAAGTTCAACCTTGTCTACCAAAAAATGGGCGCAATGCGTGCAACGTTTGCGTTAACAAACACTCATTTTGATAATAAAGTTTTATCATTTGAACGTACTGTTCAATCGTGTAACTTGCCATGATGATTTTGCATAAACATCTAAGTAATAAACAAAAGATTTGACAGATGTCACATAAACAAAATGGTCGCCAAGGGGCGCCAAAATCAACCCGCGACAATTAAAGAACCCTTTAGAACAAATAATGTATTGGAAAAGCGTCAAACTTATAGTAACTATCGTTAACTCACGACATATGTCACGTTTTCAATTTTAAATTGTCCTTTTTTTTAAGAAATAAAGTTATAGAAGTTTTAATAGTGAAATAGTAACATTTAAAGAAGAACAAATTGAAAGGCTACAAAATACTTCAACATCTTGAATAAATTACTCTTTTCCGAAAAAAGAAGAAAAAGACTTGTTCTTCTCATTTAATCAACCAGGATCGTATCTTACGGTCTTTTTTTTTATTTTCCTTATTTTATTAATATATGTATATTTATCAACCTTTGACATCCTCATTAACTACCCATAAAACAAAACCCCACCATATAAAAAGCAATCATCATAAATCCGAGTAGAAAAAAAAGGGTAAATCCCCCGAACCGAAGTTAAATTCATAATCTAATTGCATAGCAAATGAGATACGAAATAACAGATCTGATAACATAAATAGCAGCACATCATTATCATGGTTTTGCTGTTATTATTTCAAAACCAATACCCATTCACATTTTCGGTTCTAAATCGATATCAAGGCTTAACAGATCCATCTCGACTCCGATATTTTCCCTTGCTCTCCCCCCACCAAACCAATGCCATATCCATCGTGTGGGTTTATTTAAGCCCTTCCAACTATACTTCGTATAGATAAAGATATACGTATTGCATGTATAAGAACATAAATATATATAAAACTGTATCATCGTTATACATAAATATACCACACATATACTTACATATACATTTAGCGGAGCATTGGATTTGTTAAAGAAGATCCAAAAGAGGATGTAGGTATATGAATAATTCAGCGGAGATGCGTGATGCCACATGCGAATGGATATTCTGAGTTCCCCCATCCCCTCATACTGTGTTGTTGTTGCTGCTCAATGCTCATGCTATGCTCAGTTAATGGAATAATATTCGTTTTCCTCTTTTGGAGGTCCTTTCTTTATATACGCTAAAGATTATGGAGGGACACGAACCTCACAAAAAGTATTCCGACATCGAATTTCGTGGATGTTATCATTATTTCTGCGTTTCACCCCAAAAAACTACCCCAACACTTCACTTGTTTCCTCTCGCGTCGAACATGCATAGTTTATTTGTAAATCATAACAATTGCCCACAGTCTGTGGTGGTGTGGACCCAGAGGTGGAGAGAAGGGAGGAGTACTTGAGTATAAGGTTGTTAGATTTGTATTGCCTTATGAATCTATTCCGCCGCGGCGCCACCGCGCCATCGCCTCCCTGACGATCCCTTAGAAAATCGTTGATACCAGCTCTGCGAGTAAGACTAAAACGGAATTCATCTGGATTTGTGAATTGAAAAGTTTTGTGATAGCAGCAACGCGCCGCGTGGCATTATTTTGAGTGGATATGAAGGTTTTAGGCACCACAATTCCAGTCAAGTCATATATAGGAATGGGCGACATGTGTGCATTTAGCTTGTCGAACACGAACTGACTAATGGCCAATACGTCAGCTAGAGCTTGCTAGAATGTACCTATAGGTACCTGTACAGTTACACCCACCCTACATATCCTCATAGAGCAACAAAACAATTTCTCACAGAATCGACTGGAAACCGACGACGACGGTAAAGGGAATCACCTAGTATATCCTGCACGTCCACCTCCGACAGTTTTTGCCCTTTGGTTAACGATATCGAAAAATGGGTTTTCAACCCCAAGGATATGATTCCCGGTCGCATATAGCATTCACATCTGGTTATTAAATTTTATAGATGAGTATCTATCACGCAAAAGGTGATGGTCCTGTGTGAAATTTGTGCGGTTTAGGAATTCGTACTCGTATTCGAAGAGTAGTTCGGGTGTTGAAAAATTGCAGCAATTAGAAGAGATTGAAAATGTGTGTGCAGCACACGAAGATATAGTTACGACATATGCAATGGTTTTTTTGAAAATATTACTTTCTGATAAAGAATGTTGAAGTTCATTTTCAATTAATTACACCAAAAATAATGACACGTCATTTGAGAAGGTGTATTTCACTATAATAGGAATCTATCTATTCAAAAATTGGAGTCTTGCTTTTGCATAAATATATCCACTAACAATTTAAAGATAGTGGGTTTAAACATTTTTAAAGGTTTAACACGAAAAAAATGTAGCGTATTTCAAATCGAAAATGATTGGAATTAGGTATTTTAAAATTGTAGGTGAAACTAGATTCATAATGAAGGTTGTCTTCACTCTAAGCTCACAAAAACCGCGTTAGCAGTGTTTGGGTTGAAGGTTTTCATTGTAAGTGAGAACATTGGGAAAATGTAACCACAACATTAATATAAAGTCAACTAAAAACGCCTCATAAAATTAACTTTCAAATTATCAAATTTCAAACAATGATTCAATATTCTTTCTCAAAAGAAGGCTAACATTTTCTCAATCCGAATTTCGCCTTAAAATTTTCCTCTTTGATCCGATTTTTAAAATATGTCCTTTAAAGTTAAAACTCACAATATCTAATTTTAATTAACATTAAAATGTATGATGATTTTGACAAGGACAAATCTTTTTTGTTCTAGATACAATTTAAATCATTTTAGTATCTTATTTAGTATCTCATTGGTTCTGAGTCTTGACTTGGTTTTATATGAAGTTTTGAGCAAACCTTGAGTTAAATAATTTCATAGTTTTGAATACATACGTCTTAGACTTAAGTTTTAGTGCTGAACTGAATCCAAACTTAGCAAATAGGGTCAAGTTTTAAGAATAACCGTATTTAACTTTATGCTTATATTTTTTAATATATTTCAAAAACTTGATGTAAAAGAATTTTTAAGAGAACAGATACGTAACAAGAACATAACCTGATTAAACACTGTTTTGCCATTTTTTGTTGAAAATCATTTTAGCATAAATGGTTTATGTTATCTTTCAGATTTTGTTGCCAGTTGAATTAATCCTAAGAAAATTAAAATTACCAACAATATTTTTCATACAAGGAAATAGTTTAGTTTTTTAGTTTTGTTAAATAGATTTTTAATCGAAAAATTTTGTTTTGCAATGCTCTATATTCAATACTGTCCAAGAGGTTTAAGTAAGTGACAGGAACACCAGCCCAGATATGCGAGTTATACTCAAGCTTTGGACGTATATAAATCTTGTAAATAACAGACAGATCAGAGGGAGAGAAAAACTTCTGGCATCGCCTTAGAAAACCCAAACATCTTGCGGCATTTTTGGAGACATCGCGTATGTGATCATTCCACAAAAGGTGGTTGGTGATACACATACCAAGAATATCGAGATGTTCAGTCTCCTTGATGCAAGTGCCATCCATGGATAATGGCAATGGGGTATATCTCGCTTTAACGATACAAGACAGCATTGGGTTTTCGAAGCATTAAATTCCACAGGGTTTTTTATTCCCCATTGTACAATGCAGTTTAGATCAGAATTTAATGAACTTATCATATTTTATCGTTGCAGTTTCACATTCGAAGGTGAAGGATGTGAGTCTGGAAGCGAAAATGAAAACCTAAGAGTGCTATCATCAGCGAAACAATGTATTGAATTGGAAATAGCAGACAGGAGATCATTTATAAAAATGAGAAAGAGTGTTGGAAATAAAACGAAGCCCTGGGGCACACCAGCATTTATTTTGTGGTTTTCAGACTTGAATCCATGCAATACAACTTGTATTGAACAATTCGACAGATAATTACTAATCCAATGAAGCAGGGATTGGTGAAAACCGAAAGCACGCATTTTCGATAAGAGACCCTGATGCGAATCCCTATCAAATGCTTTTGAAATATCAAGTGCAATAATCTTACTTTCTCCAAAGCGATGTAAAGATTTGCTCCACTGTTTGGTGAGATGAACCATGAGATCACCAGTGGACCTATAGGTACAAAAGCCGTATTGTCGGTCATTAAGAAGCTTTGGATCTACGAGATATTTCTTGAGCTTATAATTAATCAGCGTTTCCATGACCTTGAAAAGAAGGGATGTAGGTGCAATCGATCGGTAATTGGACGTTGAAGAAGATTCGCCTTTTTTGGGAATAGGCTGGACAAATGCGGTTTTCCAACTGCTCGGAACGAGACCTGAGGAGTAGGACATATAAAAAAGCTTAAGAAGCTTTGAAGAACACCTCTTCAGAACAATAGCGGGGATACCATCCGGACCAGCAGATTTATGAATGTTGAGTATAGGCGCAGTCATAACACTCACTGGCAGCTTTGAATTGGTGTTGAACTGCCTAACAAAGAGATTAGCTTTTTCTAAAGAGCTAACAAATTGAGTGTCATTGACAACGAGCGTAGGAACCGAGGAAGAGGAAGAGCTCCTCATATTTTTTACAAATGATCAAAAATGTGTACTGCCTTTGGGACATTGCTGTATTTTTTGCCGCAATTTTTGGTCATGTAAAAATTTGGTCCGTCGAATATGGACGTTGCAGGCCTTCCTGGCTTGCTTGAACTTATTCCGGTTTTTCTCAGTTGGATTGGCTTTAAATCAACGAAAACTTACTTTCTTAACCCTAATAACCTCTTTACAGCTCGCATCGATCCATTCGTTTTCCTCAGATCTGATGCTTTTAACCCTATTCGGGATAAAAGTTCTCATTCCCAAATGAATCAAACTTGAGATCATATCAGCGCTGGCGTCAACTTCCCTATCGAGAAAGCATAGAGAGCAGTTAAAGATCCTAAAATAATTGTTGAGACCGTTCCAGTTGGCTTTCTCGTATTGCCAAACGGTTCTCTTAGGAGCTCTTTCTTTAACTGGAGAGTTTTTAAACGAGAAATTTGCTGATGTCAGATGTGCCTAGTGAAGATAACACTAATAGTGTACTTACCAGGGTCAGAGGTAAGAAGCAAGTCAAGAGTGTTTTCTGCTCGACCTACTACGTCTGATATTCGAGTGGGCTCGTTGACCAGGTTGTTAGGTTTTAATTTTTTGTAGACAAAATGTCAATAAGATTTTTCTCAAAATTTTACTGACTGTTGACAACAATATTTTTTAAAAGAAAAAAGTAGGTTAAATCCAATATCTCAAAGTTTGGAAAGATATTTGAGTCGAAGATCAATTTTTACCAACTTTTATTAATTTTTTTGTTTAGGATTTTATTTTTTGTGAAAAAAACTGTCAATTCGATTTTTCTCAAATTTTTTAAAAGTAGTTTAAAGCCAATATCTCAAAGTTTTGCAAAAAGATATTTGATCCGAAAATCATTTTTTCCCAACTTTTATTATTTTGTTTGTTGAGGTTTTCATTCTTTATAAAAAACTGTCATTTCGATTTTTCTAAAAACTTTTCAGAATGTTGAAAACAATATTTCTTATAAGGTAAAATTAGTTGGAAGCCATAATGGCAAAGTTTTAAAAAGACATTTAAATTGAAATTCAATTTTTACCAACTTTGGGTAATGTTTTTTTTTAGGTTTTTCTTTTTTATTTTTCTTAAAATTTTACCAAATGTTAAAACTTTCTTTTTTTCGTAGCACAAAATTGTTTTGGAGATAAAATCATTTTGTATTCGTAAAATTTTCGAGGTGACATATTTTTTTTCAGTTCTTTTGATCTATAAAAAACCGTTTATTGGATTTTTTTTCAAACAAATATGCTTGGAACCACGTTAAAATATAATATACAAAATTGAATTCAAGTCTCTAGAGTTTTTGGTTAGTAAGATATTTAGGGTTAACCAACATTTTTGCCTTTTTTTAAACTTGATTTGGTAAAAGCAAGCCCTATCTGCATCTTTCTGCCTTATTATCTGTATAACAAAGACGATATCTCTTCTGGTTCTTTAGCTATGGACGACGAAAAAACGTCACAAACGTACGGACGTACACACACAGGCACATACATCTTTCTAAAAATCCTTTATTTCGACTCTAGGGACCTTGAAACGTCGAGAAATGTAAAAATTTTCAGTTTGACAAATCGGACCAAATATAGAGAGGAATTATGGATTTGAAAATCATGGATCTTATTGAAAAAAAGCTACTTCCTTAATTTAGATACGAGTATCCTAACATGTACGTTTTTTCTCAAATTTTAAAAAGTGATATCTCAAAAACTTGATGTAATACATTTATTTTAAAGACGGATTTGAATTAAGGCCATCAAACCCTACCTTAAAAGTGCAATTTTATTGCCTGTGAGAAAAATTTGGCGATGAGTGTAATATGGATTTAAAAGATAAGAATAAATTTATTTGTACATTTTTATCTTCATGATTTCAAATATTTGTATATTCTGTATGAAAAACAATACGTAAAGGATTTAAAAAGTAAAAAGAATCGGTTGAAAAATCAACCGATCTGAAATCATAAGACTTTATTTTTGGTTATCTTGTGTTTCCTATCATTTCAATATCAATTCGCAGCTTAAAAAGCTTTATTCTGTTGTTAATGTCCTTATTTCTATAACAAGAATTCTTACTCTTACTGTCGAAAGATTTTTGCTGTAAATCTTCCATCGAAATCCCTTTCGAATCCACCAACCAACAAAACACCCCTTATGCAATACCAATACTGATGCGAATGCGATCCTATTTAACCTACAACCATTTCTCTTCGGAATATCTCACGAAATCCTTGAACAGTAGCTCCTGTCAAATATAAAAGCCAAAAATTAAATGTTACACTGGTAACGCTTTGCCTTAGCATCAGTGTATTGTATATGGTGTACGAGTATAACTGTTTCAAGCGTTATTTTCACTCCGATAACCCTAAACAAAAAAAGCAAACAAAAAACGAGGGTAGGTGGTTGGTACTCCGTTTTCGCAATTTCCAGTCAATACAAATGTGTTTGCCAAATCGGTTCGGATGCTGTTTTTATTGTTCGATAATAGTTCACACCATCATCGCACTAGGGATAACGGGTTACAAATTTATTTCATTTTATTGTTCGTAACGGTGCTGTTGTGGTTTAAATAAATGCGGTTTTGTTGGCTTTGGCGTTAGTTAAATCCTGGTTCCTGGTTGTTGGGTCTGGTGCTGTGTGAACACACATGATAGGGTATACCTAACTCGTTTCTATAGTTTGTTTGCATTTTTTTTTGGATCTTGTCGCATTTACGCCTTTGAGAGTGGTTCTGGCAAAAATACGGTTTGTTATAGGTGTATTGAAAAAATTCTCTCCATTTGTGAATTGTGGGTGCATTGGCATTGTTATCATGCAATTATGCCATGTTCATAGGGAGATGTGTGTAAATGGCCGGAAATTCATTGTGGCTTTTTGTTAGAAATAAAAATGGTGTGCGTTGCGTATGTATATGGCAGTTCAATTGGGTATAGGCAATGGCAACAGTGGTTACTTTCATTGGTCCTTTGGCTAGCTGTCAATACTGATACTGGGTTGGTGTATGCTTTTGGCTTCAACATTTAATCCCCAAATTTTCCCATCCCATCGTCGAGGTATTTAGTTACTCGTGTAGTGTGGCTCCAGTGTCGACTTCAATGCTTATACATATACTTTTTCAACCATCAGAGTTTGCATTAATCGCATTGAAAGAGCTCGAAACTTTTAAATTCAAATGAAAATCCAACGCAGAGACAGAGACAGTAAAAAAAATAAAAGAATTATATAAAAAGACAATGCTTTAGTTATGTACAGAGACCGGAAATGCGAAAACCTTGTTTGATATCCGTTGGAAGTACTTTTATACGAGTTTAGGGAGTGGTCTGCATTGTAAGCTGGCACCGTACCCACTGTATATATTTTGCCTCAGATTTAGAATCCTCTGCCATAATATTGCTATTATAAGGACGACTTTATAGCCACCTATATATACATACGTAATACTAGGTTAGGTATTCTGTGTTTTTCTTTAGATATAATGTTGTAAAATCGGAAACGAGTAGGAGGAGACGAATTTACTAAGTATACATATACATTTATATAAAGTTCACTTGTGATTGTCAACTGCAACACGATATTAAAGCGTGTAGAGGGTAAGAGATTGCAATTAAATTCTGGTTGAACATTTATCCCTTAAAAGGCAACATAGCCTGCCAGAGTGGTTAGGATTACAGATGTTCACTTTACTTGATACAAATGAAATGAAGAGAGACCATTATGTCCATGTTTTGATTTTTGATATTTTATTCTTTTTAATTATTTTAAGTTATAGAGTTTAAAAAGAGTGAAGTTTAAATAAAACAACTTTTGAGTACTGTTCAAAACTAAATAAAAAACATATTAGCAGAAATTTCCTTAATATATTTATTGTTTTTTAAGAACTCTTAGAAACTGTTTAAAATCTTACACTCAATGTTTTTATAAATGACCAGAAACCAAAACAGAAAATATTTGACAGAAAACAAATTTAAAATCAAGTGTTATATCCGATATCCGAGAGAGCACTCGTGACGTGATGGTAAGTGTGTAGGGCTGTAATGTCAGAGGTCTTGGGATCAATCTTTCTTTCTGTGAAATCTAAAGTTTTTTTTTACGTTTACTGTCCCTTTCGAGGAATTGACAAATGCTCCAAGAGTAATTCTTGTCGTGAAAAGTGCTTTCTCAATTAAACCGTTCAGATTTGGCTTAAAACTGTAGGTCCCTCCATCCCTGACAGTATTACTCGGACACAGGAATGGTTGACTCTTTGATTTTGATAATGTAACCTAAAGTTGAAGTTTTAACGAAAACAAATGATGTTTCTGAAATGATTTCAATATTTTCGGAGGTAGAAATGGCGATCACACGGCAACCTAGCCTGAGAACCAATTAGCGCTGTATTGCGCCGTTTTGATACAATAATTTCGGAACTTTAATAAATTATCTACAGAATTCAATAACAGTCCTTTTGGAAACAAGTATTAGCATAGTCAGCAGCGTAATGGGGCTTCATCATTATTCCGATAGATTGCAATCGAAATATTCAAACTAAGTTATATATTTGTGGAAGAAGGTTTGGGCAATCAATCAAGGTTAAAAGTCGACACTCGACAGAAGCTACCTGCAGAAAAATGAAATACATATTTTCATATATTGAATTTATGAAATTCAAGGTCGTTCCATTTATGTACTAACCACCATTGGCCTTGACGTATATTTTTGGCAATTATTAGCTTTGCCTGCAGCGCAGCAAAGTATAGCCATAGTGTTGAACGAATTTCATTCTTCAATATTTACAAACAATCCGAACTCAGAACACACTTCGTTGGGTTTAAATTTAATTGCACACCAAACAGAGCGAAGGCTAAATGTAAACAATTCGACTTTTTGCTATTTTATCAGTACATATTTTGTGAACTCTGTTTGTTCAATCGTTAACGAGGGACAATAAAATCATTGATAGAGATGTGTAAAACGTCAAACAAACAGTCCTATTTCCCGTCTTCAACAAATATTATTTGATTTCCTATACCTTACCTATACCCACCTCAACTACTCATATAGGTCAATCTCTGTTTTGTGAGAAGGGACATTTTTGCCAACTCAACCATTCATCCGCATTTTTTCCTTTTTCAAAAAAAAAAACAAAAAAACAACTAAAATTAATTTTATTTAATTAATTTGAAGTGTCCCTCAACATGTGTGTGCTTATTTAAGAGAAAAATTAAATAAAAACCGGTCCCTTGGGCTAAATGAATTCTGTAAACAAAAATTAAGCACACACAAAAAAAGGAACATTTTCTGACTAAACGGAAAAAATTGTCTTCTCATTCCAAAGGTGGCCAAACGAACTGACAATGACAAACAACGTTTGATATCAATTGAAATGGCAAGCACGTATCACTTGGTAGCCCACTGTCTCTTCCCACGATCCAACCATTTCCGTTCCATGCCTCTAACACCGACATCGCTTCGCCTTCACCAGCTTCATCGGCCAGTAGTAGAAGAAGCTAAAGCAGCAGGAGCACAGCACCCTCCAAGGGGTTAGCAAATCTTTTAATGTAATATGTCCTTTCCCGTTGTCTCGTAATTTAGCCCCAAAGCGAAGATGTGCTCGTCGTCGTCGTGCTCGTGTTCCTGTGTGCGTTGCGGACAGTTGCTTCTTTTTTTGTCCACCCTTGTCATGGAGGCAAACATACGTGGTGTACCGGTGAAAGCTCCACGTCAAGCGGAATGTCACTCAGCCAACTTGAACCTGGGCAGAGGTGGAATCACAGAGAATATCTATACACAGCAAAAATAGGAAAAAAGGACACAAAAAAAAAAGAGACACCCAATCCCTCCTAAAGCGTGACATGCATATATACATTTTTCGACTACTACGTCCAGCACATCCATCAACGAGTCTATAAATATATGAGCTCCGGAGAGTTGGAAATTAGATTGAAATTGATACCTGTCCTGGCAGGGGTTGTCTACATTGTCACCGCTTCTGTCGACGAGCAGTATTCAAGGGAACATAGAAAATCGACGAATCCTCTAAAGATTCATGGCTTTCGTGAACTGTAAATAACTTAAGTGTGACGTGGCCAAAGCCAGTTTTCGCCGCCGCCGGAAGTATCATGGAGAGAATATGGGCGGAACGAACTGTGGTGCTGGCTGGGTAGAATGGGATGACTATGATCAAATACTCACATCTAAGCCACTAACTCCCCAAACCAATCAAGTAAACATTTGAAAAGCTTCCATCGCCATCGCTATGGCAAATCCTCGCATTTTTCTTACCTCACCCTCTTGTGTCGTCCCGGGTGCCCTTGCTGGTTCTAATGCTTTATTAAAATTTATAGCCCCGCACAGCCTTCATGAATACATAATGGACCAAGAATCGCGGGCTATATGCTTTGGTATAGATAGAATATTGCAGAATACCGTACGTTTGTATGTAGAGGCCGCACGACATCAACTACTTTTAGCAAATTCTTACGGACCAATATGTATATTAACATGAGAATATATAGGCCAAGCGCGTGTGAGTTATAAACCTAATTTTTTCTTCTACTTTATACGCCACGCCATGTTGTAGAAGTATATATGCATATACAATCAAACAACTGCAGTTCATTTTAATTCCAGCAATTTCCGGATTAGGCGCTATCTTTTATCCTCTATTGAATGTTGCTCTCTATTTTCATTGATGTAATTCATATCTTCGCTTAAGCCTGGAAAAATACATTTTCCATTCACAGTCCGATATTTGAAAGCGAATGCCGAATGGAAAATGATAGAAAAAGAAAATACCAAGCCGAAACTACAAAAGTCGCAGATTCTTGCTTCTAAAGTTCAATTATCTGGGGACTATATTTTTGTAAAACTATGAATTCTCATAGTTTTACAGTTTTAAAGTTCGAAATGTAGAGTTTTTCAGTAAGAGAGGATAAGTTTTGAATTGCCTGCTATTTGGAAATCATTTCAAAAGCTAAAACTAAGCCTTTTTCGAAAATTGGTACTAACATTTTTTTTTAAATTTACTTCCGTACATTTATTATTTAAAACTGTACGTCTTTATGTGGCAAAGAGGTGCCCATAAAACTAGTCGACGAATTGAAGTTGTTTTTTTTTGTACCACAATTAAAACAATACTTCTAAAAATGACTAAGATTTCTCGCTTTTAAATTTTTTAAAATGCTAAGAACAACCAAAAACGAGATTTTTAAGGCCAAGTTAGAACTTAAGCTATCCCTTAACAATAAATTGTATTACGATTTTTCAAAGTCCAACACCTTCTGTTTCAGTTACAATTTAAAACGTTTAAGTACCTTATTTAGTTCCTATAGATTCTCATTAGCTATGAGTCTTGCTTTGATTCTAAATAAAGTTTTTAGAAAACCTTGAATTTGAATTTTCATAGTTTTCAAAAATAGGTTTTGAACTTAATTGTTAGTGATAATTTCGAATCCAACCTTTATTATGACTATTTGCTAGTTTTATAAATTTTCGTTTTCAACATTATTAATTATTTTTAACTTTCCATAGAAAGTTATTGTAATCGGGCTGATTTTTCGAATTGAAAATGTTGACATTTCTCGACCTTTCACGATCCTTAGAGTCGAAGATAAAGATTTTAATAGAAATTTCTGTGCTGCGTGATATTGATTTTTATTATTTTTTGTTACCTCGAATATTTTACAAACAAAGATAATTTGATCTCCAAAATAATTTTTTACAACGAAAAACACTATTTTTAAATTTTGGTGAAGTTTTGAGAAAAATCGAATACAAAAATTTTAATAAAAAGTTGGTAAAAATTGATTTTCGACTCAAATATCTTTTCAAAAAGTTCAGTAAATGGCTTTAAACTAATTTGATTTTAAAAGAAATATTGTTTTCAACATTCAGTAACGTGTTAAGAATACCTAAACTGACGGTTTTTTTTACAAAAAAATAAAAACCTAAAAAAAAAACACAAAAACTTGGTAAAAATTTACTTTCAACTCGCATATTTTTTTTTACAATAAACGGGCACTCAAGGGGTTATTAATACCCTTAACATGTTTATAGTTAAAACTCAGTGCGAGCGTTAGAAAAATAGGGAAGGATTAAAGAAGAGATACCGATGCACATTAGTCTTAAAGTTTTGAATATTATAAGGATAGGGAAAAACAGAGCTGGGTAAAGCATTCCGCATTCTCGATGTGCGGTTAAAAAAAGAATCTCTATACTTGACCGTATGTCCGAAATTGAGCTCAAGCTTAAACCGATGTGCATTCCTAGAAATACGATTATTACCGCTAAATTGTTTTAGGGGGGAATGCAACTGGCTAATTCGATAGAACACTGTTTATAAAAATATCGGTAGAACAACGAAAGGCATGAAACATTGCGGTTGTGTTCAACTGACGTAATTGTTTCGGTTATAGTTCTATCGCCTATCATTTTCAAAGCTCTTTTTTGGATCCTGTCCAAAATACATAAACTTGTTTTAGGGGCACCTGCCCAAATATGCTAGTTATATTCCAAGTTTTGGACGAATGAAGGCTTTGTAAATTACAGACAAATCAGAAGGGGTGAAAAATTTCTTGCACCGTCGGAGAAATCCTAAGCATCTAGCAGCATTTTTTGCAATATCGAATGTGTGATCATTCCATAAGAGGTGATCTGTGATATTCATACCGAGCATTGAAAGTTGATTAGTTTCCTCGATGCAAGTGCCGCTCATGGATATCGGCATGGAGGGTGGGTTACGCTTTAACGACAGGAGACAGCATTGAGTTTTCAAAGCATTAAATTCTACACGGTTTTTGATTCCCCATTGTACAATGCTGTGGAGATCAGAATTTAATGAGCTTATCATACGCTGCCGTTGAAGTTTCACATCTGAAGGACAAGGATGAGAATCTAAAAACGAATATGAAAAGCTGAGGTTACTGTCATCAGTGAAACAATTAAGTGGGTTAGAAGTTTCAGACAAAAGATCAATTTTAAAAATAAGGAAGAACGTCGGAGACAAAACGGAGCCCTGGGGCACACCAGCGTTTATTTTGTGAATATCAGATTTGAACCCGTCCAATACTACTTGAATTGAACGGTCCGAAAGGTAGTTTCCATTCCAACAAAGAAGAGATTTATCAATACCAAAAGCAAACATTTTTGACAAGAGAGCTTGGTGCCAAACTCTATCAAAACTTTCTCCAAAACGGTGTAAAGATTTGTTCTACTGTTCGGTGAGATCACCAGTGGACCTATTGCTACGAAAGCCATACTGCAGGTCATTAAGAAGGTTCCGTTCTTCAAGATATTTCTTAAGCTGATAATTAATCAGCGTTTCCATGACCTTGGAAAGAAGCGTTAGAGGGAGAGGATGATTCGCTTTTTTTAGGGACAGGCTGTACAAATGCTGTTTTCCATCTGTTTGGAAAGAGACCTGTAGAGTAGGAAAGTTGGAAAAGCTTACGCAGTGGTTTTGCCAGCGTTGAAGAACACCTCTTCAGAACAATAGGGGGAATACTATCCGGGCCAGCAGATCTTTTCAAAATATTTAAAAATATTTGCTTCAAACTATTTTTCTCTTACAGAAAATATTGTTTTCGGCATTCAGTAAATTTTTATAAAAATCAAACAGTCAGTTTTTTTTATACAAAATTTAGATCTATAAAAAATGGATTTTCGAATAAAAATCTCGCGAACTTAAATAGATTTTAAAATCAAACTATTTCATCATATGCAAACATTTTAAAATTTGTTAGAATAATTCAACTCACAACCTTTTTAACCAAACACAAAAACCTACAAACGTTTTAAGCAAGACAAATCGGCAGACGGGATGAGAAGTCATCAGTGTGGGTCGCATCCCAGCCTGATACTTGATATAATAGAACTTTTAGACAACTGATTGTTTACCGAACACAACTTACTTCCAAGCTTCTTTCTGTTGAAAACCGTGTTAGCAGAAACGGCTTAGAATGTCTTAAACATTTTTGTAAAACTGCTGAAATCTAACAATTTATTAAGATTTTTCGAAAATCATATAAGAAAATATAATTATTTCAACTTCGATTTGAAGAAAGGAATTATTGATTTTTAAAACTATCACGGATTTTAGTGAAAAAAACTTACTTCAAAGGTCTTATATATGTGCCGCATTTCGAATTTTAAGTAATATATCAAAAACCTGATTAGAAACATTAATTTTGAAGTCGGATTTGAGTTAAGGTTACCAAAAGCCATTATAAAAGCGCAATTTGATTGGCATGAAAAAAACCTTGACAACCAGTGAATTGAAAATATTGTGTCTTATAATGTATTTACAAAATGCTCCACAATGAATTCAAGATCTAAAAGGTGGGAATTCGTGCTTAAATTAAAATTTTGCTAAAACCGGGAACTTGAACTTGTGTAGCAAAAGTTTTTTTTTTATTGATACAATACTTATGCCTTGCACTATTTCAAAAATCCATCGCCTTCAGTATGCATAACTAAACCCAAAACAGAGTCAACCAAATCACAAATTCAAAGGGTATGAAGGTGGACAACTCAAATAATAATAACTGTCAGCGAAGTTTGTTATACCCAAATTGTAAGCAACCCGTACTCACAGTCGTATCATAGGTTCTATTTCACCTGTGCTATGTTGTGCATGTCAGGCGTGGGGGTTTACTTTTTTTTTTTAAATTTGTATCTCCAACGAAAAATATAAAAAAAAACAAAAAATTGGCAAAGTTTTCGATTCAATTTGTTTTAAAGGATCTTTTGACATAAAAGCGGTGCGGTCGGAGTAGCAGTGGCGAAGAACGACGACGGGTATTTTTGTCGTCATACCCAGTTGGCTTTGCAATCAGCCATGATGGCGACGAGGAGCGGCGGAATTTTTGTTCATCATCGTCGTCGTTGTCAAAAAACTCCCACACATATTTATATTGGATACCTGGGGTTTAGGTAAGGCAGCAGGGATATCCAAGCGAAACATGTTGACTTCTTTTTCGACCATGCATCAGTAGAAGTTGAATTTGAACTTTAGTTTTTGTGTGAGTGTGTATTTTATATATTTGTATGTTATATTCATAAAGTTGGCCGGATCCGGATGGAAAGTATTTTTTTTTGTTAAACTTATTGGGTTGCCTACCTGTTGGATGTTAATCTTAAGAACTGGGGAGTAGGTATATCTTATTTTGTTTGCTCTGTTTCCTTGGTGATATTTTTTATGGAAATATCCTGGACGATTTTATGAGAAGTGAGTCCAAAGGACTTAGGATGAGGATGGTGTTTATCTAGCTATATATATTTGCATATAGGTACTTTTTGGATACATATTTGCTTTTAGTTTATTTTTTTCTTTTTCTTTTATTACGAGCTTAAAATTTTTATAAAATATCAGCTTTGTGAAAAAATAAGTGGTTTATCAGCATAAGAATGTCAGCTTTTGTCAAGATTTATAATTTATAAAGTTATTGAAGATATGTTAAGAGGGTACGGGTGGTTGGAAATGTAAATATAGGATAAAGTTTGAGCAGCTGTTCTGATTAAGATGTTTTTTATTAGTACTTTTTAACTTTAATGATAATGAGAATCCGACAGCGGGGACTATTAAGGTTTAAAATAATATTTAGAAAATAAAGTCATTAAATTCAAATTCCTAGGCGTTTTAAAAGCATAATTTATGACGTACGATTTTTACCAAAAATATGTGAAATACAATTACATTGGATAAATAGTAGTGGCCTTGAGTGCGATTACATTTATATATCTAGAAAATAAATAAAAAACAAATAGTTAGTTTATATGTAAAGACTTTTTTAATGTAAAAATTTCAAAAACTATAAATAAGATTCAATTTTAGAACTAGTTCTTTTTTATTTTATGAATTTGATGCAGTTCATCCATACTCAATTCAATCGAAACATGTTTTGTTCAAGAGAGTTTAAAGTGGGTTTAATGGAAACCGATAATGAAACAGCGCAAGTATACAAAATTTAAACATTGTCTAAAAATGAAAATTCTGGAAAAAATAAGCTTTTAAAAACTCAATAACTCATTCTTGGAATTCTGTTTTCAAAAGAATACTATCAAAGTAAAGTTAATGCTAAGTACATCTATAAACTTTCTATTTCTGTAAACAGGTTGTGTTATGACTTAAGCAACAACCAAAACTCAAGTCCTTAGAATTTTTATATTTTGTTATCTATAAAGTATAAGTTACTTAAAGAGGCCGGGTGGTGAAAATTGTTTTATTAGAAAATACGGGGAGACAAACCGTCATAACAAAACCCGCATAAAAGTCATGTCTTTATTGCCTTGTTATGACTTTATGATGTTTATGAAGCCTAGATCAATTCTAGTTACGTAGCGACTTTGACTGGGTCGACGTAGCAATTACTGTCTTTTCTTCTTTAACTAGAAGTTGTCGAGATTTGTCTTTCATCATAGTTGATGATGATGTTAACCTTTAGCTTCGTCTATCGTCTGAATTCCATTAAGAACAAAGCGGAAGTGTGGTTGGGATAGGAATACTTTCATTTTGTTTCAGTGAATATCAAGCAAAAAATAAAATAAACAAAAACTTTATCCATAGACAAAAAGCTATGATATCTTAATGCAAAACTGTCCTTCATCGCAATGACTGAGCTAAAGATTGCGATACTGAAAGTCTGAGTGCCAATGAAAGTTACATACCTAAATGTACCCACCTACTTATATATATTTATATATCTAGCTACCAGGATTTTATTACAGCCAGGATATGACTTTTCTTTTTGAATTCAACTTCAAGTCCTTAAACTCTCTTTACTGACTGACTTTGACTTGAGTTGGAGCGTAAACTGAAGTTTGCGTAGTAAATTCGCGTACTCAAAAAGAAAGTAAGTTAAAACTAGGTCATGCGTTAATGGTGAAAATACACATATTTATAGATGTATAGGAATGTATATATATGTAGAATAGTTGAATCGAAGGAGTCTTTTTGATTCACATTACACATTCACATGCTTTTTTTCTTAACTATACAGAATTGTGTAATTATACATCAGAACGATATGAAGAGAAAATGATTTTTCATATATGTACCTACACTCATGAGGATGCACGTCTTATTTAAGTTTCGTATTTTGTTATATGAACACCTAACGGTACTCGTACATATCATCAGTTGGAAGAACAACGTTAACGTTATATAACTTAATTTAACTTTGCACACTGACGAGATTATTTCTTTAATTTACATTTTCGTTCCTTGTATTTTTCTTACATCTTTTGAGTGTCAACTTTATTTTTGAATAATTATTCTTTAAAAACTTTAAAGTGTTTGCACAGATTAATAATATTTCAGCTCTTGATTCAAAGTTTTAAAAATATATGAAATTAACTTTGTTTTTCTTAAAACTACATAAGCATTTTCTTTAAACTGATTCTTGGCTTCAAAATAAAGTTATTTAAAATTGGATGAATTAAATATTCGTTTTTGTAAGGGATTTAAAAATATACATATGTTCAAAGTCGAAGATAATTTTATTTTCAGGAAAACCCGTCTCCTTAAAGTTCAGGATAAAACACAAGAAAAGATTTATGGTAAGTTAAGTTTCTTATAAAATAAATTTACACTATATAACTAAGGGTAACCGCATAAATCATTTGATGATTTCCTTGAAATCGTTTAAATCGTTTTTAAAGAAAGTAGGAAGAGTAAGGAAAGCTCGAATCGGAATTTTATTTACTTTTTACTTTGTACCTAAAAATAAAACAAAATTTTAATAATTTTAACTTAGTCGTAAAAACATTTTTAAGGAATCAAAAAACATGTGATAATTTTATTTACAGAGCTTGTTTCTAAAACTCTTAGCACCAGTTTCATTGTAGAAGTTTAAACTTCAATTAATCAATTTATTCGGTTTCACACTTTCGTTTAAACCTAGAACTGAGTTCATTCTGTAGTTTAAGTTAAACGCCAATATTCTGCCGTTTAACCTCAGTGCAACGTTCAGGCACTACAACAGTTGTCAGAACAGCTGCCATTTTGATATCAAATATTGAATTAATGTATGATGGTGATTTATCCTATTTTCAATAAATATTAATAAAAAGTATATTGTTATTTTAAAATGTCGAGTTCGGAAAAATATATTGAAGATATTAGTGATGAGGAATACTTCATTTTAGTTGCGAATGTGAGAAGAGAAAAACGCATTCAATTCAGACCAAATCATTTCAATTATTATTGGGACGATATAGAATTCTTCGATATTGTTTTGGAGAAAATCCGATCCCAATTTGAAAATTCAACTAAATGGTAAGAAAAAATATAATAATATTGTGTAATGATAAAATTTAAAATGTTTAATTTGCAGGAACCATTCAATATCTGCCGAAACCAAGCTTTGATTAACCTTGCGCTTGTATGCCAGTGGATCACTCTTCATAACTGCGGGAGACTTTTGTTGTGTTTCTAAAGCATCTGCTACCAGAATTTGTAAGATAGCCTCTCATCACATTATAATATAAAGTTCCCGGTGACACCTAAGGAATAGTTTGAAGTTGTAAATGGATTTAACCAATTTGCAAGGTTTCTTCGAATTATAGCTGCTTTAGATTGTACACAATTACAGATTCAGTCCCCAGGTAATATTAAAACATGAACACATTTGTTAATGTACTTACTATGTACATGTGCACAAACTTTATTAGGAGGTGCGAATGGCGAAATATTTCGGAATCGAAATGGCTATTTTTCTTTCAACGTGAAGACCATGTTTGACTCAAACTTAAAAATAATGGACATCGTTGCAAGGTGGCCTGGATCGAATCATGATTCCACAATTTTTAATAATTCTAGAATCTGTGCTAGATTTGAAAATGGAGATTTAGGAAACCATCTTATAGTTGCTGACAGTGGCTACCAATGCAGGCGCTATATTTTTGTAATTGTAATTGTAACAATTCTCAAGAAATATTGTAAAACGAATCTCAGATAAGAACAAGAAATTGTGTTGAACGCTCGTATGGAGTATGGAAAAGAAGGTTTCCTATATTATCAACAGGAATAAAAGTAAAACTAACAACAATTTAAAGCATCATTGTTGCAACAGCTGTTCTGCACAACATTTGCTGTATAAATAACGAAGCTGTTCCTCCAGCGGCGGAAAATTCAATTAATGAAGCAATGAATAATGGCTATGATAGTAAAAGAACTTTGAACTCTCAGAATGAAAATACATCTGTGCGAAGTTCGCTTGTTAAGGACTATTTCCGAAGTCTTTTAGATTAATAAGATACGATTTTTTTCATTTTAACAAATATCAAATTTATTGAAAAAAAAAGAAAAACAAAACACTGAACCTCATTATAAAAAAAATAGGAAAACGCAAACAATTGTAGCTTTAACTAAAATACATTAAAATAAATAATAATAACTAAAAATTAATGTTTGACCCATTCAATGCATCCTCAAAACTTCTTTTTTAATTTTTTCCAATTCAGCATCCAAAATAAGCATTTTTTTCTAGTGCACTTCCTTTATGTGCACAATTTCTAGAGCTTGTTTTTCCTGTTGCTGTCTCGCTAACTTGCATTTTTCTTCAGCTAGGTCCTGCCACGTATCGACAGTTAAATTTTTTTTCCGAGCAGTAAGAATTGTGGATTTTCTTGAAGCAGATATGTTTTTAGTTTTGGCTTCGTTTGTCAAATTTACTGAACCCGTGCGCTGGTTTTCTTTCCTTTCGGGCTGCTGAAAAGTTGTTGCTTCTTTTTTTGTTACTATTTCCATTTTAATTTTTATTTTTTCGTTTAAGCGCACAGAAATCACAACTCACAACGGTACTTTAAAACAATACAAATTTCACCGATTGTCAACAAAACTTAAAATATCTGTTGCTGTTGCTGAAACTAGAGGAGTTAAACTTCAAATTTAAACTTCCGCCTTGAAATTGGGTATTAATGAAACTGTTTCTAGAAAAAAACAAACATTTTTAGCCTTCGTTATAAGAAAAAAAAGGGACTAGGATGCGACCCACACTGATAACTTTCTATCCCGTCTGTCGATTTGTCTTGCTAAAAAGTCTGTACGTTTTCGTGTTTTGTTAAAAAAAAGTTGTCCGTTAAATAATTCTAAAAAAAAAAATTGAAATTACCAAAAATATTTTGCGTAGGATGAAACAGTTTGATTTGAAAATCTAAATAACGAAAATTCGTTAACGAGATTTTTAGTCAAAAACCAATTTTACCAATTTTAACAATTTTACCAATTTTATAAGCGTTTTTTTTTTTAAAGTTTTTGTTTCTTATTTAAACAAATACAAATTCGAAGAATTAAATTAATTTGAAGTCTATACCTTCTATTATTCACAAGATATTAATAATCGATGTATGAAAAAACTGACAATTGGATTTTTATAAAATATTTACTTAATGTCTGTAAAATCAACATAATTTAAAGCCAATATTTTTAAATTTTGAAAAGATGTTTGAGTCGAAAGTAAATTTTTACAAAGTTTTAATATTGTTTTGTTTAGATTTTTATTTGTTGTAAAAATAAAAAATCACCTCGAGTTTTCTCAAAATTTGACTGAATGTTGAAAACAATATTTTTTATATCATAAAATTAGTTGGAAGAAGTCGAAAAAAACAGTTAATTGGGTTTTTTTCCAAAAATATACTAGTTTGGTATCTTTCAATATATAATTGAAAGTTTAATTCAAGTAGCTAGCATTGGTTCGTGAGATATTTTCGGATAACCATTTTCACCTGTTTTTTAAATTGCTATGCCAGAAAAAACACCGACTCGATTTTCATGAGAGCTTTTCTGCATTATTATATGTATAACAAAATGTGTTTGCAGTCGATATCTCTAATGGTTCTTGAGCTATGTACGACGAAAAAAACTTCCCGAACGTTCGGACGTACGTACGAACGTTAACACGCACGCACAGAAATCTCTCTAAATATCTTTTATTTCGAATTTATTTTAATTATATTAAAATATACAATGAACATTTTAAAAAAATTCGAACGGATCGGTACCCTTAAAATTTTGCTGATGATACTTTTTAAAATCCTTATTAAGAAAGAAGCTGCGAACCACACTAATAACTTAACATCTGTGACAGTCTGTCAATTTTTCCAAAAAATTTAAGAAAATGTTAATAACAACAAATTTTGAAGTCAATATCTTTCTTTTTTCTCATTTTACTTATCAGTTTTTTGTTATTTTTGTAGATTTTCGTGTTTTGTGGAAAAAGTTGTTACTTGAATTTTTATAAAAACTCAAATAAAATATTTTGCATATGTTAAATAAGTCTGGTTTTGGTATTTGTTTACAAGATCTTTAGTCGAAAACGATTTGTTATTAGCTTTAGTAACATTTTTTGAAAGTTTTTCTTTCTTATATAAAAAAATACGAATTGGATTTTACTAAGACATTCATCTTACGTTTCGACAAGAGTTAGCACAGATTGATATAATTTTGAAGTACTTTTATTTGTATACGAGATATCGAGTATCGAACTTTAATTTTTAGCACATTTGTGTAGTATTCTTAGTAGATTTTAAGTTGTATGCAAAAAAACTGATGGTTGGATTGTTGTACAAAATTAACTAAATGTTGAAAACAATATTTCTACTAAATTAAGATTTGGTTGAAGCCAATATCTTTAAATTTTGGGAAGATATTGGAGTCGAAATTAATGTTTAGTTACTTTAGTAAATTTTTTTTTTCATTATTTGAAAAAGACCGTTTCTTCAATTTTTATCAAAACTTTACCAGATGTCAAAAATATTACTCTTCGTTGCTAACTTCACGAACATGAATAATGTTTAATGAGGTACGAGGTCAGAATCAAATTGTTTTTAAATCGCTATTTTTAAAACCCAAAAACGAAACTACTTTTCGTATATTTGATTGATTTTAATCAAGCAAGTCTAAATTTATCTTAATCAGAAAAAAATCATTTTCCGATACTATAGTTAGATTCACCATCTTTTTTAGTACGACGAATGAAATCGGTAATTTATGAATCGCCTACTTCCCGTTTAACTTATCTTCTAAGGTCCTTGAAACCAATGAAAAATGTTGGTGTTATAAATCTGACAAAATGATATGATATCGCACTGAAAAACAAACTAATCGATTTACATATTTACACAATTTTTTTATTTATTAATCCATTTTGAACGTTTTTTGTAATGTTGAAGTCTTATAATAAATTATGTCATAATATTTGTTTTATGAATGCCTTTTTTAAATCATTTCAAATATGATTTTGCATTTATATAGTAGTTTAAATATTTAACGAAAAATTATTGCTATTTTTACGCTATACATACATAAAAAAGTAATTTATATTCACATTAAAATTATTATCATTCTGTGGTCAATATACAAAAAGGACTAATTATTACATTGCTGGCGATCAATCATACAAAATAAATTTCTACTTCAATATTAACTTTGCGTGTTGTTAAGATTTTTGTTTTAATTTATTTCTCTGTTTTTTTTTTTCATAATCCATACCAATAAATTGTTAGCCAGGGCGATTGGGTAAAAGTATATGTTTATGGTATGCGTGTTGTGATTACGGCAATCAAAACAAACCAGCAAGTAAAAAAAAAATAGTGGGCAATAATAATAATAAATACCTAATGTGCGTGCATAATTAGGGAGGTTTGGATTAATTTTACAAATGCATGAGACCTTTCAATAAAAAAAAATTGAAACAATAACATTGTGATTGTGATTTGCTTATGTCATGGATAAATATAATGAAGCTATAAAAATGTGTGTTGTATCAAAAGATTTATCATAATGTAAAGAAATAAAGTTTTGTTTTTATTATGGGTTATATAATCTTAATATTAAATGAACAACTAAACAGTCTACTGGTAAATTATTTAGGTTACTATCAAAAGTATACATATGTATATAAAACTTGAATTATAGGTGAGCAAGCTCTGCAGAAAAAAATAGTTTTTAAATGGTACACATTATTAAAAAAGGGTCAAGAATAAGTTCAAGAGAAACCATTTTAAGGAATAAATGAACATCTTATATTAAGAACAAATTTACAATCTTAGAACTAATTTGGCCTGTTAAAATATCGAAGTGATCAGTGCAGAACCAATAATTTGGGCCTTAGAGAAGTGAAACCTTGATTAGTGCCAAAAACACTTTATTCCTCTTTATTGATTATATTAAAGAAGGTATTGCTAGCTTTAGAAACAATGAATGGTACCTAAAATTAAGAGAGCTAGAAAAAGCTGTCAAACCTTTCTTTAGCCGCATTGAAACTAGATAATGGGCTAGTAGCCTTATCTGATTCTGAAAAGCAAACGCTTTAGGCAAACTATAAATACACTAACAAACAACTAAACAACAAATGGCAATATGGAATCATTAGTTCTGCAGTTATTGCATTGCAAATGGTAAAAGTACTGGTATGGTTTTACATGACGTTGAAAAAGAATTTGATTCCGTTTGGGCGGGCTCTTACACAAACTTTTGATGCTCAACTATCACATGTATTTTATAAAAATTGAAAAGTCCTTTCTGTCGTTTCTGTCTTTCTGTTGTTTCTGTTAACAACAATCTTTCGGAAATTTTGAGTGCAGAGCAGGAGTGTCTCAAGGATCCGTTGTTGGCCCCATACTCTTTACAGTTTTTACTGCTGATTTTCCTGTTTTGAAAAGCTCCAACAAAGCTATTTTTGCAAATGACACCTGTATATTTTCTTCTGATTCACTTGGTTCCGTTATTGAAACCAATTTGCAATCTTTGTTGAATGTTCTTCAACAATATTGTAACAATTGGAAGATTAAGATAAATGCTTTGAAAACTCAGGCTTTTTCCAAGTAATTCCCTCGTAATCAACGGTGTAAAATCAAATTGGAAATCAAATGTTAAATACCTTGGGGTCTACTTGGGTAGTAAACTAAATATTGGAATTCATGTCCAAGAAATCATAAAAATAGTAAACGTATCCATTAAAATTCTCTATCCTTTTATTAATCTTAAATCAAAGTTAAGTCATGAGAATAAACTTATAATTTTCAAAGTTATTTTTCAAGCAATTATTTTATACGTATCACCTGCTTGGGGTAACTGCGTAAAAAGCCATACTCGAAGGTTGCAAAACAAATTGTTAAAAATGATGTGAAACCTTCCTTGGCATTTTTTTAAATAACGAATTACACATGTAAGCTAATGTTGAACATATCTCTGATATGTAAAATTGTAAAAGTAAAATACAAAGTTTCTTGCAAAATATCTGACGATGTTTTAATTTCAAACTTAGTGTCATAGTTATAATATTCAAAAGACTGATTTTTTTTATAAACTTCCCATAGGAAGTTATTGTAATGGGTCCGATTTGTCAAATTGAAAATGTTGACATTTTTCGATGATTCAAGGTCCCTAGAGTCGAAATAAAAGATTTTTGGAAAGATGTCTGTGCGTGCGTGTGTACGTATGTTCGTAGGTCCGCGACGTTTTTTTCGTCGTCCATAGCTCAAGAACCAGAAGGGATATCGATTTCAAATAAATTTTGTTACACAGGTAATAAAGCATAAAAATGCAAAAAGGGCTTTCAAGAAAATTGCGTGGGTTGTTTTTTTACCATAGCAGTTTGAAAAAAGGTGAACATTTTGGTTAACCCTTAATATCTTACGAACCAAAAACGCTAGAGACTTGAATTAAATTTTATATAATATATTGTAACGTGATATCAAAGACGTATATTTTTTTAAAAAGTCTATTTAAAGGTTTTTTTATAAATCAATAAATCTGAAAAAAAAAATTGTCTCCTCCAAAATTTTACGATTAAAATATGATTTCATCTCCAAAACAATTTTGTGCAACGAAGAATAATGTTTTTGACATCTGATAATATTTCAACAAAAATCGAATTGACAGTTTCTTTTATAAAAAATAAAATTCTAAAAAAAACGTTACATATTGTAGGTAAAAATTGAATATCGATTCAAATATCTTTTCAAAAACTTGAAACTTAGGCTTCAAACTTAATTTATCTTATAAGAAATATTGTTTTCAACATTCAGTACAATTTAAAAAAAGATCGAACTGACAGTTTTAAAAAAAAAATTAAAAACCGAAAAAATAATAACAAAAGTTGGTAAAAAATGAATTTCCACTCAAATATCTTTTCAAAAATTTGAGATAATAGCGTCTAACTAATTTTTACTTATAAGAAAATAGTTTAATCATTAGGATACATTTTGAAAAAATCGAATTGACAGCTTTTTTACAAAAAAAAACATTAAAAAAAATGTACAAAAGTTGGTAAAAATCGATTTTCGACTCAAATATATTTTTAAAAATTATAGATATTGGGTTTAAACTATTTTTATTTTTCAAAAAATATTGTTGTTAACATTCAGTAAAATTTTGACAAAAATAGAAGTGACAGTTTTTGAACAAAAAATTAAAAACCTAAACAAAAATTTAACAAAAGTTGGTAAAAATTGATTTTCGACTCAAATGTCTTTTCAAAAATTAAAAATATTGGCTTCAAACTTATTTTATTTCTAAGAAAATATTGTTTTCGATATTCAGCAATTTTTATATAAAAATCCAACAGTCCGTTTTTTCATAAAAAATAAAATCTATAAAAAATAGTACGCAAATTTGGTAAAAATTGATACTAGTACATATAGACAAACTTTTAAGCAAGACACATCGACAGACGGGATGTGAAGTTGTCAGTGTTGGTCGCATCCCAGGCTCTTTTTTATTTATATTTTAAGCTGTTGTTAAATTATAAATGTATTTTTTGCTGTTGATTAATTTATTCATATGTAATTTATTTATTTGTTAACTTATTTATTTATTTTTTAATAAAATTATTTATTTTGTATTTATTTATTCCATTCTTTTTATACATATTTATTTATTTATTTTTGTGGGTATATTTGTTATTTAAATGCTTATTATTTAATTTATTTATTCAATTATTTATTTATTCATTCATTTTTTTTATTAATTATTGTTTATGCATACATTTCTAAATGCTTTACCTATCTTTTATTTTTTTTCAATTTGTAAACTGGTATAGTTTTGTTAAAGTTATAATTGAAATTTCGCATTGTTAGCCTTTAACTGCAACTTAACTTCTCTCTGCTCCAAATTTGTATGTACATATTTATTTATATTTTCCTTTTTTGGGCTTTAATGAAGGTTTTCACTGGCTTTTCTTTCAACACAAACTTGATCTTTCAATCTTATGTTAAAAACTCATTTAAACATGGCAGTAGTAAGGTAGATTATATACCAATTTCTGTTAACTGTGCAATATATATATAAGATATAAAATAATTTAATATAAAAATCTCAAATATATCCGTGCAAACCCTTTGAAATCGATAATAAACAGTAAAGCTTAAAAGAGAAAGGAATTGGAGGCTATAGCAATAAAGTACCTTGCAACATGCTTTGAAAATTGAAAAAACTAAATTTAAAAGTAAAAGAGGCTGGGATGCGACCCCCTTTGATAACTTCCTATGAAAAGAAGAAAATGGTCATAACAATATTTTGTATGAGATAAATAATTTAAAGTCAATAATTTAAGTCGAAAAACATTTATCAGTTTTTTTGTTGTTTTTTAAGGTTTTCGAGTTTTGTTAAAAAAAAAAATTGTTATTTGATTTTATCTTTCAAAATCTATTTTTTTTAACAAGATTTTTTATCCAAGGCCAATTTTTACCAATTTTGGGAGTGTTGTTGAAAGTTTTTATTTCTTATGTAAACAGATACAGGTTGGATTTTTGTAAGAAATTTTAGCGCAAAGTGAAATCATTTTGAAACGATTCTTTCAGCTATTCATCAAATATCGAGAATTGAACATCAGTTTTAAATAATTTTGCGTACTATTTTTTGTAGATCTTAATTTTTATGGAAAAGCTGAGAGTCAGATTTTTATAAAAGTTTTACTAAATGCCTGAAATAATTTTTTCTATGAGATGAAATTGGTTTTAAGATAATATCTTTTTTTCTCATTTATAAAGAAAACCGAAGTTGATTTTTTTTTGTTTGGTACCTCAAAGCATCAAATCTGTGCCGATATGTAAACAAACTTCAACTTTCTGTAAATATGAGAGTTGCATTGTTGAACGATCTATCTGCTGATGATTTCTCGAAGCAATTGCTGACTATCGGTATTGGCCGTGTTCCTGTTGACAAATCGAGCGGTTTGATTTCATTTCATCAAATTTCATTTCATTCAATTTCGTATCATCAAAAGACGAGTATTCCCGGATATTAATGCTAACCTCAAAAATACTAAATGGTTAAGTGAGCGAGCAATTTTGGCCGCTTAAAATAAAGATGTAGATGACCTCAATTTTATAATTCAAAATCAAATCGAAGGTACTCTGTATTCATTCAAATCTATCGACTGTGTAACAAACGAAGAAGAAGCCACTATTTATAAAACTGAATTTTCAAACTAATTGGATGTGCCTGGTTTATCACCGCAAAATTTAAAACTTAAAGTTGGCTCAGTAGTCATCATGCTTATAAATTTGAACCAACCAAAACTGTGTAATGGAACGCGATTGGTGATAAGAAAACTGATGAGCAATGTGATTCACGCGTCGATACTTAAAGGAAAATTTAAAGATGAGGAAGTTCTTATGCCAAGGATTCCGATGATCCCAACGGATGTGCCCTTTGAGTTTAAACGAATTCAATTCCCGGTACGTCTTGCCTTCGCCATGACGATCAAAAAATCACAGGGCGAATCCTTGACTATTTGTGGCCTCAATCTAGAAAATGTAAGTTTTTCTCATGGTCCATTGTACGTGTCATGCTCACTTACAGTGGTTCCGCCCCATAGGCCAAAACCTCAAGTCGTAAAAGTAATTTTTTTTAATGCAGTTATTATCTATGATAACGGGGCAACTAAGTGGGACCAAATTTTTTTTTCTAAAATTAGTTGTTGACAGTCAGGCACGTGGCAAAGTTGAGTTTTTTTCGCAATTTAAATAAAAACGTTCATTTGAAAATCGGACATTGCATTTTAGCTATTTTTTGTGTGTTTTTAAGGTTTTTTTTTTCTGAAAAAAAGTGGTAAACATAAAAGAACAATGTATAAATATGATTATTACATATATATTTTGATTTTACATGCTATTATTTTATTATAACTGCTGTTGAAAGAAATGAATTTTAGTGATTTTTAAAATTTTGTGTTTTTTTGATAAGCCAGAACTTTTAGGGCACCCATTTGCACTCAATAATTTTAGTGGATTAACGTAGGTTTATCTTCCCTGTTTAAGGATATATACGGTTTTTTTTGCGGAAATTTGTGGAAATATTAAAATTTTGACTCTAAGTGAAACCATATTTTACTTTTTTTTGTAGATTCAAGTAATATGATCAAACGCATTGATATTTTTTATTTGTGGCGGAAGGCGAAGAAAGGTTGCAATGCTGGAAAAATTGATGAGACATGGGTACTTTTTAAGGAAAAATATAACATTGAAAGCTTAGATGCACGAAAAAAGATTGTTTTGCTATGCAAGCTCTTCCTAAAAAAATGGAATTTATGTTCTCGAAGAGATGATGCCTTTCTATCAACATATAGTGCTTGGCTTGAAGAAGACTTCGGGCCTTACCAAGAAGAAGAAGAAGAATTAATTTATTCACCAGATAATCTAGGAGGTAGGCCAAAGAAGTCATTTTCAGATAGCTCTTCTCGAACTAAGCGGAGACGAATTGCCACAATTGCTGCAATAGATGAAGACATTGCTTGTGCTTTGAAGCATTGCCAATCAACAGACAGCCTTAAAGCCAAGCAATTGAATTCAAACGATGCTTTGAAAATTTTGGTTGAGACAAAGTTAACAAAACACCAGTACCAAGTCATTAGAAACTTGGTAAACGAAAAGACCGAAGTTGACGTTTTTCCAAGCTATGCTTAGGTTATAAAAGCGACAAAAGATTGTTACCCGGAGCCTGAAAAAATATCAATATCCGATACTTCGGCTGAAGTTTCCCTTCAAGGTCTTCTAAATAATACAGCCCAAAGAATCGTAGAATCCCAAAAAGAAGTTTTTGAAAATTTGGAGATTGATTTAGGTAATACCATCAAATAAAAATCTTTTGCCAATAAAGCTCTCTGTTTCATTGTAAGACTTGTCCTTTCTGTGATGTCTGTAGGTATGGTAATTGTGTATCGTATTCGTTTTAAAGTCGATAACCTTAATAATTTCAGTGTGACTTAAAATAATACATTTTTGATCTAGGTAATCTTACCCTTATTGGCAAATGGGGGTTTGATGGTAGCAGTGGACAAGGAGAATATAAACAGCAAATTTCTGAAGGAGTCAGTGATGCCGACATGTTTATTACTTTATATGTTCCAATCCAACTATTTTCACAAAAAAGTTCTGACTCTGAAAACCAAATTTTATGGCAAAATCCTCGTCCAGGATCGACTCGATACTGTCGCCCAATACGGTTTCAGTTCAAAAAAGAAAAGGCAGAGTTGAGTAGAGCTGAGCAGAGCTACATTGAGAACCAGATTAATGATTTATCTAAAACATTAGTTAAAATAAATGACCATACTTTAAACATTAAACAAGTCCTCAAGTTAACAATGGTTGACGGAAAGGTGTGCAACGCTTTGACACACACTGCTTCGCAACAGGTGTGCTACATTTGTGGAGCAAAGCCAACAAATATAAACGATATTCAAGGATCCTTACAAAAAAGTATTAACGAAGACTCTTTGGATTTTGGCATATCTCCACTGCATGCGTGGATAAGGTTTTTCGAATTCTTCATTCATCTAGCATACCGACTAGATTTCAAAAAATGGCGCACTGGAAATAGTGAGAAACCTCTTCTTGCTGCACAAAAAAAAAGAATTCAAGAAGAATTCAAAAAAACTGGACTGATAGTTGATAAACCAAAACAAGGAGGTGGAAATTCAAATGACGGGAATACTGCGCGTAGATTTTTTGCTAATCCTGCTGTATCTTCCCAAATAACGGGTGTAAAAAAATCAATAATCGAAAGATGTGCAGTCATTTTAAAAACTTTGGCTAGTTGTTTTTCAATAAATCCGGACGTTTTCGAAAAGTATGCCCAAGATACTGCACGTGAAATTGTAGAAGAATATCCGTGGTATCCACTGCCAGCTTCGGTACATAAAGTTCTCTTTCATGGAGGACAAATTGTAAAACATGCTATTTTGCCTATAGGCCAATTAACGGAAGAGGCAGCAGAGGCAAAAAACAAGGATGTCAAATTTTTCAGGTCCCACAATACACGAAAAACGTCTAGAGTCTTAACAAATACCGATTTGTTTTAATAGATTGCTTTTAACGTCAGATCCGTTGCTTTCTAACGAAAGAAATTTAAAAAAAAACTGAAAAATCAAAATTACCCACAGATGTTTTAAATTTATTGCAATAAACTTTGATTAAATTTGATAAAAATAAAAAATAAAGATTTTTAGTACTGTTTTTCTTTTATTTTCAATCATTCTAAATGCAAATTTGAGTTTTTTTTCTACACTTCAGATTCTATGTTGTAGAGAGTATGAAACAATGTCAATAACTTCTTTTTCTGATAATTTTTGTCTTTACCTAATTCTTAATTAATATGTATAAAACTAATCTCAATCTGTGTACCAAGTTTTATCAAAATTCGTTCAATAATACAGATTTCATTGAAAAAACTTCAAATATAAAAACCCAGAAAATTTTGAAAAATGTCAATAACTTTTATTTTTATCATGTTTTCTTAACCAAATTTTCAGCAAATATGTAAAAATACAATTTCAACATCTGTACCAAATTTCATTCAAATCCGTTTAGTAGTTCAGATTTTATAGGGTTTAGACCACCTCTCCCATACAAACGGAACCACTGTGTCACGTGTAGGCAAACCATCCGCTTTATTTGTTCTTGAGCCTGACCAAAAAACAAAGAATGTCGTTTACCACAAAGTGCTTGAATGAAAATCATATTAATAAATTAATCCGAGTTTTATCTTTTTCCAACTGCACAACATAGTTTTCAATCATTATATCGAGTTTTCATTGTTTTTAAGATGTATTCTGCTATTCGGGACGGAAAAAAATCCAACTAATCAAAAACCATGGCAATCGGTCCAGTCGTTCTAGAGTTATAAGTGTTGTAACAAACGCGACTTTCTTTTATATATGTAGATAGAAAATATTTTGTTTCATTGTTTTACGTTCATCAATAATTTATTAGTTCCGCTAAAAAGTTACACGACATTCATTGTTAGGCGGTACGAAGTGAGGCGGGTCAGCTAGTAAAATATAAAATGTATTTCAAGTCGCTAGCGTAACTGGTTCGTGAGCTATTTGGGGTTAACACACGCACAGACATATCTCTAAAAATCTTTTGTTTAGACACTATAAGTTCCCTTGAAAGGTCGATAAATGTCAATATTTTCAATTCCTCAAATAGGACCGATTGCATTACATTATAACATTTTAGGGGATATTTATTAACAACAAATGTTTAGGATTTATAAATAAAATCCCAGCAATTAAGATGTTTTCAAACATGCTGTTTTTGAGTGAGTATCAGCTTATAATCTAATATCAGGATGTTTAAATTTTGCAAAGTTTATAGTGGCATATTATTGCTGCCAAGTTACGCCACAAGTCTATGCCAGAAATATCTATAAATATATATTTTTATTTTGATCTTAAATGTAATTTTAATATAAACAGTTCTTCCTTTACCTGCATCTTATTTATATAACCGGGTATTTGTATATTGAGGTATATTGCGAAATTGGTTTTCCGTTTCTATATTATGTATTTATAAAAAAACACACTCTTAAGAACATAATATAGGTACCTACTTGAAAAAATTGATTGAAATCGAAATGTTAAAAAATTGTATCTACTTCTATATCAACAATATATTTTTTATTCAAGAAACCAACATAGGTACCTACCGCTACATATTTAAAATGCTTTCCACGCGTTGTATATTTAAGGATGAGTGCTTTTAGGTATTTCGCCCTATATTCTTATATTAAAACAGGTATACAGGTTTATATTCGTATTCAAAATATTACTGTAAACACACGCTTTTGGGTTTGGCATTCTATTTTATTTGAATGACACACTTCTGCGAAATGTCCGTGATTTGAATGAAATGGAGCAGTAAAATGGAAAAAAAAAATATCGCAAACGCTATATACTCGTACATATACTTATGTATCTCAACATCTATCGGAAAACAAAAAAAAAAAAAAAACAAGAAAATGGTATTGCCTTTTAGGAGGTATAAATTGAAGCTATGCATAGAGACTTGTATTAGAATAAAAAGAAATACACACATACATACATAATCCCTTAAAATAAGGGTGCGTTAAAGTATATGTACTATATCGATAGGTTTTAGTACACTGACAGAAAAAAAAACAATAACAACAGGAACAACTTACATTTTAAGAACTTTTAAATTGATTTCGAAATTGAGTCTTCCTGAAGAAGGAAATCTTATCTTCAAATTATATACTAAATATCTTCCCACAAACTTAAAACAAAACGATGAAAAAGGTTTTAGAAAGAAAGTAAGGGAAAATTTTTTGTTACCTTTGGAATATGTAAATGAGGCAGGTATTTTCTTAACTTTAACTTTTTTTTAAAGCTCTTCAAAACTTAATCAGAAACTGATTTTGACAAAGTTTTCACCATAGCAAAACTGTTAGAAATTAGATAAAGTAAAAATGGTCGAACCTATTTTTCTAAAATACTTTGATAACACTTTTCATAAATATTGTTATTAACGCACGCATATTCGACACCAAAAAGTTTAAAATGCGAGTATGGTCACAGACAATTCTCTCAAAAGACCAAACCTAATTTCTACTTTTTCTAAATGAATGTCAATTTCTTTTAAAATCGAAACTGAAACATTTAGCTTCAAAATATCATGCCAAACATTCATCCAACAGATTTCCTGATTGAAAACTTATGAATACAATATCAAATCCATAAGTTATGACCCAACCAACTTTGGAATAATCTCTTCTGGATATGTTATTTTATTTTATTCAGTGTATTCATATACCTACTTAACCTTTTCCGACCTTACCTAAGGAGTGTTTTTGCGTTGAAAAAAATTATTTTTCCTAAAAGCACAATAATTCTTATAAGATGAAATAAATTTATAGAAAAGAACAAATCTATGAACCGTAAATATTATCGAGGGAGCGAAATAACAGTTTGTGGGCTGGAAAAATAGGTTTTAAGAGTGTTGTATTTGAATAAAAGCGTTTAGACAAAAAAAGCTCCTTAAAGTATAAGTACTGAAATGAATAGAACAAAAATAAATTTTTGTAGATAGGCACACAGGTCAAGTCTTATTTTATTTGTTGATTCACTTTAAGCGACATCATATGGCAAATAGCAAAACAATATTTGGCCTATTATGAACATAATGATAGAGTATAGATTTCCTTCCGAATGGTTTTTCGAAAAATTTGAGAAAAAAAATAATTAAAAAAAAAACAGAAATTAAAAATCGTATCAATATTTATAGACACATATTTTTGTGTTTGCATTTCTTTAACACAAAACTTTACAATCAGTATGTTTTTGTTAAATATGTCAAATGATTATGTAAAGTTGACAACCGTTACTCAATTATAAAACTTAAAACTTACATAATTTCCACCTTCTATAGCAAACAAATTTAATTCGAAACATGCAAATTTGAGACTGTTAAATTTAATGATTAAGGATTGTTAGTGCCAAGAGGTGCGTTAAATATTTTCTATTTTATCTACAATGAACGGGTTAGTATGGCGCCCATACAAAGCAACCGTTTTCAAGAATTGGAACGATACAGAATTGTTATGTGATATGATTCAGTAATATGGAACTCTCGGGAAAGCCTTTTGACGAGAGCAATGGTTTTCTTTATGTTTTTTTTATAATAACGGATTATCCATTTTGCGGTATCAAAAAATTGTTGCAACCTTCTACAAAAATTGTTATTTTAATAGAAAAAATAAACAACAATTTACCAGAGTGGCTCCCTTGAGGTACACCAGAATTAACTTTAAATTGATAAGATAGGACGAAATCTACATAACCAAACGGTTATTGAGTCAAATTTAATAAGAAAAAGAGGCTGCGATGCGACCCACACTGATAACTTCCCATCCCGACTGTCGATTTGTCTTGCTTAAAAGTTTGTCTATATGTACTCGTATCAATTTTTACCAAATTTGCGTACCTACTATTTTTTGTAGATTTTATTTTTTATGAAAAAACAGACTGTTGGATTTTTATATAAAAATTACTGAATATCGAAAACAATATTTTCTGTGAAATAAAATAAGTTTCAAGAAAGTAAATTTTTACGAAGTTTTAGTATTGTTTTTTTTTAGAGTTTTATTTTTTGTAAAAAAAAACTGTCGATTCGATTTTTTAAAAATGTTACCAAATGTTGAAAACAATATTTCTTATGAGATAAAATTACTTTGAAGCCAATATTTAAAATTTTTTAAAAGATATTTGAGTCGAAAATCAATTTTTACCAACTTTTATACATTTTTTTTTAGGTTTTAATTTTTTTGTAAAAAAAACTGTGAATTCGATTTTTTTCAAACTTTAATTGTATGTTGACAACAAGATTTTTTGAAAAATAAAAGTAAATTAAAGCCAATATCTCAAAGTTTTGAAAAGATATTCGAGTCGAAAATCAATTTTTACCAACTTTTATAAATTTTTTGTTTAGGTTTTTATTTTTGGTAAAAAAACTGTCAATTCGATTTTTCTCAGCATTTTTAAAAGTGTTGAAAACAATATTTCTTATAAGATAAAATAAGTTTGAAGCCCAAATTTCAAGTTTTTGAAAAGATATTTGAATCGATATTCAATTTTTACCAACTTTGAGTAATGTTTTTTTTTAGATTTTTATTTTTTATAAAAAAACTGTCAATTAGATTTTTCTCAAAATTTTATCAGATGTCAAAAACATTATTCTTCGTTGCAAAAAATTGTTTTAGAGATGAAATCATATTTCAGTCGTAAAATTTTGGAGGTGACAACATTTTTTTTCAGTTTTATTGATTTAAAAAAAAAAACCCTTATATTGATTTTTTTCAAAAAATATACCTGTTTGGTATCATGTTACAATATATTATATAAAATTTAATTCAAGTCTCTAGCGTTTTTGGTTCGTAAGATATTTGGGGTTAACCAAAATTTTCACCTTTTTTTCAAACTGCTATGGTAAAAAAAAACCACCCACGCCAATTTCTTGAGAGCCCTTTCTGCATCTTTCTACCTTATTATCTGTACAACAAAATTTATTTGAAGTCGATATCTCTTCTAGCTATGGACGACGAAAAAAACGTCGCGAACGTACGGACGTACAAACGTACGTACACACGCAAGCACAGATATCTTTCGAAAAATCTTTTATTTCGACTCTAGGGACCTTGAAACGTCGAGAAATGTCAAAATTTTCAATTTGACAAATCGGACCCATTACAATAACTTCCTATGGGAAGATAAAAATTAAATGACTTAGTTTGTTTGCCTTCATTAAGTCAAAAAAGATTCGATCCACTTTTAGAGAATTGTAATAAATTAGTAACTATAGAACTTTTTCTCATATTGATAACAGAATAGCAATTGAAAGAATTGATGTCATAGAAGGGGGATTCAAATGACTTAGGAACAACAAACAAATCACAAATTAGGACTAGGACTGAACATTCATTTAGCTATATTATCCTAAGTGAACTAAATTTTTAAGTTTAAATGAAGTGAAATGAGAATTGTCTTACAATTGCATGCAGTTTTAAACTTTTCAACAAATATTAAAATATTTCCAGTATCCAGCCAAAAAAAAAAACGATTCAAAAATTTAAGTTTCATTTGTTTTCTTTAAATAGCCTTATTTTTTCAAAACTTTAATTTGAAAATTTGATGCTCGTTTTTTTTAATTAATTTTGTACAAATAATTTCTTTATTTAGATAATTAATTTAATTTAATTAGATATTTAGATTCCGGTAGATGAATTCAGAACTGCTGTAATATTCCCCATACACAAAAAGGATAATTGTTTGATGAATCTCTTTTCTTAATGTAACATATAAGATCTTCACAACAATGTTACAGAAACGACGTACAAGATGGATTACAACGCAAAATATGCTAAACGAGTGTCGAGCTGGTTTTAGATCCGGATACTCTACAATCGACAATATCTTTGTCCTCAGGAGCCTTGCTGAAAGCTTTTGCAAGCAGGGTAAAAAATTGTATGAATTTTTCATTGATTTCAAAGCAGCTTTTGACACGATCAACTCAGAGGTGCCTTATTTTACAAATTGTAAAATTTGGGATTTTCGTTGAAGTTCGGCTTAATACTCTAAAAGTTGTACAGAGGAACACGGGCTGCAGTTTGAAATGAAGCGGAACTTTCGGATTGGTTTGCAACTTCGTCAGGAGTGAGGCAGGGATGCACACTGAGTCCTACCCTCTTTTCGCTATTCATAAACGATCTAATTGATTTCCTTCCTGGAGGAGTTGACTTTGCGGGAGAGTGTATTAAAGCATTGGGGAGTAAGCCCCCAGAAACACTCCAACTTATGATGAACAATATTTACAATTACTGTTGTTTATGCAATTTTGTTGTCAACACTCAAAAATCCAAGCTGATGATTTTTAAAAGTTGAGGTGGACGGAACGCATCGAATGAAAAGTGGGTGTTTAACGGAGAAGACATTAAATGCGTCAAGGAGTACAAATACCTAAACGTCATCTTTTCGAGCAACTTAAACATGGAAAAGCATCTAGTAGAAAAATTGCAAAAAGCAAAAACAGGTATAAATATAGCATGGAAAAGAGTTTTTATGAACGTCAACATAACACATAGTATAAAATATAAAGAATTTGAAGCTGCACCGGAGAGTATTCTCTTTAACGGCGCCCAAATTTGGGGATGTAAAAAGCTTCTCACAGTGGAGAAACAACTAACTCACTACTTGAAAAGAGTATTTCGTCTGTCATTGAACACACCAAACTATGTTATTATGAAAGAGACAGGATTTTCACCTCTATTCGTCAAAACCTTTAAACAGCAAGCAGACTGTTTACTGAAAGTTTTCAAGATGCCTGATTCCCGACTGGTTAAGAAAGTAGCTCTTAAAGCCGAAGGATGTAACGTGGAGTTCAATTTAAAGCAATTGGAAGCATATCAAGTTGCAAGGATATCAAATATGATGTTATTGCGAAAGTAGATGAAAAATGTAGAAAAGATTATGCAGCTGAAGTTTCCGAGTCCTTATTCAGAACTATTTATAGAAGGCTGAACCACAATCTTGCTGACAGAAACTACTTCAGTGATGCAAATAGTGTGAACGAGATTTCAACAATGGTTAGACTACAAAGCGAACTTATAAGAATGAATTTCAAACCACATTGACCCGAATTACCATTGGAGTGCAGTATGTGCAATTTTAGAGAAAGAGAGAACGTTATTCATTTTGTTGGAAAATGCCCTACTTTAAAGGAAACAAGAAGGAGCTTTTTTCGAAGTGACTTCTTATCGGATGAACAAGTTGTTTTCCTGCTGAATGAGATGAATGTCGGCAATTTCTACAAATCAAAATGCAAAATCGCGTTTGAGTTATAGATCTAGAATTATGAACGAAGTTTTCTGATTTATCAAACAATAATCCACTTAAATTAATTCAAACTTAAAGTTGAAAAAAAAATTTAAATCATCTTCTTTTTTTAAATCCACATAAATAATTATAAAAGCTTATTACAATATTTGTATAATATATGTTAATTGTCAATCTGGCAGACGGCAATGATTTTTTTTTGTATGTATGTAAAAACATGATTTGTTAAATGTATTTATAATATTCTAATATAAATCTCATCTAAATCTAATTTCTTTAAGTTGAGATTAAAAATATTTTAAGTATGCAGACACTTAAAACTTATTAATATACGTTTTTGTTTTTAATGTCGTTAAAAAAATAAAGAACCATTTTCGAGATAAGAATTTCCAAAAAAAGCAAGGACATTTTTAGTCATCAAATATTATTGAGCCAGTATAAGAGCTTGTGCAGACAAACAAGTATTAAAATCGCTTGATTGGCTCTTGAGAAAAGCTTAAAAACAAAAAAAAAAAAAAAACGGTTCTATGGGGGTACTCTTCTGGAGCAATACAAAAATATTTACTTATATTGAAAAACAACAACAACAAAAAAACAAAAACAAAACTAAAAAAAAACTATCGTTTCATTCTCGAGAAAATTCAGATTTTCGATTTTTGAACGCAATATATTAATTTCGACTACCGCACTTTTGAAGACAATCGACTCAAAATTTTGGGCTGTAGGGACCAAGACATGCAGACTGACGAACGGAATTGGGGACCTACTGTTTTTTCACTGCTCTGCTATCTTAACGTCAAGTTTTATTAAAATCTCGACTTGGAAATTGTTTACGAATAAAAACTTAATTTAACGGGTTATGCATTTTGCGGTTTCAAAAGTATAGGTGAAATTAAGTTGCAAAACGCAAAAACATTTTTAAAAAATCAAATGAAATGGGGTGGCGCAACAGTCCGTTGTGAACCAGGGCCTAGTGACTTAAAACTCTCAACCGTTCCTGTGTGCGAGTACTGTTGTCAGGAATGGAAGGGACCTACAGTTTTTTTAGAACGAATCCGAACGGCTAATTTGAGAAAGCACTTTTTCATGACAAGAATTACTCTTGAAGGATTTGTCAATTCCTCGCAAGGGGCAGTACCCGCGAATTTTTTTTTTTTTTAAATTAAGGTGGCACAGGCAGGGATTGAACCCAAGACCCCTTGCATGACAGTCCAACGCACTATCCATCATGCCAGGGGTACTATTTTTTATACTATTTTATAAACATTTTTAAAACCACCTAAAAAAAAAAGGATTTTGTGCTTTACGAAGAGATTATGGTTTAAATAATCGTCCAACTATGCAAGCAATTGGAAAAATTGTGAAGAAATTTGAAGAGACTGGATTGATTACAGATATTGTAGGGCTTGTGCATCATAGTTTCGCTCGTACTGTGAATATCACTGCTTTAAGTCAAAGTGTTGTCAAATATACAAATGTTTCCATTCCTCCTCGATATTAAGAATTAGGGCTGTCTTACGGCGCATTTTGACGTATTTTGCATTTGCATGTACATCTACACCCATATAAAATTGTGCATGATGCAATTGTACACACCTAAAATTAAAATGAAAAGCTTTTCAAAACCAGTTTGGTTTAATAAAAGATTAATAAATCTTAATAATAAAAAAATAAGGTTTATAAGCATTTTCGCAAATCAAACAATATCGATTATTGCAAAACAATTTTGATACTTTAAATAAATTTCTTTACAATCAATATCTTCTATCTGTTGAAAGTGATTTAAAATCTAATAGTAAAAGTTTTTGGAAATTTATAAATACGAAAAAACAATCAAATGGCATTCCTAATCTATTGCGTCACGATGGCATATCATCTTCGGATCTTAAAGTAGTTTGTAACTTTTTTGGTAAACATTTTCAATCCGTTTATTTAGATAGTAATCTAATTCCAAATATAATTCTCGATAATCAATTTAATGGTATTAATAGTTGTCTAAATTTTGGAAGTTTACATTTTTCGATAGAGGAAATTGAAAAAGCTTTATCAACGGTCAAAGTAGACACAAGACTTGATATAGATGGAATTGCACCTATTATTTTACAGAAATGTTCAATAGTATTTGCTGTTCCTTTACAAATAATTTTTAATCGATCTCTTGAAAGTGGTGAATTTTTAAGTACGTGGAAGCGTTCTATCATTACACCAATTTATAAATCAGGAAATAGGCAGGTTGTTTCAAACTACCGCCCTATTTGCAAGATCTCTAGCGTTCCAAAAAATTTTGAAAAATTGGTTTATGAAAAATTAACTACAATGGTAAAACATGTTATCTCTCCCTGTCAACATGGGTTTCTCGCTGGTAGATCTACCAGCACCAACCTAAAAAAATTTTCAAACACCATTTTAAACGGGCTCGAAAAAGGTTTCCAATTCGATGTTGTTTACACAGATTTTTCCAAAGCTTTTGATAGGGTGAACCATAATATATTACTTATGAAGTTGAATAAAATTGGTTTTCATTCTAATTTGCTGAACTGGATACGGACATATTTAAAAGGTCGCATTCAGTTTGTTCGTATTAATAAATTTCTTTCATAGCCTATCAATGTTACCTCGGGTGTTCCACAAGGAAGTCATCTCGGTCCGCTTTTTTTCTTGTTATTTATCAATGACATTCCCAATGATTTCTTAAATTCTAGATGTCTAATGAACGCCGACGAATTGAAAATCTTTCGGTGTATAAAATCTGAACAAGATTGCATATTGCTGCAAGAAGATCTTCAAAAATTATCAAATTGGTGTTGGATTAACTCCTTACACCTTAATATTGCTAAATGTCAAAGTATAACGTTTTGTCGAAAACGTACATCAATTAATTTTTGATATATAATATAAATAATATCTTTTTATCTATAGTAACCTTTAAAAAAGATCTAGGGATAATTTTTGATCAAAAACTTGATTTCTTAAAACATATAGACTTTTTAGTTGCCAAAGGTAATTCTATGTTAGGATTTATCTTGCGCAATTCAAAGGAATTCTGTGACATTGAAATGTCTTTTTTTTTTGCGTTTGTTAGATCTGCTCTTGAGTATTGCAATACTATTTGGAGCCCTTTGTACGAAGTTCGCTCTTTTAGAATTGAGAAAATTCAAAAACGCTTTACAAGGGCATTAGTAAAAAGGCTTCATTGGAACATTGATATGCCTTCCTATGAAACAAGGTGTAAATTATTTGGAATCTTGCCTCTTAATATTCGTAGAAAGTTCTCTGGAGTTATGTTTATTCGTGATGTTTTAACTAATCATATTGATTGTTCGGAAATTTTGAGCTTAATTAACTTCAATGTTCCTGCGAGGATGCTTAGAAACCAAAATTTATTTAACATTCCATTTTACAGAACAAATTATGCTGCTAATGAACCATTGACCAGGTGCTTAAAAGAATCCAATTCTGTTTGCGATATGATCGACTTTTGTCTTGGTAGATTTTCATTTAAAAACAATTTACTCGTTATTTTGAGAAACCTTAATGGTGGAAATGTTTAATATATATTTATTTATTTATTGTTTTTTATTCATTATTGATTTTGTACGTATATTATTATTATTTTATTATCGAGTAATCACTTAAGCATTGTAACTTTGTTTGATGAAATAAACACTAAACTAAACTAAAGTCCAGATAACACAGCAAATGAAGCCAGCTGACCATTCGCAACGTCATCGTTCATACGTCGAATGGGTGCTTGAACAACAGGCGGCAGAGAAAAAGTCTTTAGCGATGAAGCACATTTCTCACTCGGTGGGTATGTTAATAAACAAAATTGTGAAATTTAAAGTTCTAAAAATCCAAAAGTAATTAAAGAGAGGCCATTAGGTATATCCACAAAAAGTCGCTGTTTGGTGCTCTGTTTGGCCCAGAGGTAATTGGACAATTCTTCTTCGAAAACCACGATGGAGCAACTTTTACTGTAATTCGGATCGTTATGGTTATAATATAGCTATTGAAGAATACGACTTGGAGAATATGTGGTTAAGAGAAAACAACGCAACATGCCACAAAATTCGAGCGAATATGGCTTTCTTGTCGTGGCGATATCAACTGGCCAATAAGATCATGCGATTTATCACCGATGCCATTTTTTTGGTAGGCTATGCGAAAGACCTTGTTTATCCAGATAAACCTTTAACTCTTGAGCACTGAAAAACCAACATTCGTCAAGTTTGGCTGAGAAACCGCCCAATATGTGTCAAAAATTACAACTAAAAAAACGATGCTTGCAACAATTCGCGTGGTAGTCATTTAAGTGAAAACAAATATTTTGTGTGTTTTATTTACGTTCACTTTTGAAACCGCAAAATGGGTAACCCTGTATAAGCAGTCTCCATGTGACGCAAGTTAAAAGTTTCATTCTGATTGAAACATAAATTATGGTGCAACTCTTCTTAAATAAATTTCACTTATTCTTTTTGTAAATATTGTCATTTTAATTGAAACAGTTGTATGATTTTTTTATAGGCATTGTTTATAATTAGGTAGACAGATTTATTAAAAATAATTTGTTCAATTGATGTTAAATAAAGTGAAATTTAAGGTACCTTAATTAATAGAATTATTATTATTTGTTTTCTAAATTTTCACTTATTTATTGTTTCAACACACATATTTCTACATTTTGTAACTGACAAATTATGTTTGATTTTTTTTTTTATTTATGCTCAAACATTTTATTTAAAAATAAATCCTAATAAATGTGATATCGCAACCAATGTCATCAACTCACACAATACGGATTATTGTTATCTAGGCATAGTTTTGTATAAGCAAAGGCCAAATAGGCCTTTATACAGGCATAAAACAAACCTACATAATATAAATCTGTAAAATTTACCTAATTTTGTAAATGTCATTATATATTAGCCGTATTTTATTGGTAGCATGCAGTTTTTTACCGCGATGTCCTTAAACTCATTTGTTTTAATCGAATCTGATTATAATAATAATTCATTTAATTAAAAGCTTTGTTTTGGAAATTGAGGCATGACTTATCATGACCTATTTTGCTATAGGCGCACTTTTTGATTGTAATTCAGTTCTAATAGTTTTAAATTATGAGCTTGTAACTTGCACAAAATTGGTAAATGTTTTAAATTTCTGTCTGTAAATATAAATGTCTTCATCAAGCGGCTCACCTGTTTTACAAAGGGCTTTATAATAGGTTAGCTAGGTAATTTTTTTCTTTCAAGTTTTTTTTACTGCATATAGAGATTTATCATGAATAGTTTATCTTCATTATAAGACTTGAAAAAATAGTGCATCTAAAATGCTTCTTGACCAATATATTCTTTTTTAAATGAATATCAAGTGAGAATTACTTTTAAAACCGCATACATCCATACATAAATATATGTATGTTAAGCCCGATGACCTGATTCAGTTCACCCTGAGTTGATAGGGATAGGGAATCCTACCTACCAGAACTTACCAATAGACTCTTTAAGAGCATTTGGAGAGAAGGTTCATCATCAAATATTTACACCTATTTGCATACACACAAGACTCAACTCAATCTGTTAGCCATCATAGAGTGCAGCATGAATGAGTGGCTTTGTCTGATGCATATATTGGCTCCTTAATATATAACCATATAGATTAGGTATGTACATCTGCATAATAGAGGTATATAGGTAGTGCTTACATATTCTTCACTGTGGATAAATGGATTTTACTTCAAGTTCTACTTTATCTATAAACCACCCGCATACTCGTAGTTATAGATACTATGTCTGCCAAAACGAGAACATTTTATATTACACCAGATGGGATAAAATACAGTTTGTCCAAGATGGCGCGTGGTAGCTTCGGTTAGCCGTGCCAGCGCTCGACGTTCTTCCGTTATCGGTCGTTGCTTTCGTCGTCGTCGTTGTCGTCCTGGTACTTTATATGAATGCATTTATGGTAGCTTTATCATCATCACCACGCAATGTTTAATAATGTCATTTAAGCTTGATTATATGCAGATATGCAAGATACACACACACATACTTGTAATGGACCTATACATAGAAATGAAACCATATACGTGTGTAGAGTATGATGGTAAATAGGTTCATTATGAAATTGCCCGTTACGTCTATTAAGTTGGAGAGCCTTTAATCTGTGCTTCTAGCACGTATGCGAAATCCCATTGAATATATACATATGTACATTTTATAACAACATAAAACGTATTGTTTAAAACTATATACACATACATCTATATGTAAGTATAATGTATAAAGCCATTGAGGTCCTGTTAGTGGATCGCCAGACACGCCCGTTGGCTATCCTTGCACTTTTATGTGTATCGTCCTTGAGTGTAAATATATTCATACACATACATACCGAACTCTAGGGGGACAACCCATTTAAATTCCCTCCGTTAATTACGGATTCTACACTTATTTAACATAAGTGAGGTAAATTATAAATGTCAACAAACATGTGTACCTACCGAACAAGTGTCATACAACTGCACGCGGTCACCTTGGGGTGGGTCACGGTCGGCTGATGCGATATGGAGCAAAATGTTGAAACCCATATACCGAAATCAATAGAGTTATTTGTGATGGGAATTAACTTGGAAAAGAGTTGCCATTTTGTCTTGCAAGAGTGTACATTATTTTAAGGCAATTGTTTTAATACAATTTTAAAGATTATCTTGTTTTTGATGATTTGATAAGAACACTTCCATCAACATTCAATTTCGTTGTGTTAACGAAACTTCTTGGCCTTTTTGAATTCTTAAATTATTCTTATAAAAGCTTTGGACGGTTTAAATGAAAGTTGAACCAGCGAACACAATACCCTTTTTTAAGAAATCATATAAAAATATGCACAGTTGCCAAAAAATTGCAAGAATTCAGACGCAAAAATACATCAGCTAAAGACAAACCCATAAACACAGGAAATACCGATTTAAATACAATTGCGAATTCTATTCATCTAGGTCGCCAACTCACTGACCTTCCGATACTTACAAAATACCAGACGTTATTGACTTATTCGTAGCTAAAGGAATCAAACGAAATCACATTAGTGTCGAAGATGATTATGACCTGTCATCAGATCATACTCCAGTGATTCTATCACTACGTGAATCGGAAGTACTAGAAAAAAGTAATCCAAAGCTTGTAAATAAGAAAACAAACTGAAATGATTTCAGAGAAAGGCTTTTAAGTTTTATAAATTTAAGATCTCCCATGGATCCAATATAGCAAATCGACCATGAAGTGGAACAATTTATTGCCGATGTGCAACATGCCGCTGAAGAAAGTACTCCAACATTTTCTAATATAAGACAAAATGAAGTAAAATTTCCTTTAGAGATAAAAGAGTTGATAGTAGAGAAGAAAATGGAAAAATACTAGATTTCAAGATGATAAAACAACGTTTAACCGTATAAGCAACAATTTAAAAAAAAAAAAACAATTTACAAATTCAAAAATAATTCACTCAGTACATTCCTAGGGAATTTAACGACTGGTGCTTCCACTGATTTTTCGCTATGGATAACAGCCCAGCGCCTGAAGAGACCGCAGTTACAAAACTCTCCCTTGAAATATCAAGATGGGAAATTTATCGGTAACCCGAAAGAAAAAGCTAACCTTTTCGCTGAATATCTTGCGAATGTTTTTAAGCCATACTCATCAAACGCGGCTGAAAATAGTTTACAGTTTGTTGATAAGATAGATGAAAGTAAAATACCAATTGTAAGACTTAAAGAAATAAAAAGTATGTGTTTACATCAACTGCCAAATAAAAAAACACCAGGTTACGATCTAATTACTGCTCAGGTTATGAAATAAATGCCATTGAAAGCCTTCATAAAACTCCAATATATAATAAATGCATGCCTTAAGCACCGGTATGTCCCGCGCCATTGGAAAATTGCTAAAGTAATTGTCATACCAAAGCAAGGTAAACCACCCACAGAAGTGACGGCTTACAGACCAATATCGCTTATAGCAATTATGGCAAAAGTTTTTGAAAAACTGCTCCTGAAGATACTTATCAAAATCATAGAAGAAAGAAGGTTAATCCCAAAAAATCAGTTTGGCCTTAGAAATATACATTCCACGATAGACCAAGTTCATAGAATATCGGATGTAATAGAAAAAGCATTAGAAGAAAAACAAGTATGTTCAGCTTTTTTCTAGATGTTGCTCAAGCTTTTGACATGGTTTGGCATGAGGGACTTGAGTACAAACTGCAAAGGGATCTTCCCTGATAGTACTTTGAAATATTATAATCGTACATCTCAGACCGATTGTTTAGAGTAAGGTACGATCAAAAATACTCGGAATTGAAAATAGAAGCCGGTATACCACAAGGAAGTTTCCTAGGTCCTACCCTGTATTTACTATACACAAGGGATATTCCAGTTGGTAATCACACCATAATGGCTACTTTTGCAGATGATACCGCAATTTTGTTACCCGACAAGTGTGTCTCTAAGGCAGCAGTAAAACTACAAAATGCCGTCGATACAGTCAGAGCTTGGACCGAAAAATGGCGTATCAAACTCAATGAAACAAAATCTTCACATATAAACGTTACAAACAAAAAGATAAACAATATTCCAATATTCATTAATAATCAAGCTGTTCCTTACGCCAATTCGGCCAAATACCTTGGAATGACTTTGGATGCAAAGCTAAAGTGGAAAGAGCACTTCAAAAAGAAAAGAGAGCAACTAAACTTGAAATATAGAAAAAATGCTGTATAATCAAGTACTAAAGCCTGTTTGGATCTATGGAATCCAATTATGGGGCTGAAAAAAGAAAATAAATACCGAAATCATCCAAAAATTCCAAAACAAAGTCCTTCTTGGAATAGTTAATGCACCTTGGTACATAAGAAATACCGATCTACCTCGTGACTTACAAATAGAAACGGTTACAGAAGTTGTTAAAAAATACACTGCATCGCGCAACCAGAGACTGCAAAGTCATTCTAATTCTGAAATGGAGTCTGAATTCAAGTCGAAAATCACTTTTTAACAACTTTTATTAGGTTTATATGAAAAAAGTTGCTTCGATTTTATCTCAAAATTTCCCCTTATATCAAAAATGTTATTTTTTCGCTTTATAATCTGATAAATAAGCGCGTAATCGACTTTACCGACAGTTAATGAAAGATTTCGCTCTAATTCCTTCGCGAGCCGATAGAGGGAAGCTTTGTCCTTGATCTAGTGTCAACAAAGGTTCAGTTGTCGTCGATCTTTTGGAAGAGAATCACGTTAAACGCCAGGAGTGCTAAGTATGCGTCGTGCAACGAGGCTGTGTTCCTTTGCATCCACCGAAAAGATCCAAAATGTCGCAATGAAAGGCTCCTAAATATATGAGAAAGTCGAAGGCATTTGTACCGAAGTGCGATATAAAGTGGCAAAAAATATCGATGATTTATCAAAACGTGGTTCGATAGGAAAAGTGAACAAAAAAGATGAAAAAAGAATAGTGAATCGGTTTTTGCGGAATCCTGCTTTAATACTGCGGTAAGGAAAAGCAAAATTAATGGCAAAGGTTTAGATATATCCTACGAAACGATCTAAACCCTTCTTCATACTCACGATCTGATATGGCGCAACACAAATCTGCAGGAGGACAACACCGCAGCAAGCTCTGTACTCAGTGAAAGACTCAATCTGGCATCGTTACATTGGATTGGCCGTCGCAGTCGCTGGAAACCCTATCAAAAATGTGTGGGCATGTATTAAACAGAAGCTTCGTGGAAGACGAACATTCACTTTGAAGCAGTTGTCTTACGAAATTCGTCAGATCTGCAGATCCTTGCCACTAGAATATACGGTAAAATTAGTTGCAAGCACGCCTCGGAGATGCCAGGCAATTATCGACGCTGGTGGTGACTGGAAACATTATTTACCAATTTGCATCATTTTTTGTTATGAATACAGTGTACATACGATCTTACTTGACAGACTGTATAAAATTATTTTGGAGGTAAAATCATTTTTTATTTGTAACATACTCCAGATGACAAAAATTTTTTTTCAAACCGTCCACGATCACTATTGACTGTACCACTGCCACTCCTTGCTCATTGTCGAAAAATGGTCAAATTATGCCTTTGAACTAAAATCCGCACTAAACGGCTTTTCAGTGTGCAGACAAAAGCTAAGTGATGGCGGACCTTACATAAAATATAATTGAAGTCGGTAGAGTTATTGGTTCTTCAGACAATATTTTCACGTTTTTTTTTTTAATTCTATCAAAATAATCACCAACTCATTTTTTTTTAAATCTTTTCTGCATTTTTCCATGTTATTGTCTGTATCAGAAAAATTTGAAGTCGATATCTCAACTATTTCTTAAAATATGGATATTAAATTGTCGAGAAATGTAAAAATTTTAAATTCGAAAAATCGGACTGAATAAAATTACTTCGTATGTGAAGTCAAAGACTTATAAGTCGTGTTCTTGACAAGTTCATATTTCAATACATACGAAAATCAACCAAAAATATAAATAAGATGGCGCAACAGTCTAAGGTCTAGTGATTTGCAATTCTCAACCATTCTTGTGTACGACTTGCGTTGTCAGGAATAAAGGGACCTACAGTTTTAAGCCGAATCTAAACTGCTAACTTGAGAATGTACTTTTCATGACAAGAATTACTCATGTAGGATTTGCCAATTCCTTGCAAGAAGCAGTAACCGTGAAAAATACTGTGGATTGTACAAACAGGGACTGATCCCAAGATCTCTAGCATACGCCCTTACCATAACGTTAAGGGTATGGCTATTCTATTCTATCAACTATTCGGGATTTAAAGATGAATTTGAATCTCATTTAAATGAACAATAATTTTTTGCACAACATAATTTTACCCTGTAACACATCTCAAGCTTCTTCTAAAAATATTTACTATCAGAACATTATGTTCATTTGGTAACTCTTAAAAGGTTTTGAATATTCTTCAATGTAAAGAACAAACGAATGCGTTTATGTGTGTGTTTTATTGAGTGTGTTTAGTGTATTCTATAATAAGAGGATTCAACTACACACGGTAACAACAAAATGCAGATCCACTTACGATTGCAGAAAACTAATGAACGGCGCCAATAGGCTGGTGCTTTGTGTCGTATCATGATGGGTTGACAATAATAACCCCAAACTTAGCCTAGTCATAGGCATTCCTATGTCTATACGTGTAGGTATACCTTGCCCCCTTCCTAACCATGTTTTACAATAAGGAAGTGCCAGAGCGAAACCAAATCGACAGGGCGAAGGGGTTGTTCGTTCGAGAGTGTTCATATTTCACCTTCGTTCATTAATCCAAACAATCCTGCTTCATCCCCAATACGTGGCTGAGCTCACGATAATAAGCTTCGGAGAGGCAAACGTTGCTGATGATGATGATGATAGCAGCGGGCTGACGGGAGTCGGCAGCAATGTTTTCTATGAAGCAAATCAATGATGAGAGAAGAATGATGCCACAAGCGCAAGTGCTGGGGAAGGGGCCATTAGAAGGAGGTTGGTGTTTGAGTTGGCATGCTTCGAGGCGGATTGTTTGCAAAAGGATTTAAGCCCACGGATGTGCAGACTAAAACAACCAAGAGGATTTCAAATGTTCGGTTCGGTTCTTTTCTTTTTTGTTTTTATTTGTGAAAGTTTGGAATTCACTTTTTTATTTGTGTTTTTTTTTATCACGATAATAATAAACATCCTCGACGTTCAGGATCGTCATCGTGCGATTAAACGTTATCATTTTGCTTTCATTTGCAAAATAAAAAGAAAAGGGAATGGGATTTGGTTTTTATTTGTTTATGAAAACGCACGCCGCCGATGCCGCCGCCAGCCAATGTTCTTATGATGATACCTAACGCTACCACCGCCATATTCGTTTGTGTGCCGTTGGTGGAGCTCGCTGTCGCCCGTCACCATCACCATCACCATCACCATCACCGCCGCCGGTGTTTGTAATGTTTTTATTTTGAGCAGCATATTTTTCTATATGGCTCATTTCATTTGCATTAATCTCGGGTAAGATTTGGTTAAGGCATTTTGCTTTCTTAATATTTTTCTTCCATTAAAGCAGAAGTATAGAGAATTAAGAAGGGATTTCCTTTTCTTATGTTGAGTGTATTTTTTTCTTTTCTTTATGTTGTGTTCCAAAGATGTTATTTTTTAATTATATATTCTGTTTTTGCTTCCGTTTACGTATATGTATGCATAAGAATGTTTGGAGAGCTAAAGACAAATCTGAAGAAATTTGTTAATTCCTTTTATGTCTTAATCTTATATAGCCGTGCCATGTTTAGCATTTTTATGAAATTTTCATAAATAAAAAATAAACTCAAACTGAATTGGAAAATATTTAAAATTTTGTATCTTGCTTTTTTTGTATGTATTGAAGAAAAAGAATATATTTGATTAAAATGTAAGATGTTAGGTTTGTATGTATTGTACGTACATGTTCTTTTTTTGAAGTGAGGGAATTTAAATTGGTATATTAAGTTCATCAAAATAAAGGACATTTTATCCCATTTCACATGGTCACACAGGAAAATTATAAAAGGGGTCATGAAGTGACCCTTAAAAAAAGCAAAACTGAAATCGGAAAATAAAAAGGAGACTTTGAGATTAAAGTTCACAATAAATTCTTCTTGATAGAAGTTTGTGTACCCTTTAGCATAATTGCTTATATTTCAAAAAACAATCTGACAGATTAGGTCTAATCAACATAATAATAAATATTTAACCATTACATTATGAGTATTTTTGAATCTGGAATAATAAGTCTTTTGAGAGAAGCAGTTATTTAATAGTTATTTATTTATCAGAACAATTTACAAAAAAAAGGGCAGGGTTTCAAGACTATTTGAAGTCATTTTTTAGTTGAAAATAAATAAAAGATAACAATAGTTGAATTCAAGCTTAAATATGAATATTGAAGATTTAAAAATTAAGATATGGGGGTGTGGAAACAGCGCAGGTTATGAGAACGTGCCAAGCTGACAATTCTATGTGAATGATCACCCTTGTTTAGAAATGTTTAAGGGTGCACAATGTTTTTACCAACTTCATTGGTAAAAGTATTGTACAATTTTCCATGATTACATGAGTACGCAAGAAGGGTTGCCTGTAAAACGAAATTCTACATTATTTAAGACATTATAAAAAATTTCTTAATTGGATGAAAGTAGTTTAAAATTTCGACTAAAAAGATGTAATACCCGTGGCATGACGGTTAGTGCATTGTCATGCCAGAGGTATGGGTTCGAACCTGCCAATCATCTCATTTTTTTTCTGGGTACTGCATCTTGCGAGGAATTGACAACTTTTTCGAGAGTAAATCTTGTCATGAAAAGTGCTTTTTCATATTAGACGTTCGGATACGGCTTTAAACTGTTGAAGCCCTCCATCCCTGACAACAGTACTCGCACACAGTAATGGTTGAGAGTTGTAAGTCAATAGGCCCTAGTTCTCAACGGGCTGTTGATGTGGAATGATGTTTAGTGCGTAAGACGGTCATTCTTGAGGTCTTGGGTTCGATCCATTTCTGGGCCATCATAGGTTTTTTTTCACAAGTTCTGCTTCTTGCGGGGAATTGACAAATCTTCCAAGGCTAATTCTTTCCATAAGAAACCATAAGGTTGTAATTCCGCAGTCTTCCTGCATAGCATTGGTTTCCATGCGCTCTATGTGACCCAGCCATATTAGTCGTTTGACTTTTACCCTTCTGACTAAGTCCATGTATTCCCTTCCTATGCATACCAAGACCGTAAATCACACGAAAAACTTTTCTCTCGAAATGACCCAAGGTACTTTTATCTATTTTATTATAGTCCAAGCTTCTGAACCGTATAGGAGAACGGGGATGATGAGGGTCTTATATAACGACACTATGGTTCCTCGAGAGTGGGCTTTGCTACTCCATTGTTTTTTTAGCCCAAAGAAAGAGCGGTTAGCAAAGTTATTCTCTGTTTGATATCAGCGCTGGTGTTGTCTTTTTCGTTTATAGCAAAGCCTAGGTAGATGAAGTCCTTGACTACCTCAAAGTTACATCGGTGTTGTAACTTCTCTAAATTATATAACGGCGATGACGAACCGAATTTCGCTGAAAGGGAGATAGAACCACTTTACCTCGGAGACGCTGATAAAAAATTCCTCCTACCCGGCCTTGACGAAGTGATAACGAAGATAGTTATATCTTAAGTTAAGTCAAACCAAGCTGCTGGAGCTGACGGCATAGCTACCGAACTATTCAAAGCAGCAGGCGATGACTTGGTAGGGAACATGTACGAACTCATCTTCAAAATATGGTCGGAAGAAAGCATGCCCGATAAGTCGAATCTAAGCATAGTCGAATCCCGATACATAAGAAAGGAGACCCTCTAAACTGCGCCAACTACAGAGGCACCAGTCTCCTCAACATTGCATATAAGATCCTCTCTGCCGTATTATGTGAACGTCTGAAGCCGACCGTCAACAACCTGATAGGTCCTTACAAGTGTGGCTTCAGACCAGGAAAGTCCACTAAAGGCCAAATATTCACACTACGGCAGTCTTGGAAAAAACCCTGGAACTTCAAATCGATACCCACCATCTCTTTATAGATTTTAAAGTCGCGTATGACAGCGTCTATAGGGAAGAGCTCTACAGGGCAATGTTTAGTCAAACTTATCCGTTTGTGCAGTATGACGATGGAGAATGCACGCTGCTCTTTTAAGGTCGGAAAAGATATCACCGATGCATTTGATGTCAAAAAAGGTTTTAGACAAGGCGATCCACTGTCACGCGACTTCTTCAACATCATTCTGGAAAGAATTGTGCAAAACTCAACCGTCAACACTAGAGGCACAACCTCCTAAAGGTCTATTCAATTACTCGGGTAGGCAGATGATATTGACATAATGGAAAGAGCAAAGCGAGATGTCAGTGGAGCGTTTTTAGGCATTGCGGAAGCGAAGAAAATGGTTTTAGTGGTCAATGAGGGCAAGACCAAGTATATGCTGTCATCAAAAAAGGACACTGAACGACGACGTCTTGGACAAAACGTCACCATGGACAGCTATTACTTCGAGGTAGTTAGTGACTTTGTCTAGCTAGGCACCGCTATTAATACAGACAACGACACCAGCGCTGAAATCAAACGAAGAATAATTCTTGCAAATCGATGCTTCTTTGGACTTAGAACGCAATTGAGAAGTAAAGTCCTCTCTCGAGCATCTAAAATCACCATCATCGGTTCTTATTTATGGTGCTGAGACCTGAACCCTGTCAAAGAAACATGAGAGCGTCTTAGGATGCTTCGAGAGAAAAATTCTTCGGGTGATTTTTGGTCCCGTACGCATAGATGGAGAATGGAGGAGAAGATTTAACGACGAACTGTACGGGCTGTACAGCGACACTGACCTAGTTAGCAGAATCAAAGTCCAACGGCTTAGATGGCTAGGTCATGTAGAGCGGATGGACATCGACGCTCCAGCCCGGAAGGTCTTCGAATCCAATCCTGAGTTACGGCGCAGTAGAGGAAGACTGCGATTCAGGTGGCGCACCCAGGTGGGAGAGGACCTCAACCAACTTGGCGTGTGAAACTGGAGACAGCTAGCTAGGGACCGAGCTGGCGAACTGTGGCGCCACCTTAAGTAAGTAAGTAAGTCGGTGTTGTAAGACCTTTCTTGATCACAGCATTTACTTTGTTTTGTCATAATTTACCGTTGAACCCATTTTTGTGAGGGACAGGAATTTTATCAGTATTCAAAAACATAGCTACCGGTCAGATGGGATACAAATGTTTCTTTCTTCAATAGATGCAAGTTTAACTATAGCGAAGGAAGATTTATAGTCTTTGAATGATTCGCCCGTTTAGAATACCCGGTCTGGTTTTTTGTTAGCTATTATCTCGCAAAAAGCGCATTCAAAGTTGAACTGGAGTAACTCTTTGTAATTGACAAAGTTAGCGTTAATAAGCAGTTTACTGCTTTTCCAAGGTGTATATAAGTTAAATATTAATTAGGGTTTAGGTATAGTTTTGTCCACACACTCTTGGGTTGGTATAAAGATGATGTAATGATCCTTATTGCCATTTCAATGTTTATTCATATTAAAGATATTACAAAGCTTTGCTTTTAAGGGCTGTATCTTTTTTTTTCAAGGTTTTCGAGTGATTAATAACCAACCCCTTCACGAAGAGCTGTCATATGCGAAGTTCTAAATGCACCCGTCCTGGAGAATTGATACTTTCAATACTTTTTTTTTGATTGTCCACTTAAAAGTAGTGAAGACATGTTAAAGAGAAGCTTAGATAAGAGTTTTAAAGAACTGTATAGAAGTCTCTATGTCAGGCCAGGTATTTTGAGTGCATTGTTAATCAATATAAGATGGAATATTGTATTTTTTGATTTCTAAGTTTCTTCAAGATTATCAGAAGATTTAAAGTTTATGACAAGTTTCTTAAGCCTTTTTTTGGGCGGGATGAAAATATGAAGTGGGATCAAAGATGACCATTAGTATTTCCTCTTTCTGCATACGTGGATGGCATCGAACAAAAAGCACCAATCGTATTTTAAGTTAAATTTTTCAATTCACTATTAAATACTTTTTTTTAAAACCGTCAGAGTAACACACATATTATGCAACTCCCACAAAATGCCGACTTCTTCCCTCTTAATGTCATTAAAATCAAATAAATCAAAAGCCTTAATGTCCTTTGAACTCCTACCATATAACTTAATTCAATTTAATCCCGAGATTCCAAATGACCATGATGCCGATGAGGTTTAAAAAAGCGAATAGAAAAAAATTAAATACCTATTCATTATGCATAAAAGATGAATTTATTCCACACATTTGCACTGCTGTCAGAAGTGCAATTAAATTCCCCACCGATAATGGAAGCTAAATAAAATTTAATCCTCTTATTTAGATTTTACACTCTTTAGCTGCTTATTCGACCGAAGGCTATGTGTGTTGGTTGATGTTGGCCGTTGACGATGACGTTGCGTTGAGTATAAGTTAGAAAGGTATGTTTATATGTATATGAACGATATTGAAGAGTATGAGAGAGTAAGCCCGCATTTGATTTCAGTTCTTTAATTAGAAATAATACCATATACGAGTGTTATGTCAATAATATCACCCAAATATTTATTTTAATCATTTCATGCGCAAGTTCATTTAATGCATGAGAATTATTTCATATATACGTAGGACATCAGGCTTTTGGAATTGCAGAATTAGCCAAAGGTAAACAGGTCTTCATTCATATGTACCTGTATTCATCTATGGCTGTTGCATAAAGCCGTACATTTGAAATTACTTTGAAAATATTTTAATTGGTACTCAAAGAGCTTTGATTTTATAAGTGCTTAGGTATACATGAAGTAGCTTTGAGTAATCAATGCAGGGAGCAAATTATTTGTATATAAAGGAGTTTGTGCAAGTATGTTTGTTTGTTTGTTTAGATAATTTGCTGCTTACTATAATGAACTTTAAGACAATGGTATAACTATCACAATGTATAAGTTAATGCTGACTAAACAACAATTATAAAATATGTTATAGAATTATGCAACTAGTCTCAAAGCTTTTTATGCTATCTTCTTTTTATTTATTTTGGTGTGAGCACATAAAGAAAATTGTTACTTTTACTAAATTTAAAGATTACCAATCAAAGTAGCAAAATTCGACTAAACAGAATTATTCTGGGTTAAGGGAGTTTTAAACTTCAATTAACGAATTGAATTACCAAAAATACCAAGAATAAGCACAAATATAAACATATTTGCCTTCTATTCTGAGATTTAGTCCAATTTTCCAGCTCAAAATTCTCAAAAGTTGTTTTAAATTAAAATTTGAACTCTAATTTGAACTCTACATTTTTTTTAGCTGGAAGGGTTTTGTTGATTTTTGAAACATGTCTCTATGTTCAAAGTGGTTTCATATTAACACCCAACAACTCAAGTCTACAAAACTAATACCAACTTGTTGTTATCCTGAAACTACTTATAGACTATGCCTTTTCCAAGTATTCCCCGAATGCATCATATTTTTGTCAGATTTAGGTTAGGTTAGGTTAAAGTAGCTGTCCATGATGGAAACGGGCACACTTAGGCAAATTTAATGGCCCATTGTGATACCTAAGCTCAATGGAACCAGTTTGAGTCCCTTTCGAAATGTGGCTGATTATGCTGATATGATTTAGATCGTTAAAGAAGAATTCTCCTAGGTAATTCTTGCGCTTTTGAGTTAGAGCAGGTCATGTACAGAGAAGGTGAAGAATTGTTTCCTCCTCTTCCTTCCTTGTCCTTACAGTTTCTTCACACGTCTTTTGAGAATACACGACTAGTCTCGTGGCGTGCTATCCTATTAGACATTGTCCGATTATGACACCTATTATCGAGCTCATCTTGTGACCTGACACTTAATGATGTTGTTCCACTTCGTGCCTACCCTGCTCACAATGTCTTGTTTACAAGTAGCGATTGGTATGCCAGCATGTGCCAAACGTGGTAGGATGGGCTGCACTGTATCGTTCCTGGCGAGTTCATCTGTCTTACAGTTACCTGGAATGTCTCTATGGCCCGGCACCCAGCAAAGGTGAATACTAAACTGTTGTGCCATCTCCATTAGAAATGATCGACTGTTATAGAGTTTGTAGAGACAGAGTCCAGAGGTTTTATAGCTGTCTGACTATCAGAGAAAATACGGGTATCAGATGTTGATATCACGTTTTCTTTGAGCCAGGACAAGACTTCCTTTATCGCCTGAAACACGCTACAATGATTGGGAAGGCGGAATGAGAGACTTAATTTCAGTCGTTCAGAGTACACACCTTCACCGACCCTTTCTTTTGTTTTTGAACCATGTGTATAAAAATGGATTGACTCGTCTTCCAGGAATGCCTTATCCTCCCAGAAAGATCTGGGAGGTATAGAAATCTGGAAGTTTCTATATGGTGTACTCTGTGTGTTTTGGTTCTAATTGGTTGTGTGGAATTGGTTCTAAATACCTAAGAATTACGGAGTGCCCAATGTTGTTGTTAGTCCAACGCGACGAAGCTTTGAGGGAAATAGCAGATCTTGCAGCTATTTGTTTGCTAAATATGTCAAGAGGTGTTAGATAGAGTAAGAAGTCCAGTGCCGCAGATGGGGTCGTGCGAAGCGAACCGCTTATACACTACCGGTCAAAAGTTTGAGACCACCTTCAAAGGTTTGCTTTACTTTTACTTGGCGCTTGGGTTTATGAATAAATATATAGGATAATGGAAAAATCGCCACAAAACTAAAGATATCAAAAGGAGCAGTTCACAGGACCATACAGCGCGTTGCTCTAGTACCAGCGGTTTTGAGGATAAACCGTGGTCAGGACGACCTAGAGTTACGACGAAAACCGAAGATCTGCATATTATCACCATAAGCAATGAAATCCGGGAAGAATCATTATCTGTATCAACGATACAACGAAGGCTGGACTTTTCGGGCTCGTTGCAGTGCGGAAACCACTTATACGACCTCAAAACAAGATCAAACGGTTGGAATGGGCCAAAACCCATAAGGATTGGACAGATGAAGACTTCAACAGAGTCTAATGGAGCGATGAGTTTGAGATATTTGGCTCAAATTGCAGTGTACGTCAGGCGGGGTGCTGAACAGAAGATGCTACCAGACTGTTTGGTCCCAACTGTAAAGCATGGAGGGCGGTTCAGTAATGGTGTGGATATGTTTTTCCTTCGAAAGAGTAGGAGATCTAACACAAGTGATCGGAAGAATGGATAAAGAAGTCTATAAAACGATATTGGAAGACCATGTTTTGGTATCTGGTCTCCGATTAATCGGTGAAGGTTTTGTATTCCAGCAAGACAGTGACCCGAAACACACTTCAAAACTACGTGAAACAAAAAGAAGATGAGGCAATTCTAAAAGTAATGGTATGGCCACCGCAGTCTCCAGATATTAACCCCATTGGGCTGTTATGGGAAGAACTTGACAGAAATGTCCGGAATCACCACATAATATCGGAATCTGCTCTTTGGAAAACTCTACAAAATTGCTGGAATAATATTCCACAAGAAAAAATACAAAACCTTGTAAGAAGATTGCTCAGAATTGTAAAAAAAGTTATTGAATTAAAAACAGGGTTTTTTGATGAAAACTCAATTTAGAGCTTTTATTGGTTTTTTAAGTACAAAACTAGTTTTTATTTTTTTATCATTTACAACCAGACTTAATTTTCCTAAAACTTCAGTTTAGGGGTTAAAATTCGATATTTTGTCAAATTTCAGAGGTGGTCTCAAACTTTTGACCGGAAGTGTACATAGGTAAGCTAAACGTTTAACTTTATTTAGCTTATCCCTGTTTATACCTTTCTCTAAAGCAGTCCACCATACTGCCACACCGTATTCTGGGATTCTGGGTTGTAAGCCAAATTTATTATCAATAGCTTTTTTGCAAGAAAAGAGAGCTACAGAAGCTTTTTTGACATTTCCTGTACATTGTTTTTTATCTAAAACAAGACCCAGATATTTAGCCTCGTCTGAGAATTTTAATCGGAATCCTTTAATATAGGGAGGGTTGACAAATGGAATCTTGTATCTCCTCGATAATAAGACTAAATCGGTTTTGTGTGCGTTAACACCCAGTCCCACCGATCAGCCCAAAGTATTAGTCTGTCTAAGTCATATTGTAAGAGTTCTTTTGAGGTGTTAAGATACTTTCCTGAAACTGCTATAGCAACGTGTCGGCCGCATAGGCAATCACTCTAAAACTCTCCTCATCCAGATTAGTTAGGATTTCATTTGCCACTAGGTTCCAGAGGAGAGGGGATAGAGCACCGCCTTGTGGTGTCCTACTAACGAATCGTCAGCCAGAAGTGTCGCCCTGTTTTGAGTTAATTATTCTCTACATTTAGAGATTTTAGTGCAGATGTGTCCACGTTGTCAAAGGAACCTTCGATGTCAAGAAAAACAACCATAGTGAACTCTTTATGATGGAGGGAATATTCGATGTTGCGAACTAAGGTGTGTATTGCTGTTTCCACCGATTTACCTTTACAGTAGGCATGTTGAGATGAAGACAGAAGTCTTGTATCGATACGTGCCCTTAAATGGATATCAATCAATCTTTCCAAGGTCTTAAGAAGGAATGCTGTTAGACTTATAGGTCAGATTTAACTTTGAAATAAAATCAGTATGGCTAAAAAACATTAAAATTATAATGCCTTTAATATAAATTAAAGTCGGAAAGGATTTTCGTAAGACTTTTAATCACAATTACATCCACTGTCTAGTGTCAATGATTTGAACTTCCACGTAGCTCAAGAACAAGTCAAGATATCGACTTCAAATAACTTTTTACTTTTTTATACGGATAATAACACAGAAAGATGTGTGTGTTTTTTAAATTATAAAAAGTGCCCAAAAGTATCTCACGAACCAATAACGCTAGCAACTTCAAAAAAATGTTGTGTTACAAAATGATACCAAAAAAAGAACAATTAAAAGTACGTTTCAATAAATCAAAAAACTGAATAAATTTGTTACCTTGAACATATTACGAACCAAAAATTATTTTACGCAACGAAGATTAACTTTTTCGACACCTGGTAAAATTTTAAAATACAAAGAAATTGACATTTTTTTTTCACAAAAAATAAAAACTTCAAAACATTATAAAAGTTGTTAAAAATTAAGATTTAAGATATTGACTTAATTTCATTTCATTGTTGGTATTGAAATCAAACTTATTTTGTCATATGCAAATTATTGTTGCAAATTTTTAGTAAATTTTTAGAAAAATCGAATCAGGACCTTTGCGGTGAATCTGTATAAATTTCTCCACTCCATGGAAAACTTTGATATGATTTCCAATTAAGTTTAATACCTGCATTCGAAAATGTTCAGACCCAAAACAAATACCTTATTCCCAAAAGAAATGTATATATATCGCTATAGCTAACAAAAATTTATTAAGTCCACCAGAAATAACATCGATTACCATCAGCAAACTGCTCGCCACAAGTCTTAAGCCAAATTCATCCATGCGGATAACAAACTTGCTAGCATGAGTTTAATAGTTTTATCCGTTTCTGACAAATACATTTTATACATACATACGTATGAACATAACTATCCACCCTCGCAATATTCCATTCTGATGATGAAGCCACCCTTCTCAAACCCTTAATTTTCATTTTGCAAAGTGACAAAACAATTAAGAAGTTTCGCCTGATTGAACACCATTGATTCCTCAAGCAGAAAATTCATTTTCGTTTCGGTTCTATTGGCCCGGATTTCTCACAGAATCCAGCAACGCGTCGCTCCAATACCCAGCATTGTCGTTAGCAAAGACCAAATTTATATGCATTTGCTTTTAGCTCTTTCTAACTATATGTTTCTGTCTTTCTCCCTCTGTGTTTTCTTTATTCACAATTATTATTATTCTTCTAACTATGTACTTGTACCTCCGCATCCTGCTATTGTGATGTTCGGAATATAATCAGCATATTACAATAATCTCGTTTGCACAATTTTGTTTCAAAAGTTTAATTGAAAATTTTATAGCTGAACGATTTGAGACTTTTTCGAGCGACCAAAAGAAACACAAAAACCCTGGACCCCAACTTTTCGCAATCTTCTCTCAACCTACAGTATTCGCTTCGTACACTGGAGAAGACAGAAGAAGGTAATTAAATTTCAAAAAGCAAGCAAGTTCCGAACCATTGAACATTGGTATGCCTAATCCATGGAAGTATAAAACATTGTTACGATATCCGAATTCATTTCGAAAACAAAGAAGTTATTAGGTAAGTATTTTTTTATTTTTATTTTTATTTTTAAATAAAAACAAACAACAAAAAACGCACAATTTCACATCGTCAATGTACTCTTGTGAAGAATACGATAAAGCGAGGGGTTTCAAAGGTTACTTGACTCGTTTCATCAATTGTAAATGTTATTACTGATTTATATGGGCGCGAAAGTAAAAGCAGACATTTAAACGCATCACCATTAGACTGCTAAGTTTATATCAACGTAAACCAAGTAACGTATAAGAAAATTTAGTCTTGATGCTCAAAAAAATACAATACTTCTTATGGTATGCTGACATAAAAATGAAACCTCCTGTCTCGTAAGGAGTTTTATCGTCAATAAATGAATGAACGTGATAAGATACAAAATACAAAAAATGCAAAGTAAACCAAAAGTGTATAATATTCAAATAAGGTGCATGCGTTATTTTTGGTCTTAGGCGTTTTTGTGTTCGGTAAACTTTACTTGGGCCGAAAAGTCATTTAATAAAAACTTACTATCGCTAATATGATTTAATAACATTTTTTAAATTGTAAGGCAAATATGAGATTGCATAAAATTTGATAGTTGTAAAGGATGTCAGAAGTTAATTTTGTTTGTATTTTTTTTTTTTTTTTTTGAATTTTTAAGCTAATGAGACCACCAAAAGTTTCTATAATAGTTTATTTTGTCTACATTTGTGGATTTTGTGTAAGGGTTTCACCCTTGAAAGGAAATCAAATAATAATTTAAGCTATTAACACTTTTTGCAGAAATCCAAACATTAGGTTTATTAAATCCGTTAAATGGTGACGTTAAGTTTATAATATTTACTTAAATCAAAACTTAAAAATAACATAATTTCAATTACAGGGTTTCTCAACATGGGCGCTACAAAAGTAGGGCTACAGGGACATCATACGACGCTAATTCATTGCCCCTTTTTTGACATTTCTCTTCAGTAAGGTTTTCCATTTCATGATGGAAAGATATGCCAACAACGAGTCGGAATTATTAAAATGTACTACCAGGATTCGAAGTCAGTGGCCTCAACGTTAGAAGCGCTACGTCCATTTTATGGTCGTCATAATCGTCCTAGCAGATCAACAATTGACCAACTAATGGACAAATTTGAATCCACAGGCACAGTAAGAAATGATCCTGTGCCAGTGAGTCAATGAAGTGCCCGTAGTGTCGAGAATATCACTGCCGCTGAGGCTTCAGTTGCAGAAATCCCAAATGTGTCCCTCACACGTCGTTCTCAAGCGTTGGGCATCGCTGTAATGTAGTTTTGGCAAATTGTGCCAAAAGATTATGGCCTACATCCTTACAAGATTAAATTGACTCAAGAACTGAATCCGCTTGACCACCATAGTTGCTTCGTATGTTCGTCAATAAACAAAATATTCGGTATTGCTCAGGCAGTAATCCGCACGTAATCTTCGAGTCATTATTATATACCTAAAAAATTACTGTTTGGTTTATGAGCCGGTTTCGTCATTGAACCGTACTTCTTCCGTGATGATCAAGATCGGTACGTTGCTGTTAATGGGGATAGACTTCGAGGACATGTGATTCTAACAGGCGCCACAAGCCACACAGCAAATGTAACAATTTATTGGAAACGAAGTTTGGAGAACGTGTTATCTCACGAAATGGTCCAGTCGCTTGGCCTCCTCGGTCTTTCGATTTGACGCCGTTAGACTATTTCCTGTGGGGCTACGTCAAGTCTATGGTATATGCCAACTCCGTACAAAAACCGTAAAAAAAGTTGGTTTAGCGTCTTCACTTTTACAAGTGTACCTGTGGTAGGCATGCAAAAGAAATCGATGCCATATCAAAAGTTATTGCACAGCAATAAAGAATTTCAATTATATCCAAACCCGTTTTTGAGTTATTAAAAAAAAACTTTTGAAAAACTTATAGTAAAACAACTAAATTTGAAGCTTGAATTTGTGATAGCCATTTTTAGAGTCAATGAGTAGAGAGGACTTTTTTTAAATTCACTGATAAATTGATTGAGAGGGCTGTTAGCGATAAAGTTAGATCTGATAAAAGTAGTTCTAAGAAATTAATTTCTTTCTGAGCTTGACGCGGATTGAAATTCAATCGACAAGGATTAGATGGACATGAAGCCGTTCCATTCAATACATCAGCAAAAGCTTAGAACTCTCTCTCTGACCAGAAAGAGATGATAGATTTATCAAAAAAAAAAAAACCTTTAACAAAATATGGGGTAATAGAAACTTTTAGGCTAGGTAAAAAACGAAAGACATATCTTAAAAATCAACGTTGATGTTTTATCTTCTGTCAATATGAACGGAATAGTATGTCGCCCATAGTACATCGCCAGAAAACAAGAACTTTAATAAGAAAGGAATCTCGGAACTTTCCTAAGCTTAGCTTACCTAGATTTTTATATAAATATTGCTTTTATAATTATAATTATATTACGTTTGCTTGTAATTGTCTTACACTTTTCAAAATTTAAAATCAAACGATTTCTTTCGCATTTTTCCCAAAACTGATTTAGATCTTCTTGTAGCTCTATATATGGAGTTACTTATTCCAATAATTTCAACATCATCTGCAAGTACAAAGAATTATTTGAAACAGTAGGCAAATCAATAAGAAATTAAATAAAATAAAAAGCAATGGTCCAAGATGGCTCCCTTGAGGTACAACGCAATCGACTTTAAATTGATATGAAGGGTTACTCCTGCACATGACGCTATAATATCTATGACCAAATCTACCTAACTAAATGGTCGGAAAGCTTAATTTTACTTAATTAGATTAAGAAGAAGAAATGTATGACTTAGTTTGGCAAATGTCGTGCTTAAGTCTGTAGAGATGCAATCTACATGTGATTATTTTTCGAATGCATCTAAAGAAAAGAAAGAATTTTAATAAATTATAAATAATTTAAGATTATTCTTCCCCAATAAATGTTGATTTTCACATAAATAAGAAGAACAATTTAAAGAAATTATGTCACAGACAAGAAATTCCAACAATTCTCGAACAGCAGACAATTTCGCTAAACGGCAATAATTCCTTATTAAATTTGTAGAATCATTTTATATCTCCAAAAGTATGGGAACTTAAAGTAAAACAATTACAATAAGCTTTTGGAACTTTAAAATGACAGAATATGAAATTAATTCTTACATAAAAATAAAGTTCCAAATGGCAAGACCTTCGTCAAGGGCCTAGTGTCTATTTAAAAATCTTACGCCTATAATTTTCTTACCTGTTCGAATGGAAAAACAAAATAAAACATTTCAAAATTTTGGACCGAATCAGTTTTACTGGTATTATCTAGAGTTTTGCAAGTCGCATTTAAAAACTAAGAAAGTGATTCTTGGACATCACAGACTTAGATATTAGATACTTGTAAGCATTATGATATAAACGTAAATTATTGTAAAAAAAGGATGATCGGAGCAATGCATCGTACTTTTCCTTATTTTACTTTCAAGAAATATAAGTATACATACATACATAATATGTAATTAGGAAATTTGTTGGAATAAATGAAACATTAGTCATACACTTCCTTGAAACAAAAAAAAATTGCTACAATTTACAAATAATTCCCCAATCACCTCTATACCTCATTTATATACACTCGCATTAATTTACACAGCCTTGACTCTTCAGAGATCCCTTGCAAAAGCTTATATACAACGAAAAAGTATCAAAAAAGCAGAATTATGGCTTTTTTGCGATTTACTTTTATCTTGATCCTTTTTACATCCTTTGTGCATTATGGGTTTTTCTCTGGGTAAAACGACTACCGACGAGGACGACGACGACGACAACGAAAAGGACGAGAGAATTTATGTGCTGATGTTAAACGAATAAAAAACAAGAACAAGAAACGAAATCAACCAACTAAACACCCGCTGACACCATCCCCTCCATATAGAACCAACCGCCATATCTGTCTGAACCATGAACCATGACCCCGCAACATTTACACTCATCGCGCATTTCATCCAATTCCTTACACATACATTCATACAAACATATAATAAGAAAGAGAAAATGTTAAATGTCTAAATTTTTCGTCCTCCATGGAAGGAAGTGGAACATATTTTTTATGGTTATCATTCATTGATAAGGGTTATGATCGTTTACCTTAGCGCAAAATTGCACAAAATATAATATAATAATATTTTCTTTTTTATCGGATTCTAAGAGTTATGTTTTTATGGCATTTTTATATTATTTTGGCAAAAGCGATGCTTATAGTCTCTTTAGAGAAACCATCATCACATAAAGTCGGAAGGGTCTATTTTTTTTTCATTTTCTTCTTTTTTTTCGTTGTTGCTGTTTTTTGTAATTATAATGGTTCATGGTTGTAAGTATATAATTGCATTGTATCTGAGATGATTATGACAAAAAAAAAGAATATTATATGTTCCTAGATTTCGAATGCCAGTGTATATAATATAGAATTTAAATTTAATAATTATTCAAGATAATGCAACGTAAAACATACAAACTCTGTTTTGGTCTACTCTGGTTTATTTCATGAAAAGTAAGAAATACATTTTCCCGCCATTTTGTATTAGAAGATTTAAGTTTAAGGTAAATGCCGTTTAGGTTTTGGATGACATTTGAAACGAATCATTAAATAAATGTCTAAAATGTAATTCGAAAAAAAAACATTTTATTTGTTTATTAATTTAAAACAATGTCATTTTAACATAATTGAATACAATGAAACTAACAACATGGAGATAATTAAGACAAATCGAGATTGCAGAAGCAACTGCAGCATTTCCCCTACCGAAATCAGAAAACAACAAAGCTGTTATAGCAAAAGTAAAATTTGCCCTTGGGGTGTTGTTTTTGGAAGGAGTTTAGCCAGAATTACCTGACATGTTTTAAAGTCGATTTAGCCATCCAACTTATGCAAGAGTCAAATGTCTTCTTAATTTCTAATAGAATAATTTTAATATACCCCATTTGGGCGATAATTTGTATGTATTTTTGTAATAGTTCCCTTCAATTAAAAATTAATTGTATTGCATTAACAGATATGACCTCATTTGTAGCAAAATGTACTACTTTTTACAAAGGATGATGAATTATCAATTTTTGACCAATGGACGATATATTGGTCATATGAGCCATAAAGCTTATACTGTTAAGTTGTATAAGTAAAGATTTGTTAGTAATTTAACGACATTCGCAAAAAAGTGGTTTGCTGTCAAAAAAGATTAACATTTTTGTCTTTAGTAATGCTTTAAATTATTTTCATAAAATTTGACTAGATTAAATACCCCAGGTGGCACTCCAGTGAAACTGGTAAATCCACTCTCTTACGAGGTCGGTCCTATGGATTCTGTGGAGAACCAATTATTGCTTACAAATATTGAGAGACAGAGTTAGTTCAAAGATGCAAAGAACTCACCCAAACAAACTTACTTCAGGAGTTACATCATCGACAACCTCAAACAATACTATAGATGTTAAAAACATCAGCGATAAAGGAACCAAGATCAATGAAGAGATCGACATCACAGATCAACAGAGTTCTAACAAAGTCAAAGAGAAAGACCAATCAAAATCAAAGAACTACTTTGAAGAATGTAAAATTGAAATAGCGGCAAGAAAACAACTTGAAGTTCTAGTTCAAAGTCTTCAGCTGCAAGTGAAAAAAACTCGAAGAGAAAGTTTTCTTGCTTGAAAGAAGAAAGATTCAGAGTCCACGATTCAGTTAAGACCAAAACATATTGAACCTGAATATCAAACTGATGAAGAAGAGCTCTTGTTTGAAACTGAGAAAAAGAAAAATAAGTATACCACAAAGAAACGTAAACGTAGTCCAGGGACTCGTTCAAGAAATCAGAAAAGCTCGAAAACCGAAAATAACAAAGTGTTGATTACAGGAACTGAAGCGGTAGCTGTTGCTAAATCAATATCTCACGCTAAAGGCAGCAAACAAATTACACCACCACCAATTATGATCTCAGGATATGCAATTTTTGGAGATCTTAAGAAAATAATAGAAAAATGTACTAAAAAAGCTTGCAAATAGACATCGTACAACAAAGACAACTGGAAAGTCACAGTCGAAGAAGCTGACGAGTATAGATCTGTCACTGAAGAATTGAGGAAACACCAAATACAATGGCACTCATATGAGAACAAAGCTACAAGGTCAAGTAAAGTAGTAGCCAGAGGTCTTCATTCCTCGTGCTTTCCCGAAGAAGTAGTAGAAGATCATGTACAAAAAGGCTTCCAAGCCCTTGATGCAGTCAATCTATTTAAAAATGAGACAATTAAAAACTCCAGTCCAGATGCCAAAAAATTCCAAGAGTTTAGAAGCAAAAATACATCTGCCAGAGACAAACCCAGAAACACAGTAAATACTGATTTAACTGCTGAAAAGAATACTAAGAAGGAACCGTCTAAAAAGGCTGTTCAAAGCAAAAGCGATGAAAATAAAGCCCATTCTCAGATTTTTAAAAATGTGCGGAAGAATGAATAGACTTCCATAAAAGAAATGCTACAACTTATTCTTAAAAGAATTGATAAACAGGATTTGAATATAAAACTGCTAAGCGAAAAAGACGCTCTTAAAAAACAACGATGGACATAACACTTAAATTCGCAATGCAAACGGTCTTATACAACATTCATCCGAATTAAAAATCTTTTTAGATCTAGAACATATCGATATTTGCCTAGTGTCCGAAACTCATTTCTCCATTGGGCAAAGTCTAGATAATGTAACAGAAAACTATTTATGTTACCACGCTCCACATCCAGCTGACAAGGCAAGAGGTGGATTGGCGATTCTTATAAAAGAAAGCTTAAAACATTATGAAGTAACCAAGTTTACTAGTGAAAATATGCAAGTAACAAAAGAAAAAGTTTAAGATAGCAGCTAAATACTGCCCACCAATGCGCTCCTTGACAGAAGATGACTATACAGATCTATTTAATCTTCTTGGGCATAACTTTTTTGTTGGTGGAGATTTCAATGCGAAACACACCCATTGGGGTTCAAAACTTATATCAACAAAAGGCAAAAGACTTTTCCAAGCAAGCCGTAAATACAATTGCGAATTCTATTCCTCCAGGTCAAAATACCGTATAAGCAACAATCTTAAAAAACAAATGTACTAAATCGAATATGATTCACTCAGTACATTCCTAATGAATTTAACAACTGATGCTTCAACTGATTTTTCGCTATGGAAAGCAGCCAAGCGCCTGAAAAGACTGCAGTTACAAAACTCGCCCTTGAAATCTCAAGATGGGAAATGGATCAGTAACCCGAAAGAAAAAGCTAACCTTTTCGCTGAACATCTTGCGAATGTTTCTAAGCCATACTCAGCAAACGCGGCGGAAAACAGATTACAGTTTGTTGATAAAATAGATGAAAGTGAAATATCAATGAGGGACTTAAGGAAATAAAAAGTATGTGTTAACATCAATTAGCAAATAAAAACACCATCAGGTAACGAACTAGTTACTGATCAGGTTATAAAAGAAATGCCATTGAAAGCCTTCATAAAACTCCAATATATAATAAATGCATGCCTTAAGCACCGGTATGTCCCGCGCCATTGGAAAATTGCTGAAGTAATTGTCATACTAAAGCAAGGTAAACAACGAACAGAAATGACGGTTTACAGACCAATATCTCTTATGCCAATTATGGAAAAAGTTTTTGAAAAACTGCTTCTGAAGAGACTTAGCAAAATCATAGAAAAAAGAAGGTTAATCCCAAACCATCAGTTTGGCTTCAGAAATAAACATTCCAAGATAGACCAAGTTCATAGAATATCGGATGTAATAGAAAAAGCATTACAAGAAAAACAAGTATGTTCAGCTATTTTTTTAGATTTTGCTCAAGCTTTTGACAAGGTTTGGCATGAGGGACTTGAGTACAAACTGCAAAGGGATCTTCCCAGGCAGTACTTTGAAATATTAAAATCGTACATCTCAAACCGATTGTTTAGAGTAATGTACGATCAAGAATACTCGGAATTGAAGAAAAAAGTTCTCGACAAATGTCTCTAAGGCAGCAGTAAAACTTTAAAGAGCTGTCGAAACAGTGAAAGCTTGGACCGCAAATTGGCATATCAAACTCAATGAAACAAAATCTTCACATATAAACTTTACTTTGCAGGTATATTTGCAAATCTTAAAAGTCTGGATCCAGCCTTGTGTGAATGCAGAGATGCGAAAGAAATCGAGAGGACTTATAAGCAGAACTATGATTTTGGAAGTAAGAAGTGCTTACCTGCACCTCCCACATGGCTACTCCTGGATATCAAGTTGAGTAATCAATACAGACCGATGATAAATGATACTATTTCAATCAATTTTAATTGATAAAGGGACTTGAATAGTTCTGTAATGAGGAAATTCCCAATCTTGTGAACGAACGCAAGAAGCTACGGTTTTTTTCTTTCTTAAAATTAAATTTTTCAAAAAATGGTTAACAAACGATTTCGCTCACTCTTGGGGCTCATATACAAAAGACTAGTGATAAAAAATCATCATGGTAAAGTCAATTCAAGTTGTATTTAAAATTATTTATTTAAAGAAACACTGTAAATAAGGCTAGGCTTATTTCATGTCTTCAAGATTTCGGACGACCACTTCTAGGGTTATCCCTAGATTTCACTTCATCAAAGACTAGCAGTCACACCACTAGCAGTGGTACCACGGAATTGGTCGGCTCACTGATTGAATCCAGGAACATCATGTTAGTATCGTGGTGCCTGTGGTTATTCTATAAGCATAGAGTATTGATTTTGATTTGGGTGATTTTCAAAAACTAAGCGATATACAATGCGAGTGGCGCAAGCGTTAAAACTGAGACTATAATTTTAAAGATACCGAAGGTCATTTGCCTTTAATTGGTGTTTAGGATTTAAAATGTGAATGATTTCTCTAAAATTTTACTACTTAACAGATGTTTCCAGTAGGAACGCTAAAACATCATTTTTCTCATCTTGTTATCAATTCAATACTTAATAGTTCCTTTTATACACATCACTTTTATTGTACTTTAAAGAAATGGTAATCCATTTCCTTAGATTGTACATTTATATAATTAATTTAAAATCAACACACCACGAAATACGGAAATCATAAGGCCATACAAAATTTAAACTATAGCAATTAAATACAAAAGACAATTCCAAAAACATAGCATAGATTATCTACCTATTTGAAAACTTTTCGATTGCTCAATATTGCTGATCGTTAATCAACTTATTAGCAGAACTAAAATTGCGCAGAAGTAAGCCAATCTCGCATAATAGTTGAATTTAAATTGAGTTTTAGAAATTCAAAACATTTTTTTAGAAACTAACTTTGCTATCGTCCAATATCAAGTTGCTTTTCCAAAAGCCCGGAATTCCTAGGCCAAACTATCTACATTTTTTGCGTTAATAGCTACCGCAACTTGAATTCCACGATACTTATGCTATTATTTTAGCTTGAAATGTGATTGTTGCATTGTTCAAATGACGTAATAATTTGTCTAACACACATATCTGCCAAAGTCTATAATAGAATCCACTTCACTTTTCATTGCATACAAGATACAGTTGCATAGTACACTCATACATTTGTAGATACAGACATACACCATGACACCCTCGCTCAGTTCAGTACTCGTAATAGAATCAAAAGGTGAAAGTGACCAATCGAGTTTTTTTGCCTGCCAAACCACACCAAACCAAAAACTAGGTACATCCAATCCATGTTGGATATTGTGCTTGCACTTTTGCCTTAACAGTTACGTTACCTATACCTTTTAGACATTGTTTGTGTAGATATTCTTTTTTGTTATAGATTCCGCACAATCCACATCGGAATTTTTAACCCCTCACTGTCTTCTGCATAGGTAGATAGGTTTCATATTTCGATGAATCCAATTTGGCTCAGTTACCAGCGTGCTGCGTATTATGTGGCTTTAATGATTAGCGGTTAGCTCTATCATAATCATCAACAGTATCTAAGTGCAGTCAAATTGCCTCCTTCTGTTTATCGCGTGCATCGCATCGGCTTTCATCATCAAGCATTCCAAATTGAAAGGAAAGGCGTGGAGAGTATAGGTAACTTCTACAAAAAAGTTCCGGAATATTTATATATGACGATGAACGTCGCGATGCGATGCGACGGGACGTGTGAAACGTTATTGGCATTTAGATGGATATTTCTGAAGGTGGCCACCGACAGCGAACAGGGCGAGACTCGACGAAAGTCAGCGATGAAACATTGCATGTGGCGCAAAGCTAAAACAAAGTGTTCGCTCTGCAGTCCCCTACGTCTCGCCATACACAATTGAAGGCAAATCCATGGCCAAGTATAGCAGAACAGCAGAGTGTAGCGCCTCGAATGCCATGACTTCCGCCACCAGCAGTTCGTGCTTTGTTTTTGTTAACCGTTTAAAAAGGTTATAGTATGCGAACCATGCCTGGGTGGCTGACTTGGCAGCTTAAAATGCATGCATGTCGTTGTTGAATATACCATACACAACCTTACTCGGCCCTTAAGTAATGGCTTTTTAATTTCGCTGTATCCTTATTTTTATTTTTGTGTGCTTTTTTTTTATTTTTTCTTCATTTCCTGTTTGCACATCAGCAACAATCGAAATTTGTATTTATTTTCACGGCCCTAGAATAGAGGCCCAATCAAAGTCTTGTTAAGAACTTCAATCACAAACCTTTACTACACGAAAAGCCACCTATAAATATGCATGCATGAGTCTATACTGTGGCGGAGCGGTGAAGGTGAAGGCGGCGACGACGACGGCGCTATACCATCATCCATTGAAAAGCGACGAATATCGCTTCTTTGAGCAGTTTTTGACATTTTTGCAATTTAAAACGTTTTTTTACTTATTTGTTGACAGCAAACGGTATATCCCTAGGTGCTGATGTTTGCCGCGTGACGAAAGATTGATAGTATTTTGATTGGAGGCAATTTGCCACGCTGTTTTCTTTTCCTATCGCGTTTTTATATTCTGTTTTTTATTTTATTTATATGGGATTTGGTGGAAAAAATTCTAAAGATTTAGTTTCTGATCGATTTTTATAGATTTAGTTTAATGTTAAAAGTACTTTTGAGGATATTTTGACACCAGACGGACTAATACGTTGTGTCAAAAAAATAAATACTACTAAGTCAAGAGTAAATGAAAGGGTTTTTTCAATGAGGACGGGTAGATGTTGAAATAGAATGGAATGGAATGGAATGGCGTTTTTTGTGGGGCACATAGCTCCGCGTCGGCCGCAGTCCTGCTGGAACCATATGTCGTTTAGGTCCATATGGTTCAATTTGGGCTATACAAAATAAGTTATCGTTCTGTAGTCACAAGCGTCGTTTTCAAAAAAGTACGGACCAATTATGCCGCCGCGATGCCCAAAATCCACAACAAATGGTAACTTTTTAAGAATGCATTATCACCAAGTGAACTTCGTATGGGTTGGTTCGTTCCCATAGACGGAAATTTTGCTTGTTAACAAAGCTATTCGTCCAAACATACGCCTCTTAACTAAAGATGATTTTTTGGCCAACATTTGGGTCCTCATCAACACGATTCAAAGCCCAGTCAGAGAACAAATCGAGTTATCTTGGTCATGAACTTTGAGCTCCTGGGTCAGTGGGATCTTGTAAGGTTGTAGGCCCAAGTCTAGACGAAAAATTCGCCAAGTTAAAGTCTGCCAAATCGGAGTTCTTGGGCACGCGAGGAATAGATTGCCTGGACACTTTCACCGACCGCTGCGATTTTCTCGGCAGATCTGGCGTGCCTTGAACGTACGGGTCTTAGCTGATTATTTCCTGAACCGTTCATCTTAAATTTGGCCATCAAAATTTAAAGAGTCGACTGTGAAAGGAAAGAACTCTACCGTAAAATGGGCCCAATGCATGCACGTTTACATTAAGGAAGACTCATTTTGATAATAAAGTTTTATCATTTGAACGTGCTGCACAATCGTGCATTTGACATAAACAAATGAATAATAAATAAAATATTTGACAGATTTCACCAAAACAAAATGGCCGGGACAGGGGCGCCAAACTCTAACCGCGCCAATTGGAAACCCCTTTATAAGAAAATCTACTTCGAACAACTCAAATCATAACTAAAGGGTGTCCCAAAATTAACGCAAGATTTGAATTCGCCGCGATTTGTGCAGTGAAGTGTTGGCAACTCTGAAAAAAAAGCAATTTGACAGCTAACAGTATAGGGTTATTAAAAATGGAGCGTTACACGATAGAAAAACGTGTCTTCATTATTAAAGAATATTTCAAAAATAGTGAAAGCTTGGCGGCTGCAGTTCGAAAATTTCATACAAAATATGGTCGGAATAGTGTTTTAACTTCGTCAACTGTGAAGAGATTAATTGAACAATTCATGGAGACTGGATCCGTTGGAGACGCCAAACACACTGGTCGTCCAAAAACAAGCCGTTCAAATGTGAATGTCGAAGCAGTGCGTGAGAGTGTTGCTGACAATCCAGGAACCTCAATTCGACGACGTGGACAAGAATTGCAAATTTCAAGAACCTCTCTACAGCGTATACTCACCAAAGATCTGTGTCTTCATGCTTACAAAATTCAATTAACACAACAATTGAAGCCCAATGACCATGGACAGAGAATAGAGTTCGATGAATGGATTATTGAACATCAACAAATGGACCCTGATTTTTCGATCAAAATCATCCTAAGCGATGAAGCACATTTTCATCTTGATGGCTTTGTCAATCGCCAAAATTGCCCACATGTGATTGTCGAAAAACAAATGCATCCACAACGAGTGACTGTATGGTGTGGATTTTGGGCTGGAGGCATAATTGGGCCATATTTTTTTGAAAATGATGCTGGTCAAGCAGTGACTGTTACTGGTGCTCGATATTGCGACATGATTACGCAGCTCTTTCTGCCAAAATTGGATGATATTGATGTGTCCAATATGTGGTTTCAACAAGACGGTGCCACATCTCATACAGCACGTGAAACAATTCAATTACTGCATGAGACATTTCCAGGTCGTGTACTCTCTCGTTTCGGTGATCAAAATTGGCCTTCTAGATCGTGTGATTTAACAACATTAGACTTCTTTTTCTGGGGTTATTTAAAATCACAAGTCTATGTCAACAAGCCCACAACCACTCGTGCATAAAAGGAGGAGATTCAACGCTACATCAACGAAATTCAGCCACATTTATGCAGAACGGTCATGGAAAATTTCAACAAAAGAGTGCTTATGTGCATGTAAAGCCGTGGAGGCCATTTGTCCGATGTGTTATTCCATACATAACCCTATCCTATGTACTTTACGAGTCAATAAAAATATAACTATCAAAAGACTAAAAACGGCGTTTTCTATTTAATTCAAATCTTGCGTTAATTTTGGGACACCCTTTACATACAGGGTCAAAAGTGTAAAGTAAGATATGACGCCAACCACCATTTGGTATTTGGCATAAAACTGTAGGTCCCCTCCATCCCTGAAATTACTCACACCCAGAAATGGTTGGGAGTTGTAAGTCACTAGGTCTTAGTTCTCTAATTTTTAAATTTTCTTTCAAATAATCCATTAACAAGAAACCGTGACAGCATTTCAAGTTTTTCTGACTTTTTAATATCAATATGCTAGCAAACGAATCTTGTGCACTATACGAGTATAATACAATAAAACCCGCTAAAGAAAAACAGAAAAATGGCACCGTTTTTTAAACACTATGGCTGGTTTTCCTTTTAAACAAATAACTCTTCATTGAAACAAAAATATTTAAAACCTGAAAAATGTCCTACCTTTGTGTATGAATACAAAGCTACGAACCATAAAGCTTAAAAAATAACCCATTTCTACCAGATATTTTTCGAACGATGGTTATTTTTTAACCTAAGTTATTTCTATGACCGAAGCAAAACAATAAGATAAGTTAAGTTGTACCTGTTTTTTTGTTTAACTAATTTAATTTTAGAACCACAATTTTTGTGTAACCAATGTTTTTTTTTTATTTAAGCTTCTACACAAAGATTGAAATTAAAGCAAAAATCAATTACAATAGTGTGTCATTAAAAAATTGTATGTGTTATTTCTGATGAACTGAAAAGACGTTAAAAAGTAAATGATCTTATGTTTGAAAATAGAGATTTATCTTTAACAAGGGTTTTTGTTTTAAAGCGAAAAGAAATCAATTCAACGTTCAAAATCTTTGAAACTGCTGCAGGCTCTATTACAAGCACGAGTCTATCTTAAGGATTATTATTCGATTAAAAAAGACTGCATAATAAACTTTTAATTTGTTGTTTTTTTCCCTTTATTGTTACTCCATTATGAGACATTTTATACACTATACACAGACAAACACATAAGTAGATGTACAAGTCTAGTACAATAAAGAGAAGGATATAATTTGTTTCCTAATTTCAAAATGCCGCAGGGTACCTTTTGTCATGACGAAAGCAAGAAAAACAAAAAAAAAAACATGTAAATCCTTTTTATGGGTGGTGCCGGGCGGTATGGTATCGTACAATGGTCATTGGTGGAGATGAAGATGAGAATGAGAGTGTTTTCTTTTCATGACACCATTGTGTTAGTACGAGTTTGTGGGTTCATTTATATTTATTTTATGTTTTTTTATACTTATTTATACCTAACTATATACCTTTTCAGTTTTCTTTGCTTTGTGTTGTTTCGCTTTGTTTTCGTTTGGGGAAATTAAGTCTTGTTTACAGCTCACAACACAAATAGAATGATAAGCTTGATTATAGGACTGGAATAAAGCTTAAGATAGACTGGCAAAAATTAAGGTTATATCACCAGGTGCTCTATCGTTCGTGAGGTTAATAGAGAATATCAGTCCCTAGAATAATCTACAGCTCATCAGTAGGATTTTCATTTTCGTTTCATTTTGTTTTTAGATATAAATGTTGTAGTTCGGCCAAAAAAGACATAGAATTCATCAAACCTATTAATAAATCCAATATCAATGAAGTTCGGTTCAAATACTGAGGAATCGTTATTAAAACGTGACAAAAAAAACCCAAAAATCTTTTTATAAAAAGAATAACAAATTATTAGGCATTTAGCCTGAAATATCCGTTTTAAGGATGTAACTTTTGAACGATAAATGCTATACAAAGTTTTTCATATACACTTTGTAGATCATAAGATTGATAAAATCAAGAAACCGTATCAATATTTTTTAATGATCTGCTTAAATTTTGTATGGTTACCACTTCAATATACTGAGGCGTATACTTACTTTATTTATCCTTTATTTTTAACTAAGAATTGATTTAAAATGTACGCCTTGTTTTGCATCCTTTTTCAAAATAACAAAGATATGACTCATTATCTAATAAATTTTAAAAGATTTAATGTTAACACAACAACTCAATGAAAATTGAAATTTTGTTCAGGAAAAGTCGTTAATATGTATAATTATGAGCTAACCATGCAGTTAAGATCGCCAAATCCCTATCCAACCGAGTTACAAGTAATCTCTCTCGACGTGCTCTTCCGCCAACACAATGTATCGAGAACCAGTGCCAGTGGCAACATTTCCAAGATGCAATTAGAGAAGCTGCCTCTGACGTGCTGGGTTTTAAGAAACCCTTGGTTTGATGAGGAATGTCGACAGGCAAATGCAGCCAAACAACAGGCACACAAAGCGACGCTGCATAGAAAGACGAGAGCTGCACACGAGCTCTATGAGCAGAAGAGGAGAGAGAAAAACCGACTTCTCAGAAGGAAAAAGAGCGAGCATGAGAAGCTCGCGGTCGAAGATGTTGAGAGGTTTAAAAGCAGGAATGAAGTTCGAAAGTTTAATGAACAGGTGAAACGACATTCACAAGTACATAAACCTAGAACTGAAGGCTACAAAGACCAAAGTGGAAACATCATAGTGGAACCGCAGTCAATGCTGTGGATATGGAAGGACCACTTCTGCAGACGGACCGAATTCAGCTGTCAGACAGGATGATCCTTTCAACAAAGACGACGAAAGCCAACAATCCCGTCCTCCCGACTTAGACGAAGTAAAGATGGCCATAACTAAGCTGAAGTCTAATAAAGCCGCTGGAGCAGATGGCTTGAATGCCGAGCTCTTTAAAGCAACTGGAGATAAGTTGGTTAGGAGCATGCACCAACTTATCTGTAAGATATGGTCGGAAGAAAGCATGCCCGATGAATGGAACCTCAGTATTGTTTGTCCGATCCTGAAAAGAGGCCCTCTAAACTGCACCAACTATAGAAGAATCAGTCTACTTAACATCGCCTATACAATCTTCTATGCTGTAATATGTGAACGTCTAAAGCTCATCGTCAACAACCTGGTAGGTCCTTATCAGTGTGGTTTTAGACCAGGAAAGTCCACAGTCGATCAAATATTTACATTACGGCAAATCTTGGAGAAAACCCAAGAACACCAAATCGACACCCACCATCTTTTCATCGATTTCAAGGCCGCATATGACAGCATCTACAGGGACGAGCTGTATAGAGCCATGTCTAGATTTGGCATCCCTGCCAAACTCGTCCTTTTGTTCAGGATGACCTTGGAGAATTCACGCTGATCAGTAAGGCTAGGAAGCAACTTAACAGAAACTTACGATTTCAAAAAAGACAAGGTGATGCGCTGTCATGCAATTTTTTAACAGGCGTACTTGAGAGTATTGTGCAGAGCTTCCACGTCAACACTAGAGGCACTTTTTTTCAAAAGTCTGTCCAAGTACTAGCATATGCTGATGACATTGACATAATCGGAAGAACTCAGAGTGATTTCAATGGGGCTTTTGTGAGTATTGAGGCAGAGGCGGCAAAAATGGGTTTGACGGCTGTAGTCAAGAAAGGACTTACAACGCCGACTTCTTGGTCAAAACGCCACCATCGACAGAATATGTAACTTTGAGATGGTTAAGGACTTCGTCTACCTAGGACTCGCTATAATTGCAGAAAACAACACCAGCGATGAGATCAAATGAAAAACAACACATCTAACCGCTGTTTCTTTGGGATAGGAAAAAAAACAATTAAGTAGCAAAGCCCTCTCTCGAGGGACAAAGTATCGCTGTATAAGACCCTCATCATCCACATCCTGCTTTACAGTGGAGAAGCTTCGACTACGACAAAAGCGATTGAAAGCACATTGGGTCGTTTCGAGAAAAAAGTTCTTCATATGATCTAGGGTCCCGTATGCGTCGAAGGGGAGTGGGGGAGGAGATGGAACGACGAGCTGTTGTACGGGCTGTACAGGGACAAAAACTTAGCCAGAAAGATAAAAGTCCACCTACTAAGATGGCTGGGTCACGTAAAGCGCATGGAAACCAATGCTCCATCCTGAAAAGTCTTCGAATCCACTTCCGCAGGACAGCGATGTAGAGGAAGACCACGGATCAGGTGGCGCGCACAAGTGGAAAGTGACCTAACCCAAATTGGAGCGCGAAACTAGGACCGAGCTAGATGTAAAAGTTTGATGGTTGAGGCCAAAGTTCACACAAGACTGTAGCGCCAACTCCAGTAAGTAAGTATACAAATTGACTGAAGCTGACTTGTTGAATAAAAGGCGCATCAATGTGATGTATTACAAGAACCCAATTGGTCCAAGTTCTTGTTTTACTAAACTTTGGAAGACTTAAGATTTAATTCTTTATGCTAAACACCGTGAAATATCGTTTAAGTAATGCCTAGTTCTAAAGATCGATGAAGAATCGGAAGTTCTGGTTCTTTTGTTAATGCTACTTTGTTACTTGGACCAACAGCTCATATTTTTCTATCAGTGGAGAAGATTCTTCACATAGAATTTTAACAATTTCAATCTGTTGCTAAAGTGAATATCGTTCTGCTTAGTGAAGTTTTTACTTGTCAGATGCCAAATTATGAAAGTTTCATAAGTGTCAGCTTTCTTTGGGCAATGAAAATAAACCCCTTTAAGAGAAAATTAATCTCTTGATATTTTAAGTTTTTAAGAATTTTTGGCTGCTTGGCGCGAATTCTAGAGGAGTTAGGTAGGAATTCTAATTAAGGGTAGTAAAATGGTAATGATGGACGTCACATCCGGAAATATAAATATTTTAGGTTTTTATAAACCTTTCTTCAGTGTGCCAATGCAAGACATACCGCATTTCTAACTTAAGCAACAGGTTATCATGTTTTAACAAAATTATTTATTAAGCACCCTCCTTCATGTAGGTAAAGGAATATTTAACTTTTTTTTAAATTAAAATTAACCACCAAAGTTGTATTGTAACCAAGCCACATGCCAAATTAATATATCTTGTTCAAATTCTTAGCTACAAAAAAAAATAATTTTTCACATCCCCTTTCACATAAAGTATCATCCGTTTTCGTAATTTAACCCTTTCGTATCCTTTTTCTTAATTAACCTTCATCACATATTGCATATGGATATATGTATAGAGTTGTGTATTCAAAAATATACAAACCCACATATATTATAACAAATAATTCGTACACATTTTAACCCTCATATCCAGACACAAAAAATGTCACATAACTCAAAGTTTATTCATATGTATGTAGGTTTGTATATTTTATATCCAGTAGATCGCACAAGGAAACCTTAACCTACTTATAAACTCCCAGATTTAGAACTTGTCAAGCTCAAGCTGTGCAATGGGACGACCTCTTAATTCAACATCAAGCTCAAATAACAAAAACAAAAACAGAAACTTTCCAACAGCCATCAGCCTATAAATTTAAATCTCAGTAAATCCACTTTTGAACTTTAAGCTACTAAGACAGTGGAAGAAAGGTTAACAATAAAAAAAGAGGGTTAGAAAGAAATAAACAAAGTTAAATAAATAACGTACCGTCAACTTATGGTTGCGTCGTCGTTCGTCGTTTGTCGTCGTCATCGTCATCGGTGGTGGTGGTGGCATGGTGCCCAAGCGGTAAGTATGAGTACATCCACCTTAACTGCCAGAACCATCACCTTTTTTTTCCTGCCTTTAGTAAGATTCAGCAAAAGTAAGTAAGTAAGTGTTTGATTTTTGCTTTGCAATCACTCCACACGTTCGTGCGTGACATTGACATTTGAATCGCCTTGAACCCCGTCGTCGCGTCGCTATTCGTGCGTGGACAAACTTTTCCTTGCCTTCCGTGATTCCCAGCAGTAGACTTAAGGCCTTAAAAAGAGGCAAGTTTTGTAATTCGAGGCCAAGAGGTCAGATTAAAGTCACGAATCCAAAGATATAACGTCACAACCATTTCGTCGCGTCGCTAGCGTCAGTTTAAATCGCATGAAATAATTTTGTTAAAAAATGTTGTCTGTATTTATAGGCAATGAATATGCAAGATGAATATCAAATCAAGAAAGGTGGTCGAAAGCCCTCTGAAGCCAAAATCAATCACTATCATATTGAATACAATGTTAAAATGTCTTGTGAATTCTTTTCCGTTTTCGTTCTTAGTTTGAAATTTCAAAACAAAAATATTGATATAGGTACGGTGAGAATAGTAAACGTGGCGTGATGGTTAGTTCGTTGGACTGTCATGCCAAAGATCTTGGGTTCGATCCCTGATGTCTGTGCCATCTGAAGTCTTTTTCACGAATACTGCCTCTTTCGAGGAATTGAAAAATTCTCCAAGAGTAATTTTTGTCATGAAAAAGTGCATTCTCAAATTAGCCGTTCGGATTCGGCATATAAACTGTAGGCCCCCTGAATCATAAGTTGTAAAAATATTTGAGTGAAAAAAGATCAGTTTATAATGTGTGGTTTAAGCCCAACATATGTAATACTCGTAAGACACTTGGGGTTATTCCTCAAGGCTATTCTCAAATATTTGAGAGTCACTGTTTGGTGCGGTCATAATTTGATTGGTGACTGTGAACGACGAACGCAATGAATGTATTGAACGGTTAGATAGGTAGTTCCTAATCCAACGAAGAAGTTATTCATCAATACCAAAAACACGCATTTTCGATAAGAGTGCTTGGTGCCAACCACCATCAAATGCTTTTGAAATATCAATTGCAATTTTTCTCCAAAACGATTTAAGGATTTCGGTAAGATAAATTATGAGATCACCAGTGGATCAATTGCTTCCAAAGCCATAGTGCCGGTCATTTAGAAGCTTCCGATCTTCAAAACATTTCTTAAGCTAATAATTAACCCACGTTTCGAACCCCTTGGAAAGAATAGACATGAGTGCTATTGGACATTAGTTGGAGGAAGTGGACGATTCGCCTTTTTTAAGAAACGGGTTGGAAAAATGCTGTTTTCCATCAGCTCGGAAAGAGACCTGCAGAGTAGGAAAAATGGAAAAGCTTACGCAGGATTTGGCAGCGTTGAATAAAACCTTTCCATAGAGATTTATGTATATCAAGTTTTATAGCAACAAAATGTTATATGTAAAAATTGGTCGAGCGTTCATGTTATACCAAAAATAACAATTATCATACTCCTCTTTTATTATTCAAATTGCAGTTGGATACCATTTATAAAATTGAATGAATGCAAATGTTTAATTCGTGTTTTTTAATATTTTCTCCGAATATTATAAATTTTTGATAATTATTGACTTAAAAAGTTTTAAAAATGACCATTTTAAAATTTTAACATAAATAAGTTAAAAATTAAAAAATAAATGTCCACTTACCCTTTTGATTACTTAATTATTCAATGCCACCAGCAGTTAAATTCCTGAAAATAAAAATTGAACAGAAACATCAATCAGTTACCTGGAATAATTGACTTTAAATAATAAAAATAAGGAAGTTTTGTTTACATTCTGGGAAAAAATATCATAAACAAATATAATCAAAAATGTGTTGCTTTTTTTAATTCCCAGAAAACTTGGTTTTACATTAGGTTCAAGCTTTAAAACGCAAATATAATGTCGCAGAGGTAGAAAACCTTGTATTTGGCATTTTTAAGGTCACCTTTACATATCATAAAAGCTTTCAAATATTTTATGGATGGTTAAGTTTGCAGTACAAGAGTTTCTCTTGGAAATTGGCTTTTGACATAAAAATTCTACTGAAAAGGGTAGTTGATGTTGGACCCAGATCTTTGCCGTATTGATCTTGCTAATCAAATTTCATAACTAGGCTATGGCATATGTAAAAACATATTTTTCAAGTGGGGTGTTTGAAATAATGTTAAGTACCATTTCGCTATACAGGATTTTCCAATAGAGGTTTCACTATGTATATGCCACTATTTGGACAGCTATTTCTTTTAAAGTTGTAATCAGGTAACAACAACGCATATGCTAAAAAAGAAACGGCAAGAGCTTGAACAACTTTAAAGATGAAATTCGTCAAAGAATACAAATTTTAATGACAAATTCATGGAAAGGACATCGTTTTCAATCAACAATGGGACTCATCTTTTACATGAAATAAAAATTCACATTTCTCAACTTCCCATAGGAAGTTATTGTAATCGATCGGGTTCGCTGATTTGTTGAATCAGAAATGTTGACAGCTCCGACGTTTTAAGGTCCCTAGAGTCGAAATAAAAGATTTGTATAGAGATGTCTGACGTCCGTAGTTTCGCGACGTTTTTTCGTCGTCCATAGCTCAAGAACCAGTAGAGCTATCGACTTCAAATAAATGTTGTTATACAGACAATGATGCAGAAAGACGTAGAAGGGACTCTCAAAAAATTGAGTGGGTGTTTTTTTTTAACATAGCAATTTAAAAAAAATTTAAATATTTTGGTTTACCCTAAATATCTCACGAACCAATAACGCTAGAGATTTGAATTAAATTTTATAACATATATTGTACCGTGATGCCAAACAAAGTTTTTTTGGAAAAAAAAAAAACAATTAATGGTTTTATTTATAAATCAAAAAAAAAAACAAAAAAAAAATAATTGTCATTTCGAAAATTTTACGAACACAAATGAATTTATCTCCAATTGCAACGAAAAATAACCGAATAGACAGATTTTTTCCATAAAAAATAAAAACCTAAAACATTATTTCATAATTAATTGTTGTCAACATTTAGTAAAATTTTGAGAAATATTAAACTGTCAGTTTTTTTTTTACAAAAAATATGAACCTAAACAAAACATTACTAAAACTTCCTAAAAATTGAGTCTTAAGTAATTTTTTACTTAAATATGTTTTCAAACATTTGAGATTATGGCTTCAAACTAATTTTATTTTATAAAAAATATTATATTATAAAACTTGGTAAAAATTTACTTTCGACTCAAAAGTCTTTTGACAATATTTATTTTTATCTCACAGAAAATATTGTTTTTGACATTCAGTATTGTTTTTAATAAGAATCCAATAGTAATTTTTTCCACAAAAATATAAAATTTACAAAAAATTAGTAAAAAAAATTGATGTTCATCATTTGGCAATGTTACAATTATTCTGTATTAGGCTTATACTTTCTTCCTGGCAATAGATTTGCACTTTTCCAATTGGTTTTAATGAAGCCTGGTCGTTTACATATTACTTTTTTAAAATTGTTAAAAACTCGTATGGAAGGCTTTTCGAGGCTATCTAAATTTTTGAAGTAGCAGTTTTCTATAAAATTAAAGAGATTACACAAGTTTTACAAAAATATGAAAACAAGTTAAAGCAGTTATACTTAAAACGTTTTCAGCACAAAAAGGTAAGAGAGTTTGAAAGTAAGTTTTGTTCTTGTCACAAATCTATTGTCTTACTAATTTCACCCTCACAAGTTTTTGAAATATTTTAAGAAATATAAAAATAATTTAAAAAAAACGTGAATTTTGAAAACTTCGCATCATCATCAGGTTCTCTAACCCCGTACGGTGCATAGGGCGTCAACGAAACGTCTCCATCCTTCTCGATCTGCAGTTAGATACTTTAACTGTGGCCACTTCTTTCTCTTAGAGTTAGCTTCCGATAGCACTGTAGATTTCCATGTTTTTCTTGGTCTTTCAACCCGCCGCGCCGCCGGCCGTGACCCCTGACGATTCCATTCAAAGGACTGCTTCGCAATATCATCGTTTGCTTTCCTCAGTGTGTGACCAATAAATTTCCATTTGAGCTTTCTGATGTCGTCAATGCACGATTCCTCTTGAGTGTAGTCTCAATTCTAGCCTTTATCCGTTCGAGGATTAAAGTTGCCATTACCTTTGGGAAAACGGACAAAACGGTAATACCACGCCGATTGTTGCAGTTCTTGAGATCACCTTTTTTTGGCACCTTAACAATCACTCCATCCTTCTATTCCCTGGGATAGGTTTCGTTTTCCAAAACAGTTTGTATAAGCGGATGCAAGATACTAGCTGCTGTGGCGGGATCAGCTTTCAGGAATTCTACTAGTACTCCGTCATGCCCGGGTGCTTTGTTGTTTTCAATTTCCGGTACTGAAGGGGGTTCGAAGTTAACATTTAACAGGGCACAAAAGTGATTCTTCTACCTGCGAAGTTGATCTTCAATTGATACCAATAGTGTCCCATCCACATCCATTACAGGATGATTGATGTTGCTTTTTTTCCCGACAACTTCTTTGGCTATTTGGTACAATTCTCGAATATCTCCTCTTCTTGCAGCGTTTTTAGCATTATCAGCGAGTCCATCTATCCTCACCCTCCTGTCAAGTCTCACACAACGATAGACCATCTTGTGTGCAATCCGATATTCGTTTCGCAATTCAGCCTTTCGTTGAGCCTAGGTACAGTCTCGGATCCAGCCTCCATAAAAACACTTTTAATTTCATCCCACATCTCTGAACATCTGAGTCAACACTCACATTTAATGACGAAGATCTGTAGTTAAGGGTGTTGAAATAGCTACGGCTTATGTTGGGATCACTTAAAGCATTCGTATTACTACAGCCGCGGTTTTTAATTTGAGACTCATGACAGCTAAATGGTGGTCGCTTCCCACATTGGTATTTCTTATATTTCGGACATCACACATAGACTTTCTCCATCGCTGCTGAATCATAACGTGATAAATTTGATTTTCGGTATCACCATCTGGGTGCACCCATGTAACTTTGTTGCACGTCTTATGTTTAAATACAGTTCACCAATCGACAAGCATTTCACCATTTTCATTACGTGACCCAAGCCATTTTTTCCCATAGCTCGTTCCAGACCGTAATTGTCTGCACCGATTTGAGCGTTGAGGTCTCCCATGACGATTATGATATCGGCTCTCGGATTATTGCTGTAAACCGAGTTAAGATGAGTGTAGAACTCGGTTTTGTCTCCTTCGGTCGCTTCATTTGTGGGGCCATAACACTGAACGATTGTGATGTTGCGAATTTTTGAGCGGAACCTTGCAGTCATTATTCTTTCAGATATTGGCGCCCAAGAAATAAGACTGCGCCTAGCTACTTCGTTCAACATAATTCCAACACCATGCAGCCTTTGGCCACCCTTCTTTCATCCTATCAGGAATACAGCATTCTCGTTTGTCCATTGTCAGATCTGTATTTAGCTCTTCCTCTCCACTTTGTTTCACTAATGCCCAGGGTACTGATCTTAAGACGAATCATTTCGCGCCCTAGCTGTTCGTATCTTCCTTCGCCATACAAGGATCGAACGTTCCAAGCTCCAACTTTTGTACGTATACCATAGCCAAAAGTATCCATTGCATTTCTTGAAAGACTTCTACTAATTGTTGACGATTCATTTATTATTATGACGTCCGTTGAAGGATTCTCCATAAAAAGGTTACCTCTTGGGGACTCGTTTCCAGTTGTTGTCATATTTCATGTAACAGTATATACCCTTACACCATGGTATTTTCCGAGATAAAATTAATAACATACATAAGCTCAGATTCGACAGGCACACCCGCCCTTTGTATGGTCGAACACATAACCGACTGAGGCCGCCCGCTATGGGAATACAGACGCTACTTGCTGCTACCGTTGGCCTTCTTAAAAAAGCTCATCCGCCACCAGACCTCCATGCCGTTGCCCACAAACTGCAGTTCCTCCGCCTTAAGAGAGATTTTCTTCAACCCAGGGACAAGTCAGTGCCCCGTCCAGCAAAGCTGTTTTGGGTGCTTATTCCGGCAGTTGTTCGGTCGCCTTGTGCATAAGCGTTACCCACTCTCTACCGCGAGGAAGTCCACATAGGGATTTTATTTTAATTGAGCCTAGGGCCACCGAAATAGCGTTACCTAGAGATCTTCAGTACTTTAGAAAACTTCGCATATACATACTTAAAATTTAAATTTTGATTTGAAATCAACAAATTTAGTCAACGTTTTTTAAAAGCTTCAAATAGAGTCAAATAAGGACGAAAATAAATGAGAATTTTCAGTTACTAAGTAAGATACTAAAATTATTTAGAGGAGAGAGTTAATTGCTGAGAAATATTTTGATCTTTAATTTTGCCTTAAGAACACCGTTTTTGGTTGTTTTTAGCATTTTCAAAGATTCATACTTTAAAAAGCTCACCAACAACAACGACAACGCACATATCCACATTGAAAATTTTATTTTGTGTAACTTTTGAAGTTCTATAGTTCGAAATTATTTTATTTTTAAAATTACCTACATATGTACATAAAAAGTTTCTGACTGTGACTAACACTAAACTGTAAATAAAATTTTTCGATATTTTTGAAGCCGGATGTTCTACAATTTTGACAATTTTGATGACATATTCAATTAAATTGAACCTTTAGTCTATAGTAAATGTGTCATCATATAATTTTGACAGTAAAATCAAACCTAATTGCAATTGTTTTATTATAGTTACCTATATAAATAATTTCATACGTATCTGCTTCGATATGTTAGGCTGTCATAGGATTTGTTTGCCGCAACAGAACAGAACTTTCCAAGAGCACTAATTCAAAACCTAACCTATATATCCAACCCATAACACACACAAATTTTAGTCATTCACTAAAAAGGATTAATGGGTCGACAGAAGGGTCTACAAAATTCTACTCAGTTCTCAGTTCATATTATTCTAACGAAAACCCTGTTGGTAGCAAAACAGCGTAGTAGGTGGTTTTTGCAGAAGGCAAGGCCAGATTTTGAAATATTGGTGCCCTTAAAAATGAAGCGCATGTACCAAAATTCACTCTGAACTGTCTTTAAACAAAAAAATCTAATTCCAAAAAAAAGTACTGGCCTTCCCTACTTTTAACTGTCCTTAATTCGAAGACCGAAACTAAAAAATATAGTAGCCACTTAAGTGCCAAAGAGTGCCTAGTTGCTGTTTATTCTATCGTGGATATTATTTCAAAATTCATCCATCGAAGAAAACAGCTCTCATCATATCTAAAAAAATGCATTATAGTACCACCGAAGTTCTTTCATCAAAATCGGTCTTATATTTATAAGGCTCTTAAGCACCAACTGATGCATACAGTCTATTTTTTTTTATTTTTGATAAATCCGGCACTGTGAGCATAGCTTTCTGGTACGGTCCATGCGTTGAAGAGGATGAAGCAGTTTTGGGTTTTTGGAGAGACGAGATATTCAAAACAAGGGGAATTAGAACTTTTTGGTTTTTCGACTACAGTTGATGGCATTCCCAAATGAGTAATTTATTTATATTTTCATATTTAAGTATGCATTTTGTGATTATATGCTCGTGAGTGTTTGGTTTCTATTTTCGTCAGCATACCTAAATTCAGGAATTGCAAAGAGCACTCTATGAGTACTTCCTATGTCTATGGCATATATATCAGTAGATTCCTATTTTTTACTTTACTTTTATTTCGACTGTGGTTTGTGGGCTTTCAAGTATGTATATAAACCTATGGTGAATGAAGTCTTACAAACATACATATTATAAATGTTATATAGAGCCCTCTTTTTGTAAGGTATGTTTTATTTTATACGCATATAAGTGGGTTGTATACCTATAGTTTTAATAAAATTGGAAATTATTGCTTTGTGGTATTTTTTGGAATAAGAAATTTGTTGAGCTAATTATAAAAGTGTGCTTTGGGACTTTGTAAATTTCATATGAAAAACAGAATTATTATACAATTCTATGATAGGAATACAGTAGAGGGTTTATTTATGTATGTATGGTAACGAACGGTATGGATTGAGATATTGCTGGGATGATTTTTGTACACCATCAGGGGAGTGCGTTGTTATAGTGTTCAATAAATTATAGCGAAGGTCTCGATTTATAAGCTTAACATTAAAATGTATGACAAGTTTAATTGGATTTATCTATCTATTCAGATTTATGTATAAAATATAGCTCCAAACTTTTGTGCATAAATTTATTCAGAATACAAATAAAATAAAAGAGGAATTATACAACTATGTATGAGGAAGGAAATGGTATTATATTTGGCAGGATATTCGTTTTTGTAAAAATGTGTAATAGACATGCCGCCTGATACAATTTATAAGGTGGGTTGGTTTTAAGACAAATCAAAACTGTCTATGAACATACTTGTAAAATTGATTTTAAATATTGTTAAGCTCTTTTCATAAAAATCAAGACACGAAATTATAAAGATGTATTCTTTAAAAAACGACTTTAAAAAGTGTTTTTGATGGAATGTTTGAAAGGTATAGAAGAAATGTTTTCGGTATTTATAATACATGAAAATACTCCAAAACTATCATGGAAATCACTAGACCCTGGCTCGTTTTGGGACAGTACAGGTTCTGTTTTTTAAGGAAAAATATGATTCACTTAGGCTCATATATAATTTTAGCAATAATCAATTAATTAACTTCATAAGGGGATATGTCAATTAAAATAACAATAATTATTGTTTTGTAGTCTATGTAGATCTGAACCAGTTAGACAACTCTATCTTCAAGCTTTTAAAATTGAATTATGATAACAAATCTACAATTAGTTATTTATATCCACTCTTTAATTTTTGTTGGGATGCATTCAAAAAAACTTCCATGACGATTGCATCTTTACAGACTTACGCAAGTATTTTACAAATGAAGTCGCAAAATTCTTTTTATTAAATTAAGTAAAATTGGACTTTAAACCGGTTTTGATATGTAGATTTCGACTTATCGTAAAGAAAGATAATAAAGCATTATGTTCAAAAGTAACCTTTCATGTCAATTGAAAGATAATTCTGGTGTACCTCAAGGGAGTCAACTTTGTCCATTACTGTTCATTTAATTTAATAATCATTTCGCTTCTGTTTCAGATAGCTAAAATATGCAAATGATTTTAAAACTTTTAAACTATTACCTCCATAAAGGATTTTAAAGAGCAACAAGAAATAATAAGTAAGTTGAAAATGACTGGCCAAGTGAAATACAAATCTCAACCATTCCAGTGTGCAAGTAATGTTGCCGGGGATCGAAGGGACCTGCAGTTTAAAGCTGAATCCGAACGGCTAATTTAAGAAAGCACTTTTCATGACAAGAAATACTCTTAGAGGAATTAACAATTCGTCGCTAGAGGCAGTACCAAATAAAAAAAAAAAAACAATCTTTGGAACAATTTTAAATATTGACAAATGGAAGAAAATGTGTTTTTAACGCTAACGTAATATGAATTTATAACGTTGCAATATAGCATCCTTGCATTTGTACTAGACTTTACACTTAAGTTTACTTACTTAAGGTGGCGCTACAGTCCGGGGAGGACCTGGGCCTCAACCAACATGCGTCTCCAGCAAGCTTGGTCCCTAGCTAGCTGTCTCCAGTTTTGCATGCCAAGATGGTTGAGATCCTCTCCCACCTGGATGCGCCAACTGAGTCGCGGTCTTCCACTATTGCGCCGTTTCCCGGGATTGGATTCGAAGACCTTCCTGGCTGGAGCGTTGATGTCCATCCGCTCTACATGACCTAGCCATCTTAGCCGTTGGACTTTAATTCTGCTAACTAGGTCAGTGTCGTTGAATCTTCTCCTCCATTCTCCATCTATGCGTACGGGACCAAAAATCACCCGAAGAATTTTTCTCTCGAAGCATCCTAAGACGCTCTCATCTTTCCTTGACAGGGTGCTGGCCTCAGCGCCACATATGAGAACCGGGATGATGAGTGTCTTATAGATGGTGATTTTACATGCTCGAGAGAGGACTTTACTTCTCAATTGTCTTCTAAGTCCAAAGAAGCAGCGAATTGCAAGAGTTGTTCTTCGTTTGATTTCAGCGCTGGTGTCGTTGTCTGTGTTAATAGCGGTGCCTAGGTAGACAAAGTCCTTAACTACTTCAAAGTTATAGCTGTCCATGGTGACGGACGTTTTGTCTAAGATGTCGTCGTTCAGTGTCCTTTTTTGAAGACAGCATATACTTGGTCTTGCCCTCATTGACCACTAAACCCATCTTCTTCGCTTCCGTCGCAATGCTTGAAAACGCTCAACTGACATCACGCTTTGATTATCCATTTATGCCAAAATCATCTGCGTATCCGAGTAATTGGATGGACCTTTGAAAGATTTTTCCTCTAGTGTTAATGGTTGAGTTTTGCACAATTCTTTCCAGAACGATGACATGACAGTGCATCGCCTTGTCTAAAACCTTTTTTGACATCAAATGCATCGGTAAGATCTTTTCCAACCTTGATAGAGCAGCGTGCATTCTGCATCGTCATTCTGCACAAACGGATAAGTTTGACAGGGATGCCAAAACTAGACATTGCTCAGTAGAGCTCTTCCCTATAGATGCTGTCATATGGGGCTTTAAAATCGATAAAGAGATGGTGGGTATCGATTTAAAGCTCCTGGGTTTTTTGCAAGATCTGCCGTAGTGTGAATATTTGGTCGATAGTGGAATTTCATGGTCTGAAGCCACACTGATAAGGACCAATCAGTTTGTTGACGAATGGCTTCTGACGTTCACATAATACGTTAGAGAGGATCTTATACGCAATGTTAAGGAGACTGACTGAAAAGTACGGACCACTTTTGGGCCACGGACCGCCGAATGGCCCAAAATCCACAACAAATGGTAGCTTTTTAAAGATGCATTATCACCTGGTGAACTTCGTATAAGTTGGTTCATTCCCATAGACGAAAATTTTTCTCGCTAACAAAGCTATTCATCCAAAAATACGTCTCTTAACTAAACATGATTTTTTGGCCAAATTTGGGTCCTCATTAACACGATTCAAAGCCCAGTCAGAGAACAAACGGAGTTGTCTAGGTCATGAACTTTGAGCTCCTGGGTCAGTTGGATCTTGTTAGGTTGTAGGCCCAAGTCTAGACGCAAAATTCGCCAAGTTGAAGTTTTCGAAAGGCTGAGTTCTTGGCAACTAAATAATATACAAAATATTTGATAGATATCACCAAAACAAAATGGCCGCCAGGAGGCACCCAAATCTACCCGTGCCAATCGAAACACCATTTAAAATTCAATTTAGATTTGTAACATTTTTCATTCGGTTATTTCTTTCGACTTGATAGATTTTTTTTTATCTCCATACACTTAAAGGCTTTATAAATCTACCATCCCTTTTTGGTCAAAGAGAACTATTGCAGTTTTGCTTTTTAGCTAATATGAATTATTAAATGAAACGATTGTGTTTCAATCTGATGCAGGCTGGCTTCAGAAAAAATGTATCCTTAAAACTATTTTTAGCAGACCGAACTATGATACTCACAGTCCTTTTAATCAATTAATCAATAAATTTAAAAAATTCTACTAGTATAAGTAGTTGAAATTGTATAAATATCAACATCAATACTGAAACTATTAATTAAACAGATTTTCAAATAATGCAACTATAGTAGTACAAATTTCATCTATATATCTATATATATATCGTTATTTGAATTTCCGTTAAATAAAAAAAATATTGAATTTCTTTTCAACCAACATTATTTTTCAACTATAAATCTTAAAAGCAATAAGTTTAACAAAATTCACATCGAGATTTATTTCCCTTCTCGTGGTCTTATAAATACTCCCTTACATTTAGTTCCATTGGAATTACCATTTTTCTTAATAAAGTTTGACCCTTTTTAGCATCCTATAATCCGTCCAACAGTTTGTACACCAGAGTTTAACATCACAAATAGACAGACATTAAGCTAAATAAACTTTATTGCGCGCATAAATATGAATAAGTTAGCACCAGCTGTTTGTGTAAGGATTATCAAAAATTTATTAAAATTTAATCAATCCCGGAAAGTTAGAAATAAAAATGAACACACAAAAAAAACAACACGATTTTCACGTATTTATGCGAATGGATGTATAATTCAACTTCATAATTTAAATTTGGGTAAAAACAAAATAAAATTTAACCGTCAACGATGTGAAAAATTATTTTAATACCATTTTTTTTTTCACATCAATTGAGAAATTGAGAAATTATTCGTAGAAAAAATTTCAATTTAAATAAATTTCATCTTCGAATTTAATGTTTATTTTATGCCTTCTATACTTTTCTAGCATTTAACCAGAAATCATAAAATTTCCAACTGAGGAAATAGGTAAAAAGCCCATACCCACCCATACGAGGAAACCCTGACATTGGCTCACAACAACAAAATGTCTATTTCTCAATAACCATTTAAGCATTTTGTAACTTCGATAACGTCATTTACACCTCATACTAAAACATACTCTATATGTGTACATATTTTCGTAGGTCCAAAGACATATGTACATGTTTCTAACATATAAGAATAACACATACATACACAAAAAAATAAATATAACATTTAAGCTAATCAAATTGGTTTCTGTTCATTGCGCCTTCTTGAGATTTTTAGGGTGCTAAAAAAACATGTATCGATTTTTCCTCCGACCTAGGATACCGGAACCAAACCAAACCATCCTACAATAATTTCAATCTGGAATCTATTAACCCATTTTATGTTCGAAAGGATAAATTCGCCTCCCAATGACACAAAATACACCAAGAATGTGCTGATGATGACTTACTTGCCCTGGGTGCCGAAAAAAGACCAAAAAAGTATCTAAAAATTTAAGAAACTTAGGCTCTGGCTCATGCACAGACACAGGCACAGGCACAAACTTTAATAATATTTAAGAATAAAAAGGGGACAAAAAAACATAAAAAACAAAGAAAAGAAGAGATTTATTCCACTCCACTGAACTGCATGGTGGCAAAACAAGTATGTGACTATGCCATGGAAGTAAACTATTGTTTGAAAATTTTCACATTTTCATTATAACTTTTTCCTCCTTCATGCGGATGGCTCCTTACTTTATTTGTAAGGATAATGGGATTAGAAAAAAAAGAAGGAATTTACTACCATAAACACACTCACACACACACACATGTAAAATGAGATATAAAAGTTTTACTTATTCTTGTACAAGGTCCCATAGAGCCCGGAAGGGATAATTATGTATGTCTGGCACATGACGACGTCAACAGTGATGAATTTAGACTTTCATGGTGCTTTTTTGGTCTTGGTTGTTCCTTTAGAAAGTCAAATTGTGAATTTACTTGATTGTTAAGAGCAAAGAACCGAGTTTAGAACAATCAGGTTATGTAGGCAAAGGGGGTAAGAGATGGAACAAAAAACAAAAAATATTCCTAAAGAATGTACACTATACGCAGTCGGGTAAGGGCAGGAATTAGTTGTTTGGAAAAGAATCTTTTAATTCTAATAACTCGGTTGGAGAGACATGTTTATGGTCGGACTTGGTGCGAGTACACCATTAATTTCTATAGTAGCCTACTAAAAGTTAGGTTCTAGTAAAAATAATAGTATTCAATGATTTTTGTTCCATATCAAGTAAGTTAGCCCTGGGTTCTAAATACGAACGACTTTAATAAATATATATAACACACACACACATATGTATGTTTGACGTATGTATACATATGCTTAACATATCTGTTTGTGAGTTGTATGTGGCGAATACTATATAAATAAATATCGGGGATATCAAAATATTGAGATTTTAGTTGGGCATTTAAATATGAAGGGGTTAATTTTGAATTTAATGTGTAGGTAATTGAGGAACTGTTTTTTCGTTGTCCCTTTTTTAGTATAAGGAACAAAGTATAAGAAAAACGATAAAAAACCGAAGAAGGATACACAAAAGTTAAATCACTATGTCAATCATGTTGTTTCGGGTTAAAAGCATTCATTCCCAAAGGATTATTCTAGGTATCCGCACTGAAGTCGGGAAGTGTGGGGGTTCACACGCTTAACATATACATATGCCCATGTTCTGCATTTCAGAATTTCCTTTATTTATCAGAACAATTTTACATAATTTACAAACACTTACATTGTGTCAGGTAAATCCAATATATTTGATTTGTCTCGCAAAATTCGTCTTCTTATATTTTCTCTTGAATTCTGCTTCCTTTTTTCATTTAAAATTGCCAACAATATTGCATCCATCTTGAAAACAGCAAAAATTTTACTTCAAAAAACAAACTAAAAATGGATGATCCTTCAGTTCTGACAGTTCGAAACAATTTCAAAGTTTTCGAAATCGATCCAATTCAAGAACATGCAATTTCATTTCACGTGAAATTGAAAAGTGATTTCAATTCACTTTCGATCGGTATTCGGAACATGGGCGAGATGTAAGAGCATTCTAAGATTCCAACAGTTTTCTAAATATGCCAAATTTAAGAGGAAAACCATTAGTTTAGGGAGTTTTTATTGCTTTCACGGATAGAAGTGTAAAAAATGTTTTGAAATTCAGCTTTTCTACAAAAATTCAAAAACTCGGATAATGAGAAAGAATTTGATATCAAGAATTTTCTAGCTTTTTTCGACGTAGTTTTTTCGAACTTAACTTTCGGGAGTCTATTATTACTATCGTTATCAGTCTGCTTACTAGTAGATTGGAGCTGATGCTAGAAAATATTTTAAAGTAAAAAAAAATGAAACATTTTAGAGAAAAATGTTTGGTTCTTGATTTTAAGGAAATTCTCTGACTATAAAATAACAACAAATTAAGGTAAATAAATAAATTGGGATGAAACTTTTGTGTGACAATCACAAATTATACGTTTCCGAATATCATTTCACTTCAGTTCTTAAGAGATTCAAAGCTTTTATATTAATAGATATGAAATGTGCATTGTGTTTTTTTAATTAGCCACTAGTTTAAAATTAGATTTCTTTAATTTCAACAGAAAATAAATTTTGAAAGAAATATAATGCTTATTTCTTTCAAAAAAAATCTGTTTAAAAATATTTCCTATATTTTAAGATTAAAAAATGTACCTGCAAAATAAGTTTTTCTCAAAAATGTAAATGCCATTTTATTTCTCATAAAAACTAGATTAACTTGATTTTGTTTTTGAAAATCTTTATAGAGAGGGTTTTATTTTTACATAAATTTGAGATATCAGGACAACAAAATAAAGATTTAAGGCGGGGTTCTCTTTTGGAGCAATACCAAAATAAGTTTTTCTTGTAGAAAAAGGAGGAATTAAAAAAAATATTAGAGGTTTTAAAAAAATCTATGGGTTCAATTTCAAAAAAAAAATCGAATTTTCAACTTTTAAACCAAAAAATAGGACTGCTGTTATTTTTTATCTATTAAAGAAATGAAAAAATTGGCCTCTAGCTAATCGGTTGAAAATCTTATTTCGAACAATGGTTTAGACTGTATGGGCCAGGACAAATAGACAGACAAACGGATTTGGGGCACCCACTTTTATCGACTTTTCTACCATCGTAATGTCATGTTTGACTCATATTTTTTTACGAATTCAATACTTGACATATATCTCCTACTTGTCGCAAGTAAAAATCACTTCAATGTTCACTATTTATGTGCATCAATAAAAAAGGTGCAACTGAAGGCTAGTTTCAGGAATTTAAAAGCAAGCAATTAAAAATTGACGATATATCATTCAAGGTTTTTTCTTAAAAATCTTTTTATAGAAAAAATTTTATGAAAATAATTTAAGGTATTACTAAAGTTACAAAAATGTTAGTTGTTTTTGACAGAAAACCACTTTTTGGTGAATTTCGTAAAATAACTAACAAATCTTTAGATGAAATCTTTACTATTATAAAGGGTGATTTTTTGGCTATTATCTTTTTGGTAACACTGGTTCAAACAGCTGACGCACCGTATTTTGTTTCACTGTCAAACATCTTCAGTTTGGGCTATAATTTAACCATGAATCGTCTTACAAACGAAGAACGCTTGCAAATTATTGAATTTCATCATCAAAATGCGTGCTCTGTTAAGAAAGTTCATCGCTCGCTTCTTCCAAAAAATTGTGATCAGCGACGAAGCTAATTTTATGTTGAATGGGTACGTAAATAAGCAGAATTGTCGATTTTGGAGTGAATATCAGCCAGAAGCATTGCAAAAGCTACCAATCCATTCAGAAATAGTCACAGTTTTGTGCGATTTATGAGCTGGTGGCATCATTGGACCGTACTTCTTCAAAGATGATGCGAATCGTAACGTAACAGTGAACGGTGAACGCTACCCTGAGATGATATCCAACTTTTTTTACAAGAGCTTGACTTTCATGACATGTGGTTTTAACAAGACGGTACCACATTCACATGCCACACAGCACTCGCAACAACGGACTTATTGAGAGGCGAGTTCAGTGAACATTTTATTTCACGTTCGTTACCGGTTAATTGGCCGCCTAGATCGTGCGATTTAACGTTTTAAGACAATTTTTTGTGGGACTTGATGTAGTCCCACAAAAAATAGTCTAAAGGCGTCAAATCGCATGATCTTGGTGGCCAACTTACCGGTCCATTCCTTGAGATGAATTGTTCTCCGAAGTTTTCCCAAAATGGCCATAGAATCGCGAGCTGTGTGGCATGTAGCGCCATCTTGTTGAAACCACATGTCAACCAAGTTCAGTTCTTCCATTTTTGGCAACAAAAAGTTTGTTAGCATTGAACGATAGCGATCGCCATTCACAATAACGTTGCGTCCAACAGCATCTTTAAAAAAATACGGTCCAATGATTCCACCAGCGTACAAACCACACCAAACAGTTCATTTTTCGGGATGCATGGGCAGTTTTTGAACGGCTTCTGGTTGCTCTTCACTCCAAATGCGGCAATTTTGCTTATTTACGTAGCCATTCAACCAGAAATGAGCCTCATCGCTGAACAAAATTTGTCGATAAACACATTTCGAACCGAACACTGATTTTGGTAATAAAATTCAATGATTTGCAAGCGTTGCTCGTTAGTAAGTCTATTTATGATGAAATGTCAAAGCATACTGAGCATCTTTCTCTTTGACTCCATGTCTGAAATCCCGCGTGATCTGTCAAATACTAATGCATGAAAATCCTAACCTCAAAAAAATCACCCTTTAGAAAAAATGCCTACTCATGTTCCTCAATTGTTATTTATGGAGATAAGAACGAAGTAGAAGCAATATTTTCTATTAAATCAAAATGCACTGGACCTCACATAATTTGCATAATCAACACAACTATAATGACCTTTACATATTCCAATTCTTGGAAGATATCCAAAATTATTCTTATACCAACACAAGGAATGAAAAAGAAGTAGACTCATATCTATTTTTCCTTTTTTATCTAAGGCTTTTGAAAGTCTTTTAAGTATACCAATTAAAAAAAATAAATCAAAGGCAAAAAGCTCTAGACTTGTCTGCATGGAGGATTGCAGTCGAGATATGGATGCTTTTCAGCTTTGTTAAATGTGTTCGATCACTTAAAGACAGGTTTTAGATAAAAATGTACTACTGTAATAACCTTTCTTGAATTTTCGAAGTCATTTGTTTGCGAGGGTTCTAATTCTTCATTGTGATAAACTGACTCTAACACAACTAAAAACCTTGTCTTTTCATATTTGACCAATCTTATGCAAATCGTATCTTGTAATGATAAACTATCTTTGTGTTTTCCTGTTCATACTGGTGTTCCTCAAGGATAAATCTTTGGGCCTTTACTGTTCTCATTGTACATTAATGATATTTTTCTGTTTTGTTCTACTGTCTTTACCATAGCTATCTGCGCTGATGAGGTTCAGTTATATATAAGATTTTTTGAGAGCATGATTAAGGATACAATATCTAAAATGAATATTGATCTACAGTCTAAATATGATTGGTCGACTCGCAACGGGCTTAAACTTAATACTGAACAAACTAAAGCTGTTTCAATATCGAATACAAAACTCAAACCTGAAAACTTCTCTCCTTTTACATTAAAAAATGTCATAATTGATTTTGTTACATAAGTCAAAAAGTTATGATTGATCTTGAACAATACACTAGCCTTGGATATTAACCTCGTGTCCTTTGATCATTTAATTTCTTTTTGCGACAATTTTAATTTATTTTGTAATCTTCGTTAATTTTGCATGCTATTTAGTATTCTCTTGTATGCTTAATAAATCCTCTACTATTAATAAGTTTTACTGCTTATAAATAAATATCAAAAAACAAAAGAATACAATTTCAAGCATTTCGTATAAATTTTCGAAATATTCAATTTTTTTTTTTTAACAAATATTAAAAACCTACAAAAGTGAAACTAATTGATGTTTTTGGACTCAAATATGCTGAAATTAAATTCTTAAACAATATTGTTTTAAGCTTTCATTTTGAAGGGCACCAATGGAAATCAAGCTGTGAATTCTGAGTCTCGTTTTAAAATTGTTTTTTTTTTTTTTTATATTGCAGAAAAACAAGATTTAAGTAAAACATCGTGTTTGATATTTTTAATATAATTTTTTTTGGATTTTTATAATTAAAATCTTTTCAGTTTTTTCCAGGTTTCTTTGAATTGAACCAAAAATAGAAAGTTTGTGATATTTCATAATTCTGATTCAACTGAAATTGATAATCAAGGGATGGGTGAAAGATTCAATAAAACATTTCCTAAAATTAAATTTAATTATAGGAACAGATGTTTTTCAAAGGAAGTAAGAGTTAGTTAGAATTAAAGAAAACAGATGGCTTGCGAAAGGATTCGAAAACTGAAATTCTTTTTCAAAAATTAAAAGCGAGATGATAACACCATTCAAAACTTTTTAGGGATGATATTATCGCACAGAGAAACAATCAGATAAACCTTAAATAAAACTAAAGAAAATATACAATCTGCTTATAAAACATGAATTATTTTTTTTTAAACGAAAATCCGTGTGGGTGCTAACGTCACCCACACGGATCTAGTGTTCCCTACAATAGGTATATGTAGATAAATTTTGAATTTAAAAATACACAAATTCTAGATTCTAATTATCATTTAGGTTCTGTTATTTTTTTCAATTCCAAAACAAAAAAATAATTCCATTCCAATAATGATTTTAAAATAATATTGTAAACTTAATTTTGCCAATAACTCCAAGCTCGCTATTCTTTTCATTCGGCTGATTAACTATGATTCCCATGAATTAACTCGGACAGCTAGTAATATACTATCTCGAATTTCTCCATAATAACATTATACACAACTATGTAACGTTTCACCCCCTCCGGTACGGGTAATTTTGGTGGAATAAAATTTATTAACTTAGTCATTATTTCAAGATGATTCAAAAACGACGTCAAGTATAGGATAACAAAAATCGATCCTTATCCTTATAGCGGTATACGTACACTATATACCTTAAAGTTAATTAGATGCCATGGTAGAGATATGCAAATGTAGATACCCCACCATCATCAGAGGCACTATTATAAGGGAGTACATATATTTATACATAGTAAAGCACTCTTCTGCCGTACCATACAACCCATCTCCGCCGCGCCTCCGCGCCGCCCGCCTTTGGTTATGCAAAGTTAAATTATACTGTGTTGAACGCGAGTCACGCGGCTTGCCTTTATAACCTCTAAAGTCGCGCCAGAGCAAGTATTGGCCCAACATGGCTTTTGTATAACAAGTATAACAGATGTGGGAGGATGTTAAGTAAAATCCATGCAGCTATACGCAATTAATAGATACCATCATATAATTACGCTAATTATTCACGTCGATGATGCTTAAAATTTATTGCTTTCAGCCGGAAGCTGAATGGCTCTCGCGATCTCCCTCTTCTCTATCTACATAATTATATTGCCCTCCTTCTTCATGCGTCATTTTCAATCAACACCCCGATTTCTATCCCGATTTCACATCCCCATCCAATATTTTGTATAGTAAGTGGAACAGTGTAAATTTAAGCAAAATGTGGAACAAGCTGGCTCTGTGCGCAACCGAGGTTAATCCTATGGTTGATATGGAAAGAATGATGGTTATGGTGATGGCGGTATACTTTCGCACTGTATTATCTATGGTCGGATGTGGCCTGTGGGTTGGGTGTAGGTATCTGATGCTCGATAGTGATGGTAAGTTGTCTGTTTCACTTATAACCTAACTGAATTATTGCCTTTTGCTATTAATTACCGAAATGTATATAATATCGATGCTGAAAGAATGAAGACTGCAACATAGTATATACATATATATGTATGAATTAAGTCCCAGGCTCGAGGGATATGATATATCTGCCAGTTTCGTGGGGTTTTCCTTTTATCGTTTTTTAATAGTGAGCTCTTTTGTGCTGACGTATTTAAATGTTAATAAATGAAAAAAATAAAAAGGTTGGAGAAAAAAAGGAAGTTATTTTTGTAACAACATATGACGTGCGTGTTGGGATATATTTCAAGTTGTCCAGTCTAGTATAGTCCAGTCTAGACATTTCACCTCGAAATAATTCCCATATCAATTCAAATTTTAACAGACACTGAAGACATCGCTAGTAAGTAAGTTTCAAAAAGAAGATATACCAAGAAAAATTTTTATAATAAGGTTGCAATTTTCAGAATTAGCAGATCAATTTTGTAGGTTTATAAGTTACAGCAGTTCCAAAACATTTCAAACGACGAAAATATGGATTTCGTACCAAAAAAGTTTTTTGTATTTAAAATCTTTTTAGTTAATAACAGGAAAGAATGAAGGAACCTTTTCAACCGGGCCAAAGCCGCAAGACTAGCCTCTCACTGGGACTCTTACCAAGAATCCCTTAGATTTTACAATAAGGCACTAAGGAAATCTAAACTTCTGAAGCCTCTAGGTCACTGAAAATTCTTTCAACTAGTCCAGCGGTGCCAAGCAGGTTGAAAAATGCAGACGGCTCCTTAACAAATTCAAGTAATGAATCGCTGAATTTACTATTGGACACTCACTTTCCTGGTAGTTCTCTACAACATATCCACAAGGTGTGATCATATGGGACAAGCTACAATGGGCTCTCAACAGCTTTAAACCATTTAAATCTGCATAACCAGACGGAATTATACCAGCCGAGTTAAAAAAGACTTCTGACATAATTGCACCAATCCTTGAGGCAATTTTTACCAGCTGTCTTTAACTGGTCCATGTTCCCTCGGCATGGAGAGAAGTTAAAGTTGTTTTTATAACCAAAGCAGGTAAATGCTCGCAATTCAATCCTAAAGATCTACGACTTATAAGTCTATCATCATTCCTTCTTAAGACCCTGGAAAGATTGATTGATATCCATTTAAGGGCACGTATCGACACAAGACTTCTGTCTTCGTCTCAACATGCCCACTGTAAAGGTAAATCGGTGGAAACAGCGTTACACACTCATCATAAAGAGTTCACTATGCTATGCTTGCTTTTTGCTATTAAAGCAATTCAAATTCTCAGACGAGGTTAAATACCAGGGTCCTGTCTTAGATAAAAAACTAAATTGGAAACGCAACGTACAGGAAAGAGTCAAAAAAGCTACCGTAGCTCTCTTTTCTTTCAAAAAAATATTGGTAATAAATGAGGCTTACAACGCAGAATCACATATTGGCTTTACACATCGGTAATCAGACTGATTTTAATGTAAGGTGTGGCAGTATGATGGACTGCTTTATAGAAAAGTAAAAATATGGATAAGCTAAATAAAGTCCAAAGTTCAGCCTGCCTATGTATAAGCGGATCGCTTCGCAAGAACCCATCTGTGGCACTGAACATCTTACTCTACCTTACACCTCTTGACATATTTAGCAAATAAGTAGCTGCAAGCTCTGCTATTCACCTTAAATCTTCGTCGCAGTCGACTAATAGCAACATTGGCCACTCCGTAATTCTTAGGTATTTAGAATCAATTCCAGGCACACAGACTACATCCTCGAACTGCAATTCGACAGAAATTTCCAGATCCAGATCTTTTTGGGAGGATAGGACATTCTTGAGTCAATCCAATTTTACACAGATGGCTCAAAAACCAAAGAAGGGGTTGGTGGTTTTGTGTACTCTGAACGACTGAAATTAAGTCTCTCATTCCGCCTTCCCAATCATTGTAGCGTGTTCCAGGCGGAACTTTTGGCGATTAAAGAAGTCTTGTCCTGGCTCAAAGAAAACGTGATATCAACATCTGATATCCATATTTTCTCTGATAGCCAGGCCGCCATCAAAACTCTTGACTCTGTCTCTACAAACTCTTTAACTGTCCATAACTGTCAATCATCTCTAATGGAGATGGCACAACATTTTAATATTCACCTTTGCTGAGTGCCGGGCCATAGAAACATTCCCGGTAACTGTAAGGCAGATGAACTCGCCAGGAACGGTACAGTACAGCCCATCCTACCACGTTTGGCAAGTACTGGCATACCAATCGCTACTTGTAAACTTCTGCTAATGCAAGACGCTGTGAGAAGGGGAGGCACCAGATGAAACAACATCACCACGTGTCAAGTCACAAAAAACATCTGGCCAAACTGGATTTAAAACGTTCAAGATGCTTGCTATCCCTAAGCAGATCGCGTATAAGCTCGATAATAGGTGTCATAACCGGACACTGTCTATTAGGAAAGCGCGCCACGAGACTAGGCGTATTCTCAAATGACTTTTGCAGAAGCTGTATGGACGAGGAAGATCAAGAAACGGTTCTTTATCTTCTCTGCACATGCCCGGCTCTAGCTCGAAAACATCTAAACGATCTAAATCATATCAGCATAACAAGCTTCTCACGTTTCGTAAGGGACTCAAAATGGTTCCATTGCACTTCGAAGGAAGCCTCAAGATTCATGTGGTATCACATTGGGCCATTAAACTGGCCTAAGTGTGTCCGTTTCCATCTTGGACAGCTACTTTAACCTAAACTTAACCTAACGTTAACTTAACGTTAACTTAATCATATCTAGGCCTATTGTTTTGCTAACTTAGTGCTCTAATCCCGACTTGGTTCATAAATCCCTGATGATGAGGGAATTTAAGGCTTTTTTTGTTATCCAAAGTTAGTGAAACTAAATTTGGTATCTCAAGCCTTAACCCCCTTAATCGCGTCGCAAAGTTAAAATTTTTGGAGACTTTCTAAACCAAACAAAATTTTAAAAATCTAATGATGGGATAATTTAGGGGCTATTTTATTCTAGTTAAGTGCTCTTATCCCGGTTTGGTTCAAAAATCCCTTCCAACTAAAAATTAATTTCAAACATTTTTGTAATGCATTATTAACAATAAGAACCCTATATTTTCCCATCATCAGTTCTTTGAAATTTTGAACCTTGAAGTGTGGTGTTGCCAGCTTGACGTCAAGTTGGGGACACCACAAGTTTGAGGAGGAAGGAATTTTTGAACCAAGTCGGAATTAGGGCACAAAATTAGCACAAAAAGAGCCCTAAATTTCTGCATCATTAGAATTTCGAAATTCGATGGTGGTGTTTCAAGTTTTACGAAACTAAAGCTTTTCATGCTTAAAAGCAATTCTGCTGATTTATCATTCATATTCAGTCGTTCCAATATCACAACACTTTTTCGAGCACACAAAAAATGTTTGTTTGTGCAATAAATTCATGATTTAATAAGAAGCTAGTTTAGGAAATAATGCCAAAGGTTTTTAAATGTTGTTTTGGTGATGGTTCTGATATTAGACTTATGATATTCTCTTCGCTTTAAATTATCAAACATTGTCCAATATTGATTTTCATCAAAATAGAATTATGTTCATTTTTCTAAATGAAAACATTTTTTTGTAATTTTATCAGAGAGTGTAACACAAGACCTTAAAATCATCATATTCTTCTCAAACTTTATCGATAAAATGATGGTAAATTCAAACAAAATGTCAATTTTGTGAAATTACAAGAACAGCTGTTAAAAATGTTAACTTGGGGTTACTCATTTTTCTGGGAAATATATTAATTATATTATCTACTCATATGTCATATACCATATGTATTTCATAACGCGATTGACTTCCCAATTTAAATGTGTACTATATAACCTTTTTGCAAACCCATATACCCAATTGTAATAAGAACCTGCGATGGATTTGACCTGGCCATGCCTTTCCGGCCCGTACAATTATGGAGACAAACATTTTTTTAAGTATTAAGTAAGTTGTTGGGTGTCGAATAATATAAACATTGCTTTCATTATTTGTATGTAAGAACTTACATAAAAATGTTCTCATCATTAAATTTAACTTAATTTTATTATGTATGCATATATACACAATATTTTTATAAAACAAAGTGAAAAAGGAAAACAACGACAACAACAAAAATATGTTTTTCCTGCAGCAGCGCTTAAATTACTCAGATTAATGCGAATCCTGATTAAAATTTTGTGTGCTGATGTGGAAAAACAACAATCTTTATGATGGTTTCTGATGAATGTCATTCCATTAATTTAAAGGTGAATCTACAGTGTAATGAATTGCAAATAGGGAATCAACTGAAGTAAGTTGCATCCAGGACCTTTTTTGTAAAATGTATGAGTATAATAATATATAATATAGGGTTTTAAATGTAAATTTTATAATTACATTTTTAAAGCTTATCAGAATTGTGCGTCGAAGAGATGACTAAAATAGAATAAAACTTTATTAAAGTTAATAATAAATTTAAGGCTTCCTTGCATTGTAGACAAATTTAAAACACCAATTAAATTTTGTTAAATAATTTGTTTAAATAAAATAAGTTTTTCCTATCGACTGGCTCAAGCTTTCGTATGAACCAGAAAGCTTCAAGCTTCAATAAAAAAACTTTAACATTTGAATGTAATATAAATTGATGTAAAAGAATCATAATACCCGTGTTTTTTTTGGCATTCTATAAAAAGTATAGTAGAAAATCCCCCAGAAAACCTAACGGCAGTAGCCATATGCTTGTATTTAAAAATTGATAGAATTGAAAGAAGACCTGTCAGAATAATAGTAAAGAAAACTTTAATTAAAGAAAGTTCGTTGAAAATCAAAAGTTAAAACTAACTTCAATAAAAAAATAACGAAAACTAATAAAATGGACAATTTTCAAGAAGAAATGGTAAGAAAACGTCGGGAAATTGAGATTCTATTTACTTGGCGGTCGATTTCAAAGTTTTAACCAAACAATTTTTTGACATAAAATAAAAACTTCAAAAAGGGGGTTTGTTCGTAGACTACTAAATTAGCATGTGGTGTTGAAGCGAGCTTGGAGTCTATTCAAAAATTTGTGAAAAAAAACTGTATGTGGTGTTGAAGCGAGCTTGGAGTCTATTCAAAAATTTGTGAAAATTTGGTTTTGGGTTTGGTGGTTTTACAGATAAAGCATTATGGTCTGTTTATTTGCATATTTGTGTACAAAAAATATTGTTTTGTTTTCATCAAATTAAAGAAAAGTGCACAGGGATTAGGAAGCAAATTCTTATATGATGCAGAATTATTCAGTTCTTCAAAAATTAACACGAATCAAACTATCTCACTTGCACTTCATAAGAAATATCGAAACACCATTTGCATTTTAGAAAGTGCTGTCAAACTTAATCATTTTTAAATATTCTTGCGCAGTGGAAACACCAACAAGATTTATTTAATCTAAACTAAGACGAACCTTTGGTGGAAACATAGCAAAATTTAATTATCTTTTCTATTGTTTTCTCTTGAAAAATAAGCCCAGTTAGTCCATTTTCATTAACATTACTAAATAATATCAACAGTAACAGATTGATTTTTTCCACAATAGAAAACACATGATTCCAAATGCACAACTACTCAACGAACACAGCCATCGATATACAAATGCAATATCAATCGTACCAACATTTTAGAACGAAATCACATAAGATCCATTCGAGACTCCTATAAATGTCGAAAACCCATCCGTATATAGTAAGATTCTAGTGCAATTTTTATTGGTAAAAGTAGCAGTATGAACTGCGGATAGATAGATAGATAGATAGTTTTTCGACGGCCGTAGAACCTAAATCAAAGATATTTGGATTAGTGCGCGTGGGGACGTACGTTCGGGATACCATTTTTGCGTAGTCCATATCTCAAGAACCACTAGAGATATCAACTCAATGACAAATTTGTAGCTTTACAAAATTACTATAAAAAATGATAAAAATTTGACAAAATTAAGGATTTTGACTTCAAAATAGTTTTAACTTATAAAGGGCTTTTTCAATAATTGCTGGTATATGTTGAAATGGAAAATAAAAACAAGACAAGCTGAGTGTGAGGTAATTATTTTTGTATTTGCAACGTGCATGTATGATATTAAGTGTGGAATATGACATCATTTAAATGACCTCATCGGCTTCTTACGGTGGCACGGATCAGAGGGGTCCAATTTTCAAAGACTCTTAAGCATAGATCCGGCTGAATTTGAGCGATTGTCTGTATTATGTTCACCTTTGGGTCTTTGAGCGCTACCGTCGTTTTCAAAAAATCACAGACTAATTAAGCATCTGTATCAAAATTCACACCAAAAGTTAACTTTTTCGGGAATGCATTATCCCGTAGTGAACCCCGTGTGGGTTGGTGCCGTCCCATATGCGGCAATTTTGCTGATTAACACAGCCTCTTGCAAACGATTCAAAGCCTAGTCAACGAACACGAACAAAAGGCCTTGTCTATGGTCATGAACTTTGAGCTCCTGGGTCTGCAGTTGTACGGATGTAGGCTAATGTTACAACGCAAAATTCGCCAAGTTGAAGTCTGCGAAAGGCAGAGTTCTTGTGTAAGGCGAGGAATAGACTGCTTTGGATTCAGCTATGCACTTTCAAGGCCTGCGGCGATGTTATCGGCTGATTGTCGTCTGGTCGTCTCAAATTTTGCCACCAAACGTTGAAGAGTCGACTGTGAATGGCCACCACTTCAGCCGTTAAAATAGGTGCAATGCGTTTGTTAACGTTTGCGTTAACAAACACTGATTTTGATAAAAAAAAAAGTTTTATCATTTGAACGTGCTGTTCAATCGTATAACTTGCAACAAGTGAATAATTAACAACAGATTTGACAGATGTCACCCAAAAAAATTGTCCGCCAGGGGGCGCCAACTGAAATCAATTTAAAAAATTATGTTTTTAACATTTTGATAAGATTTTTGAAAAGTCCATTTGCCAAAATCTACACTAATTGAAAAACTTTTTACAAAATTAAGTTTTTTAAATTTTGATAATATTTTTGAAAAGTCCAATTGACAAATTCAACGAAAATGTGTACCCAAAATTGTTAAAACCGATATTTGATACGTATATATGGTCTTTGCACCAATTCCTTTTTTAATTATATGTGGTTTAAATTTTTCGTAAATAAGCAAATCATTCACTACTGCTTCCTTTATCGAAGCCCAAATTTAGACAGAGTATCAACTTCTCGTCAATTTGATGCTTTGTCTGATTCCATCCAAAGAATTGTTTCGTCCTATCCTCGCACTGAAATCGTTGTTACGTGCGATTTCAATGTACACAATTCTTCATGGCTTCAACATTCGGGCCAGACAACACCCGTTGGAGTGTGTGCAGAAATCTTAGCTGAGTTGAAATACCTAACTCAGCTAGTCAACGAGCCCACCCGAATATTGGACGTTGAAGGTCGAACAGAAAACACTCTTGACTTGTTTCTTACCTCTGACCCTGATAAGTACACTGTTAGCGTTCTATCTCCTCTAGGCACATCTGACCATTGTGTTATATCAGCAAATTTCTCGTGTCAAAACTGTTCAGTTAGAGAAAGAGCTCCTAAGAGAACCGTTTGGCAATACGCGAAAGCCAACTAGGACGGTCTCAATAATTACTTCAGGATCTTTAACTGGTCACAATGCTTCCTCGATATTGACGTTGACACCAGCGCTGATATGATCACAAGTTTAATTCTAATGGAATTAGATCTTTTATACCGAACAAAGTTAAAAGTATCAGACCCAAATAAAACGCTTGATTTGATGCTAGCTGTAAAGAGGTTATTATGGCCAAAGAGGTTAGTTTCCGTTGCTATAAAGCCAACCGTACTGAGGAAAGCCGGAAAAAGTTCAAACAAGTCAGGAAGGCCTGCAACGCCCATATTCGACGGACCAAATTTTTACATGACCAAAAGTTACGTCAAAAAATATTGCAATGTCCCAAAGGCAGTAAAAATGTTTGGTCATTTGTAAAAACCATGAGGAATTCTTCCTCTTCTTCGGTTCCTACGCTCGTTGTTAATGACACTCCTTTTTTGCTGTGCAGTTCGCCGTTAATTCTACGCCAGTGAGTGTTATGACTTCGCCTGTACTTGAGCGAGTTAATGATTCTATGGGAACAATCTTTTTTCGCACTCGTCCTAAGAGATCTAAACACACATAAATCCGCTGGTCCGGATGGTATCCCCGCTATTGTTCTGAAGAGGTGTTCTTCAACGCTGGCAAAACCACTGCGTAAGCTTTTTCATGTGTTCTACTCCTCAGGTCTCGTCCCGAACGGATGGAAAACGGCATTTATCCAGCCTATTACTAAAAAAGGCGAATCTTACTCACCCTCTAACTACCGACCGATTGCACTTACGTCCCTTCTTTCCAACGTCTGATTAATTATCAGATCAAGAAATATCTCCAAGATCGAAAGCTTCTTAATGACCGACAATATGGCTTTCGTAGCAATAGGTCCACTAGTGATCTCATGGTTCATCTCACCGAACAGTTGAGCAAATCTTTACATCGTTTTGGAGAAAGAAAGATTATTACGTCCAAAGCTTGAGTATAACTCCCATCTCTGGGCTGGTGCTCCTGCATACTGATTAAGCCTCTTGGATAGTATTGAACGTAGAGCATTTAAATTGATAGATGATAATATCATCATAAGTTCATTTACTTCGCTTGAACATCGTCGTAAGGTCTCTTGTCTGACCCGTTATTTTAACGGCGTATGCTCTTGTGAAATAGCCAGTTGCATTCCTCTCCTTAAACAGTTCAACCGTAATACTCGCGCTTCTAGGAATGCTCATCATTATATCATTATACCCTCGAGCCCAACTTCGGTCGTACTGTGAAATACAGGGATTCGTTCTTTAGCCGTACTACGCGAATGTGGAATGCCTTACCACACTCTGTCTTTCCTAGCCATTGCAATATTTAGGAATTCAAAACCAATGTGCACCGACATCTCCTTTTAAACCCTCCTCTTCCTAGTGCTCACACTGTGCCTCTGCATAATAAGGGTAGTAATATCCCCTTGAGTGTGTGTTTATTATAAAAAGTAATCAGTGTGGGTCGCATCTCAGCTCCTTTTTTTGGTTTACTCTACAAAAATTAACCATAAAAAGTGTATTGAACTTATTTTCAATTTTTGAAAACAAATTTCGGTTACAAATATCTACCCCCCAATGGCAAAACAAACCTAAGCTAACATTATGACTTTTTCAAGGATTTAAGAACACCCTTCAGTAGAGGCGTTCGCGAAGGTTTTCGAAAAAGTTTTTTTTTTCTAATATTGTAATTCGGACAAGAGTGACAACAGCTAACAAAAATTATTAGTGGCAGTTATGTATTTCCTAAATAATCCTAAAATTATTCCCAGTCTGTACTGTACAAACATGATCATGGTAAAGGTATAAAACAAATTTTATATAGGGGCTTGAAAATATTAATTTGATATTCATCTCGCCTCTCACTTAATTTAATTCATTTATCATGCTTATATTATAAAATGTATACTACTAAAATACAAAACGAACCAATATTCCAAAAAAGTAATTTATTAAAGTAATTTATAACCCTAGAGCATAACTATGGAAATGAAACGCTTTTGTTTAAGCGCCCAGCAATGTCCTCATTAAGTTAGCAATGCCTTTTCATCACGTTTTACTCCTCCTTTACAGATAAATATACCAACGTATATTCCTCCCTCAATATAATTTACCTAATCAACATAAAAACCAACAATTTCATAGGAAATTCTTCAAATTTTCATTAATAGTATGCAAATATTGTATAGGTCGGTAATACTTTATATTATAGCCTTGTGTTTTGTATAGACGATAGGTTAAAGTATAAGCCAATTTATATTACGCAGCATAGATCCTTCCGGTAAATTTTAGCATGACCATTCAAAAAAATAGTCAAAAAACATTTATCAAAGAGGAAATTGATTGTACTTTAACAATTGTCGGTCTCGCGTTATGCTATGGAAGTCAACAAAATGATGACTAAAAGAGCTACGGCGGTTAGTAATGGTGGTTAATCTAATCAAAATTCCTTGCGTTTTAAGTCGAATAATTCAACAGGACTCTTTGTTGGCATAGTTGTAACAAATTCAAAATTATTTCCCTAATTCCATGGAAGCGTTTTGAGTATCTGTTGAAGGCCGATTAGGAAAAAGTAATTTAACATTTGCAAGGACTTCTCCTTATAATACATTTAATTGTAATCCTTAAGAATTATGAAAAACACTACATTTAAGATCAGATAAGATTTTTGAGAATCAGTGTATATCATAAGTCTAGTGGATCGAGGTTACTTCGGATTAACAAAGTCAAAGCTTCAACAAACTCGGTCCTCGTTTTTCTTTTTAACCAGTTATTGTTTTCATTATTTCAAATGTGTCCCAGAACAAAAAAAAACATTTATCCCAAAACTAAAATTCACTGCAATCATAAAATATACATACATAACATAATGTTGCCTGTAACAAGTTTGTGGCATCAACTCGACTCGACTCGACGCTGTCTGTACAAAGGGTCGTTTATATACATAAAGTTGTAAAATCTGCATGCCAATGCAGTTGAGTAGCCAGCAACAGCAATTTGACATTTTCATTTCTATAATATACCATACATACATATATTTTATGAATAAATAAATTCCGTTGTAAAATAACGAAGCCACTGCAGAAAAATGGCAGGATCAACCATAAAATGGTTTGGGGTAGGTAAGGGTCTGCTATGCTGATAGTGTCCATCCAACAACTGCCGCTACAACAACTTGGATTTATGAGAGGAAAATTCTCAATATATGGTATACGTGAATGTATGTATGTGAATAAGGTAGGACACGGACATTATGTATCTATATTTGCATGTGTTGAAGTGTGAGTCTATTTTGTTTTTGCGTACACCGAAATGTTTATTGTGTTTTAAATAAAAATGTTACCATTTTGCAATTTTTGCGAATTTTTCTTTCCGACAGTCATTTTGTTTGTGTTTTTTTTTTTTATTCTGGTGACATGTCAATTTGATTCTACACGCTTAAATAAATACCCAACAGAATGTTCCTTTTTTTTAACTTTTGCTCTTAAATATGACACGAATCAACACGGATTGCGTGAATATATTTTTTGTTTTTGAAACGAATAACTTGGCTATTTGGATATACAGAGATAACCAAAACATGTATACCTACCTGCTCAAAGTCAAATTACCTCGTGTTTTAATTTTTTTCCGTTTTTGTTTGAATACAAAGGAAATGTTAACTTATATCTATATCGGTATTATAATTTATATTCGAACAATTTTGAATTTAATTGGTAGCCTCTTTCAATACTCTCGGGAAAATCGTTATCAAAGAGTTTCTGAGAAAGATTGATGATCATTTGCGTAAACAGTTCTAACTACCATAAGTCCTTACGTTCGGGATTCCTTTTTTTTGTTCGGTTATATTTCGAGAACGAAAAGAGGGTTCGACTTCAAATGAATTTTGTTAGACAGATAATAAGATCGAAAGAGACAGAAAGGTCTTTAAAAAGTACATTAACAACAATATTTTGCATCAAATAATTTTGATTTCGAAACATCTGCTTATTTTTAACGACATTAAGTCGAAACATTTTTTTATTAATTTTGAAAACGTTTTTGGAAAGTTTGTATTTTGTATAGTGAAAGGATAACTTCTGCCAACATCATTTGACATAGAATAATTTAGATATTTCTATAAATTTACCAAATCTTGAAAACAATATTTTTTATAAGATACAATTATTTTGAAGGCAATAACTAAAGTTCTTGAAAAGATATTCGAATCGATAATCAATTTTGATCAAATTTTAGTAGTTTTTTTTTTGTTTTTTTAATTTTTGTAAGGAAAACCGTTCCTTCAATTTTTTTTTGAAAAACGTTTTTATTCGTTGCAAAAAATTTCTCTGAATCATTTTCTGTTCGTAAAATTTTCGAGATGACAAATAATTTTGTTTTTTAATTAATTGATTTTATTTTTCAAAATTATACTACATGAAGTCGCTAGCGTTTTTGGTTAGTGAGATATTTGGGGTCAATCAAAATGTTCACTTCATAGTACGACCGAAGTTGCTCTCAAGGGTAAACAGGTGGGCACAGCTAGAAGCGCGGGTATTACGGTTAAATTGTTTAAGTTGAGGTATACAACTGGCTATTTCACTAGAGCATAGTTCATGTCACCAATCTTCTTTGAATACTGTCCAAGAGGCTTAAATAAGTTAATAAGTTACTCGAGCACCAGTCCAGAGATGAGAGTTATATATTTAAGTTTCCAAAGTATGAATATAGGTTTTGTATCAGACGGAGAGACAAATTTCTTGCATCTTCTCAGACAACCTAGACATATTGCGTCATTTTTGGAGACATCGCGTATGTGATCGTTCCACAAGAGGTGGTTGCTGGTACACATTCCAAGAGCATCGAGATATTCAGTCTCCTCGATGAAAGTGCCATCCATAGATAATGGGGGGGGGGTGTTGGTGTATCTCAAATCAACGATACAACACAGAATTGGGTTTTCGAAGCATTGAATTCCACGCGATTTTTTCCCCCATTTTACAATGCTGTGCCGGTCGGCTAGTCATATTTTGTCGTTTCAGTTCCACATCCGTTGTGAGTCTGTAACTAATATGAAAAACTAAGAGTGCTATCGTCAGCGAAACAATGTATTGGATTAGAAAAAGCAGACAGAAGATCATTAATAAAAATGCGGAAAAGTGGTGGAGAAAGCACAGAGCCCTGAGGCACACTAGAAATTATTTTATGAGTTTCAGACTTGAATCCATCCAAAACAACATGTATTGAACGGTTCGAAAGAACGAAGAAGAGATTCGTCGATACCGAAAGAACGCATTTTCGATAAAAGAGCACTATGCCACACTTTATCAAATGCCTTTTGAAATATCAAGTGCAATAATCTTACTTTCTCCAAATCGATGTAAAGATTTGTTCCACTGTTCGGTGAGATGAACCATGAGATAACCAGTGGACCTATTGCTACGAAAGCCGTATTTCCGGTCATTAAGAAGCTTCTGTTCTTCAAGATATTTTTTGAGCTGATAATTAATCAGCGTTTCCATGACCTTATAAAGAAGGGACGTAAGTGCTATCGGTCGGTAATTTGTGGGAGAAGAAGATTCGCCTTTTTTTGTATTGGCTGAACAAATGCAGTTTTTCAACTACTCGGAACGAGCCCAGAAGAATAGGATAGATAGAAAAGCTTACGCAGTGGTTTTGCTAGTGTGGAAGAAAACCTCTTCAGAACAGAGTAGGAACCGAGGAAGGGGAAGAATTCCTCATTATTTTTACAAATGACCAACAATTCTTACTGACTTTGGAACATTGCAGTATTTTTCGCCGTAGTTTTTGGTCATTTAAAAATTTGGTCCTTCGAATAAAGGCATTGCAGGCCTTCCATAAACTTTTTCCGGAAGCTCACTTCTTTCTTCTTGATAACCTCTTTGTAGCTCAAATCGAACCATAATTTAGTCTTAGGTTTAATACTTTCAACCCTATTCGGGATAAAAGTTTTCATTCCCATATGAATCATACTAGTAATCATATTTGCACTGCAGTCTACATCACTACCGAGGAAGCATAATGAACAGTTAAAGATCCTGAAGAAATTATTGAGACCGTCTCAGTTGGCTTTCTCGTACTGCCAAACAGTTCTCTTTGTAGAATTTTTAGAAAAACCGGAATGAAATTTTGATGCATCATTTTTTTGATAACTCAACGTAAAAAAGTATTGTTTGATAAGAAAATTTTCATTTTGCTTACTCTATAACCAAAACGTAATCATCTTGTTGTAGAATGGAGCTGAAGTTGATATACCAGACTGCGGACTGAAAAAATTTGCAAATTTAAAGATAACTTATTTCAACACTAAAACTTGCATAAGTTTTAAAACCTTTCAACTTCTCATGTATTTGTAAAAGAAGATTTCAAATTTTCGTCAGATGAAACTAGGCTTCTCCAGTCAAAAAAAACTAAGAGGACTTTTTACCCTGCTTAAACTTTAAAGCCAATAAATGAAATTACGCTCTCATCTTTTTTTAGAACCTTATAAGAAACATCTACTTACAAGAACTGCTAATTTACAAAAAAAAGAAGTTTTTGAAGGTGTGAGTGAAAAAAAGTCTTTACGTACTCATAACTTTAAGGATGCTTATCTTTTAAGTTTTTCATAGAATGAACTTGAGATTGTTAACAAACAAATTCGTATTAAACCCGAAATTCCAAATAATAAAATTGGAAATACAAAAATGCAGTTTCAAATAAATTGGGTAACTCAACATTTTTTCCAGGAAACAATTTCAAAAACCATTGAATAAAAGTATTATTTTTTCATAATTCCTTCCAAACAGGTAAATGACTGGCACTCTATTGACAAAATAAAAAAAATTATAAGAAGTTTTGTCATACCTTGTCCAAATAAAATGTACAAAATGACATCCTATAGATAGAATGTGATGTAGAACTTCTACAACAACTGACAAAAACCTCTTCACTTTAGAAAGAGAGATCTGTACATATACACATTTAGACATTTACCAAACCAAAAAGACCCATCCAATCCATTTTCCCAGCACATTCATGTCAGTTGTGGCGAAAACCTTTTGCCACAGACATTTTAGGTTTCTGCAGGCATGAGCACTCTTGGACACATACCTATTTCTATTTCTATTTCTATTTCAAACCAAATCTAAATCTTTTTTCATGCTTTTTTGCTATTCTGGATCTTTTGGTGTTTTGAAGCAGAGAATTAAACAAAAACAAAAAAAGAACACCTACATACATATTGGTATAAATACCCTCAGTCCAGAAAACTTAGTGACTTAGATACAATCTCACAGTAGGTACACTGTCAAGTTGAGTTTTGTGATTTCTACTCGAAGTTTCATTGTAGTACCTATTGTATCCGATTTAACATGAAAACAAAAAAAGCAAAGAAGTCTATAACATGATAAGGGACAGAGAGGGATATGAGGGTGGCATATATAGTATAGTCAACATAAAAGAAGTTGGCAAACAAAAGAATCGATTTGCCCCAGTTGAATATAACAGTACCTACCCACAATACAGTCCGCATCACAAGAAAAAAAAACTAAAACTCCCGAAATACTGACCTCAGTTTAGATTTGACACAAAGACGTGCGGCAACTTCTACTTTACTTTGGTTTTATCGTCCTTTTTTTTACCTGATGTTTAAATGCTCACAGACACACATGCAAAAGGTCGTTAACGTGCTTTGAATAAGGCAAACAGAAAAAGAAAACCAAAACAATGGAAGAAAGAAATCCTTTACCAGAAATGGGAGGAATTTTGAAGTAATTACCTGCAGTCAGACTATGAACGTTATTTCAAAACAAACAAACAACCAAACTAAACAAACGAATCCTTTTAGATTCGGGGAGTTAATTTTGTGAATTGTGGTATTTTTAGAGTTTCGATGTTAGAAGGAGTTTGTTAAAGTTAGAAAACTATCAATAGTAAACGAGAGAATGCTTTGGGTAGGTAGATATGTTTGTATGTTATTTTGACAAAAGAAATTTGTAATTAATTAATATAAAACAAATTAAATGCAATTAAGTCAAGTTTCTTTTACTTTTGAACCGTGACAAAGGTAACCAATTTTTCTTAACTCTTTGTAAAATGGAAAATTTCATTAATGAGTCTTTTTTTCAAATAATGACTTCCCCATAGTTCGATAAAATTCCGGAAAACCTGAACTTTGGCGTAGAGATTTATTTACACGTCTTTAATATTTGACTTTACTTTATAAGTGTAATTTTACTCAGCTTTTTAACGTATTACTCGGAATAAGAAACTGGGATGTATTATTTTTTTTCTTAAGATACTATATTTTAATGATAGACCCTCCATGGTTTGATTCTCATTTAAGAACCTTAAAAATAAAAGAAATAAGGAGTGGTTGAAAAACTCGATCCATCGAAGATTGATGAAACGCTTAGAGTTTATCAATATCTGATAATAACTTATTCAAACTTTTTGTTCTCTCAATTCAAGTGGGATCTAAAACGAAGCCCTCATATGTTTGCTAGAAACCATAATAGTAAATGTAAATTAAACGGATATGCTGGTAGTACGACATCTCAAAATTATTTAAGAATTCTTAAAGAGTCAATTTCGAACATGTTCGCAGATTATTTTAAGACTGCCTTTGAAAATTTTTCTTCCGCAAGTAGCTCTTTTTTATTTTTCTTAACACACAAGAATACAGTCATCTTACATCACTCAATTCTTCGATTTCTAAACAATTAATAAAAGCTTAATAGATGTTACTGTACTGGTCTTGATGAAATACCTTGAAATTTAGTTAATGTTGACAAAACGTGTGTTATGTTTTATATCCATTGTTTCTTCAGTTCAAAGAGGCTCTGAAATGTTATAAATTTTCAGATCTTTTGAAATATTTATACCTCACGCTGCCGGCCGGTCTCTAAAAAATCAGATTTTAAAAATGTAGTTAAGAATTATCGTCTTATAGCGATATTGTTGGATAATTCTTAATTCTTTTAATCTCTTGTTTGGGAAATTATTACTTTTAATTGTTCTTTTATCAACATGGATCTGTGAAAAAATGTGCCATTACTAATTTATTTAATTTATCTACTTTTTTTGTGGATACACTATCGAGTTTATCTCTTCAGACTTTAGTAGCCAATTTGACAAATAAAGTCATGAAAATGTTCTTAATAAATTAAGTAAAATTGGACCTAACGAACATTTCGTTATGAATATTTCGTCCTACAGTTAACCTTCATGTCAATTTAAAATTAATTCTGGTGTTCCCCAAGGGAGTCACCTTGGTCCCTTGCTATTTTTTATTCAAAAATGATTTGGTTGCTGTTTTAAGCAATTCCATGATCTTAATCAATTGTGGAAATGGTGCAGCAAAATCGTCCGTGACACTATATGCCGTACAAAAGTGCTTGCAATTCTGTTTTTTTAGCTAATATGATGTTTTGAATGGAAAGATTTCATGTTCATGTATTATTTGTCCATTTTATTTTCATCCAAGTCAGGCTAGCTTAAGTAGAAATTTACCTCATAGAAGTTAGAAGTATTCTTAGCAGATCGAACTTTGGTGCTAGCAGTCCTCTTAAACAATTAAGCAGTAAATTTTCATTGACTGAAATTGTTAAAGCAGACTAAAATCTGTATATACCGGCTCTAACTCTTGTATTTAAAATAAAATTCTGCCATCAAAATTATTTAAATATATTTTGAAAAAAATATAAGATGAAATAATAATATTTTGATACAATAAGTGCAAGTGAAAGCAAGTATAAACTGTCTTATTATATTGATTTAAAACAACCTTTATTAAAATTGAAAACAACGAAACAATTTTTTAAACACAAAACTTACTCACGCTCAGGAAAATTAAATTCAAAAACCCAGACATTTTATTTTTTTCTCGTTTAAAATGAAAATAAATTCAATTTCTTTTTGAATAAACAAAAGACCTTGACATAACCATAAATTAGGTACCTACTCCTACATTCTAATTAAAAAAAAAGTGAATGTACATTGTACATATACACAGAGATATTTCAACAAGCACTCACTCCAGTCTTGAACAGAATTGAAAACCTTAAACTAAGTAAATTCCAAGTGGTGAAAAATTTAATTTAACTTCTCCATACAAAATTTAGCTAAATATCTTTTCAATAGAGCTTATTCCTCGTTCTAACCCTAAAAAAATTTTACTTTTCAAGATGAAAATGACATTGCTGCATCAAAAGAAGCTAGGTATGTACCTATACAAGTAAAATATTTCACTGTACCCCAATATAATTGAATTTTCTTAAAGGAATTTGTCTGAAATAATGTTTTACTTTATTTCTATACAAAGGTATAGACATTTGAATGCATCTTCTTTAGCTATACGTCTATTTTTTTTAAAGCTATAAAACTTGAAAAGAAAATAATTTAAATTAGTTTTATTTATTTTTTTGTTTTGTATTGAAGGTGAATGAAAACTATCTTGATAAACTGTTTTCAATGGCGTGGAATAAAAACTGTTTTAATGCGGTAGTTCGGGAGGTTGGTTTAAGAAAAATGATGATCCTTAAAAAATAGATTGGTTTACCTTTTTTACTTAATTATATTTTATGTGCTTGACATTATTTATTTTTCGTCTTTTTTTTTCCTGGAAGCAGAATACTTTGCACTAATATTTTTGGCTTTGAAATTAGATGCAGTTACGTTTTGAGGATTTTAAGAGGCATGCTTTAAAGACTTTAATGAAACTTGTCATTGAAATTTTTGAATATCTATTTTATATGCAGATGAAATTTTATGCTAATTGAAGCTTTAAGGAAACAACTCCTCGAATTACTACATTTCAAGAACGCATCAGAATTATTTTCCTTTTTGAAATAAATATTATATGGTAACAATGTGAACGATTTTTATTAAGCTTTTCTTAGAACACTTTTACGTATAAAATTGACTAAAAGATGTTGATTAGTACTACATTCTTAAATTAATAAATACTTACTGCAGTATGATCCGAGACAAAGTCACGTTTTCAAATAAATTAGTTACAATTTTAAATTAGAATTTAATAAATAAAACTTAGTAGACCAGAGTTTTGAACTTTAACAAAATATTAATAACAATATTTTGTGTGAGACATAAATTTGAATGTATTAACTTTCTTGGTTTTCTAAATTATTGAGTCGAAAACATATGATTTTTTTTGGTTTCCGAGTTTTGTACAAATAGTTGTCAATTAAAAAAAAAGACTAAAAGTTAGCAATAAAATTTTGCATAAAATAAAATAGTTCGATTTCAAAATTTTTAGTCGAAATTAAAATTTACAAATTTCATTTTTTGAAAAAAATAGTATAGAAGAATAAAGATTCGATTTTTCAAAGACCCTGGCATTTCGTTAAAAACAAAATTAAGTATATTTCGCATCATTTTGAAAACGATATCTTTATTTCTAGAAAGAGTATCGAGAATTGAACATCAATTTTTGCAAATTTTGAGTAGACTTTAATTTAAAAAAAAAAAACTGATTATAGGACTTTTAAAAACAATATTTTATGTAAACTGAACTTATTTTAAAGGCAATACAAAATTTGCTAACATACGAATCGAAAACCAATTTTTATCAACTTTTAAGAATCTTTTGTTAGCTTTTTTATTTTTTGTTATCAAAAGCTGTATTTTGATTTCTCTCAAAAGTTTTCTAAATATTACTTTATTGTTCCTTGCATGAAGTTAGTTTAGAGGCAAAATTGTTTCTTGTTCATAAAGTATTCGGAGTTATAAATATTTACAAAAAAAAGTCAAACAATTGTTATTTTCAAAACTAGACCTATTTGGTATCATGTCACATTATAGGTATAATATAAAATTGAAATCGCTAGCGTTATTGGTCATATATTTTGGACCAGCCAATTTTTTAAAATAGTAAAAAAACAACCCACTCATTTATTAAGGCCCTTTTCTTAAATTCTTTAATTCGATGCTATACCTCTACTGGTTTTTGAAGTATGGACGGAAAACATTTTATCTCGAACGAACGGACGTTAGGATCTCTCTAAAAATCTTTGATTTGAATTCTGGGGATCTGAAGATGACGGGAACTGTCAAAGTATTAAGATCCAAGCATACATTTTTTGGTGCAACTTGCAATTTGTGAGATATGAAGTTTGCTTATGAGGCCGACGATATAATTTAAGAGGACAGGGGTTATCACAATAGGTACCAACAGATATTTGTCCAAGAACGACACACTAAAAAACATTTGGAAAACATTAGAATTGTTATGTAGTTGAAATACACTTTATTTCAAGTCAATAAAGCAAGCTATTAAATTCAAAATATTCGAATTCGTCACTGGTCCTGAACATAATAAAATAAATTGGGTGGCGCAACAGTCCGTTGAGAACTAGGGCCTAGTGACTTACAACTTTAAACCATTCCTGTGTGCGTGTACCGTTGTCAGGGATGGAGGGGCCTTACAGTTTTAAGTCGAATCCGAAGGGCAAAGCACTTTTCATGGCTATAATAATTACTCTTGGAGAATTCGTCAATTCCTCGCAAGAGGCAGTACCCGTCAAACAACTTGAGATGGCATAGGGATCGAACCTAAGACATCTGGAATGACAGTCCAACGCACTAACCATCATGCCACGGGTGTGGGTCCTGAACATAAACTAAAGTCAAAAAAGAAGGCGAAATGGTGCATATTATAATCCATTGAAACGTTTTTTTCTTTCATCCCACATTCGGGTAGTGCGAATCTCTTTACTTAACAGTACCTCCGAAATTAGGCGCTCAAGGGTAAACTGATGGTCATTAATAGCAGTACGGGTATTACGGTTTAATTGTTAAAGTGGAGGAATGCAACTGGCTATTTCGCTAGAGCATTGTTTATAAAAAAAAAACGATAGAACAATGACAGACATGAGACTTTGCGACGGTGTTCGAGATAAGCAAATGTCTCGTAGAGAGAACGATCACCTATCACTTTAAGAGCTCTTCTTTCAATTCTATCCAAAAGACTCCAGCCCAAATATGGAAGTTAGACTCGAGTTTAGGTCAAACAAAAGCTTTGCTTTTATAGCCAGATCAGAGGCGGTAAAAACTTCTTGCAACATCGGAGAAAACTTAAACACTTCGCAGCATTTCAGGCGATTTCAAATATATGATCACTCTACAACATGTGGTTTTTAATACACATATCTAGGACTGTCAGTTGTTCAAAAAGTGGCATTACAGGAGGGTTACGCTTTTGCGACAGTAGACAGCATTGAGTTTTGGAAGTTTAAATTCTACACGGTTTTTGAATCCCCATTGAACAATGCTGTCAAGATAAGAATTTAATGACCTTATCATACGTTGCTGTTGGTAGTCCACATCCGAAGAACAAGGATGAGAACCTTGACACGAATATGAAAAGCTGAGGGTACTGTCAGCAGCGAAACAATTAAGAGGTTAAGATCATTTATAAAAATAATGAAGAGCGTTGGAGACAGAACGGAGCCCTGGGGCAACCCAGCGTTTATTTTGCGGACATCCGATTTGAACCCGTAAAATGCTACTTGGATTGAACGGTCCGAAAGCTAATTTTTTAACTAAACAAAGAAGAGATTTAACATTACCTTAAGAGATTTAACATTACCAAGAGGACGCATCTTCGATTAGAGAGCTTGATGCCAAACTCTACCAAATGCAATAATCTTAATTTCTCTAAAACGATGTAAAGATTTGTTCCAATGCTCGGTGCGATAAACCATGAGATCACCAGTGCACTTCGTCGCCCGAGAATTGGTTTGTTCCATACGCCACTTTTGGCGGTTTTGAGTTAGGAATGTATTCTATGGTAATTTTGTATGCTCTTTCTAAGTCTGTGATCAGATTTGCGCTACGTCTTTTTAATCCCGAGATATCCAACATCAATTTTGTTCCATATCCACCAAAATCAACATTTTCTAGAATTGTTTTGTGCCATAAACCATTTTTTGGCGTTTGGGACATTTTTTCCATATAATTTTTGTCAAGTTTTTTGTCAGAATTGTTTTGTTCCACGTGCATATTACGGTGACAAGTAATAGAAAAAATACTAAGAGTTGAGAATTGGTTTGTCCTACGTGCACTTGTGTTTAAGAAATGCTATGTTTATGGGACAATGATCGCAAACAAAATTTTAGTATTGGTTTGTGCCATATCCATTACAATTGTGTAGATATCCCGAGACAATTGTATGAAATCAGTTAGTCGAAGCTTGGCTGCCAAAGTGGAAGATTTAAATAGAAGCAATTTGGATGCAACAAAATGTGTAATAAGCTATGACCTACAAAGTGTATTCAGCTTGCCAAGGGGAAACGCATCCGCATTTTACTATAAGAGGAAGCTTAATATGTTCAATCTAACTGCAACAGTAGTAGTTGCTATCCCTGGCATAAAAAGATTTACTTATTGCGTAGTTTGGACAGAAGCTCATAGTAGTCGCTCAGGAAATGACATTGCAAGTGCATTAATACAAATTTTGGAAAGGCTTATTGAAGTATACCCCACCTTAAAATCCATCAAACTATGAAGTGATTGATGTGTTCCGCAGAATAGGAACAAAATCAATTGCACCGCAATAAAAATGTTTCTAAACCGAAGTGGTGTAGAGATGATTGTCCAGAGATATTCCGAGCCGGGATATTCCTTTATTTAAGAGGTTGGATTGCATTCATTCGGCAATCGATAAGTATTTGAAAAACCTTGAGATCCATAGTCCATAGCACCTAGTCAAGCTTTTAACAAGCATGAACACAGACATGATAAACTTTAAATTATTCAAATGCTCCTTTAAATTATTCAAATGCTTCCTGAAGATTTTAAGGGGTATTCCATTTTGGCTAACAAAATGGACTTCAGCAAAGTAAAAATATTGCTTTATGAAAAAAATTTCGATTTTGAAATAAAATTTAGAAACTCGGCGAAAGAAAAAGAGTGCACAACTGTAAGTTTATTTAAGACAGCCACCAAGGGTGCGCTACCAAAACCGAATAATTTTCTTTGTGAAAAATTAACACAAACCTTTAAAACACCGATCTTAAAAGAAAAGAAAAAATTCTTAAAGACTTGTTACCGTTTTTACCTGAAATTGATAAGCAATATCTTAAAACATTGATTAATATTTAGAAACTAAAAAAGTGATAGCAGTAGAACTGCTTTTTTATTTTGTTTTCACCAAATTAATGTATTTACAATGTACTATCTTTTTTAAATAATTAATTAATAAGGATATTGTACTGTAAATGAAAACTTTGTAAAAGCAGTAGAACTGCTATAATTTTTGTTTGTTTTTTGTTTATTTTTAAAGAAAAATATTTATTTTTATTTAGTTTTTTTAATAAAGACTTTATTGAAAACAAATATATAATCGATTTTCTTTTAAAATTTTAGCATCCAACAACATGCTTTCTTGCCTTTCACAATACATATTGATGAGAATTGGTTTGTGCCATATTCATTTTTGTGTGTTCCACGTGTATGGAAAAAAAAATCATTTTCAAAATGTATGAGGTGGGATACAAGCTAAAAAAGTAGACTTTTGTGCTAATTAACGTATCTTGCTAACGCTAAAGCAAAACACTTTGAAAATTGGTAGGTGAAGTCTTAATAAGACTAACTTCAATTTAAAAAAATAAAAATAAAATCCTATCGCACAGTTTCGGAGTACTAAGTACGCGGACCTTTAAATGCGTTTTTCTCCAAAAAGTGCCAATGGCGTATGGAACAAACCAATTCTCGGGCGACGACTTATTGCTACGAAAGCCGTATTGCCGGTCATTTAGATGATTTTGTTCTTCAAGAGATTTCTTAAACTGAAAATTGATCAGCGTGTCCATGACCTTGGAAAGAAGGGACGCAAGCGCGATTGGACGATAGTTAGAGGGGGAGGAGTATTCGCCTTTTTTAGGAACAGGCTGGACAAATGCAGTATTCCATCAATTCGGAAGGAAAGAGACCAGTAGAATGGGATAGATGGAAAAGCGTTGAAGAACACCTCTTCAGAACAATAGGGGGAATACTATCCTGGCCAGCGGATTTGTGATTATCAAGATCTTTTAGTACTTTAAAAACTGTAGAGTCGCTTTTAAGTACAGGAGGAGTCATGTCACCCATTGGCAGCATCCAAATAAGAGCAAACTGTGCTGCAAGAAAATTGGCTTGATCAATAAAAGTAGTGTCATTAGAAACGGGCGTAAGAACTATAGATGATGTAGTATTGCGCACATTTTTTACGCTTCACGCTAATTGTGGGCACCTTTGCCATAATTTTTTGATTTAATAAAAAGAAAATGGGAATATATCAAACATAATATAGAAACAAATAAAACCTCTCTAGGCAAGGCCAGACTTTAAATAAATTCATTTCAAAAACACGCACTGTTTTATTATTTCATATATGCTTATTAGTCAACAACAGAGTAAAGTGAAAGTGACCATTTTTTGATGACCACAAAAAGTCAAAAAGACGATAATACAAAACAAAAGAAGACGCCGAAGGGCTATCGACTAATGTCAAATGTTCGTGATAAAATGTAATCTTACCGTCTCCTCCCAAAACTTTAAAAATATGAAGCTTTCATTTAGATCATTATAAGTCGATTTAACTTTTCAACTCAAACATAAAATAACTTCGAGTACATCAAAAGATGCAAGCGCCTTTTTATTGAATTCGTTCGCTGCTCTTGTCGATAAGTCAAAGTGAAATCTCCTTCAATTTTAAGCTAAGCCTCTTAAGCAAAAAAAAATTAATAAGTTAATTCAAAGTTTTGCGTCCGTGTGTTCCTCATCTTATCTAAATGCACATTAACACTAAATTTCTCACTTTGGTTTACATGTGTTATGTTGTTGAGCACTTAAATACTCGTTACACACAACCGCCGTTATTCACACAAACGATGAAAGTCGATGCGATTATTACAAAAGTCTATACAAAGTTCAACACATGTGCTGGAAGCATCCTTGCAACTTCATGTAGAATGTACACAGATTATATACCTATTATAATATGTAACTAAGACTAAGTAGTGCAGCAGAGCGGTTTATGATTTTTGTGGCAACTTTTATGGCTGGCTCTCACGCGATTATAAGATTGCTATACTATTATGCAGAGAATTGTTCTTGTAATTTCAATTCGCAAATATACACATATGTATGTTTAGTATAAACCAACTGCGGCCGCTTGCGAGCAGTGCATACCAAATATATGTGCATATTTATTTATATATATAGTCGACGTAAAGGACGTTTTTAATTAATTTTTAAGAAGTTGGTGGTCGGGTCGAGTGTAAAGAGGGCGTTTTGGTGGTAACGGTTTTTTTCTGTTGCTTTAGAAAAAAGTTATTTTTGCTTAATTAAAACATTTTTGTTTTAATTTGTTCAAGAGCCACATACTCCCAAACACATACACACATACATACATTTAGATATGTACATGAAAGTATTTTAATGTTGATGGCATATGAAGGTTGTTTCCTAGCTTTTCCTGAATTAAGGGAAGCATAAAGAAGCCTTTTGAGTTTTGAATTTGAATTCTGTGATTTGGATTTTTTTTTTGCACACAATTTCATGCAACAGTGTATTTTTTGAAGGAAATTTCTTAGCTATGGTAACGAGTTATTAAGCTGTTCGTAGAATTCACATAAGTGTTTTCTTTAGAAATTATAATGATACCTTCTTAGACCCTCTCTTTTTGCAAGGGAAGTTACATTTTTTGTTTAGTGTTTTTTTATTTATTTTTCTAACGAAAACTATAAATAGAAATCTCAGTAAGAAGCACGATTTCTAGGTGGTTATTAAAGTTCTAAGACTATGTGTATTTTGTCATCCTAATTAAGATATAATTAAGTGAAATTGTATATTCTGAAGAATTTAAGCCGTTTTACGAATATATTTCATACAAAATTATGACTTTTCATTTGTAAGTTACTTAAAATGATTCAAAATTGGTTTCGAAAAAGAAAAAACGTCAGTATTTCAAAATATAAAGAACAAAATCAAAAGTAACCAGTAATGTAATTGAATTTAGATTTAATCTTACATTATGTTTTTACCTCATCCCCTTTGGTAGAATTGTTCATTTGTGATCGCTTACCTGTAAAAAGAAAAGAAAATTTAATAATAGTTTATTATATTTTGAGGAATATTTTATAAGCTTTTTACAACTTAAAATATATATAGATAATAATTTATGAATTTTAGCTTAAACATTAGAAATTTAAGGTTTTTGCAACAGTTATACTAAAGTAATAATACATTTCTAGGTAAATGTGGAGTACCACAAGGTTACCATATCGACTTATTTCTGTTTTTCTGTATGTTAGATATGTAAATTAACTTATTTTACTTATAAATTAAAAAAAATAAATATAATTCATACAGTTTTGAAAAGCCTTTCAGTAATTTAATCGACTTTCTATATAAGTGGTTGGTAGTGGTATGTATTCAGAAAAGCTTAATCTAAGCATCTCATTCCGCCTCCCTAATCATTGTATCGTCTTTCAAGCGGAAATTCTAGCGATCAAAGAGGTTCTCTCCTGGCTAAGAGAAAACGTGATATCAACTTCTGATATCCGCATCTTCTCTGACAGTCAAGCTGCTATCAAATCCCTTGACGGTGTCTCGACCAAATCTTTAACGGCCCTCGATTGTCGATCGTCTCTTATGGAGATGGCGCAGCAATTTAACATTCACCTCTGTTGGGTGCCGGGCCACAGAGACATCACAGGTAATTGTAGAGCCGATGAACTCGCAAAAATGGAACCGTCATAACTATTTAACCTGAAAGGGAGAAGATAGGTATACCGATAGCTACATGTAAACTTATGCTAAAAGAAACAGCTTTTGCGATAGCAAATTCTAGGTGGCACAGCTTACCAACATGCGCAGCCACAAAACTCATATGGCCTTCACTGGACCTAAAGCGCTCTAAAGACTTGTTATCTCAAAGCAGACTTCATATTAGCTCCCTTATAGGTGTCCTTACGGGACACTGTCTTATAGGCAGACACGCAATACGACTTGGCGTAGCCTCAAATGACTTCGGTAGCAGCTGCATGGACGAAGGAGAAGAGGAAACAATCTCTCATCTTTTATGCACTTGCCCTGCTCTTTCACTGGGGGACTACTCTTTTGATAATCCCAGTGAACTATCTAAAAAGGATATCAAATATCTTCTTCGCTTTAGAAGTAATTCTCTAGATTCATGTGGTATCACAACGGGCCTTTCTCTTGGCCTAAGTGTGTGGATTCTAAATCCGCAGCCACGTTAACCTAACCTAGCCTATATAACTTGAAATTTATTCAAACACAAATTTTAGCTCCATTGAGTGAAATTTAATTACGAAACATTCAATAATTAAATTTTATACTATCTTATACACATTATACATACAAAAGTGCGGTTTAAATTATGTACATAATTAAAAACCAATTCAAAATAATGAATATTGGAATATCAGAAAAATTAAATACAGTTTTCCCTATTAAGTTCTTCGGTAGTAAAACAGGAAAAGAAGCTCTAAAGTTAAATTTTCTAGTAAAAAAAGCTTTGATTCTAATTATTTACGTCAGACGTCTTTTGAAACAAGTTTACTCTATTCCTTTAATATTTCATACATTTCTCGTGTAAATTAAAAGTGGAAAAAATAAAATCAGTCAGGAATAGGTGATTTTTTTTGGAAAACTCAGTGAAAGACTGAACACCAAATCCAACAATCACACTTGACTAGCGTGGTTTTATTAAAAAAAAGTTTTATAATTTAAAGCAACTTGAGTTCTTGAGTAAAAAATCTTTCCAAAATAAAAAGCCGGCTTTTACAAAAACGATTCTAACGTCAAAAAACAATGAACTTAGAAAATCTCTTCAAAAATATACAAATACACAAATGAAAAAAAGGTGAAAATTTTGGTTAACCCTAAATATCTTACGAACCAAAAACGCTAGATACTGAATTAAATTTTACATAATATATTGTAACGTGATTTCAAAGAAGTATATTTTAAAAAAAAAAACATTTAACGCTTTTTTTTATAAATCAAAACAAATAAAAAAAAAATTGTCCCCTCGAAAATTTTACGACTCTAAAATGATTTCATCTCCAAAACAATTTTGTGCAACGAAGAATAATGTTTTTGACATCTGATACAATTTAGAGAAAAATCGAATTGACAGTTTTTTTATAAAAATAAAAATCTTAGAAAAAAAACATTACTCAAAGTTGGTAAAAATTGAATATCGATTCAAATATCTCTTCATAAACATGAATTTTAGGCTTCAAACTTATTTTATCTTATAAGAAATATTGTTTTCAACATTCTGAAAAATGTTGAGAAAAATTGAATCGACAGTTTTTTTTACAAAAAATAAAAACCTAAAAAAAATGTTTAACAGTTAAAAATTGATTTTCGACTCAAATATCTTTTCAAAAATTTGAAATATTGAAATAATTTATAAGAAATATTGTTTTTTATATTCGATAAAATTTTGAAAAAAATCGAATTGACAGTTTTTTTGGCTTCTGGTAAATAAGTTAGAAAAATCAATGCAGCGCGATGATGAATAATACAGATGAATTCATAATTATTAAAAAAGGCACAGCTTAGAACTGCACTGAGAAAATTCTCAACTTCTAAGCGACCGCAAGAACCTACGGTTTACTTCCTTCTTAAAATTTAATCTTGCAAAAGATGGTGAACACAGGACTGTCGTTCTACCTTTGGAGCAGGGGTTGACTTACTGATAAAAATTATACAAACCCTATAAGAATCAGTAAATATACAAATCGAATAACTATGTTATCGAAATTTTATATACATATGTTTAAAACAGTCCGAAAAGGCTTTAAAAATCATTTTTAGGAATGATGTACATAGTAGATGAAGCTCAGCGGATAGAGTTATCCTCCCTACATTTCACTTATCAAAGACTAGGTTAACAAAGCCCTTCTAGTTAGTTCCAGGAACATATTTTGGGATGGCCTCCTTGTGAATGCATGGTGGGAAAATAAATAAATTGGGTGGCGCAACAGTCCGTTAAGAACTAGGGACTTACAACTCTCAACCATTCCTGTGTGCGAGTAATGTTTGTCAGGAATGGAGGGGACTTACAGTTTATATGCCGAATCCGAACGGCTAATTTGAGAAAGCACTTTTTCATGACAAGAGTTACTATTGGAGAATTTGTCAATTCCTACCGTGAAAAGACTTATCGTATCGAGTGTATCGTGGTGGCTATGGTTTAACCTATCAATCAATTTTTAAATGGACAAAGCCAATACCAAAGGTTAACAAAGAATTTGTTATGTCTTGGTAGCTTAGAAAGATGAACTCACTCGAAGAATTTCACCAAATAAGAGAGAGTAAATCTTTGCGTAAATCCTTTTGGTAAATTTCAAAAACTAAGCGAATATACAATGCGAGGGGCAGCAAGTGTAAAAACTTGCCTTCAAATTAAGGATCACGTCCAGGTGTTGATGTTATAAGCAATTATTCTCTCTCTTGCAAGTTGATAATGATTCAACAATAACACTGGTCGACAAGGTTTCCCAATGGTTTTTGATGGACATAATTTAAAACCGACTTCAAAATTAGTGTATCACATAAAGTTTTTGAGATATTACTTTTTAAAATTCTAAGAAACAGCTTTTTCAATAATGAAAAATAAAATAAATTAAACTTAAAAAAAACGTGGATGTTTTTTAATTCTATAAATTCTTTCTTCAACATTCAGTTAAAATTTTTATGAAATTTCATATGAAATTTATTAAAAAAAAATCATAACTTTTTAGATTTCCCCTGTCTTATAAAAATCTGAAAGAAACGCTAAACCATTTGCTCTACAACGGTTTTCAACAGAAAAAGGCAACGGATTGAAAGTAATTTGGGTTCTTGTAACGAATCTGTAAAACATTCTATCTTATTAAGTTTTTGAAATATATATAAAACACACAAAAACCATCTTGAAAACAGACATTTTTAAAGCTGAAGCAGAAAGTTAAATTAAAATAAAAATTTAGCGTAAAACATATTTATCAGAACTATGAAAGAATCAAATTCAAAGTTTTCTAAAAATTTCATATAGAGTCCAATAAAAGACTAGTAACCTAGAGCGCCCGCAAAGGTCAATAAGATATTTTTTTAAGTTTTTGAAATGTACGCAAGTTTCTTAAGAATTTTTATCTAGCTTTAAGATAGTTTTAAGATTTTGATATGTCAAAAAAAAAGACTCGTAACTAATGAGAATTTCCAGAAACTAAGTGAGATACTACAAAGATTTAAGTTCTATCTAGAAGCGAAAGATTTGTACTTTCCAAAATCATCATACAATATGTTGTTTAATTCTTTGGTTGTTTTTAAAGAGGCATATTTAAAAAAACTGATGTTAAAGAAAAATTTAACTGCGAGGGATTTAGCACTTTAAATTTGTATTCTTCTTCTTGTGGGACCAAAAGAAACATAATTTTGTCAACCAATTTATTGTTTAAACAATAATCACCAGATAGAAACTTGGGATTATGGAAACCATTATAATAGTGATAAATTCCCAATTTCTTCATAAACACAAATACTCACGACAAATTTATCATAAGCTATGTATGGCAGTTTGAAATACGATGTGTTCCCGTGTTTCATCTAAGACTTTGAGACATCTACATATATGCAGAATAGTCGTTTTTTACATTTGATTTTGACCGAAAAGACTAAAAAAACAAAGTTTTAAGTAATATTGAATTATAATATGAAACCATGTCCAGAGGTCTTCTCAGATCAAAATAAATAAAGGACACCGTGGAGCACCCTGACAGACACACGTATATATAATATTTCCATTTACATATTTTTTGTTAAATATATTTATATTTTAACAAAGCTTACAAATTGATTAAATTAAAACAAAAAATGTTTCTTTTTGTTATTTAAATGTTCAATTAATGTCAAACAAAAAAGAACAAATAAGATATGTAAACGGTATTCAATTGATTTTTCCCTTATATATATAGAGTATAGAGCAAAAATTAAAAAAATAAAATACATATATATATGATATGTCTACATAATATTAAATGCAATTTGCATTCTGATATTTTGTTTAAATTATACCTTCATACCTACATAAAGGTAAAGTATGCAAAGAGTTTGTATTATTTTTTTTTAGCTGACTTTATTTTTTCTGCCCATACTTTTGCTCACATATTCATTGCACCGTATAACATTCGTTAATGTTTAATTTATACGTAACAGGTACCTTTTGTATTTGTACCACATACAAATATATACATTTATTCATTATATATGATCTAGTTTGTATGGGTGAAAAATATATATAAATATAAACGTTCTATGTGTACATTTCTTGTATCAATGAACAATTTTCATTTGAAAACAATTCAATTATCTTTTTAGCGGAAAAATGACCAAACCACACTCTGCCGCCTTATACCGCCAACAACCGAGTCATAACAACTTTATGATATTTGTTTTATTTTGTGTTGTTCATGAATAACGACACTGAGAAAAATAAATATATCAAATTCATAAAATGAAGAATGCTTAAAAGTCGCACTTAAATTATGTTTATGTTGGTACTACTGGCTAATATAACCATAATAAGATGGAAAAACTGATCTTTTTGCTGATCATCTCACGAATGTATTTAAACTATTCTCAGAAAATACGGCTAAAATACCGCTACAGAGCCCTTACAGTTTGTTCTTCGTTGATAAGAACGACGAATGTGAAATATGTTTTTTCTATGTTATCTAACACAAATCAACACGATCAATGTATTATCTCCTCTAGGAGCATCAGACTATTGAACCATTTCGTCTAAAACTGTTCATGCCAAAAAACCCCAGTTAAAGTGAAAACCCCTACGAGAACCGCCAACTAGGATGGTCTGAATGAATTTTTCAGGAACTTTAACTGGTAACTATGTTTCCCCGATAGTGCCGAAGATTTCAGCGCAGATATGGTTACAAATTTAATTTTTTGTGGAATGAGAAATGTTATTCCGAATAGGGTACAAACTATCAGCCTCAAAGAAAACTCATGGTTTTATTAGAGCTGTAAAAGAGGTTTCAAGGATCAAAGTTGTAAGTTTATAGAGATGGATTTATAAAACTAACCCCACTGAGAAAAACCGGTATATTAAAACAAGCTAGAAAGACTTGTAACGGCCATATTACGCATTAAAGTTTTTCATGAACAAAAATTACGGCAAGAAATATTACATTGTCCTAAAGGTAGGAAACATTTCTAATCAGTTCCTAAGCTCGTTTCCAAAGGCACTCCTTTCGTAAGCTCGATTGATAAAGTCAATTTGCTAACAGCACAGTTTCCTGTTAATTCGATGCTGCCAATGAGTGACATGACTTTTCCTGTACTTACAAGCGCAAACGATTCTATGGGATGAATCTTCTTTCGAACTCGTTCAGATGCTACATTACTTAAAGATCTTGACCATCACAAATCCACTGCACAACTTTTGTTCTGAAAAGGTGTTCTTCGACGCTGACAAAGCCCCTGCGTAAGCTTTTCCATCTGTCCTTTTCTAATGGTCTCTTTCCGAGTGGATGGAAAACTACATTTGTCCTGTCCCAAAAAAGGTGAATCCTCCTTCCCTCTAACTATAGTCCGATTCATTCTTTCCAAAGACATGTTAACGCTGATCGATTTTCAGCTTAAGAAAAATCTTGCAGAACGGAAGAACGTCTCCGACGCTCTTCCTTATTTTTATAAATGATCTTTTGCCTGTAACTTCTAATCCACTAAATTTTTTCGCTGATGACAGAAACCTCAGCTTCTCATATTCCTTCTTGGATTCGTATCCTCGTTCTTTGGATGTGGACTACCAACGGCAGAATGTGATAAGCTCATTAAATTCTGATCTTGTCAGCATTGGCCAATGGGAATCAAAAACTGTGCAGATTGTAATGCTTCGAAAACTCAATGCTGTCTACTGTTACAAAAGCGTTACCCTCTCCCAATGCCACTTTCCATTACTGTTACTTGCATTGAGGAGACTGAACAACTAAGAATGTTAGGTATGTGCATCACAAACCACTTGTTGTGGGGTGATCACATGTTTGACATCGTCAAAAATGCTGATAAGTGTTTAGGTTTTCTCCGTCGATGCAAGAAGTTATGTAACCCTTCTGATCTGGTTACAATCAAAAAAGCCTACAGTCCAAAAGTCGAGTACAATTCCGATATCTGAGCAGGTGCTCCTATTACCCACTTGAGTGTCTGGAACAGACAGACCTAAAAATGATAAAACAATGTTACCTAACTGAAACTTTTGTACCTCTCGAGCACCGTCGTCGTAAAGTTTCATGCCTGTCATTATGTTATCGTTACTTTTATAAACAATGTTCTTATGAAATAGCAAGTTGCAATCCTCCCCTCAAAAAATTGAACCTAATACCCGTTCTTCTAAAAATGCTCATCAGTTTACCCTTGAGCCCAATTTCGGACTTACTGTAAAGTACAGAACTTTTTTCTTTAGTCGCACTGCACGAATGTGGAATGCTTTAGCAGGCTCAATATTTTCCACTCATTACAATGTGCATCTGTTTCTCCTCTGTAATCCTATCCTCCCTTCCTAATTGTTCATTATAAGGGTATTTTCTTCACATCCCCTTGAGCGCATTTGACAAGGTTTGGGACTTGAGTACAAACTGCATAGAGACATTCCTAAGCAGCACTAGGAAATAAGAACAAAATATATTAAGAACCAACTCGTTAAAGTTAATGTACCCGTGGCATGATGGTTAGTGGACTGTCATGCAAGGGGTCTTGGGTTCAATCCCTGCCTGTGCCACCTTAATTTAAAAAATTAATCTTCGCGGGTACTGCCTCTTGCGAGGAATTGACAATTCCTTCAAGAGTAATTCTTGTCATGAAAAAGTGCTTTCTCAAATTAGTTGTTCGGATTCGGTCTTAAATTGTAGGTCCCTTCCATTCCTGACAACAGTACTCGCACACAGGAATAGTTGAGAGTTGTAAGTCACTAGGCCCTGGTTCACAACGGACTCTTGCGCCACCCCATTTGATTTTTTTTTTGAACTCGTTAAAGTTCGGTACGAACAAAGTTATTCGGAACTTAAAAAAATAGAAACCGGTGTGCCGCAAAGAAGTGTGACAGGGCCAACATTGTTTCTTTTATATACTAGGGCTATCAAAACCACACCAGATAAATCCGTTGCAGAGGTTACGTAAGATTTCAAAATGCAGTCGATAAAGTAAGATTTTCAGTGTAAAAATGAAAAATAAAAACGGAGATTAAGAAGAACCAAGCCTCATGAACTGATGTTCAAATAGCTATGGGAGAGTCAAAGCTTTTAAAAAAACCAAAATTGAATCGTGAATTAAGGAAGAAAAAGCATTTTTGTTCATTTCATAGATTGGTCTTTATTTGACGGGGAATTTATTGCGGTAAGAGTTCCAAGTAGTCGTTACCGATTCTAACTTATGTCACACACCTTAGTAGGTTAACCGCTTGAAGGATCTCGATGGTTGTAAGATTGCTCTTAGTTAATTTGATAGTAAATAGCACGAGTCCTTAGTTCTAAATGATTTTTTTTTTTCGAGTGTAGATACGATTTTTATTTATTAATTTTTTCCTTACATATTATACTTTTCATCCTTGCATATTATATTTTCAATCAATGAAGCTTGATGCAAAAAAATACAAAATTTATAAAATCAAATTACCTCAACTTTATGCTTTCAATGTATGTATGTATGAATATACTCAGCTATCTACACTCATCAATCAATTTTAGTTTATCTCTGTTCAAAAAAAAAAAATTAAACAAAATTAAACAAGACTCAGAGTCACAAGGCAATGATTATAATCTGATAGATACGAAGCAGTACAATTTCCTTTTATTATAGCCAACCCAAGCGACCGCTGGGACATTTAATTAAAAGCCTGCAATTTAAAATTAAACAAATGTGCACCCGTTTTTGGCGCTTCAGAGGAAAAGAGATTTATAGAGAAGAAGAAAGAAAGAGCTACATAAATGTGTTTTCTCTGTCCGAGGGCTGTAATCAAGCTCTGAAATTGTAACATTGATGTTCGCTTTGCCGTTTGTGCAATTGCGGTACTTGAGGCTTCGGTTACATGTGCGAAAACAATTGAAGGCACGTTTTGGAAAAACAAAATAATGTCTGCTATGTGTAGTGCACCAATACGTACTCTTGTTTCGTATAGAGTATCAGGTGGACGGTAATTTTGAAAATCAGGATTATGGCAAAAAAAGAAGTGGCTACGGTTATGGTCAACCTGTTTTAGTTGGCTAGGAACGCGATGCGACGGCATCGGTATTGGCATCGGCGGCGTCGCGGCGCAGTGGTACGCGGTGGATAAGGTTTTGTTGGGTTTAGCTAAATTTGAGGTCGCGAAGTCGACGCCACATTGTACTTTGACAAGCGGATAGTCAGAGTATTTTTGTAACCACACTCATATAATTTGGTGCCGTATATTTATTTTCCCTACATCTGCAATCTTATATATAGGTTTTCCACGGTAGCAGCAGCGGCAGCACGCTACTCAGAAAATAATAATAATAATAATTATAATAATATAACAAATATATACATTTTCAATGCAGCCACGTTCCATTGCTCTGCGGCGTAATTACGATTTTGGCTCAAATAACAATCGAAATTTTGTTTATTCGACCATTTTTGTTGATACAAATCACTAGAGTAATTGATAATAATTTGTTGTTTAATTGAGAGAATAGAAACCTAATTGTTTCGAATATAGGAATTGGTGTCTATAGAATAGTCATGGATCCAGCTAGGTACGAGTCCGATTAGTTTTGTGTCATTATCCTAAACGGAAAAGAGGATGTTAATGAGATTTGGTTAGTGTGAAAATAATTGCCAATCAGTTTTCAATCAGATGCACTGTACATATAAATAAAGGAAAATAAGTAAAGACATATAATAAAATATTTCCAATTTGTAGTTCCGATTAAATCGGGAATGGTTGAGGACAACATAAAAGAAGCAGGAAGTACTTTTAATCGAACTTTTCAATTACCTACAGAACGCGTATCCCTTTATGGAAATGTTAAGTATTGTTTGGAATTCATTATAAAGCGTTGCAACTTATGTAGGACTTCTTGTAAGGCATTATTTTTTCTTTATGATTTTGTCGGTTAACATCAACGGTGACCTATCAAAAGGGGTCAACGGGAGAAGTTAATTTTGTGATGCATCAGGATAATTGGAATATTAGATACTCTTCAGAAAGTTATTGTAATTGGTCTAAATAAAAATTAAGACATTTCCCGGCGCTTCAAGGTCGCTAGAATTTAAATAAAAGATTTTAAGAGAGATATCTGTGTGCGGCCGTACGTCCGTAGGTACCAGATACTATTTTATAGTAGATGTTATTTTCAAACTGAGTTAATCTTATAAAAATATTATTTTCAACTTTCAGTATTTTTTTTTGTTAAAATCCAACAATCACTATTTTTATACAAATTAAAAGTTACGGAAACTTGGCTGAAAATTAGAAAAATTTGTAACTGCTAAATACTGGTGGTTTTTGTTAGTATCCTGTTAGTCGTTGACGAAATTGGTCGATAAAAATGACCTTACCTACTAAGTGAGTGCCAAGCAGGTTCGTAGGTACTCTACTGTAGACTAAACTTTCACCCTTAGTGCTATCATTGATATCAATCGCTCACAAGGTACAAACATAAATGCCTACTTTTTGATTTTAAAGCCGCATTCAATAGAGTAAATTGAGATTTAATGTTTTTTTTTTTAAATCTACCTGCCATGGTAGTACCTTATAAATTGTTGAAAACACTTAAAAATTGTATACAAACTTTAAAGCAAAAGTCTGGGATGTATACAATATGTCAAATTTACAATGTACTTCATCTACAGGGCTTAGACAAGGATGCACTTTGAGTACGCTCCTATTCACTTTGTTGAAGGAATTGAAACGCTTAATTCAAGAATAAAGAAATCGATGTATGCAGATGACATTATCCTTTTAGCGGATACACCAACATAGCTCCAGATGAGGGTTGCGAAACTCGAAGAATAGACCATAATGTGGAACTTCATAATAGGCTGGGATGCGACCAACACTGATAACTTCCTATCCTGTGTGTCGATTTGTCTTGCTTAAAAGGTTTGTAGGTTTACGTGGTTTGATAAAGAAGTTGTCAATTGCATTATATAAAAAAAATAAAAATTAATAACAATGTTTTGCATATGATGAAATAGTTTGATTTCAAAATCTATTTTTGTTAAAGAGATTTTTTAGTCGTTAACCAATTTTTACCAATTTTGGTAGCATTTCTTAAAAGTTGTTATTTCATATATAAACAAATAAAAGTTAATTGAATAAAATTAATTTGAAGTCAATACCTTCTATTAATCACGATATATCGAGAACCGAACACCATTTTTACGAAATTTTCGTACTGTTTTTTGTAGATTTAATTTTTTTTATGACAAAATGGACAGCTGGATTTTTATCAAAAATTCACTGAATGTTGAAAACAATATTTTATGTGATCTAAAATAAGTTTCAAACTAATATTTTCAAATTCCCATCGCAAATTATTGTAATGGGTCCGATTTGTCAAATTAATAATTTTGACATTTTTCGACTTTTCAAGGTCCCTCGAGTCGAAATAAAAGATTTTTAGAAAGATGTCCGTTCTGTGCGTGGGTGTGTACGTACGTTCGTAGGTCCGTACGTCCGCGACGTTTTTTCGTCGTCCATAGCTCAAGAACCAGAAGAGATATCGATTTTTCAAATAAATTTTGTTATACAGATAATAAGGCAGAAAGATGCAGAAAGGGCTCTCAAGAAAATTGCGTGGGTGGTTTTTTTTACCATAACAGTTTGAAAAAAAGGTGAACATTTTGGTTAACCCTAAATAACTTACGAACCAAAATCGTTAGATACTTGAATTAAATTTTATATAATATATTCTAACGTGATATCAAAAAAGTATATTTTTTGAAAAAATTCACTTAACAGATTTTTTTTATAAATGAGAAAAAACTGAACAAAAAATTTGTAAAAGATGTTTTGACATCTGATAAAATTTTGAGAAAAACCGAATTGACAGTTTTTTATAGAAAATAAAAATCTAAAAAAAAAAACATTATCAAAGTTGGTAAAAATTTAATATAGATTCAAATATCTTTTCAAAAACTTGAAATTTAGGCTTCAAACCTATTTTATCTTATAAGAGATGTTGTTTTGAACATTCTGAAAAATGTTGAGAACAATCGAATTGACAGTTTTTTAACAAAAATAAAAACCTAAAAAAAAAATAATAAAGTTGGTAAAAATTGATTTTCGACCCAAATATCTTTTCAAAAATTTGAAATATTGGTTTCAAACTAATTTTATCTTATAAGAAATATTGTTTTTAGCATTCGATAAAATTTCAAAAAAAAAAATGCAATTAAGAGTTTTTTACAAAAACTAAAACTCTAAAAAAAAAATTCTAAAACTTGGTAAAAATTTACTTTCAACTCAAATAGCTTTTCAAAAATTAAAAATATTGGTTTCAAACTTATTTTATTTCACAGAAAATATTGTGTTCGATATTCAGTAATTTAAAATCAAGTAGTCCGTTTTTTCATAAGAAATAAAATCTACAAAAAATAGTACGAAAATTTGGTAAAAATTGATACGAGTACATATAGACAAACTTTTAAGCAAGACAAATCAATACACGGGATGGGAAGTTATCAGTGTGGGTCGCATCCCAGCCTCTTTTTAATTTTTGAAAAGACATTTGAGTCGACAATTAATTTTTGCCAACTTTTAAAAATGCTTGTTTAGGTTTTAATTTTTTGTTAAAAAAAAATTAATTGAAAGTTTTTTTTAAAAAATTTGATCCAATGAGCCAAAATCTCAAAGTTTTGAAAAGATGTTTGAGTCGAAAATCAATTTGTACCTACTTTTCTTTATTTTTTAAGGTTTTTTTAATTTTTTGTAAAAAAAACTGTCAATTAGATTTTTCTCAAAATTTTATCAGATGTCAAAAACATTATTCTCCGTTGCACAAAATTATTTTTTAGATAAACTAATTTTTTATTCGTAAAATTTATAAAAAAAACGTTAGTTGGATTTTTTCCAAAAACATAGGTACTTGTTTGGTATCACGATACAATTTATTATACACAATTTAAATCAAGTCTCTAGCGTGTTTTGTTCGTAATATATTTAGGGTTAACCAGAATGTTCACCTTTTTTCAAACTGGTTTGGTAAAAAAATCTGCATTATTATCTGTATACACAAATTTATTTGAGGTCTATACCTCTACTGGTTCTTGAGCTATTGACGACGAAAAAAACGTCACGAATGTACGGAATAAAATTAACCCCGAAAATAATATGAACATCCATTTAAAAGGAAAACTTGAAAAGAGCTATTAATTCAAACTATAAATGGAAACTCGATGTTTGAACTAAAACCAAGATCAATTATATTATAAGCAGCTCAGGTATGGGGATACCAACAAAATGACACTGTGTAGCAGTTGTTGCTAATTTTTCTGAAGAGAATACTATACCTTCCTATGACCACACTCACGTATACGTTCCACATTGAGACAGTACTCCCATCAATGTTCCTTACGACTTTTAAGCTATACTTCGATTTTATCCTAAGGTTCTTAATATGAACGTGAAACCGAGAGTGTGGCAAAAGTTGCTTTTGAAAAAATGTATCAAGTTTTTAATAGTGGAAAAAACTGGCTGAGAGAGATGCAGATGAAAGATGAACTGTATAACAAAAAGATACACGAATCAGTCATAGATAAAGGGCGGTCATACATCCATAGAGATGTCTACTCAAAATTGATACATAACTCAAGCCGGATAAGCTATTTTGATTTAAGCGCCAGAGTTAACCAAATATCAACAATTATTAAAGCAAGAAGAAACCTTTTGACGTTAATCTATATGCCACAACGACCAGAACTCAACATTCAAACGCAACATTTGTAATATGAACGCCTGAGAATATATAATGCATTTCACAGGAGTTTGCCTTACCGAACTGAGAAAACTATATATTGGAAAAGCCGTGAACGGAATTCTTCGAACTTATTTAAAAACAAACTGTTTAGAAACTTCGGATAAAATTTCTTTCGATATTATTATTAGCTAACTGTAAATAACATCATATCGATTTAAGATCATTGTATTGTTTGTAAAATTTAAAATCCATTAAACAACAAACTTTTTTTAATATAAGAGCAAATCCTTGGGACTCAGCGCTGGAATGTATTCATTTATTTATAAGATTTTCAAAGCTACGCTTTTTATTTAAAAAAACGTCTGATTATAGAAAATAATTTCTTAAGTAAAAACAAGGGATTTTTTTTCCGATGTAATAATAATACAAGTATATTAAAGTTATTACAGAAAGATAATTACTCCATAAAGTCTCATCACATAAAAGGTAATTCGAATAAAAATAAGGATTAATACTTCATTAGGGAAGGGGTTTTTCTGTACATTTAAGTCTCCTAATTACTTATTGTGTTGGTGTTAAGGAAATAGTTGGATGGGAGTATGGGGACTGCTGATGTGGTGTTCCTTTTACAACGATTGATATGAGTTTGAGTTTTTATGTTTAATTTTTATAATATATGTTACCTTGGTTTCTATCGTTGTAATGTCATTAAAATTACACAAAACTATAAGAGTTATACATAATCAACAACATCAGAATAGGATCTTCAAAAGGACTAAAAACCGAAAAACACAAGTCAACATCCATTTTGTGTGGTCGTCATTGTCGTTGCTTCCTTTCCTTTCCTTTCGTTTCGTTTCAAAACTCTCGCCCTCGGGCAAATGTGTGTAGTGTATGTGTATTACCAACCATGTTGGGTGTAGTGTTTGCACAAAGCAAAAGTTACATTGTTTTCCGAAATTTTATTTAACATTTTTTGTTGTTTTTTATGTTGTGTTATTTTGTGTTGTGTCTTGTTTCAAAGAGTGTTCCTGACTTCAAAGTAGTTTTTCAAAAATAGTTGAAGGCAGTGTGGTTGTTTTGTTGAGGAAACGAAACTTTTACCAGCAAAAGTAGCAACTGCGGCGGCAGCGACGACGACGAGTTACAGTTGTTGGTGTGAGAGGTATCCGTATAAGTATAAGTGAAATAGGTATAGTACCAAAGTTGAAAATGAAACCCAAAGGAAGTGTTGAAGACCATTTACCGCACAGACTTTTCTTTAAGTTTGCAAATAAGCAACAATTAAGGTCTAGGATTTTATTCACACATTGGTATATATGTTTATGTAGATACATTCTTATTCTTTACTCTTATCTGTACTTAAAGTAAACAACAGCCAGAAGCCAAGAGAAAAGTTGAATCTTTTAAGTATTTTGTTTTATTTTTTTTTCTTATGTATGATTTTTGTATTTTTATTTTCTGTCTACTGGAAAGGAAAGTAATACAAATCGCACCCACACGCTGCTGAATAAAACATGTTTACTCATACAAACATACATAAATATGCAATCTTCATAAATAATATCAAAGTTTTAAAAGGAATAAAAGAAAAGATTTTGTTTATTTTTTGTTTACAAAAAACGCTTACAGCAATACTGATGAAAATATTAACTTTTTTCACTTCAGACATTCACTCAAAGTTGAGAAGAGAAGGTTTCTAATTTAAAGAAAATTACTTCTTCAAAAGCAAATTATAATGAAAAAAAAAATCAAAAAAAAAAAGACATAGGGACAGGATTTCAAATTTAAAGAAAATTATTTGCTAAAAATAAAAATGTATTCAAGGATTTAATGGGAACACCGTATGCATGTGTAACTACCTTAGAAAAAGGCATAATTATTGTTGAAAATAATATGTAAGACTTACAATGTTGGCCAAAACATTAGCAACTAAAACTACCTCCATCTTTATGTCATTTAAAAACTAATAACTTAAACAAATTCTGTTATTTTTTTTTTCAAAATTAAGTATATTATGTGTGTACTTTTGAATAGACGAAAGAGAAAATAGTTTTTAAACGGTTTATTAAATATGAGACAAGTAGGACACTTAACCTAATTTTTTGTCAGTCAAAACAAAAGCAACTTTTTATTGATATCTGTCTTTTTTTTATTTATACAAAAATTAGTCCCGTAACTACTTTGCTCATATTAAAGGTGTGAGGAAAGGAGTGCAGTTGAATATTATGTTTTAGACGTTATTCAGTTCAGAGGCAAGCTAATCAGTGTTTTTTGCTAACTTTTGTAAAACGGCCGGAAACAAATAATCTAATTAATTAAAAAATATACAAGTGGTATAAGCCAAGCTAAAATATTGGAAAATTATTCTATTCCAAAATCAGTGATTTGCCATTAATAAAATTTAACGAACCCAAAAAGTCTTTCCAGGTAGCAGGCCAAGAAAAAGACGTTTTTTATATCACTGAGAAAAATACGAACAAAACTCGACCTGAACATAAGCGCGAGCACAATTCCGAGACTAGCTATTGATAGTAGATTTAAAGACGTAAGACGCAAGGACGTATAAAATCCTTTTTTTCCAAAAAAAAAGCTGTCGGAATTACAATTGCCCATGACCACATCAACTGGACCTTTACAAAATGGGGGAACGTACTCTTTTCGGACGAATCCAAATTCAATTCAAGGGTTCCGATTGTTTTCGTCGTGTTCGCAGACTAGCCAAAAGGCACTTTTACCACGATACGCAAAAGCTACTGTTAAACACGGATAAGGTAACGCAATGGTGTTGGGATGCTTTTTAGGGCGTGGACTGGGACGGATTTATCAAAAATATGGTACAATGGATCGTTTTATATACCGTGAAATTTTGCAAAATACTATACTGCGTCACGCTGAGGATCAGTTGCCTCTTTTTTTTTATAATAAACATACACTCAAGAGGATATTACTATCCTTATAATGCAGTGGCACAGTGTGAGCACTAAGAAGAAGAGAGAGGGTTTAAAAGGAGATGTCGGTCCACATTGGTTTTGAATTCCTAAATATTGCAATGACTAGGAAAGACAGAGTGTGGTAAGGCATTCCACATTCGCGTAGTACGGCTAAGGAACGAATCCCTGTATTTGACAGTACGACCGAAGTTGGGCTCAAGGGTATACTGATGAGCATTCCTAGAAGCGCGAGTATTACGGTTGAACTGTTTAAGGGGAGGAATGCAACTGGCTATTTCACTAGAGCATAAGCCGTTAAAATAACGGTAAAAAAGGGTCAGACAAGAGACCATACGACGATGTTCAAGCGAAATAAATGAACTTATGATGATATTATCATCTATCAATTTAAATGCTCTACGTTCAATACTATCTAAGAGGCTTAAGTAATTTGCAGGAGCACCAGGCCAGAGATGGGAGTTATACTCAAGCTCAAGGACGTATGTAAATCTTGTAGATAACAGCCAGTTCAGAAGGGGTGAAATATTTCTTGCATTGCCTAAGGAAACCCAAACACCTTGGCAACATCGGTGACACACATACCGAGAATATCGAGGTGTTCAGTCCCATTGATGCAAGTGCCATCCATGGATAATGGCAATGGGGGTATATCTCGCTTTACCGATACAAGACAGCATTGCGTTTTTGAAGCATTAAATTCCACTCGATTTTTTAATCTCCATTGAACAATGCTGTTAAGGTCGGAATTTAATGAACTTATCATATTTTTTCGTTGCAGTTCCACATCCGAAGAATTGGGATATGAGTCTGAAAACGAATATGAAAATGGATTAGATGTTGCAGACAGAAGATCATTAATAAAAATGAGAAAGAGTGTTGGAGATAAAACAGAGCCCTGGCGCACACCAGCATTTATTTTATGGTTTCCAGACTTGAATCCATCCAATACTACTTGTATTGAACAATCCGAAAGGTAATTACTAATCCAATGAAGCAGGGATTCATGAAAAACGAAAGCTCACATTTTCGATAATGGATATTTCAGCTGGACAACTACCCACAGCACATGTCCAAAACAGTTAAGACGTGGCTTCAATTACAATTAAAATGGTCAGCACAGTCATCAAATCTCAAACTCATAAAGGATCTATGCGAAATTGTAGATCGACGAATTGAAAGGACTAATGGCAAAATAAAAAGAGGTTGGGATAAGACCCACACTGATAACATCCCATCCCATCTGTCGATTTGTCTTGCTTAAAAGTTTGTAGGTTTTCGTGTTAAAAAATTGTTAGTTGAAATATTCTTAAACATTTTAAAATTAGCACCAAATTTTTTTACATCAGAAATAGTTTAGTTTGAAAATCTTGTTTTGTTGAATATATTTTTAATCGAAAGTAAATTTTTACCAAGTATTAGGTTGTTTTTGTAAAAAAAGCTGTCCAACAGATTTTTCTCAAAATTTTACTCGATGTAGGCAATATTTCTTTAAAGATAAAAGTAAATTAAAGCAAGTATCTCAAAATTTTTAAAAACATATTTGAATCTAAAATCAATTTTTAAAAATTTTCATCAATTTTTTTGTTTAGGTTTTTATTTTTTGTAAAAAAGAACTATCAATTCGATTTTTCTCAAAATTTGAATGTTGACGACAATATTTATTATAAGTTAAAATTAGTTCGAAAGTTAATTTTTACCAAGTTTTTTTATGTTTTTATTTTTTGTAAACTGTCAAATACATTTTTCTCAACATTTTACTGAATGTTGACAGCAATATTTTTTGAAAGATAAAAGTAGTTTAAAGCCAATATCTCAAAGTTTTGAAAAGATATTTGAGTCGAAACTCAATTTTTACCAACTTTTATTATTTTTTTGTTTATGTTTTTATTTTTTGTAAGAAAAACTGTCAATTCGATTTTTCTCAAAATTTTACCGAATGTTGAAAACAATATTTCTTTTAAGATAAAATTAGTTGAAAGCCATAATCTCCAATTTTTGAAAAGATATTTGAGTCGAAATTTAACTTTTAATAACTTTGTTTAATGTTTTTTGTTAGGTTTTTATTTTTTCTTTCTAAAAATATTTTATTTCGACTCTAGGAACCTTGAAACGTCAAAATTTTCAATTTGATAAATCGGACCATTACAATAACTTCCCATGGGAAGTTAAAAATTATCTGTTTGATCAAATTAAATTGGCTTCTGAACGTAGCCAAAACAATTGGTAATTTAATTGACTCCATGTCTCAAAGTTGTGTGAAGTGATAAAAAACAATGGAATTTCTACCAATTTCTAGCAAAGTTTTAGTAAGACTTAAAATTATTTTTGAATTATTTAATAATCGAGGCAAATAAAGTTGCTTTTGTTTTGGCCAACATTGTATGTCACTAGTGGTGGTCGCATATTAAAAAGGTGTACTTCTTTGGGCAAGCCTTATTGGGTTAATTGAAAAATATGAAATATGAAATAATATTGCCAATAGCTTTCAGTTATAACAGAAAGAACCGTAAATAACCAACACACGCACAGGAAGACTACAAACACAAACTGAAGAGCTGAAAAACCAAAAAATAGCTGATCCAAAATTTTCAATCGACAATCCAAGACCTTTCTGAACTTCTTCAAAGGTCGAAAGGATAAGAAAAATTGTTTCCAGTAACAATTTGGTCTTCAGAAAATGTAAGTCTCGGTTGGTGCCAGGAGCGGTTAATTTCTCGTAGTTCCCAATTTCTTCTACAACCACCGTATTAACATAAATTATCACCACTTGACTTTTGGCCATTCCTTAAATTGAAGAGACAGCTTCGTGAGCTATATTTTGAATCAGGAGAAGAAAACGAATTGGGAAAGAATTTATGCTTTAAACATTAGAAAAACGTTTGTTCATTGTTCTATGACTTTTTTCTTTAAGGAAATCTTAAGCATGAAAACCATTAAATGTTTAATGAAAACGTGCCCTTACATCATACTTCGTAGACTTTTTTTTTGGAACACTTCCTACTCTCTCAATTACAAAAAAACAGATCACATTAAAATATTCTGCATATGATAAAGGAAGTTCGATTTGAATATCTGGTTTTGTTCTCCAAAGTTTTAGTTGAAAACCAAATTAGTAGCATTTTTTAAAAGTTTCTATTTCTTATATAAAAAATACAGATCGGAGTTTCGTAAAAATTTAGTACAGAATGAAATCATTATGAAGTCAATACGTTAATTTTTAGACATGATATCGAGAATCGAACATCAATTTCTTGCCAATGTCTTATTTTAGTAGATTCTAATTTATGAAAAAATTGACGGTTCGATTTTCATACAAGTTTGAAAGAATGTTGAAAACAAAATTTTTTATGAGGTGGAATCGGTTTGAAGTCAATGGTTTTGATTTTTGAAAAGATATGTGAGTCGAAAATTATTATTTAGCAACTTTTCGTAATGTATTTTTAAGGTTTTTATTTTTTGAAAATAAAGAACTGTCAATTGGTTTTAATAAAAATTTCAGCAGATGTCAAAAACGTTATTCGTCTTTGCATAAGATTATTGTGATATTTGAGGCGACAAACAAATAAAAAACATTAAAAGAATTCTATTTTATTTACAACTCAATAAATAATTGTATGCTTGGAATGGAGGAAACTATGTTAATCGAGTGCATTTGCCAATATCAGCATAATGTCACTTCTGGGAATGTTAAATGAGACCGGGCGATTGGCACCGAAATTCTTTTATCAGCGCAATACATTTATCCTTGGAAACTTATGTTATTGGTTCTCTTCGGTACGCTGAGTTGAATATAATCCACACCAGACATCTCTCTCAAAATCTTAGATTTAGACTTCAGGGTCCTTAAAACTCCGAGAACGTCAACATTCGAAAAATAGGAGTTTTGTACAAAATTAGCACAGGATTACAAAACTTCCTATAGATAGTTTAAAATATAAGACTAATAAGATAATCGCCATCAAAACGCTTCAATTAAAGTTCAAGTTTTAGAAAGCATTATAATATATTGAAACACAATTTCTTCAACATTATAATGTAAAAATAATAAATACCCTCACTTATTCATTTTATTATTAACAATTTTATTTTTCTCAGCTTGATCGCTCAAATTGAGCCAATACCTATCAAAACAATAAATCATCAGTATATAATTCCAATCAAATTAAATAAAGATTTCCTATATTAAACATGAAGGCGAATTTCCTGATATGAAATTTATGATTTTCAGTAAAAGGTCATGCGTGTTCGTGAAGCTCAGCACCACCGCCTGCCGATATACCAACCACCCTCGAGGTTACTTTAAGTATTGATAATTTCCTCTCTCGTCTTTTAAATGCATACTTTTCATTATCTATAGATATGTTTAGTTATTTTCCGGACCCCAATGTTGACTATGATTAACGACAAATCAGAAAAAAAATAGGAGCAAACAGAATTATGAAAAAAGATAGGGTTTCTCAAATTATTATACAGACATACCCGACGTCACACAGTAAAAGCTCTAGTCTTGGACAGATCTGTAAGTTCCTATAATATAAAAAGCAAAAAAATATCTTCGGCTAAGTAGCCCGAGAAAAGACCACCTATATCCACTGTGTGTCTATTTAATCTATTCAAAAAAATGTTCCTTAAGCAATAAAGAATGCTTGAGCTTGTGAGAACTCTGAGAACTCTGACTGTTAAACGAAAAAACTTTTGTACATGTTTACTTTTTTACTTTCTATCTCTCAAGATTTTGAGATCACATTTCTTACCTCTGGCAATGTCCCAAAAATTTAGTGATTTGATAATCTGTCTGCTTTCTTTATCTGCATAATCGATTTTATATTTATGTCTTCTTTTTTGTATGGATGATAGAGATTGAGCAGCGAAGCTTCGTGCAATTGACATTTACTCTTGATGTGATATTTGATATTTTATATAATTTTTATATCTGTATACAAACTCTGACAGATTTTATTCTTATTTTTTTATTTTGTTGGCTTATTGAATTCTTTAAACTGTCACAAAAAAATCACAACAGACATTATAGAAATTTTGCAAGTTGTCTTGACTTTTAATTCAATTTAAAATTGACATTCAATTTTTTCATAAGTACCTACTTGTAGAAAAGATTGGCTTTTGGGAGGTATTTGTTGTTGTCGTCACCTTTCTGTATTTTATTCTTAAGTTTTTTATTTCAAGCACTTGTTTGTTTGTTTTTTTTTCACGCACTTGTTTGTTTTTTTTTTGTAAGTTTTCATGGACGGGTAAAAATTGAACTTGACCTCGACCACACTAAGTTTGATATTGAAGATATTAATACGGTCAAGAACCTACATATGTTATGTATGTTAATTGTTTTTGGCTGTATCTAGATTTCATATTCAAATGATATTCAAGCTTTTAACAAAAAACTGGGGTTTTCTGTCTAGAGTCTGGATCTTTGAAATAAATGAGATAAGAAGTGTTAGTGATATGAGCAAAAAGCAGAAACATACTCGTATAAAATGTTTAAGTTTTTTTTTGTTGGTTTAAGGATTGCATAGCACTATTGAGAATCCCATACAAATAAAAAAAGAATTTTTGTAAATTTAAAGGTGTCGTATATGTACATAACATACCCGGTAACTGTTGGCTTATATCCCTCTTTATATGTGCACATTTTGAGGTATATAACTTTTTCCTTCATTAACTAAAAAACACACGAATCTTCTTGTTTTCGGTGTTCGGTTAAAAATTAAAAGAGTATACATAAATGTATACAGTTACGTTTTATTTTGCACTTTATCAAAGTTTTTGTAGCTTTACCTAGAAATATTTTCGTTTATTTAATTTATGGACTCAAAAAAATAAGTATCCGCCCAAGTGCAACATTTGTGTACCTTTGTTTAAGGATGACATAGTACAATTTTTTGAAAATAACAATACTTAATATTGTATTCTAAGATGTTTGCATTTTCTAATTTTAAATAAATACAGACTATTTCTGTAGGATGGGTTCAAAACCACACTGTAAACTTCCCATTCGTACCCGTCTGTCGATTTGTCATAAAGTTCAATAAAACATTACTAACAAAATTTTGTTTGCGATATGAAAATTTGTAGTCAATACCTTTCTTCGTTCTCCTAAAACCAATTGTCATTACTTTGTTGTTCTTTTTGTAGGTTTTCGTATTTTGGAAATAAACGAAATGTGTCAATTGAATTTGCCTAAGAAATTGACTAAAATACGCAAACAATATTTTGGCCATGAAATAATAAGTTTGATTTCAAAATCTATTTTGTTCCAAACATTTTTAAGTTTTAATTGGATTTTTACTAACTTTTAGTAATGTTTTTTTTTTATTAACTTCCCATAGGAAGTTATTGTAATCGGTTCGATTTCTCGACGTTTAAGGTCCATAGATTGGACTCTAATAAACGATTTTTAGAAAGAAGTCTGAGCGTGCGTTTGTACGTCATTCGCGACGTTTTTTTCGTCGTTTATAACTCAAGAACCAGAAGAGATATCGACTTCAATTAAATTGTGTTAAACTGAAAATAATGCAGAAAGATGCAGAAGGGGCTCTCAAGAAAATTGAGAGAATGATTTTTTACCATAGCAGTTTAAAAAATTGGTGAACATTTTGGTTAACTCTAAATATCTCACGAACCAATGACGCCAGAATAAAAAATCCAATTAACGATATTTTTATAAATCGAAAAAAAAACAGAAAAAAAACAATTTCTCATCTTACGAACGCAAAACAATTTTTTGCAACGAAAAATAATGTCTTTAACATTTGGTCAAATCATATTGACAGTTTCTTCTATAAGATATAAAAACCTAAAAAAACATTACTTCGACTTAAATACCTATTTAAAAAAAATTGATATTATGGCTTCCAACTGATTTTCACTTAAAGGGAATATTATTGTCAACATTTGAAAAAATATTGAGAAAAATCGAATTGACAGTTTTTTTTACAAAAAATATCCACCTAAACAAAAAAATTGATAGAAGTTAGTAAAAATTGATTTTCGACTCCAATATCTTTTCAAAACTTTGAGATATTGCCTTTAAACTACCTTAGACTTTTAAAAAATATTGTTGTCAAATTTTGAAAAAAATCTAATCGATTGTTTTTCTTTTTACAAAAAATAAAAACATACAAAAACAACAATACTATAACTTGGAAAAAAATTCTTTTTGACTCAATAGCTTTTCAAAAACTAAAAATATTATCTTCAACTTTATTTCACAGAAAATATTGTTTTAGATATTCAGTAGTTTTCGTTCGTAGAGGGACACCCCAAGGTGGTGTTCTATCCCCTCTCCTCTGGAACCTAGTGGTGAATTAGATCCTAACTAGTCTGGATGCGGAGGGTTTTAGAGTGAAAGCCTATGCGGACGACGTTGCTATAGCAGCTTCAGGAAAGCATCTTAACATCCTAAAAGAACTCTTACAAAATGCCTTGGACAGACTAATACTTCGGGCTGATCGGTGTGGACTGGGTGTTAACCCACACAAAACCGATCTGGTCTTATTTTCGAGAAGATACAAAATTACATTTGTCAACCCTCCTTATATTAAAGGAATCCAATTAAAATTCTCAGACGAGGTTAAAGACCTGAGTCTTGTCTTAGACAAAAAACTAAATTGGAAACACAACGTACAGGAAAGAGTCAAAAAAGCTACTGTAGCTCTCTTTTCTTGCAAAAAAGCTTTTGGTAATAAATGGGGTTAACAACCCAGAATCACGCATTAGCTATACACATCGGTAATCAGACCGTCTGCGGCACTGAACACCTTGATCTACCTAACACCTCTTGACATATTTCGCAAACAAATAGCTGCATGCTCTGCTATTCGCCTCAATGCTTCGTCGCAGTGGACTTACAACAACATTGGCCACTCCGTAATTCTAAGGTACTTAGAATCAATTCCAAAGCACACAGACTACACCATCCCTCAACTGCAATGCGACAGAAATTTCCAGATTTCTATACCTCTCAGATCTTTTTGGGAGGAAAGAACATTCTTGGAGGATGAATCAATCCATTTTTACACCGATGGTTCAAAAACCAAAGAAGGGGTTGGTGGAGGTGTGTACTCGGAACGGCTGAAATTAAGTCTCTCATTCCGTCTTCCCAATCATTGTAGCGTATTCCAGGCGGAACTTTTGGCGATTAAAGAAGTCTTGTCTTGGCTCAAAGAAAACGTGATATCAACATTTGATATCCGTATTTTCTCCAACAGCCAGGCCGCTATCAAATCTCTGGACTCTGTCTCTAAAAACTCTATAACAGTCCATAACTGTCGAGCATCTCTAATGGAGATGGAACAACAGTTAAATATTCACCTTTGCTGGGTGCCGGGCTATAGAGACATTCCAGGTAACTGTAAGGCAGATGAACTCGCCAGGAACGGTACAGTACAGCCCATCCTACTACGTTTGGCAAGTACTGGCATACCAATCGCTACTTGTAAACTGCTGCTAATGCAAGACGCTGTGAGGAGGGCAGGCACCAGGTGGAACATCATTACCACGTGTCAAGCCACAAAAAACCTCTGGCCAACACTGGATTTAAAACGTTCTGGCCAACACTGGATTTAAAACGTTCAAGGTGCTTGCTATCTCTAAGCAGATCGCATATAAGCTTGATAATAGGTGTCATAACCGGACACTGTCTAATAGGAAAGCACGCCACGAGACTAGGCGTATTCTGAAACGACTTTTGCAGAAGCTGTATGGGCGTCGGACGAGGAAGAGGAAGAATCGGTTCTTCATCTTCTTTGCACATGCCCTGCTCTGGCTCGAAAACGAAAGAATTACCTTGGAGAATTCTTCTTTAGCGATCTAAATCATATCGGTAGAATCAGCCTCTCACGTTTCGTAAGGGACTCAAGCTAGTTCCATTGAGTTTAGGGGGAAGCCTCAAGATTCATGTGGTATCACAATAGGCCATTAAACTGGCCTAAGTGTGCCCGTTTCCATCTTGGACAGCCACTATAACCTAACCTTACCTAACCTATTCAGTATTTTTTTTTTTATAAAAATCCAACATTCCGTTTTTTCATAAAAAAAATAAAATCTACAAAAAATAGTATTCAAATTTGGTAATAATTGATGTCCGATTCTTCACATAAATTAATTTCATTCATCCAATTTGTAAAAATTTAAGAAATGCTACTAAAATTGGTAAACATTTGTTTTCGACCAAAAATCTGTTAAACATAACTACATTTTTTAACTTAACTTTTTCTTTATATAAAAAATATAAATATTGTTGGTCATTTTAAATTGTTTAAGAATAATTCAACTGACAACTTTTTTAACCCAACACGAAAACCTACAAACTTTTAAGCAAGACAAATCGACAGACGTGGTGGAAAGTTATTAGTATAGGTCGCATCCCATCCCCTTTTTTTGTAAAAAAATTAAATTAATTAATTAATTGATTTTTGGCTCAAATATCTCTTTGAAAATTTAACAATAGTATCTTTCATAAAATAAAGTTTTTAACAGTCAGAACAATATAGGGACAGTTTGTTTTTTCTTAAAAGTAAAATCCTAAAAAAACATAACTAAAACTTTGTAAAAATCGATTTTCTACTCAAATATCTCTTCAAAAATTAAAACTAAAGCCTTCAAACTGATTCCATTTTATAAAAAATATACTTTTCAACATTAGGTAAATTTTTTATAAAAATACAAATCGGTTTTTTTATAAACATTGAATTCTATAAAAAAAATACGCAAAATTGGTAAAAATTGATAATCGTTTGTCGAAATGTGTGCCAAATTTTGTGTTTTTAAACTTTCAGGAAATGCTACTTTAATTGGTTAAAATTGATTTTTGGCTAAAAATCTCATTAACAAAAATATATTTTGAAATGAAACTATTTTTTCATATGCAAAATAAATGTTTTAATTTTTAGTTAATCTTTTAGAAAAATGAATCTGACAACTTTTAAAACAAAACACGAAAAACAGCACAAAACTGATAGGAAACGGTTTTTAACTTAGACATTATGAGAACACAGAAAGTTAAAGTTGTTAAAGTTTAAAAAAAAAAACAAATCAGTGTGGGTCGCATCCCAGACCCTTTTTTGATTTATAGATTTGAATTCGATGTCTGTACTTGTTCTTATGGGCATCGAAAAATGGTAGGCCGAATGTACGGACTTACACGTATGTCTCTAAAAATCTGTGACTTAGATTCAAAAAAATGGACCGATTACACTTTCATTTAAACTTCATTACTTTAGAAACTTTATGTTATTAAAATAGAGCCATGTTTGACAATATTATATATAAACACAAATCAATTTGCCTTTTTTTTATTTTAATAATAATATAAAACTTTTTGGAGTTTACAAATTTGTTGATTGCTGGTATTTGGTCTTCATTGGATAAAAAGAGCTGTACAAAACATACACATTTAAACATCCTCGATACAAAGAAAAGAAACTGTTTTTAGTTTCATTGTAATTTAAAAAACAAACTTGTAATTTTTAACTTCTTTCTATTTTGTTCAGTAAAACAATACATCAATATTTTAATATATGTAAATTCATGAAAAAAGAAATCATTTTTAAAAATTATTACATATGTAAAAACAAATTTATTGAAATTGAGACGCAACCAACATTACAGAGGACTTGTTGGTGCAGTACGTAGGCAATTATAATTTTAATATTGGCCAAATATTTATTTACTCTTGAGGGCAAAAAAATTGAAAACAATTTTAAACCTCAATCAAGGTGGGCGGAGATGAATGAATGGAATACAAAAAAAAACAACCATCATGTTAAGAGAAAAGATAACAACACAAATTCCTCAACAGAAAGAACATAATTGACATTATCCTTTTAATTACACATCCTTACAATGATGGTGGGTTGGTAGGTTGTTGTCCAATATAAAAGATAAAATAAAAATGAACCTTAAACATAAATGAAAAAAATAATAATAATAAAAAAAAAACAAGAAGTCGTCGAACGTGCGCCATCAGAGAGCCGATACCTTTTGGCCTGTGTCCTTTTTCTGAAGGTGGGTATATCAAGAGATAAAAATGAAAACGTAAAAATATCTACGTACGTATCCGTTCGTATACACTCCTACAAACAAACAAAAAAAAGCATTACACCGTTCAAAATGTAGCCATAAACATAAAAAATATAATATTAAATCTACAATGTTCACACACAAATTAAACGAAAATGAGAAACCATTCTTAATGGTCCATTTCGGCTTTTGGTTGTTTTCTGTGTCTGTTCATGCTGCATGATGGCACAAGGGTATATTTACATTGCAGAGGGTTGATATTTATGCGGTTAATTTATTTTACACCCATTCTGTTGTCTCACTCGGTCTTTATGAATTATTATTATAAAAACCTGAGGGTAGTGCTTTAAATTCAGAATCATTAAAATTCGCAAGTAAAATGAAATGCCATTGCGGTTTTTATTGCAAGCGCGAATGGTTTATGTAAACAAATTCATAGACCACAATATCTATATCTATACCTAGGTTCATGTGTATGTATGTACAGTACCTCACTTACAAAATTGGTCTACATTCGTATCTACCTTTTGAAAATAGAAAAAAAATTAAATGGTTTTTACCATAACTAAATTAAAATAAAGGTCTTGTCTAAATATTGATTTATGAATTTAGAACGAAAGAGATTTGTTCACATGGAAAAAAATACGTTATAAAACAGTAGATATATATACATTCATACAAATTATTGCATTTGAAAAAAAGAAAAACAATTATTGGCTGCGAAAGAGTAAATAAATAAATCACTAAAATCAATAAATATTTAAATTTTATTTTATATGTATAAATACGCATGCGTATAGGGTACGCATACATTAAAAAGTTTAAAGCTAAAAAACGCCAATATTTTTTGTGTTTTAGTTGAAATGATGATTTACATTTTGAGTAAGGTTATCTACAGTAGAGTAATTGAAAAAGTATCCACGAGCGGTTCCCTTGAAATTTAAGGTATTCTTGAGGGAGAATTTATGTAATATAGGACGAAGTTAAAACATTAGCATAGAATGGGGAGAGTTTTCTCGTAAGAGGATCTGTATGTCGGTGCGCATTGATTCTGTGTTCCTGATTATTGTAAAGACAGGTAAGATCAGAATGTGTCTAGACATTCCACATTTGCTTGACAGTACGACCGAAGTTGGGCATATCAGAGAATAAACTAATGAATACATTTTGAGACAACAGATAAAGCAACGCACGGTGTTTTTTCGAAATGTAAATCACTTATCATTTTGAATCCTTTTCATTGAATACTGCCCAGACCATACGTAAGTTTCTGGAACATCATCTAAGAGATGAGAATTACACTAAAGTTTTGGAAGTACAAACATATGTGTATGTATGTAAGTTCAAGAACTGATTCACCACTTTTATATTAGGGGTATCACTATTTAATTTAGACCCTCATGTGAAAACATTCCAAGTACATATATAGCTTAAACTTATTCAGTTGGCCAATGGTCGTTTGCGTAAAGAAATGATTTTAGAGAACAAAATTGGTGCGCAAAATATTTATTGAGTAAGGATTTTTCCTAGTAGTAGGTACCCGTGACATGATGCACCCCCGCCTATGCCATCTAAAGTTTTTCACTTCTACTGCCTTTGCGAAGAATTCTCCAAGAGTAATTCCTGTTATGAAAAGTTCTTTCACAGTTTGGATTCGACTTAAAACTGTAGTCCTATTCCATCCCTGACATCAGTACCCGCACACAAGAATGAGAGTTGTAAGTCACAAGGCCCTAGTTCTTAACGGATTGTTGCGCCATCCAATTTTTTTTTTGTATTTAAAGATTTTTTCGTAAATCCTAACGCAACCTTTTTTTTTCTTTTAAATTAAAATGAGATGAAATGTACGAGTTTGAGTTTATTTTTTTTTTTTTGACTAATTTCAGCGTATTATACACTTTTCGCCAATTTTCATTTGTTATTTTTGAAAATTCTTCCTCTGCTAATTTTTTAACATTTCATATCGTGAATGTTGTGTTACGTGAGCCTACTTTTGCCTTGATAGTTGCCCAAATAATGTATTCAATGAGATTGAGGTCTGGATGATAGGGTGGTAAACGTAGGACCTCATGTCCCACGCCGTGAATGATATCGTCAATCTTATGCTTTGGGTTGTGTGTAGTTCAAGTGTGTAGTTCAAGTTTCAACATCTGAATGGTATGCGGAATATTTTTTCTGTTAGCCATTGTATCATCTCGGATTTCTTGCTGGCAAAAGTATTTTGTTTTTTTTTCTAATTTTTTGTGGTACGAGGCGTTGTTTATTAAAATAACCAAATGTTCCTCGAAGTTGTACAAAACTAGTTCTTGGATCAATTTACAGATATTTTTAAAGTTCAATTCGTCGTGACAGTCTCCCGTTTTTGTTCTAGATTTAAATAAATTCAATTCAATTCAATTCAATTTTTTTTTTTCTTCTTTTACAGTTATATAAAATAAAAAATATAATAATTTAAAACAACATAAAATTTAACAACACATAATAATATTTACGATATAAACATTTTTTAAGTGTTTTTCACTTTTTTTTCAAAATAAGTAAGAAAATGTAAAGGCACGATCTGTTGTCTAACGACAAGTGTCGAAAGTACCAAAGAAATATTTAATTCAATAATACTAAATAGTTATTTAATCAACAAGTGTTGAGAAGTAGGATGTCGAGAAAATAATATCTTATTTTTTTTTTTGTAAGTGGATGAAATGATTCAAATTACTTTAAGTTTAAACTAATATTTTGATAATGCTTGAGACTGTATCAAAATCGAAGTTAAAAAGCCATTTTTTAATTTTGTTATTGAATAAATTAGTTGATCGAATGCTACGTAATTCCGTGGGTAATTTAATGAATAGTCTAGGTGCAACTGAGGAATAAAAGTTGAGAAATCTATGAGTATTGTTCACAGGAATGATAGCAAGATTCCTATCTCTACTCCGTAATGTGTAAGCTGGAGTATTGTGGCTTAGAAGATAACCAAATCTACAGAGAAAAATTTGTAATACTTTATAAAAATAGATGTGTTTAAAAGGGAGAATACTAGAGCTGACAAACAACGAAAAACTGTGTTCCAATTTTTTTTCTTCCAGATGGTCCTTAAAATATGCTTTTGAGTAACTAGTAAATGTTGTATATAGTTTTTGTAAGTACTACCCCAACATATTATTCCATATTGTATTTTTGATTAAACTAGTCCATAATAAATAATCTCCATAAGTTCCTTGCAACATAGGTTTTTCAAGTGAAACATGACAAGTGAAACAGACAAGTGGTTGACAACAAATATTTTATAAGGTGTACACTTTTCAGTTAATTTTATTATCAATTATCAGACCAAGATATTTATATTCAGCTACAGTTTCGACACGAAAACATTTGGGAGAACAAACAACAACCACTTCATTTGTTGGGACACTATTAGAGACGCAACAAGATAAGCTACTTAGTGAGAATCTTCTACAGTCTATGCTGTGCTGAATAAGAAGTGGAGGATTCATATCTAAAGCAGTCAAATTGAAAAACATAACTCTTGTTTTTTCACTGATAACAAGCTTATGAATGCCAAACCAATGTCTGAATAACTCCAAGTCGAAATTGATATCCGATATTAAATCTAACATTGTGGGACTAGAATAAACACAAGCTATGTCATCAGCAAAGCCACTTACTTTTCCTTTTAAGTTTAGATTAAATACACTATTGATATAGATAAGGAAAAAATTTGGACCTAGCACTGAACCTTGAAGAACTCCTATATTAATACTTTTGGTTTCGCTGAAATGACCACCTACCTTAACATTTTTCTTCCTGTTTTTAAGGTAGGAAGAAAACTAATTTAGCATAAAACCACTGAATCCAGCTTTTTCTAATTTTCTCAATAATATGGCATGATCTACTGTATCAATGCTTTCTTAATATCAATATATAGAGTAGCAGTGTACTTTTTCTGATCAATTCTTTCGTAGATATGACAACAGTGTACTAAAAGTGCATCTTCAGTTGATTTACCGGCTCTAAATCCATACTGATTTGAGCTGAAAAAATTTATTTTTTCAAGATAACTGACTAATCTACACTTGATGACTATAGTTATTTAAACATTTTTTATCGTTTTTCTTTTCTTAAATATAGGAATTACTTTAGCTACTTTCAAACTTTGTGGGAATTCACCTTGAACAATACTTTTGTTAAATCAATGAGTTAAAATGTCAACCACATTATGGCCAACTTTTTTGACAAAGTTGTTGGAATAACTATTTGACGTAGTAGAAAACGAATTATCAAAAGCTTGAATAACGTTATAGACCTCAAACGAAGATATCGTGTTATAGAAAAAACTATTTGATTGAAAATCTTCATTAAAACAATTTTTTGGACAAATAACAGAAAAGTGATTTATGCCTGCATCAGAAATAGTATTTACGGCTATTTGAATAAAATACTCATTAAATATTTTAGCCATTTTAGAATTATCAACAATGTTCATAGTTCCAAAGGTAAGATTTGAAGGAAAATCAAAAGTTGTTTTTTTTTTTTGAAAAATTCATTTACTATTGACCATTCTTTTTTTAAATCTCCTTTGGCTTTATGGAACTTGTCTATATAAAAATTTGCCTTCCAACTTGGAATTTTCAAGACGAATCTCTTTACATAGAAGTTGTTTTGATGTTTCTTACACTCAATTGATTTTTTAAATAGATTTTGTCTAATAAATAATTAGATTAAAAGTAAGGAGATTTTCACATAAACTTTTTCACCACCTGCATGCGCTATTATAAGCCTTTATCCCTTTGAAATTGGTGTCTTCAACCCACTGCAGTTGTCATCAGTCCAAAGCCTCGTGAGCTATAAATATATCTTTCGTTTAAATAAATTATGTCATATCCTTTTGTTCTAAATTCCCAGATTTTTTTTCAGATACTTCATTTCATTTCTTTTATAGAATTTCCGATAGTTTTTTTGTATTTTTTGTAACTAAAACCGTTTCTTTTTAGAATCCTGTTAAGAGAAGTAAAACCTGAGTTAAGTTCCAGATTTTCCTGGACTCGTTGTCTCAACATTTTTAAGGATATCAACATTTTTTTCTCCTGGTGGAAGTTGTGCATTATAAGCGGCGATGTAAAGTTTGTCTATTTGAGTTTTACACTTCGTATGATTGATCATTTTTCCTATTGAAAGAAAGTCCATCTCTGGAAATTAATTTCTATTTTACTGTGCGGTAAGCTATACACAAAACTTACCCTACTCAGTGCCAGCATGTTCATTTCTTTTTTTCAGGGATTTGTTGGTCTCTTTCAGAATTAAAGAGTAATTCCGCAAGATTAAAAGAAGCCTGGCCTACTGAATTGGTTCAAGCTATTCCAACAGTTATTTACATGTACCATATTAAAGGACTAAAATACAATAGTTTAGGATATTTTTGAGTGCATTATATCCAGAAATTTTGTTTCCAAAAATAATATATTCAGTTCTATAAATGCTAAGAAGTCTACAAAAATATAGAAGTGAAAAGGCATAGAATGAGAAAGTTTTTTAGAAAAATTTGATCTTTTTTCTAACCGAATTTAATTTGAATTTTTTGTTTTGATTTTTCTACTCATTTTATTTTGACGCAAAGTTAAGTCTGCTCACTTGGAGATTAGATTAGATGCTACTCGTAGATGAAAAATTCTTCAAATTATTGTCTTGCGTAAACCTATAACAAATATGTATTTTTATTGAAAATTAGTCAATAAAACTTAAATATTGTAAGAGAAAAATGTTTTTTTTTTCTTTAATTTAGAGCTACTTTATTTCTTTAAAAAATTAAAAACAAACAAAGCAAATTAAAAAAGCAAATTGGAAAGAAACTTTAGCGTGCGACTCATAAAGTACGCGTGGCAGAATCTTTTCTCACTTAATCACTTCATTTATCGAGAAATTGAAAGCTTTTATATTTTTACTGAATAGATGTAAAACAAACATTATGTTTAGTTACTTTAACGATAGTGTAACGTTTGTTGTTTTTTGGATATTTATATTCTTGAAATTCATGTTCAAATCTCAATTTTGTAAGCAACCAAAGCAAATTATCCTCAAAACGTAGATTTCTTCAATTTATTAATTTGAAATTTGAAAAAAGAATACTTTAAGAAATCCTAACGCTCTTTTTGTGATTAAAAGAAATAAGATTGAATTGAAAATGAATTTCTTCGAGAATTTAAAGGCAATTTTGTAAAAAAAAAATGAAAAATTATGGTTTCTCAGACGATTTCTTATCAAAAGTTTCTTCTTAAGAAGCTAAATATTTGAACTTTTTTCTCAGAAAATATCTTATTAAAAGAATTTGAAGCATTTCTTAAGTTTTGCCAAATTGTAAATTTTGTGAATACCTTTGTTGTTTTTGACAGACAAGACGTGTTTTTTGTGAGCTTTATAGCTCATATGGATCCTCCATTTCATAAAAGTTGATATTCTTGCATCCTTGGTCTAGTCATTAGTTAAAAGGGATACTTTTTACAACTTCAATACAAATCTTATTTGTGCATATAATAAAGATTTAATTTAAAGTTTAAGGGAGTCATTTCCATTTACGAACTACGATTACTTTTGAATTCAGGGAGTCACAGAAAAGTCGCGTATGAAACAAAACTATTTTCAGGCAACGAAATGTACATATATAAACAAGAGATAGTCAAAAACCATTATTTGTTTTGAAAGGTTTGAAAAAACGAACACCACGACTTCAAACTAACATAGAACATATATTGCGTGCACATAAACAAGAATCATTAAAACGATAGAAATGTTGTTAATTAGAACACGACACCTGACACCCTTATCGAAATACCACATGAAAACAAAAAATAAAATATACTTACCTATGCGTGTTACGTCTACAACAGTGTTAATTATATTAGCACGATATTTAATAGAACTGTAGATACAATAAAAGGAAATCAATCATTGTTTAGATGTTTCATACAAAAAAAAAACGAAAACTAATTCTTTTGGAAATAAGATTTAAATTATTTATAAAGGATTGATCTTACCTTGATTTGTTTGGATTTCTTTTTCTTTTACTAATTTCATACAATACCCTTAACCCTGACCTTTTGTAATCGATTGATATTCTATAGGTACCTTGTTATGCTATTGACCGGAGTTTCTATTTAAGCAAGACTTAGAGCATAGAAATTTTCAAGGGAAGAAATTGCATATAATGTATTCTTTAAGACAGAATTTGAAGTCACTATACACTTTTTAAAATATTAAATATCCCACTTTACTGTTAAAAAAAAATGACATTCGAAATGTATTTAAATCTACTTTTTCATATTCCATAAAACAATAAATCTTACCACATTTTTAGGCTAAAATACCTCCTGATTAGAAAGCAATTAATAAAATGAATTAATCACTTTTTGAGATTGTTACTTCTTAAAGTTTTACCATCCTGGACTTAACCCAAAAGTCTAGTTTGGTGTACTAATAAAGCTAACCTAAACAAGTAAGAGAGATAGAGACAGAATAAGTTATATAACTTTAGTTGAGTTGAGTAGACTTTTGCAGTTTTTAGAGAGATCATAAAACTTTATGCAAATATCCTTTTTCTTCTTCTTGAAGAAAATATACCTAAAATTCACCCAAGATCTAAGTTGGTAAAGGGGAAAATTAAATATTTAAACTCCAAAAATATCCATACAGAGTAAAGCCAAGCCTTTTTGCCTTAGAAAATATTTAGCTACACCTTTGTAATGTGGGTATGTAGTTGTACTACAAAGTCTCACCCTCACCACCAACTGTCACCCATCGACCGACAACTAGGACGAAGACGAGTACGGCTACGATTATACGAAGACGAAAATGAAAACGAAGACAAGTGAAACACGAAACTAAATTTCTCATTAAACACTTGAATTTATCCACTAAACCACTTCCTAATGGATGAAACCCTTGACAATTTTAAGTCGTTAAGGTATTTCAAAATGGCACTTGAGGGTTAAAATTAACAACCTTTCCTCCCTGCGAGAAGATTCATAGAAACAGGCATGACAGACAAACCTCTACATAATGTAGATACCTACTTACGTAAGGCTGCCTAGGATTCACCTCAAAATGACAGGCATTAAGGCAGCCCACACCAACAAACACCGAAGTGCGCCTTCGAATAGCGGTAAGAAAATGACAAAACTTTCGGTTTTTGAGTGTCATCTAGTCGTCATCACCAGAAATTAAAAACACAAAAAAGAAAAACAGTTTAACGAAATTCAAAGAAGAACAATTTTGAAATAGGCGTTTTAGGGTGCAATAACTTTAATTCAAACATACATAGCAACGGTACATATACTATAGGGATTATTTTTCATTTACTAAAATATCTCCTTAGATCATCAATCAAACGGCTTCATATAATCGTATATATGTATCTAGCGCACAAGTGCGTGTCGTATTAGATTGAATAATAAATTAATTACACTTGATTTATAGTAATTGATTTCGTTTCGTTGTAGGCGAATATTACTTTCGCCAAAATTTACAAAACACACACACACATAAAAAACACACCATACATACAAAGGTGCACGATATATTTAGAGGCAGACTGGCATAGTTACGGAAGTTACGGAGTGTTGGAAATTGATTACTCTCGCTGGGAGCACTTACATCAGACGAGCTGAATTTGACAATCCATTTATAAGCAATATTCGTGTATGGATTGGGTTGGGATGTCTGTCCGTCGTCCGTTGGTTCGCTTGTTAGTTAGTTCGTCCGCCTGTTCGACAGTTCGTCCTGTAGAGCAAAAACAAGAAGTCGAAGGAGCATTTTACTTCAATTGAAATCATTTCTGATGGCACAAAATATCCCCATCACCATCATCATCGTCATCATCATCATCATATACCGAATATCTTCCGTGCGTCGTTGGTTGGCCCTGGTCCTGGTCACTCGTTATTGGACTGGAAGGGACATATAGACCAACAAATCATAAATCCAATATTTCAGAATCGGTAACGGTATAGTTTGATGGTAGTCAAAATGTATAGGTGCATATACATTACCTACATACATATATGTACATATTTGTAGCAAGTATAAATTGCACACACGTATCTAATCAATAATAATGAATTATCCCTGTGCTAGGATCATAATTGGTAATTACAAGTTTGGAATTTGAATTAGATTGATTGAATATGGAGCCAATATTTTAAGTTCTTTTTTGTTTGTTTTTTTGTTAAATGAATTTTGCATTAAATTAAGAAGTTCACTTGAATAAAACGAGTATAGAGTGCAACAGAGAGAAATAATTTGCCAATAATTAATAAATTCTTATTTAAAACAGGAAACAAAACACGTAAATTGGCTCGTGAAAATTATTTCAAAAGACATTAAGACATTTTTTTCAGATTCAAGTTGAAATTAAATAATATGATAACAATTTGAAGTTAAAAAAGAGGCGGGGATGCGCCCACACTGATTAATCTGTCTTAGAAAAATTGAACTATGATACCTTATGTGTGAGACAAACAAATTTGAAGTTAATTTGTTCTCAGAACTTTTAAGTCAGAAACCATTTTTGTTTTGTAAAAAAAAAAATTGCCAATTGAAGTTTTCTAATAAAAACCATTAAAAGTAAGCAGCAATATTTTGCATATTATAAATAAGTTAGTTTTTAAAAAATAACGATTGGATTTTTCCAATAAGATTATTTTACGTTAACAACAAAATTTAGCAGTGAATGAATCGAACATCAATTTTTACAAATTAAAACTGACTTTACGATTTTAATTACAAATTATAATTCTAAAATATTAAGGTAATATTATTAATTTATAATAAAATATTTGAGTCGAAAATCAATTATATATTTAGTAACATAGCAACGTTTGTCTATTTTTTTTTAGTCCCGTAGTTTTGATTTTTCTCAAAATTTTTAGCACATGTGAAAAACATTATATACTTTTTGTTGCATACGAGGTATGTTCAAAAAGTACCCGGAATGTTCGTTATTTTTTTTGCAAAAATATGTATTTATTCGTTTACATCAATGGGTCCCCTTCAAAGTAGTCCCCCCAGATATAATAGACTTATGCCAGCGTTTGTTTCAATCTTCGAAGCACTCTTAACATTCACTTTATGATATGTCCTTGAACACTCTTAGCGATTCGGCCTTAATTTCTTCGATCGAGGAAAAACGCCGTCATTTAATGGATCTCTTCAACTTTGGAAACAGGAAAAAGTCACACGGAGCCATATCTAGTGAATATGGAGGTTGGGACATGACTACGGTATTGCTTTGGCCAACAAATTACGAACAAGCAACGACGGTTGAGCAGGTGCGTTATCGTGTTGCAAAAGCCATGAATTGTTTTTCCATAAATCTGGGCGTTTTTTTGGATTGCTTTATAATACTCTTTATAAACCGTACGACCTTGTGGTAAGATCCCTTGTGCACTATGCCATTATAATCGAAGGAAAAATGTAAACAAAACCTTCAGATTTGATCGAACTTGACGTGCTTTTTGCCTTGGTGACGTTGGATGCTTCCAGGTAGACGGTTGTGCTTTGGTTTCGATATCATAACTGTACACCCATGTTTCATCACCAGTTATGACCCTTTCAAACAAACTTGAATCCTTGTTGACATCATTTAACAGCTCCTGAGCGATGTTCATGCGATTGTTTTTTTGGTCAAACATTGTTTAAACAAGCAAAAATCGGCGAGATCATAAAAACATGTCGAACCTTAGCAACTACAGATAAAGTAAACAGTGAATATAGATGAAAATTTCATCAATTAATAAGAAAACCGTTAATGAAAAAAATATAATTGAAGTCACTAGCGTTATTGGTCCTTGAGAAGGGTCAACCAATAATGTTACTATCTTTTAATTGCTACAATAAAAAAACACTTATACCATTTTTTTAAAAGTTCTTTACGCTTCTTTCGATGTTATTATCTGTAAAACAAAACCGATGTCTCTACCGATTCTTGAGATATGGAGGACGAAAAATGGTAAAAAGTATGGGCGTAAGTACACACGCACGCACAGACATCTCTCTAAAAATCTTTTACCTTGTTTCAAGAGCCCTTGTTACATCGAGAAATGTCAAAATTTTCAATTCTATGAGAAGTTAACAATTATTTAATAAATGTAGAACACATGGCGAAATAATTATTGCGTAGGATTGTCACGCCATTGGTCTTAGATTCAATCCCTGTCTTTGCCAATCAAACAGGTACTGCCTCTTGCGAGGAATTGAAAAATACTCCATGATAAATTCTTGTCATGAAAAGTGTTTTATGAAACTAGCTTCCAATCCAGCATTAAACTGTAGGTCCCCTGCATCCCTGTCATAACTCAAACACAGTTATGGTCACTTGGCCATAGTTACCAATGGATTTTTGTTGCAAGCTTTGGACTCATTTCTGCTAAGTTTTAAAATTTTCAAAAACTATCCTCAACTTCGATTTTTTAAAAGCTATAGGAAAGTTAAAAAAAAAGATATACCGCTGTGGACAACTAATTAGAAATATTACTTGCTTCTCATTTCCACATTCACTTTATCAAGTGTGACTAGAATAGCGGTATCCAAAAACGATGTAATGCAAGCGTTATTACTTAATTGTTTGAAAAAGCATCATTTGTGCAAAGTACACAATAAAATCAAGGTTGAGTTTAAAAAGTGTCCGTTTCAACTGGTCACCTAATTAGAAACGGTTAAATTACATTTGATTTGGATGAAATAAAAATAATCTTTTTATTTTACATTGGTAAGTAGAAAATTCTGAATTGTCTGCAAACGTTTTTAAAGAATAATTTTTAAATCTTGGAGGTAATTACAATGGGAAAAAGTAAAGAGTTGTGATCCTCCCATAAGAAGAGCGATTCTTGAGCTTTGGAAGCTTAAAATGTCTTACAGAGCAATTGCATTTCAAATGAACTGTTCTGTAAAGAAAGTTTTCAATGCAATAAAGCATTTTCAAAACTTCGGGACTGCTGAAAATGTAAATCGTAAAAAACGGGCCCGTAAGACAAGCTGCCAAATAGATCGAGGAATTAGTAGAATGGCCAAAAATTACCCAAAAATAAGCTTCACAGAGATACAACACCAACACTCGGTTGCATCCGATGGCCCGATAGGGCCACGCACAATCAGAAGAAGATTGGTGGAAGTTAGGTTGCATGGTCGTGTTTCTTGGTAGAAAACATTAGTAACCGCAAGGTAACGTATACTAAGAATTGAGTTCGCAAGACCACACGCCAACTGGACAACAAACGAATGGAAGTACATAGTGTGGAGTGACGAAACTAAAATAAATAGGATCGACCAAGATGGTGCACGTGGCACGTGGTGGCCAAAGGGAACAGCGTTTCACCCTAAATACGTTTTGCCCATAATTAAGCATAGAGGCGGCTCGTTTAACGTTTGGGGTTGTTTCTCGTGATGTGGAGTTGGCGCAATCCATCGAATCGATGGAACGCTAACAGCCGTTAAATACATTGACATTTTTAAGGAACGAGTAGTGGATTGGGCCGATGAAAACATGCCAGTGAAATGGAAGTTTCAGCAAGACAACGACCCCAAGCACACTGCTGGAATTACGAAACAGTTCAATCGATAACAGTTCTGGAATGTGCATCATCAAGTGCAGACCTAATTCCGATAGAGCATCTTGGGGCAGATGTTAAAAGAGCTGTTGCTCTAAAATATAACTCCAACAATGATGTTCTTTCGAAGGTATTAAAGATAATAATAAGCTGCTTGGAAGGCTATACCCGTAGAGCAGTGCAGGCCGCTTATTTCATCAATGGAACGAAGATGTCTGGAAGTTTTGAAGCAAAAAGGTTTTTCAAAAAGGTATTAAAGATAAATATAAGGTAAATGATATTATAAAGTTATACATTTTATAATGAGATATGATTTTTATCTTTGTTTCTAATTAGTTGTCCACCAACAAACGCTGTGTTTTTGCAGAAACTGCCATATGAAATAAATGTTATGTTTGGGAAACATTGTTTTAAGTTTAAAAAACAAAAAAAAATCAGATACTGCTTTAAAAGTGAATTCAATTTGTGTTTCTAATTAGTTGTCCACAGCTGTAAATACCGAAAAATAAATGAAATATCTTTATTTCCATCGATAGTATGGTCCATATAATTTAATGTTTGAAGATTATTTCATGCAAATGTTGACCTTGACTGCGCATCAAAAGATCCATTCGCTTAAACCAATTTTCGGCCGGTATCTCACGAAAAAATGCTTCAATGTTGTCTTTCAATGCGTCAGTTGTAGCGGTCTTGTCTGAATAGACTTGAGCTCTAACATAGCCGGCCAATTGACCAGTTTTGAAAGTGAAACCGTCTTGTTGAAACCACATTTCATGCAAGTCAAGCTCTTGCATTTTGGGCAAAAAAAATCAATAGCAGCTTACGGTAGCGCTCACCATCACAGTTACGTTCCGCCAATGATGCCACCAGCCCATAAACTGCACCAAACTGTGACTTTTTCTGGATGCATTGGTAGCTCTTGCAATGCTTGTGGCTGATATTTACTCCAAAATCGACAATTCTGCTTATTTACGTACACATTGAGCCAAAAATGAACTTCGTCGCTGAAAAAAATTTGTCCGTAAAAAAGTGGATCTTCGGCCAACTTTTCAAGAGCCCATTCACCAAAAATAATTAACAATTTAGTAGGTCGTTCGGTTTCAATGTTTGCACCAGTTGTATTTTGAAAGGCATCACACAAAATTTTCACGTTGTTGAGTAAAAGAGGAACAATTCCTGCGAACGGCGACGATTCGATAATTCGATAATATCCAAAAATGTCAATTTGGTGCGAAATTTAATCACAATAGCCCGAAAAGCCGCTTCATTTGGTCGATTAAACTGACCATAAAATGGAAGAAGCGCGCGATGAACTTTCTTAACGAGCACGCATTTTGATAATAAAATTCAATAATTTGCAAGCGTTGTTCGTTTGTAAGACAATTCATGGTTAAATTATAGACCAAACTTAAGATGTTTGACAGTGAAACAAAACACGAAACTTGCGTCAACTGTTTAAACCAGTGTTACCAAGAAGCTAATAGCTAAAAAATCACCCTTTACATACAAAAAACTTCTTGACTAACCAAGTTCATAAATTAAACAAGCTTATTATGCGTACTTTAAACTCTTTTCTGTCAAAGCTTGATTGTATCTTTTGTTACGAAACAATACTTTTAATATTGAGGTTATTTTAAGCTAGGAGTACGTTAGAATTGATAAAATATATTAAAAAAGAAAGTCTAAATAATCAGTTTTGCATGTAATGTTAAATCTGTCCTTAAACAACAAAAAGGAAAAGAATTCGGTCAACAGTTAAATGGGATAAAAAAAGAGGGTAAATTGGGTTAAGTTATTTTATATCTATTTTCCTGGCAATCCTATCTAAAATGCGTTGGAGGACTCATAATTAATGGAGCAGAATACTAGCTACGGAATCAAATATGTATACACAATGTTTTGGAGGAAAAGCCTCTAGTCTCTTTGAGATAGAATATACATGTTAATATACGTTCATGGAAATACAAACTGGTTGCATATGTTCAAAAGATTTTAAATTAAATTCACTTTAATTTTAAAGATAAATCTAAAATGATGTTAATACATCCAAAAATAATTTTAATAAAATTGTTTATAAAATAATTTAGGGAATATTTTAGGAGTTATGAATGGAAGTATAATTTTTTTAGGAAATTAATAACATGTATTTATTGTTCATAGAAGATATTTTAAAATGTTGACAAATTTTTAGAGGCTTAAACGATAACAGTTATTGTATTTTAATGAAAAGTTTTGAAAAAGAAGCTACAAAAATGACTATTATTTTAAATTGACAACATTGGTTTTGACATCTTACGTGCGTTTCGTTTTTTGTGTTACTGTCAAATATACATTCAATTTGGTCTATAATTTTACCGGGGTCGTCTTACAAAACAAACAATGTTTTACAAATTTACTGAATTTTATTATCAAAATGCGTGGTCTGTTTAGAAATATCATCGCAGGCTTCTTCCATTCTATGGTCACTTTAATCAATTAACTGATCCGGCTTTTAGAGCTATTGTGAACAAATTTGACAAAATTTACTACTTGGTGTGAAAATTTCAAGACAAAACTGGTAAAAGTATTAAAACCGAACAACCTACCACAATGAACAATTTGCGGTGAATAGGTTTTGAAAAAATTGGCCGAAGATCCACGTGAACAAGTAAAATGTCCGTGTTTAGAGCAAAGAGCTGCCAGAAGTATTGCAACAACTAAAAAAGGATTTATCAAAATTTGATAGTATTGAATACAATTTTAAAATTTTCCATCTTTCAATTTAGAAGAATTTTTTTTTAAATTTGACTAATTTTGTATGATTTTATAATTTAAAAAAAAAAAATATATGATTTTTTCTACAATGTTTGGAAGCTTCTAGCCAACATGTAAAAAACTGCTTTTTATCAAGTCTCCATGAATAATTCTTGTCAAGAAAAGTGTTTTGTGAAACTAGTTTCCAAACCAGCATTATTTTGTAGGTACTTTGGGCTGATCGATGTGGACTGGGCGTTAACCCACACAAAACCGATGGCGTGGTAGTATGGTGGACTGCTTTAGAGAAAGCTATAAACCGGGATAGATTAAAAAAAAATTCCTACGTTCAGCTTGCCTATGTATAAGCCCCCATCTGCGGCACTGGACACCTTACTCTACCTTACACCTCTTGATATACTTAGCAAACTAATAGCTTCAAGCTCTTTTATTCGTTTCAAAGCTTGGTCGCAGTGAACTAACAACAACATTGGCCACTCCGTAATTCTTAGGTATTTAGAATCAATTCCAAAGCACACAGACTACACCATATAGAAAGTTCCAGATTTTTATACCTCCCAGATCTTTTTGGGAGGATAGGGCATTCCTGGATGATGAGTCAGTCCATTTTTATACAGATTTTTCAAAAACAAATGAAGGGGTCGGTGTAGGTGTGTACTCTGAACGACTGAAATTAAGTCTCTCATTCCGCCTTCCCAATCATTGTAGCGTGTTCCAGGCGGAACTTATGGCGATAAAGGAAGTCTTGTCCTCTCTTAAAGAAACGTGATATCAACATCTGATATCCGTATTTTCTCAGATAGCCACGCCGCTATCAAATCTCTGGACTCTGTCCCTACAAACTCTTTAACAGTCCATAACTGTCAATCATCTCTAATGGAGATGTCACAACAGTTTAATATTCAATTTTGCTGGGTGCCGGGCCCTATAGGCGTTCCAAGTAACTGTTAGGCAAATGAACTCGCCAGGAACGATACAGTGCAGCCCATCCTACCACATTTTTCACATACTTGCGTACGAATGGCTACTTGTAAACTGTTGCTAATGTAAGACGCTGTGAGGGCAGGCGCCAAGTGAAAGAAAATCACCACGTGTCAGGTCACAAAAAACATCTGGCCAACACTGGATTTAAAACGTTCTAGGTGCTTGCTATTTCTAAGCAGATCGCATATAAGCTCGATAATAGGTGTCATAACTGGACACTGTGTAATAAAAAAGCACGCTACGAGACTAGGCGTATTCTCAAATGACTTTTGCAGAAGCAGTATGGACGAGAAAGAGGAGGAAACAGTTCTTCACCTTCTCTGTACATGACCTGCTCTAGCTCAAAAACGCAAGAATTACCTTGGAGAATTCTTCTTTAACGATCTAAATCATATCAGCATAATAAGCCTCTCACGTTTTGTAATTCATTCAAACTGGTTTCATTGAGCTTAGGAGGAAGCCTCAAGAATCAAGTAGTATCACAATGGGCCATTAAACTGGCCTAAGTAAGTCAGTTTCCATTATGGACAACCACTTTAACTTAACCTATTCTGTCAAGTCTTGCAGATAAACCTCAGATTATCAATCAAATTCCAAATTTCTTTCTTCTTTCTACTTCGTTCGATAAAACCATTTATTTGTTTTTTAATTTGTCTGTTTTTTAAAAAATTTAACTCACATAGATAAAAGATTAACAGAGAGTAAGTCACAGAAAACAATTGTTTCGAAAGATCTTTATAAGAAAAAGGAGAAATAGTTATTTGATTCTAATTTTTCACAATAATAAAACTTTATTCAATTTTTCAAGCAAAGCTTTGGGATTTGGAAGAATTCTCTGTTTATATTCATCACCATGAGTGGCGTTTCGTCCAATTCCCTTCCATTGGCCATTGGTGGAAATAAATTCATAAATAAATAAAAAACAAATTCTTGCAGGAAAAAGAACAATATGAGGAGTCCCATGGGTCCTTAATCAAGAAGCACGCAAACCCACGACTAAACAAATAGCTAGCTGACTACAAGTTGCAAAAATTCAATCGGAATATCTCGTCGCACGTCCCATAAAGCTCTGCTCTTAGGAACGGGTGACTTCTGAGAACTGATCCTAATGATAGTGCTAGAAAGAAGCAATCTGTTGTTTTATATTATCCCAGAAAAGAATCGTCCTTTTTGCGGGTAACACAAAACCTGCTTTAGATACGTATACCGTACAGAGCTATCAGCTGTAGGATAGTTCTATCGCTATACTCGCTTATACTGAAAGGAAGAGCTGTATACACATAGGTACGTCCCATAGCGTACATACATATGTATAACTACTCAACACTAGAACAAATGAGAATACGTACCTTTGTTGCATACAAAATGCGAATCCAAAATGCAAATTTTATTCCAAGAGCACGAAGAGCAATCCAAAAATGTTTTTCTATTATTCTGCTGTTTTATTGTTTTTATTGCTGTTGTTGTTGTTGATGCTGTTATTTTGTATAAAAGTCTCGTTGTTTGTATCTGCAAAGATAGAAAATAAAAATTCACAAAATTAATTAGTTAAATGAAGCAACAGAGTCTACGTACCTACATTTATAAGAAATGGAATAGAGGTATGAATAAGTACAATTATATATAAAGACAGAGAATACAATGATGATCAGGACGAGCGTAGATGAGGACGACGAAGACGACGACGAGACAAAGTGAATGGTGGAGTCGAGGGTGTTTTGTTAAGGAGGAGATGGAGGGAACAGAAGAAGGATGTTGGTAAGTAAATAATCAGGATATCACTTGAGAATGTAAATTTTCTCAAGACACGAAGATATGATGTTTGCAAATTGCATTCCTAAGGAGATTGTCAAGTAGAATTCGTTGTTCGGTCTGTTTGCTATTTTATTATTTCGTTATATTTGCCAAGGGTATAGGTACGAAAACGAAATAGAGAGTATAGAGTGTGTAAGTATGTCTAACTGTGTATATATTATTATGTGTGGTATTATAGACAGCCTTTGGGGATGATGATGACGTTGATAAAATGGAAAAGACTTGTGTGTATGCAATCAGAGCTAGTTTACTGATCTGAATTAAAGATGGAGCAGTAATTTTGTTATTCTTGCGGGTAAATGGATGTATAGAGCTAAAAAGATATAAGCAGAGATTTGGAAAGAAGAATTGAGCTTAAGTAAAGCTGATTTAATAATTAGCTGTTCAAATATAAGTGAAATATTTTCTTTTCATTTTTACAAGTTCGTGATGGATTTAAGTTGTTCTTTCCATTTTAGAGATATTAAGTCACCACATAGAAAGTAAGGCTATTATCAAAGTTATAGTACCCTTGATTAGCAAAATATCAAATAGAGGCGTTCTAGAGGCAAGTGTACATGACGAAGGTGGTAAGCTTTCCACAATATAAATAAACAAAAAGTTAACGTTGTCTAATGTGGAAGTGATGAACCACGGCTTTTCTAGGTTCACCTTGCTACTTCCAGTATTGTCTTAGGCTTTATATTATAGCCTTATAACGAATCTAACTGTAATAGGGTATTGATGCCTTTTTAATTCAACGGAGAAATCTGTATGAATTATTGGAGTTCGAAGAATAATTATAATTTAACCCTTGAGTTTAATTGTCGCTCGGGTATTCTATTATTAGTTTAATAATGTTTTGCTTCAGTTGTGTGGCACCACGAGGTCTTGTGCCGTTACATGAGGCATTTAAATTTCGCATAATCATTACTGGCTTGCCTTATTCCAATTGCAGCTTATGTTCTTAAACATACCTTACAGCTCTAGTGAGTTAAGAAACTCTACTGGATATGAAGTGCTTTGTGCTGAGCCAATGACAGTGTCTGTTGACAAATACTCCCTCATATATCTCCTTCTACTTCACACAATATTTTTGAATTGATTTTCAAAAAATTCTGAAGTGTAAAAAAACAACATCTTTTCTTAATGCAGAAGTCGCCCTCTGACAGAGAAAATGACCGTCGAAATTTTATTTTCTAAATAAAAGTAAGAACCTGAAGTTATTTTAAAATTACTGTGTTCTAAATCGACATCGGTTTTTAACTGCCAATCTCCTATTTTTAAAAGTGTTTCATTATAGTTTTTTCCGTTAAGGTGATTATAAGAAACGTTTAATGATAGGCAACGATTATTAGTTCAAAAGCAGGCAGCACCTAATAATATACTACTAATTAGTATTCTAAAAAATTACAATTTTAAATATGAAATTCCAATAGTTACCTGCAGATCCCTCGAATAAGCTGGAAATGAGATATTTTACCGCTCTGAAAAGCAGCTCAAAACACTCTCTAGCTTTGTAACTACTTCTACACAAATAATGATGTCATAATATAACTCTGCTGCAACGTGATGGTCGAACAAACAAACAAACAAACAAGCAAACAAACTGACGTCCATATTTTTAATATTAGCATAGATTATTAATTAATTTTAAAAACTGTTGAATTGTTAAACTGTCAAATTGTTGTTGGCAACGTAGTTTTTAATAAGAAATAAAATGTTCGACAGATATGGTCCTTTTTTAACGCTTTAGGATTGTGTTTGCTCTTTTAACATAAATGTTGTTAGTTTATTGTTCTTTTGTCTAAGAAATGAATTTCTTTGCAAACAACGGTATCATTGCACATCAAGCAAACTTAAAACGTTGCATATGAGCCCACTGCTTCAAGCACTCAAGGTAAAAGTATTTTTATAATAATTTTATAACACAATGAGTGCAATTAAGGCCAATGTGTCTTCAATTGGGCTCAAGGGGTATGCTAACGAGCATTCCTGGTAAGATTCTGAAGAAAACAAAAAGGTGGTATATTTTTTACAATATTGGACTAAATAAATTAAGATAATAATTTATTTAACACTCAAAAGAACGAACATATTATTTATTTAAAATTGTGCTGGTCTGCAGCTATTTACCATCGTATCAGTTTTACAAAATTTTTAAATTATCTGCTTCATTTAAGAAAGGTCTTATCTAGTTAACTTTAAAATATAAAGACATAACAAGAACAACCTTCATATACTAATACACATACCTACATCTCATAATCTCTAAAGCATGTTTCATGGTTGTAAGTATTTTTCTGGCTTTATAAATAAATTGAACTTTAAGAATTTGTTTTTCGTAGAAATAAGAACTGACAAAGAATGTGTGAACAGAAAACACATTCTCTGCTGACATAATCCCAAATGAAATTATTCTCCTGACAGAAAGACGAAAAAACAAAAACTACAACATAATATTACATCACATGGATATCAAAAAAAAAACCTTGGGCAGCTCGGGTATTATAGCTGATGGTCTTACCTTCCTGAAATGTCCTTAAATTTTGACATAATGTTTTTACTTTTCTTTTTATTTGGCTATGATGTATAATGTATATATCTCCTACTAGCATCTTAAAACCTCTTTCAAAGGAATTCAAATGATTACAATTTCAAGGATTCATTTTGCTTCAATTCCCCCAAGATTGAGTGCCGCTGTAGAATGTCAACTTTAGAGATCGTTTAAGAAAATATTTGAAGACAAAACAACAGGAACTGAAAAACCCAAAACACACGATTTCAAATAAGAAACACAAGTACTCAGATCAGATTAAGGATTTAGGATATAAATATCTCATAAGGGATTAGTCCAGTGATATATACTTCTACCTATATCTATATAAATTTATAAAGAATGAAAGGTATAGGGCTTCAAAAGGGAAAATACCATCAACATAGGATCGGCTTATAAGAGTGCTCATTGCTATGGAGTGCACTTGTTTAAATATGTGGAACAGAATAGGAATTATATCCGTACACAGTATATATGCACAACATGTGTATACAGAGGTAACAATCTGCTATGGCTTTTATCTAATGGTTGGCCTAATGGACGTCTGTCATAACTCCATAGCTACAAAACATATAAACATATTTATATGTACATATGTATATGTGATGTGCTAATCTACTGAGTGCTCTAGATTTCTAGATTTTTTGTGATGCTGTTAATCGATAAATAGAAACTACGTACATATGTATATAACACACCTGTCATACTTAAATGGTTATACAGACCACACATAGATACAGAATATTCATGTGAAAATGAGGTAAAACACCTTTAAACATAAGTATATTTAAAAATCTAAGTTATTATTAGAATGTAAAACGTGTTTAATAATAAAAATTAAATTTTTTGGTTGGATTATTGTATTTTAAAGGCTACTACAAGCTTACAAATAAATACTAAAAAAAGTTAAGCCAAAATTTCATATATAAAAATCTTCAAAGAAACAACATTAAGCGGCAGAATTTTGTGATGAAAATTTTAATAAAATTAGTATGAATTAATTTTATCTGACATATTTTTTTATTTTACTATTATCATCATAGAATCGGTTAGTTCCAAAAGTTTATAAAAGAAGCTAAATTAAGGCTATGTCAAGTTTTCCTTATTTTTTATAAACCTTCTTGTTCTTTACTGTATTTAAAGTAAGTTTCCGATGAATTGATAATGATTTAAAAAAAAAACAGTGCCAACAATTCTTAAAAATCTAAACAATTTTAGTAATCGGTAAAATTAAAACATATATGTACAATACTTTATTCCAAAGTAGTCAATAAACGTTTGTATCGCACTATGCCAAACTGCAAGCAGTCGATATTTACTTGTGTCAATGTCCATAGAAATCGTTGTTCAAAATTATGATTGCGCCTAATGATCGAATGATCCAATCGAAAGTTGTTCTTTTTAATTCTCATTATCGATGTACAGCTTTATCAAATTATAAATAAATATGTTTCAAGCGAAACAAGTCGTTCTCTATTAATTCGTCTTGCAAAATCCTCCACAGTTCATCAGAAGTAGGATAAACCACGTTTTAAAATATTTTGTGAAAAAATAAAACAAATGTTTTGTGTTCTTAAAAAATCGTGTTTTTTTTTTCTCTTGCAATAATTAATTTAAACAACTAAATATGTCGCAAGTGTGGACAAAGTTCTTAAATGAAACAACAATCGTTGTTCTGAAAGCCGTGTTAAGATCTTTTTTGCTTCCAACCAGTGCAGTGGTTCAAAAGCTGAATTAAAGCGCCGGACGTGTGGAAGTTGGAGTCGAAGATCTCACAGAAGACGATCTGCGAAAACTCATACAAGAGACTTCTAGAGAATCCACCGTTAAAGCTGCTGACAAACAGTTTTGTGATGTTGAGAACAACAACGAGGAGCAACGTTCAGAGGAAAAAATTCTGGTTGAGAAATTATAAAAACTTCATCGGATTTTTAAGAAGAAAGAGGAGATTCATAAACTGCAAAAATAGCTTCAAGATTTCTAACTCGAGGAGTCTATAACCAGTACCAAATCGACTACAGTTTGTTTCAGGGATGTTGAAGACTCCATAGCCCCTTAAAGTGGCGACGACAATTTACCAGTGCAACGTTGAATGGAACAATTCGAAGACTATTCCGAAATCTTAGGCCTGGATGAAAGAAGTACATTATTTTATGGGGAAAGACTTTTAACAGGTACAGCCAAATTATACATCAAAACGATCATTACAAAAAGTTAGCAAGATATACAAAATTATTTGATAAACGAGTTTAAAAAGAACGTGAATAAAGCTGAATAGAAACAAACGTTACGACGAGACTTTCCAGCAATACTATCTTTCGCTGATGGAAATAGCAATGAAGTAGGAGACATTATTAAATTTATAATTTAAGGAGATGTTGAACTTAATAAGTCAATTTTGTATAAGGCCAACACCATCATTGAATTAAAAGCAGCTTGACGCAAATATGAGAAGTTAAAGCGCAAGTGCTGAAACAACTTTTCTGACGTCAGACCATCGAGAAGTACACCTAACAATGCTCATGCACTCACTCAAACAACACCTGATAAAAGAGAAGTTTCGTGTTTTAAGTGTGGGAAGCAAGGATACATTTCACCGCACTGCTCTGCGAACAAATCAGTCATGATTGTGAATTCGAAAGATCGAGCCGAAGAAAAACAAATTGATTTGCGAGCCAGAGCGAACACATGTGAAGAGAGCGAATCATCAAGCAATAAATTCGAGAAAAACATCAGCTTTAATTTTGTCAGTGATCAAATGGACTCATCAGCTGGATGTAACAAATGTTAGTTGTTAAGAATAATTCAATGTCTTATCCTGTAATTTTAGGTAGAGATTTCATGGGCAAAAATGGTTTAGTTCTACAACAACAACAAAAAAAAATATGTAAATAAATTTGATCGAGATCTCCAAGTGTCATCAAAATAATGATCAGCAAAGGTGATGATGTCAACTTTGTTTTTAAGGTTATGAATATAAACCTAAGTTGCAATGTGATTAAATAAGATCTTAATATTAACAAACTTTTACCTGAGGTTATAAAAGAAAACGTTATTTGGATCGTTCACCAGCTTTCTCTATTTCGAAAGTTTTTAAGCCATCAAAGGATTTTTTTTAAATGCAAATAGTACTGTTCAAAGAAACTTCATTTCATTGTCCACGCAGGATATCGCCGTATGTTCATAAAATAAAACTTCAAGAGATTTTAGAAAATTTAATGAAAAAAGGCATTATCCGCGAGTCAACTTTCTTGCTTGCGTTACCCATAGTTCTGACCCAGAAGGAGAGTGGGGAGCTTAAGCTTTGCGTTAATTAAAGTGAATTGAATAAGAGAACTTTAAGAGACAATTATACCTTACCGTTAATAGAGAATCACATTGATCGTCAAAAGAACAAAACAATTAAATACACGTTTTTCACGACGCTTTTTGGGGAATTTAATTATGTAAAGATGCCATTTGTCCTTAAAAATGGTCCATCTGTGTTTGAACGGTTTATTAACCAAGTATTTAAGGATTTTATTGCGAAAGGTTAGATTCTGACATATTTGCAACATTTTTTAATTGCTGCAGAAACTGTAGAAGAGAATTTAGATATTTTAAAAGAAGTCATTTAGGTTTTAATTTAAAATGGTTTTGATCTTTGGTTAGACAAGTGTTCTTTTTTACAAACCAAAGTCCAATACCTGGGATATAAAATAAATAAAGATGGTATATAGCTAAATGATGCCAATACCAATGCCATAAAGAATTTTCTAATTCCCAAGAGTACAAAAGAGGTTCACAGTTACGTGAACCTTTGGTCATATGTTCTAAAATGTATACACAATTTCTTAAATTTGCCCAAACCATTGTACAACCTTTTGAAAAAAAAAACGCACCATTTGTTTTTGGGGTTAATGAAATAGAATCTTTTAATTTACTAAAAAAACAGGCTTTTACAATCTCCAGTTCTCTCAATCTATAGTCCTCATGACGTAACGGAGTTGCACTATGATGCGAGTCGTGTAGGCTTTGGTTCCTTTTTACTCCAAAAACAACACGATTTTTTATTTTTTGAAGCGAGCCACTGAAGTTGAAAGTAGATACCACAGTTACGAGCTCGAAACTTTTTCAATTATTTACGCCTTAAGACGGTTTAAAATATATTAAACACCTTTTAAATAAAGAAAAAGTCAATTAATCCCCGCATTTCTCGTTGGGTTTTAGAGCTACATAGTTTTGACCACATATGAAAACTATTTTTCTTTGCTACAAAAAATTGTTTAAGAAAATGGACTATCCTTAACATTAGCCAAATTCGAAAAATAAAAGAAAATAGATGGCTTTAAAACTCCTCCGAAATGTATTAACTCTGACTCGACTTTGTGGAATAGTTTAAAGCTACTTTGATTAAATTTTACATGTCATAGAACAAAATCTATAAATGAAAGAATAAAGTAACGGTAGTTTTTAGGTAAAATTGAATACGACAATGAATAATTCTACATCGTTTTTGAAATCAATTCATTGGTTTAACGTAAACAATGAATACTTTAGCGTCTTTTCATGTATTTATTTCGTTGGTTCAATTGCATTCGAATATCAAAAAAGACTAAGGAAAATTCCGAAATTTGAACTTGAAAAAATTTCGTAAAATGTACTAAGAAATTCATACATTTACGCAACTCTTCATAAACGTATGAAAACAGCTATGATTAGATAATAATTGGCTAAACTTTCTCGTTGGGCCAACGAACTTTTTCGTTGGTATTTACGTAATTATTTGGTTCAGTTTAAACAAAAAACTGAATAAATTCAAACTATTTAATTTTATACAATAACAATTCGAAATGTTAAAAAAAAGTAAAATATTTGTTTATATCTCTGAAACAAAAATACTGAGGGTTTTAGATTCGACGAAATGATCCCATTAACTTTCAATGGCAAATAATGTTGCTTTCAAAACCACAAATATTCCAAAACAATATATTTTCCATTATTAAAAACTAGAATAAAGTTTTGCTTCAATAATTTTTGTTTTCTAGTTATTTTTTAATGATAATGATTCATGGAATAAATGCTTTTGTTTACTAGAATTGCAAAGCAAAGAAAAAACTTTTAAACATTCTTAAAATTATTACTTTTCATAGCTAAGGCTAAAGCTTAAAATATTCCTTAAAGTTAATGTATTTCTTTTTCGCCTTAAAAAAATTTAAACGGCGAAATTATAAGAAAAAGTCTAGTGGTGGTTTTCAGGAACTTAAGTTCCATTCAGATTAAAAACTTATTTAATTAAATAGCTTGTTAAGCTAAATGAAGATTGGGATTAATCAAAATTTAACCAACAAATTCCTCCTTGTTGGTTTCTATGTTATCGCAGCCAATTATCTCTAGAAGAAATAAAATAGCCAACATTTTAAACACACACACACAAACAATACCTATAAATGTGGTTAACCACATTATGACTTATTAAACTCTGTTAACTCGTGTGCTCTATACATATATAGAGCAAAAACATTTATTGTTTCACAGAAATTTGAAATAACTTAATTTTCTTCTATAAATGTCGCAAATAAGAAGAAATATTGGCCGATAAATAAAATCAAATAAAAAAAATATTGATTTAATGCCATAAAAGACAAGCTAGGCGAAACGCGTCCTCTACTATGTTCATCATACAGGCTTATACAGGGTGGGTCAAAAGTTTGTTTCTAATTTGAACAAAATATAACTCTTGTCTTTTTAATTATCACCAACGAACTTATAGGCGTTGTTTTAGTGGCGAGATCCACTCTTAGTTCAATATTACGAGACAATTTCGTCAACAAGGAGATGTTCGTTGATCTTCCTCGAGCTAGGAGGCCTTGTAGTGCCCAAACTAAAGCAAAAGTAGAACGCAGTCTTAGATGTTGTGGAAAGTACAGAAACATCGATACGACAGCGTCAATTTGGTGTATCCTTCAGTTCATTACAAAGAAGCCGAATTACAGATCTAACCATGGAAAATCTCTAGTCCCAGAAGTTGATGTTAGTTTAAGTGACATTTTATTCCATATTTCGAAAACAAATCTCCATAAATCATACTTTCTGATTTATTAAAGTTGTTATATAGCTTTAAATTAGGAAGTCACTTTTGACACACCCTGTACTATAACGTATTGACTTTTATGTGTTAACCAATTTGACCATACGCATATCTCTCTTCCTCTCTTTTAACTATACCATGTATATTTGTGTTTGTTTGTATATGTAAAAGAGCACCTATAAATCTGGACATTAGTTCCATCCTGATGGACAATCTTTGCGTTTGTATAGTAACGACATTGCCTTGCCTCTGATGCCTATCCCTCGGTTTTTGTTTCAGTTCTTTTTATGGTCGGTTTTATTTACGTTTGAGTTTTTGTGTGAATTTAATGCGCGACTCTCGTTGGCAATAATGATGGTGAGCCCCAACTAGTTCCTAAGTCCTTTATGGTCAATGCGGTTAGCAATCGATTGCGAGTAAAATTCACGAAACATTATTTATGCATATAGCCTGTATGAGCACAAGTATGTATTAGGTTTGATAGAAAATGTATGTACGTATTCGCATCATCCTAAACTGACTGACCTGTTCCCGTTCCTTTGATGTCCATAAAGATGGTGGCAAAGTATTGAACGTCATGAAACTTGACTCTAACATAACCGCACACTCAACCCCGAATGCGGTCAAATGGATGAGTTTTACCTTTTAGAAGTCGGCTCGAATTACAGCAGCGTATATTCAAAACCTATGGATTATGCTAGCATATACCACTGACTCACCCTGCTGATGACGAGGCGTTGGATCGATTCATCTTGGTTATTGATGCGAGTTTTTAGTTGGTTTATGGACTTGGAAACGCGCTTTGAAATAGCGTAAAAACTGAAAAAAATAACCTGCTCGAGCTTGTATATTGAAGGCTTCGTCCATAATCGAATAAGGGGTCGATTTTGTTACAGGTTATGAACGAAAACGTCGCTTTAATGCATCACTTGTTAAGCGAAAGAGGAGAACACTTATGGGGATTCCATAATATACAAAGATGGTGGCTTTTAAGAGGTGTGAATGATAAAATGATATCTGTGCCACATCATGACTTCACACTCCTTCACATTTCTGTTGATTTTTTTAATTCTTCTAGATTGACAGACTTTGAGGCAAAAAGTCTCTTCTTAACTCCTTTGTCAACTTCTCTATAGGGATTTCCACTTGTGACAGGTTCATAATCACGAAGATGATTACGAAGATGTCCCTGAAGGTGATAGTGACGGTGATAGACAAGAAGCGAATCCTTCCTTCTATGATGCACATATGCATATACCTATACCTGTGTAGATATAAAATGTATGCATTCTCATACAGAATATGGCTCCAGCGCGGCGTCGTCGTCGGCGGTGGTGGCGGCGGCGGCTGGTTAATCGTTTGCATTCACACGCGGGACCTATTTATGAGAGATTTAAAAGCAATTGCTTTCCGGTGTCACACTTAAACAGCTCCACGATCCACTGTCATCAGCATGATGGTTGCTTTATTAACGAACGGTGCACTATCATTTGAGGATTTATCAGCTAAAGGACCTTATGTGGCTGCCACACAAAGAAAATACAATATTATAGTAGAAGCAGGAAGATAGGTAGCTGTCTAGGTTGATATTAACTTATACATAGGCAGGTATAGAATTATATACCCAAGAGCTTTAAAAGAAACCAGAGACATGAAAGCTGAGAGCTGGGAACACCAACAAAAACACACAAGTGTTAATATCTATGCCCTAGAGGATTAGTTTATCGTCTACCTATGGGTAGCAATATACATAAAAACACACCACACACTATGTATAGATATACAAAAAAATATGCTTATAAAACCTATAATACATGTTCTACGATGTGGCACTTAAACGATTAAGGCAACAAGCACTTCATCAGACAGTTTTCGTTGCAAAAAAATATGTACATAAATATATGTATGTTATTATGTATAGCTGATAATTATGAGCGTTTCTTATATGATATGTATATAAACATCCATATAAACAATAACAAATACTTAGAGAAGGTTCCATTATTGACATAAGTCTACAACAAGAGAAGTTTATAAAGTTTGATCCACAGAATATCACTTTTAATTATTCATATTACCTGGCTCAAATAAAATACATCTAATGTTCAAAAATAAATGTGACATACATTCAAAAAGCACGTATACGCCTTGGTGCATCTCCAAAAAAAGAATAAAAGTTAATGTAATTTAGGGTTAATTAAACAAACGATTTGGCGAAATCACCTTTCGGAGGTTTCTGCAAGTATGATTTTATTTTATTTATTAAATACGTTTATTGCTTACGTTGAGTTTACAATATTAACTAAAAACTAACATAATATTAACTACTTATAGAAAAATAAATTAAATTTTAAACTTGAAAATTTGATATAGCCATTTCTTGAGTCAATGAGTTTAAAAATTTTGTTAAATTTTATGATCGAAAATTAATAATTAATTTAGAGGACTGTTAGCTCCATATTTCAATCTTTTCAAAATAGTTCCTATGGGTTCTTAAGCTTGTGTAACTCGGATTGCAATAACATCTACAGAGCATAACATAACATGACAGGAAATCGTTCCATTTAATCCACCAGCAATAAAGCAGAACACAAATATTCTCTGTGACCAGAAAAAGATAGAACATGTGTCCAGGAAAGCATTTAAGTGTATGAAGGTAGCAAAAGTCTTTGCCTGAGAAAAAATTGAACCCAAAATCTTAAAAATCTACGTCGAATATTTTCTATTCTCTTTATATGAAAGGAAAAGCATTGCGAAATATTTGAATGGTCACAAGCGTTTTCGAAAATTGCCGCGACCAAAGAAACATACAAAATTTTCACAACATGGATCACAGAGCATTCGGGAAAATCGTATTACGAAACCAAGTGTTTTTTAAGCTTTCTTATAACGTAAGCGAGTCAGAAAAACTGGATTCTCTATTCAAACTTGACGAATTCAACATAAAGTCATAATTAATTATTTTATGTTTGCGTGTATTCAAAAATAATAAAGTTCAATTACACCATTCCCAAAATTAATTAAGATCTTTTTGTAGCTTTGATAAAGTTCATAATAATAAGCAATACAGAATTATTTTAGGCAGAAGCCAAATCATTAATAAAAAAAGAGGCTGGGATGGGACCCACATATATAGCTTTCCATTACGTCTGTCAATTTGTCTTGCCATAAAATGTGTAGGGTTTCGCGTTTTCTTTAAAAAGTTGTCAGTTGAATTATTTTTAAAAATTTTAAAATAACCAACAATATTTTGCTCATAATGAAATAGTTTGATTTCGAAATCTTTTTTTGCTAACGAGATTTTTAGTCGAAAACCAATTTTTAAAAAAAATTAATAGCATTTCTTAAAATTTTGTATTTCTTATACAAACAAATACAATTTGGATAAATGAAATTAATTTGAAGTCAATGTCTCCTATTGTTCACTAGATATCGTGAACCGAACATCAATTTTTACCAAATTTGCGTGCTATTTTTTACAGATTTTATTTTCATTATGAAAAAACTGACGGATGGATTTTTCAAAAAAATATAACTGTCGAAAACAATATTTTCTGTGCTATTAAATTAGTTTGAAGCCAATATTTTTAATTTTTGAAAAGTATCGTTTTTTTAAGGTTTTTATTTTATATAAGCAAACTGTCAATTCGATTTTTCAAAAAATTTACTGAATATTGACAACAATATTTTTTGAAAGACAAAATTAGTTTAAATTCAATATCTCAAATTTTTGTTGAATACAATTTTTAGCAGCTTTTGTTAATTTTGTTTAGGTTTTTAAATTTTTGTAAGAAAATTACCAACTTGGAGTGATGTTTTTTAAGGCTTTTTTCTGTAAAAAAAACTGTCAATTCGATTTTTCACAAAATTGTACCAGTATTAAAAACGTTCTTTTTCGTTGCATAAAATTATTTTGGAGGTAATATCATTTTTGTTCGTAAAATTTTCGAGATGAAAAAATTTAGTTTTTTAGTTTTTTTGATTTATAAAAATAACCGTTATTTGGATTTTTTTCAAAAAATATATTTGTTCGGTATCATGTTACAATGCATAATATACAATTTAATTCAAGCCTCTAGCGGTAAAGGTTTCTTTCCGCATCTCTCTGCATTGTTATCTGTATAACAACATTTGAAGTCGATATCTCTACTGGTTCCTGAACGACGAAAAAGAACATCGCATACATACGGACGTACAGACATCTCTCTAAAAATCCTTTATTTTGACTCTAGGGACCTTGAAACGTCAAGAGATGACAAAATTTTCCATGCGACAGATCAGACTGATTATAATAATTTACTATGGGAAGTTACTTACTTAAGGTGGTGCTACAGTCTTATATAGCAACACTTTGGTCCCTCAAGAGAAGACTTTACCACTCAATTGCTTTCTTAGTCCAAAGAAACAGCGGTTAGCAGGAGTTATTCTGCGTTTGATCTCAGCGCTGGTGTTGTTTTCCGCGTTTACAGCGGAGCCTAGGTAGACGAAGTCTTTGACTACATCAGAGTTACGTCTGTCGATGGTGACGTTTTGACCAAGACGTCGGTGTTGTTTGTCCTTTCTTGACGACAGCATGTACTTTGCTTTGGCCTCATTAACCGTTAAACCCATTTTTGCCGCCTCTGCCTCAATACTCACAAAAGCCCCATTGACATCACACTGAGTTCTTCCGATTATGTAAATGTCATCAGCATATCCTAGTTATTGGACAGACTTTTGGAAGATAGTGCCTTTAGTGTTGACGTGTGAGCTCTGCACTATTCTTTCAAGCACGATGTTAAAAAAATCACATGACAGCGTCTAAAACCTTTTTTGACATCGAAAGGTTCTGTTAAGTTGTTTCCAACCTCTATAGAGCAGCGTGAATTTTCTATGCTCATCCTGCACAAACGGACGAGTTTGGCAGGGATGTCAAAACTAGACGTGGCTGTAAACAGCTCGTCCCTGTAGATGCTGTCATATGCGGCCTTGAAATCGATGAAAAGATGGTGGGTGTCGATTTGGTGTTCTTGGGTTTTTTCCAGTATTTGCCGTAATGTGAATATATGATCAACTGTGGACTTTCCTGGTCTAAAATCACACTGATAAGGACCTATTAGGTTGTTGACGATGGGCTTAAGACGTTAACATATTACGGCAGAGAAGATTTTATAGGCGATGTTAAGTAGACTGATTCCTCTATAGTTGGTGCTCCTCCTTTTTTCAGGATCGGGCAAACAATACTGAGGTTCCATTCCTCGGGCATGCTTTCTTCCCACCATATCTTACAGATAGGTTGGTGCATTATCCTAACCAACTTATCTCCGCTCCAGTGGTTTTTTTAGACTTCAGCTTAGATATGGCAATCTTTACTTCATCTAAGTCAGGAGGACGGGATTGTTGGCTTTCGTCATCTATGTTGAATGGATCATCCTGCCTGACAGCGAAATTCGGTTCGTCGTCGCCATTATACAGTCTGCAGAAGTGGTCCTTCCATATCCTCAGCATTGACTGCGGTTCCACTATGATGTTTCCACTTTCGTCTTTGCAGCCTTCGGTTCTAGGTTTATGTACGTGTGAATTTCGTTTCACCTGTTCATAAAACTTTCGAACTTCATTCCTGCTTTTATACCTCTCAACCGCACGCTTCTCATGCCCTCTCTTTTTAATTCTGAGAAGCCGGCGTTCCTCTCGCCTCTTCTGCTCATAGCGCTCATGAGCAGCTCTCAACCTTTTTTCCCTGGAGAAAAATCTATGAGCCTGAATCCGTTCTCGGAAGTGTTGTAGTACGGGCTGTTCTTCCCGATTATTTCACCAAAGAAGTCTTCCCCTCATATATTTTGTCTAAGAGCTCGAAGAACAAAGCTTTGGTGTTGTCGTCTTTCTCTTCTGTGGGGGAGTGCGCCAATATCAGGCTATAATGTTGCCGAATTTAGCTTTGATGCGCATGGTCATGAGGCGCTCATTGATGCACCTATAGCTCAAGTCTTCTTGCCTAAGTCTGGCTCCAATGACGAAGCCGTTGGCTGTTGGTTTTCGTGGAAGAAGTCACCATAGTAAATATCACAGTTTTTCATCCTCTTGTTTCCCGGCCCATCCCATCGTATTTCCTGGATGGATGGCGGTGATGTCTGCTTTATAGAAGTTTAGGGCCTCCGCTTATTCATTGGCCGCACGTGGTCTGTTAAGGGACCTAACATTCCACATGCATATACGAAGTTCGTTGTCCATAATTCGTTTACGTAGGTTGTCAACAGTAAATCCGTCCGTATCCGAGGCTTGTTGGTGCTTCGCAACTATGAGGCTTTTACGTGATCTATTCAGAGTTAATAAATAAAATAAACAGCAATGGACCAAAGTGACTCCCTTGAGGCATACCGGAATTAAAGGGTCTTTCCTGTACATGACATTTTCTTAAGATATAAGGAAATTCATACGTCGAAACGGTCGTCGTTATTAAGAAAAATATTATAACTTAACTTGTCAAATGCCTTGCTAAAGTCTTGCAAGATGCAATACACTTGAGAGTGTTTTTCGAATGCATCCAAGTAGAGAATTGTAATGAGTTAGTAATATTGAAGACTTTATTTAAAAAATAAACTTAGGTTGATTTTCACAGGGACAAGGGAGTCCAAAAATGTTCATATGAGACGATAGTTCATTAACACATTTTCCAAGGATCTGGGAAATAGTTAGATAGTTCATTAACACATTTTCCAAGGATCTGGGAAATAGTTACACATGTTTGTTTGCTGGTTGGTAGCCCAATTATGTTCATAATTTTATGTCGTCATAATTGTTATATGTTAGTATAAATTCGAACAAAATCACAGAAGATGCGATGGTTTTAAGTTTCAAGAATCTAGGTTTTAGAATTTCAATTTGAAAACCAGAAAAAATTGTCCTTTAAATTTTGGATACTTTTATCAGTTTTAACTTTACAAAGTTAACGATATGAATTTCTGTTGACCAAACATTCATATTTTCAGTTTCCCAAGACTTTAAACATGAACCATATTATTTATAAAAAGTGAATCCATTGAATAATACTGTAGCCTCTTTTAAATAATAATTATAATTTATTTTTTTTATTTTAAAGGGAAAAGAATATTTTCTTTAGAAAAATGATAATATTTCCTTAAATTTTCCCGCAAACAAGGAAAATTGAATTCTTAAAAAGTTCAATTCATTCTGACTTAAAAAAGGGTACCTATGTTCACATAGGCGGTATAAGCAAATGGAAAAGTGAGTGCACAAAAAAAATGCTCAAAAGAATATTTAATTTAATTACTCAAGCATTTACACTTTTAACTTTGTAATAGCTTCAGGAATTTTTCTTTGCAATTTTCCCGGAAACTTTTCAGCTAATTTAAATGTCTACGGATACCCCTCTCTTCTATATATAGGTACACACGTCTCTACCCACAAAAACCTACCCACCTATTGTTATGGATTGCGTAGTTTTCTGCTGCTTTTCCCAGACACTTGTCATAAAATATTTAAAGCAAATTATGCAAATAAGGGATTTTGTGGGTTCGCCCAGAAAACAAGGAGCACACCAAAAATATACGAATCTCACGGAATGCTGCTGTTTAGAAGTGTCGGTATATGGGTGGAGTTAGTGTTGTGCGAAATTGGAAAGATATAAATACGTCTATATATGTACCTAGTTATATTTTTGAAACCTTGTCTCTTTCTAGGTGTAAACATATCTAGAACAAGAAGAAGGTAGATATAGACACTACTTGATGTTTGGCTGTTTGAAACTTAAAATTTTCTGATGGTCCTTTTCGTTGATAAGGAATTATGCGGACAATTTGCACATTTTATACGCTATGGTCTTTTATTATAATATAAGTATGTATATATATATTTTTTTCATTTTTTCTGAAAAGGGTCTTTGCCCGTAAATCCTACCGCATTCTCATAGCAGAGCTAGTCTGGACTGTGGTATTTTGCTTGGTGCAGAAATATGCTTATGTATGTATATTTAATGAACGTAGATTGGTATCTGAAAGGGGATGATATGAATGTCCTTGTCTTGTTATAAGGGGATGAAAAAAAATAAAAACAAAACAAAAAACCACTCGTGGCAAAACGGTTAGGTTCGGTGCGGTACGGTAGATGGATGAATTGAGATGGGCATTATTATACTTAAGTATTGTTCTTGTCGGGTATAATTTTGTTTACGTATGATATAATTGAAAATAATTAGGAAGATAAAATTTCTTGGTACTTTTTTTTAGCTGGGTTTTTGTTTTTTTTTTCAGAGGGTTGCAGCCATGGTATTTTACGCCAGAGACGTTAAACAAATTTCTCTTTTTTTTAAGGTAAGTACGTTCTTTATTCCCATACGGTTTTTAGGGTTCTGTTTTCCTTTTTTAAATTTTATTAACATAAAACTGTTGATAAAAGAGAAGAAATATAAAAATGTGGGTCTGGGATTACACCAAAGATATAAATCCTATTTTTAAGTTAAGATTGTTGTTTTTGTTTTCCATTAAAAAAAAGAAACCTTTTTATAAAAACGTACTTTGTTAGTTAAAATATTGCATATGGTGTATATTACCTTTGGACTCTAAAACGACTGGACTGATTTTAAAGATGTTTGTAAACAAAAGCCTAGGCATAAAAAGTAATTAAAAACAAAATAACGGGTTACATTGGTGAGTCAGCTGATGGTTTAGAATAAATGAAACTTGTTATCATATTAAAATATTAAATTTTTATTTTAAAAAAATATATAATACATTTTAAATAAAAAATAATATTCTAAACATATTTATTCGATTTATACAATTTTATAACTTTTATGATTGCTAAATTTAAACAGTCTAAAATGCATGTTTAGTACATTTTTCGTACTATTTTTTCTAAACACTTCACTCAACTTAACTTAACTAACCTATAAATTTCATTGCAACATTTTATATGATTTTGTTTGTCTCTTGGACTCAGAACTTGCTACAATTGTAATTTTTCAATTAAATAAAAGAAATCATTAAGAAATTTAAAATTAGTCGTAATTTCAAATTAATAAAAACTAACAATTATTAGTTTCACGTTAAACATTGGTGACGATGTGACGAAGTGATTTTATCAAGAAACAGGTCAAATAATACAAACAAAAATCTTTCATATAACCTTACCACAACGACATGGGTAAAGAAAACGAAGAGGACAATGGGCAGAAAGGTTCAGTGAATGAAAAGAAGCAGAAGTTCTCATCGATCAAATAAAACACTACAGTGATTTTGTGTTGAGAGTTGAGCGAAATATGCATCTTTTAAGATAAGAGTTCCAGACTCAATCTTCCACCTTCTAAACTCAACATCGATTTGGCCAAAAGGGATCATTATACAAGATTTCGAGAATAAACAAAATAATAATATAAAGTCGTCATCCTTTAACCCTTTTCAAGAGACCCGGACAATGCATTATTATCAAAGACGCAGATTCAACAAGTTTTGATTTATTACCAAAACGTCAATGACCTAAGGACAAAGATCAATACGATCTGTAAAAATATTAACAATCTGCAACATGACATAATTACTCCTACAGAAACATGGCTAAATAATTCCTTCATAGATACCGAACTCTTTGACTCAACTTACCAAGTTCTTAGACGAAATAGGCACCAATCGAGCGACTCGGAGACAGTTGGTGGTGGAATACTATTCGCGGTAAAAAACTACCTTATATGCACTTGGTTGATATTATTGATCTTTCTGACGTCGAAATGCTATGCATTAAAATCAAATTGGAAACAGGTTATCTCTTTATCATCTCAGTATACATACATCCAAGATCTACCAGTTTTGTCTATGAAAATTGCATGCATTTAACTAAGAAGATCCACTACCAAATGGAACCTAATGATGAACTGCTGATCGTAGGTGATTTCAATCTTCCGAACCTCAACTGGACAAAATCATCAGATTTCAACTATTTTACACCTATCAGTCCAACGAGCACCAATGAATTCACAATTATTGATGGTATAGCTTCTTGTGGACTTGTTCAATTTAATGGGGTTGCCAATCAATACAACAAACAATTTAAAGAAAGCTTTTTTAATATGTTATGGTATTTATTTATTTCTTTGTTAATTAAAATTTTAAATTAAAAATTATGTTAATAGCTATAAGTTTATATTAGCGTTAGATAATTAACGGATTAAATAAATAAGCGAAAACCCGATTTAACCTCAGTTCCACAAATAAAACATCGACACGAAGCACTCGTTAGCAAACTTTCAGAAGGTTCAATCAAAAATTAAAGAAGGAGATCCCATAGAAAATTAAACTACAAGTCGAGGAATCATCCTACTTGTTGTTGCATAAGAACTTTGGCAACATAACTTTGATTGGAATGAAAGTTTGCCAATGGAATACCACAATCGTTGGTCAAGGTTTAGAGCAAAATTAGAACATGTTGGAAACTTTCAATTTGATCGTAGAGCTTTTTATGGTGTTGAACACATTCAACTTCATGCTTTCGCTGATAGCTCTGAATACGCATATGGTACATGTTTATATAAACCTCTTATGTTTAAAATCTAGAAATGCACCTGCAAAGAAGGTTTCAATCCATCGATTGGAATTATGTGCAGCTGTACTGATGGTTCATCTAACAGAAAAAATCTTAAATTTCTTAAAAGGCAAGTTTTCTAAGGTTTTCTACTGGGCAGGCTCCACTATTGTGTTGAGTTGGATCTTAGAAGCATCTTCAAATTCCAAAACTTTCGTTGCCAAAAGGTGGAAGCGTACGCTCTTGAACTACTCAAGTCACATCTTTGGTTCTATGGTCCAAAGTATTTTAAGTTATATGCAGAAAAAAAATGGCAAGTGCCAGCAGAAAATTGTCAACATTCCATTGATGAATCAAATCTTGAACGGAAAACACAACAAATTATTCTTTTTGGATCTAAGGTCGAACCAGTTTGTGAAAAAATCAAATTTCAAAATTATTATCTTAAAACACTTAGCAGTAAAACGATAGTATTTACATCCAATGTATGGGAAAATCACGCCAAAGGAGTTACAAACATCGTTGAAGTGCATACTCCGAATAATTCAACAAGAACAGTTATCATCGGAACTCGAGCTTAAACGAAACAAAAAACCCAAGATCACATCTAGAATCAATTCGTGCATTTATTAATTATGATGACCTTTTACGTGTAGGTGGCAGAATAAGTTACGCTGATCTGGATTATTATGCAAGGTTCCCGGTATTGGTACTCAAGGATCATGTGTTTACTCGAGCTCGACCTGTGCCAGAAATATGTTTATATTATGATAGATTTACTTAGATCTAGAGTTCAACAATGCCGTTCATTCTTGACTGTTGGAGTTGATTTATGTGGGCTATTTAACATTCATTTCCGAAGCCGGGAAACATCCCCTATTAAGGGATTTGTTGCTGTATTCGTCTGCTTTAGTACTCGTGCAGTTCATCTGGAAGTTGTTCATGATTTGTCAACTGTTGCATTCCTTGCAGCGCTAAAAAGATTTATCGGGCGCCGCGGTTATCCTTCTACAATTTATAGTGATAACGCTTTTAATTTTATTGCTCCTAGCCCCGTACGTTAAAAATGAAGTTATATGAGATCCCCTCATTTCGGAAGATTGCCAGCGAAATTTCACACTCACCTTCCAAGAACTAGACACGGTCATGGTTTAAATTCGAATTAGTACTTAATTCGCGACCTATAACTCCAATATCTGATAACCCTTCTAATTTGTATGAAGTAACCCTAGGTCATTTTGTTAAAGGTTGTCCACTTACTTACTTGCCAGAGCAAGACGTCCTTGTAGTGAAATTCATCAAATCATTGAGTCGTTATCAGCTCCTTCAATGGTACTTCCAAATTTTTTGGAAACATTGGTCGACAGAATACCTCCAAAACTTGCAACAGAGAACAAAGTAGGGACAATCTTAAAATCGGTTCGCGATGTCGTGCTCATAGTTGAAGAAAACTCACCAATACTTAAATGGGAAAGGATGACATCGTTCGCAAAGCAACAGTAGAAACATCAACTGGCATTATTGAACTTGCTTCAATGAAATTAAGAAGACTTTCTATTGAAATTGAGGAAACATCATCTCCTCAAGGTGGGGAGGATGTTTAGCACATTTTGCATACTATTCTTTCCAAACATATTCGAAACTTAACTTAAGTAACCTACAAATTGCATTGCAACATCCTATATGATTTTTTTTCTCTTTGACTCAAAACTTCCACAATTGTAATTTTTCAATTAAATAAAAGAAATCATTAAGAAAGTTAAAGTAAGCCATAATTTCAAATTAATAAGAAACTAAAAATTAATAGTTCCACTTTAAACAAAGCAACTTAAAGCTTTTACTTTAATCTTGAAAAGTAGGTAAAGTGATAAGTGCAATATGTCACATGAAAAACATTTATTTACATTTATCACCTAAACATTCTAGCTATTTACGTTTACTTAAAAATAAGTTTTCCACGATGTTTGCAAAATATATACAAAAAAAAAAATTAAATAGACCACTCTAATCCTTCAGTATAGGGCGATTTATCATTCAGTATATACTTGAAATCATGCGCGCCTTTATATCACACTCTAAAACGTTTCTGTCGTCACCAACATACAAAGCTTTGTCAACTCATCCCAAAGCGTTCGCTCACAAGGAAAAACGGAAAAAATGATATAAACTCACACAAGTTGATATAAATGATGTGGCACTCAAAATAGGACGAAATTTATGTTGGGTCGATTGCTTCAAAACACTGTCAAGCTCAAAACTCATACATTCACACTCCATAATGCTATTACCGCACACTTACCAAATATACATTCACAGAATACTTTTGGTTATAAGTAGCTATAGCTACATCATTATATGTCTTTCTATACACATAGACTCATGTATATATATAAGTAGAGATAAGTAAGATCCCAATGGAATTATTCGTCTTCCCGATATAATACAGGAAGTTAATATGGGTTCGACACATACACGTCACAATCACATATAGCAACAGAAGAGAAAATCGAAGGATAAATATTATGTAGGTCCTCAAACATATACTCATAGATATGTATGTAGTTCGGACAGAATCAACACTTTAGGGAATTGGCTTTTCCATTAAATGTACGCTTCACTCCCTTCTTCCCTGTATACCCCCACATATGACTGCACATTTAATGGATTCATTCGTTCGACGTGTTGTGGTACTTGAATTGTCTCTTCCCTTTATTTTTTTTGTTTTGTTTTTGATGATGTCTGAAGCCAGTTTTCTAACCAACCAACCATCCAGCAACCACCGACCGATTGAGGTACATATTTATGGTTAGTTTGGATGAATCTGATGCCATCATGCCCCAAAACCTGACTGATGGCATAAATATCTCAGCTCTCGTAGCTGAGTATCATATAAGTTAGTTTAAGTAGGTATATGTTCAAAGATCCATTTTGCTTAAAATTCACGAATAAAATTGTGGCTCCTGGGTGGCAGCAGCAGCCCTCTATTAAATAAGCTCCTGAATGGAATGTTAATTGATTTGCTCATATGGAATGGGAACATACACATGTCTCCTCAAAAATATCATACACTAAGGGATAATTTTCTCTAAGGGCATCAACAGAACACAAGATAGGAGATGAGAAAAATATCCATGGAAAGAACAACATCTACAAAAATATAAAAAGGGAAATGTGTATATTTCGAGAGCAAAAAAACAAAAGGATTAGACTTCTTGATTTAAAGCTCTCTTGTTTCTGCACATGAGAATTTATATGTACGTATAGTTTTATTTTACTTACAGTCATATATACGATCTACGTGCTCCTGGCAAAGCTTGAGATTTACGCCTTGAGGAATCGTAGACAGAGCTAGAGAAAGCGTTGCAAGGCAAGGGTGTAAAATGTTGTTGCAAATAGCAATATAGCAACAGCAATAGCAACAACAACAACAACACAACCCCAAGCAATGATATCCTCGGGTAAAATTTTAATTAAAACAAACACAAATAAATATAATCTTCCTTGCAGAGTATAGCAAATGACGTTTTATATAGAAATGCATGTATGTATGTGTGTGTTGTGTATAGCAGTTTTCGGAGTGTTCGGTGATGTGTGGCATGATAATAATAATAATAATAATTCCATCAAAACCGAATAAGGTTTCAAAAATTAATCGGCATTAGCTACGGATAAGTGTAAAATGAACTTATGTATGTTATAAGCTATTGCACATGTACGCGCACATGTACCTTCATGCACATCATTTCAGGCCTGGAACTGTGCCATCGGCTTATTTTTTTTTTGTTAAGGAGACAAGTTTATGAATTTTTAAAAAGAGCATAAAGTTGTCGCTGTTGGCAAGGTTTTTCTTTGGTCTGTAACAAAAATAAAAACGTCCAACAGTTGTTTATTGATTTTTCAAATGTTTTTTGTTACTGTAAGGGGATATGATATAGATTAAAGTATATCTAGGCATAGGGTCTTAGGTTAGGTTAGGTTATAGTGGTTGTCCAAGATGGAAACGGACACACTTAGGCCAGTTTAATGGCCCATTGTGATACCACGTGAATCTTGAGGCTTCCTCCTAAGCTCAATGGAACCAGCTTGAGTCCCTTACAAAACATGAGAGGCTCATTATACCGATGAAGAAGAATTGTCCTAGGTAATTCTTGCGTTTTCGAGCTAGAGCAGGGCATGTGCAGGGAAGATGAAGAACCGTTTCTTCCTCTTCCTCGTCCATACAGCTTCTGCATAAGTCATTTGAGAATACGCCTAGTCTCGTGGCGTGCTTTCCTATTAGACAGTGTCCAGTTATTACACCTATTATCGAGCTTATATGCGATCTGCTTAGAGAGAGCAAGCACCTTAAACGTTTTAAATCCAGTGTTGGCCAGATGTTTTTTGTGACTTGACACGTGGTGATGTTGTTCCACCTACACTAATAACAGTTAACAAGTAGCCATTCGTACGCAAGTATGTGAAAAACGTGGTAGGATGGGCTGCACTGTATCGTTTCTGGTGAGTTCATTTGCCTAACAGTTACTTGGAATGCCTATAGTGCCCGGCACCCAGCAAAATTGAATATTAAACTGTTGTACCATCTCTATTAGAGATGATTGACAGTTATGGACACTTAAAGAGTTTTTAGAGACAGAGTCCAGAGATTTGATAGCGGCATGGCTATCTGAGAAAATACGGATATCAGATGTCGATATCACGTTTTCTTTAAGAGAGGACAAGACTTCCTTTATCACCAAAAGTTCCGCCTGGAACACGCTACAATGATTGGGAAGGCGGAATGAGAGACATAGTTTCAGTCGTTCAGAGTACACACCGCCACCAACCTCTTCATTTGTTATTGAACCATCTGTATAAAAATGGATTAACTCGTCTTGTAGGAATGCCCTATCCTCCCAGAAAAATCTGGAAGTTTGTATATAGTGTAGTCTGTGTGCTTTGCAATTGATTCTAAATACCTAAGAATTACGGAGTGGCCGATGTTGTTGTTAGTCCACTCCTACGAAGCTTTAAGGCTTAAGAGGTGTAAGGTAGAGGTGATTCAGCAGATGGGGTTATGCGAAGCGATCCGCTTATACATAGGCAGGTTGAACGTTGGACTTTATTTATCTTATCCCTGTTTATACCTTTCTCTAAAGCAGTCCACCATACTGCCTAACCGTACGTTAAAATCGGTCTGATTACCGATGTGTATAGCCTATGCGTGATTCTGGGTTGTAAACCCCATTTATTACCATGCACATGTACCTTCATGCACATCATTTCAGGCCTGGAACTGTGCCATCGGCTTATTACCGATGTGTATAGCCTATGCGTGATTCTGGGTTGTAAACCCCATTTATTACCAATAACTTCTTTGCTAGAAAAGAGAGCTACAGTAGCTTTTTTGACTCTTGCCTGTACGTTGCGTTTTCAATTTAGTTTTTTGTCTAAGACAAGACCCAGGTATTTAGCCTTGCCTGAGAATTTTAATTGGATTCCTTTAATATAAAGAGGGTTGACAAATGGAATTTTGTATCTCCTCGAAAATAAGACCAGATCGGTTTTATGTTGGTTAACACCCAGTCCACACCGATCAGCCTTATTAGTCTGTCTAAGGTATTTTGTAAGAGTTCTTTTATGGTGTTAAGATGCTTTCCTGAAAATGCTATAACAACGTCGTCCGGATAGGCGATCACTCTGAAACCCTCCGCATCCAGATTAGTTAGGATTTCATTTACCACAAGGTTCCAGAGGAGAGGGGATGGAACACCACCTTTCGGTGTCCATCTACTAACGAATCGTCTGCAAGAAGTGTCACCCAGTTTTGAGTTAATTATTCTGCTAGTAAGCATTAAATGAATTAACTCCCGAAGCGAACTCTCTACATTTAGAGATGTCAGTGCAGAAGTGATTGCAGATGCGTCCACGTTGTTAAAGGCACCTTCGATGTCAAGGAAAGCAACCATGGTGAACTCTTTATGATGGAGGGAATATTCGATGGTGCGTACTAAAGTGTGTAACGATTAACCGATTTACCTTTACAGTAGGCATGTTGAGACGAAGACAAAAGTCTTGTATTGATACGTGCCCTTAAATGGATATCAATCAATTTTTCCAAGGTCTTAAGAAGGAATGATGATAGTCTTATAGGTCGTAGATCTTTAAGATCTTTAGGATTGACTTGGGAGCATTTACCTGCTTTAGGTATAAAAACAACTTTAACTTCTCTCCAATGCCGAGGGAACATGGACCAGTTAAAGACAGCTGGTAAAAATTGCATAGGGTCTTAACCATTTTTGGTTTTTGAATTTGTGATTTTCATTTCAATTATGATGATCATTTTATAAGTTGGTGTTGGGAAAATGTGAGCATTGAGAAAATCTTGACGAATATTGTTGGTTTATTGTTCCTTCAAAAACAAATTTCGATAAGAATTTGAAGCTAAACTAATATTGATCGATTTTTGAATATTTTTCAACACTCAATACTTCTATAATATTCAAGTTCATAATAATGTTTTTAATGTTTTTTTTACTTTACCTTGCTACACATTCAATATTTGAATTGTTAAATATGATATAACAACATTAAAAGTAAACAAATTTTGTTTCGTAGAACAAAAAATTATTATGTAAATTCTTCAAAGTGTTTTGCCTTTTTAATTAGAATTAACATATTTAGCTTGACCCTTAAATAAAACCATTCTTAATTTCAAATGTTTATTTATTAATAATAATTAAGATAAAATCGAATCTTCTTTAATATAAAGAATGCATACCTAATAAAAGCAACCTTTTTCGTAAAAAGCAATTGAGAACAAACAAAAAATTAATTGGAACACTAGGGCGTATGTGGAATAACTTTCGAGTCTAATAATTTCTTTTTATGTTTTATTCATGTTTGTTATTTCTTATTAGCAGATTTAGCAGATCACAGCTCAAGCAATAAACTAATCAGAACGGAATTCGTATCATAAGCTGTCAGGTCTACTGGTACTCATGTCTACCGCATTTAAGTCGTAGTTCTGATGTAAATAGGAATTGTCGATAATATTATTATCTATTTACCTTCCGATTGGCTTTTTAATAATTGAACTACAAAAATCGACTAGTGACTCTTAAATATAAATTATTTATTGAAAAAAAATAATTGATTTCATAAAAGTGAGTAGCAGAAGACAGTTTTTCATGGTAAGATTAGACTTTTAGAAAAATTATCCAAGTATTATTCATTTCCACTTTTACATCAGCTTTTAAACAATGAGCTGCAATATGGGCTAGTTCTTTTTTGGGTGATAAGTTTATTACAAGTGATTTCGACATGCATGCAAACTTTAATTAGCTAGGGGTTTTAATTATCAGGAAAATGTGAGTGATGTCCTTGTTTTTATTTATTTAAGCTTAATGCAAGCAAATAAAAAAAAAGAACTTATAGCAAGGCTTAAATGTTTTTTAAAGGCTTGGTCCCAACCGCCCAAACATTAGTTTTTAATGATCAACAAACTTAAAACGAGTTATAGAGGTTGTTTCTAAGTGAAAAACTGCTGATATAAAAGTCAAAAATGGTATGCAAGTTGTAAGCTTAGCGCAGCATTTTCGTAATAGCTTTAAAAAGCCTATAAATTGTATAGAGATGAGGAAAGCGAAAGGGAGGGAAGTTCCTTCGATAAGTTTAAATAGAAACCTCTTCTAAAGGGTATTTGAATTGGAATGGATAGATTTTGGCAGCCCGTGGCTGCTATTTTAGTTTGGTGGGATCTGTCAAATCTTTTGTTTATTATTTAGTTGCTTATGCCAAATCATCATGGAAGGTTACATCATTCAAATGATAAAACTTTATTATCAAAAATGAGTGTTCGTTAACGGAAACGTTGCGCGCATTAACGGTAGACGTGGTAACCCTACACAGTCGACTCTTCAACGTTTGGTGGCCAAGTTTTTAGCCGACCGCTTCAGTTGATAATCAGCCAATACCCGTACATTCATGGAACGCAAGATCAGGAACATCGCCGCTGTCCGTAAAAGTGTACAGCAGAACCCGAGGCAGTGTCGGGTTTTGGGGTTACACCCGCACAAGATCCAACTGGCCTAGGAGCTCAAAATTCATGACCATAGATAACGCCGTTCATTCTCTGACTGGACTTCGAATCAGTTGGAAGAGGATCCCAATTTTGGCCAAAAAATCTTCTTTATTGACGAAACGTTATTTTGGATGAATGGCTGTGTTAACAAGGAAAATTGCCAACCAACACGAGGCTCAAAAAGTGATAATGCATCCTAAAAAGGTTAACGTTTTGTGTGGACTTTGGGCCGGCCACGGCGGCGTAATTGGTCCGAACTTTTTTGAAAACGAAGTTAGTGAAGATTCAATTCTTCGAGAGCGAGAGTTCTGATGGGTAGACTAAACTTGACTGGCGTATTCAAGGAAAGTACTAACTAAGGTGTAAAGTGATTAAGGGGTTCGAGAATTCTTTACACCAACGTCTGATAAAGCCAAGTGATGAGTTTTATCGCAAATAAATCCCTAGTTGCGAAAAGAACAGACAGAATGAATGGTAACATCATGTAGGATGTAAGTTCGGTAAGAAAGATGTAAACGTTTACGGGTGAATATTATGACTAATTCATTTAGCAACAATGAGTTCTTAGATTTAATTTTTGTCGAATCTAGGTTGAAATGAGTCAAGATCATTTTGGAGTTAGACAGAATCAGATGGAGTTGAAATAACATTGGTAATTTTCAAGTTATCAGCGTAAATAGAGACAAATGAATTATCAATGACATTAAAATCGTCGAAAACAGTTAAGGCAAATAACAAAGGACCAAGGTGGCTCCCTTGACGGACGCCTGTGTTACTACAAACTGGATAACAGATTGAGAACCTGAAAACAACTCTATATCGGCGATTCTCAAGGCACGATCTGAGCCATTAAATAAAAAAGTGTGGGAAATCAAGTGATTGATTTTATCAAATGCTCTAACAAAGTCTGTAGTAATAACATCTCTTTTATTACTTTTCTCTAATTCGTTTAAAGTTTTGGAAAATAATTCATTAAGATTGGTTGTACTTGATCTGCCTTTTAAAAAAAAACCATGTTGTTGGCAATAAAAATAGGTCGACAATGAAAATAGACAGAGTTATAGAGAATGGTTTCGAAGAGCTTGGGATTTTTAAACTTATGTTGTTTATAACATCATTTTTTGCTCCTTTTTCATCTACAGGAAAAATAAAGGAATATTTCCAAAGCTTTAGAAAGACAGCTTGGGAAATGGAAAGACGAAACAGTACTGAAAGTACTTTTTTTATAATATAACATCCGGACCAGGAAAGGAATAATCTTTCAGGAGACTTAGTAGTACCTGTGGTATGATGGTTAGTGCGTTGGGCTTAACTTAGAGTGTCCGTATGGGACCATTAAGTTAGTTGTAAGTTATGGATAATTAGGCTAGTTTTATGAATTTTTGTCTAGCTTTAAGATAGGGTTAAGAATGAATTAATAAAAATGAATTAAAAAAAAAAAAAAGTGCGTTGGGCTGCCCTGCGAGAGGTCTTGAGTTCGATCCCTGCCTGTGCTACATAAAGTTTTTTTTTCATGGGTACTGCCTCTTGCGAGGAATTGACAAATTCTCTACGAGTAATTATTGTCATGAAGAAGTACTTTCTCAAATAAGCCGTTCGGATTCGACATATAAACTGTAGGTCCCATCCATCCCTGGCATGTAAGTCACTAGGCCCTGAATCACTACGGACTGTTGCGCCAACCAATTTGTTTGTTTTATTTATTTAGACCTGATTTTTTGTCTACAATATCATAACAATTTCGATTTGGGTAAGGGAGGTGCATGAGGTACTTTTTAAGTAATCCAAAAAACTTTAATCAAGTTCTTTAAGATGATTGAAAAAAGTGTATACAACATTTTCACTATCGGCATCGATAGATCTAATTATTAAAGTTAGAAGGTGACCTACATTTTCTGAACATTGCATTGAATTGTAAGTTTAAGCTTTTGACTGACTTTTTGTGTAGAAAATTTCTGCAACTTTTTTGTTTTAAATGCAACATTTTTGCTGGACTTCAGGAAACTTTTAATCCCACCTGCGAAAAATTTCAAAACTCGTAGAATAATTTATTATACATTAATGTACATAATGTTCCCGTTTCAACTAAAGCTACTTTAACAACTTTTATTTAAAGTAACTTTCTACCCAAAAACAGCAACAAGTTTTCGATATTTGCACGTCAATCTTTTGTCACCAAACATATACATACATATGTAACTCGATTAGCCTTGCCATTCACAATACACAATTTGTTTATATATAAGGAGAAAAACAACAACAACAAAAACGACATCAAAACAAACAAAACACTAAAAAAAACATTTAAAATAAACCAGAAGCACATACTCAAATGTATATAAGCACATTGTGTGTATAGGTACGTTGGAAATAAAGTACTTTTTGTATCCAGGTCACAACCTCGCGTAATAGCTGTTGGAAACGTTCACTCTTCTCTGGCTGAAATCACTTAGCAAACACTCATTCGTAACGTCATAGTCATAACAAATGAAAGCAGACATTGTTCACATCAGGAATACAATGAACCAATACCCCAATTCACTTTGCTTCACATGGCTGCGTTCAGTGAAAGAAAAAATAAATTAAAAAAAAAGAAAAACTTTATAAAAATTGGCGATGATGGGTCAATAGTATTTTTTCCACTTATTCTTGTGTGGGACTTCGATTCCCAGAGTTCCAAACCAAAACATCGACGTCGACATCGCAGCCATCGTCACTTGACTTGGTTGTGGAAATGACGATGGCGACGACGACGACGACAATGACTTCGGCGCAGCGGCGGTGGCGGCGGCGGTTTCTTTGCTCGCGTGCATCGTCAGCGTCTTGAATTGTAATAATGTTCATGTTCAATTCGAACACCACACATTTTCATGGTCATATTTTTGTCTGTGTTTCCTTCACTTAGCAAATAATGTTGAAAAATAATACAATTTTTTGTCTTCTGTTTATTCGGACGTGAGTGAAGTTGATGTGAATTCCAACTCAAACAATTGTTCACAGTCTTGAACGTCTTGAGTGCGTCATTGAAAATGTCTATCAGACCAAGACGTTTTTTTCTTCTTTTTTTTTTTTGAATGATTTTAGGTTAGTTTGAGTTTAGAAGAGCTCTTTCTTTTATAAAAGAGGTTTTGATAAATTTTGGGTAACATTAAAATGTCTTTATAATTTTGGCATGGTAATTTATAACAACAAAAAACTAAGACAAAATACTCCAATCTGTATTGTTAGACTATACTCTTCAGTTCAGGGATGACTAAAAACCTTGACTGGGCAAATTGTATACAATTTGATATTAAAATGAAGAGAAGAATCACTTCAAATGTGTACTTTATTGTTAAAAGGAAGGTATGTAAATTGTATATGTGATTCCTTTTAATGATATTCTCCATGACACCACTTTTGCGGCTTTATGGCTTCGATAAATTTACGAACTCTATCTTTAAGGCATTGAATCGATTTTAAAAAATTCAAACAGAATCATAAGTTCTCGAACAATAATCGTGATCAAGAAAACTCTTGTTGCAAAACTGCAAGAAATCTTATAGTTTGTCCATCCCAATGAGCGGAAACCCTTCTCCAAAGAAAAGGATAATCTATTCTAAAACAACAACAATTTAAAGCAGCTTCAAAAGATTTCAAGCATTAAAAATGTAAAAACGTTTATGAAAGTATGTACATACGAGTGCATGCAGCAACTTAATTTTGTAACACAAAGCGATTCACTCTGTTTACTTCGAGGTAGTACACGTATAACCACTTTTAAAAACTATGGACGTTTGTTTAATGTTATAAACAATTTGTCACTAGTTTATAAACTTTCAATAGGAAATTATTGTAATCGGTCTGATTTGTCGAATTAAAAAATTTGACATTTATCGATATAGCTCATCCATAGCTCAAGAAGTACCCGTGGCATGATGGTTAGTGCGATGGACTGTCATGCGAGAGGGGTTGGGTTCGATCCCTGCCTATGCCACCTAAAGTTTTTTTTTCAGGTATGTACTGCCTCTTGTGAGGTATTTACAAATTCTCCAAGAGCACTTCTTGTCATGAAAAGTGCTTTCTCAAATTTGCTGATCGGATTCGGCTTAAAACTGTAGGTCCCTTCCATCCCTGACAACAGTACTCGCACACAGGAAATGTTGAGAGTTGTCAGTCACTAATAATGTTTTTAACATCTAGTAAAATTAAGAGAAAAATCGAATTGACAGTTTTTTTGTATAAAAAATAAAAACCTAAAAAAACATTACTCAAAGTTGGTAAAAATCGATTTTCGACTCAAATATCTTTTCGAAAATTTGGGATTTTGGCTTCCAATTAATTTTATCTTATTAGAAGTTTTGTTTTCAACATTTGGGAATATGGTATTGACAGTTTTTTTTACAAAAATAAAAACCTAAACAAAATATTAATAAAAGTAGGTAAAAATTGATTTCCTACTCAAATATCTTTTCAAGACATTAAGATATTCTGTTCAAACTAATTTTATCTTAATAGAAATATTGTTTTCAATATTCGATACAATTTTGAGAAAAATCGAATTGACAGGAATTAAAAAAATAAATACCTAAAAAACTTGGTAATATTAATTATTTTTCATTATTTCAATGTGTGTTTGTTTATATTTACAAGAAATACAAATGTTTAAGAAATGTTACTAAAATTGGTAAAAATTGGTTTTTGAATAAAAATCTCGTTAAAAAAAATAGATTTTGAAATCAAACCGTTTCATTATATATGCAAAAAATAATTGTTTAGAATAATTCAATTGACAACTTTTTTAACAAAAAGCAAAAACCTACAAACTTTTTGGCAAGACAAATCGACAGACGGATGGAAAGTTATCAGTGTGGGTCGCATCCCAGCCTCTTTTTAAATATTGTGTATTTTTTTTATTAACATGCTGAAAATTTATTGCAAATATCGAAACAATAATCCATGAAAATTTCAGCCATTAATTTTATCATTTAGTACACACTCAATACATTTTAATATTCACCATATAAAAACATACATGTAAAATTTGACCATTTTTCTGTATATGACTAAAGCTCAGCGGTCTTCTACAGTTAAGAGTTTTTATCAGAAATGAACGCTCTATTAAGGGTACATGACGGTTTTTCCCTAACTTTTTTTCAAATATCTCTTTAAGATGTATTTACATAAATATTAAATGTTAAGAAAATAGGACAGGATTACATTTAAATTTGATTTAATAATCTTAAAAAAATCCTAAATATCAAACCGATAATATTTATATTTTTTTGAGACATTACTCGTGAAAGTGTGAGATATTTTTTCTTAAGCTTTTTGAGGATAAAGAGTTAACAATATTTAAATAAATCTTCATTAAAAACTAACACAATTTTAACAGGTTGCAGATTTGTTTTTTTTTTTATTTTTAGATTCAACGAGTATAGCGAATTTTACTGATTGATTGATTAATAGGAAGATTGTTAGCGCCATAGTTTGATCTGCTAAAAATAGTTGTAAGAATAAGGCTAGCTTCTACAATCGACATATACAATCGAAAATAGATGGGCATGAAATTGTTCCAGATAGAGATTTATCAAGAAAGGCCTTTGAGTGTATGGAAGTAATACAAGTGTATGAGGCCAGGAAAACAACTCCCATATCTGGGCTGGTGTACCTGCAACCTACTTAAGCCTCTTGGACAGCATTGAACGTAGAGCATTTAAATTAATCGGTGATGACACTGTCATAGGATCATTAACGTCGCTTAAACATCGTCGTGAAATTTCTTGTCTCACGCATTTTTATCGTTATTTAAACGGTTTATGCTCAAGAGAAATAGCCAGTTGCATAACTCTCCTTATACAGTTCAACCATAATACTCGCGCATCTAGGAATGCTCATCAGTACCCCCGAGCTCAACTTCGGTCGAACTGCTAAGTATAGAGATTCGTTCTTTAGCCGTACTGCGCGAATGCCTTACCACACTCTGTTTTTCCCAGCGATTACAATATTCAGGAATTCAAAGTATGCGCTTATTATAACAAAAAAATGGACTAGCGTCCCAATTTCTGCAGACGGCTTATAAGCCCTGCATGTAAATCTTTTGAACTTATTCTGTTTAAGATGTCTTATTTAAAAAAAATTACATAAAATAAAGAACAATCAATTTTGCAGAGATCAGGGAACTTCGAATATTTTAGAGAGTAAATGATGGTATTCTATCAGGACCAGGACTATAGTATTATGAGAATCGCTTAAAGAATTGTCGATTTCTCAAAAACTAAACACAATACACTATTTTAAGGCATCTAGCAATAATTCATAGGAATAAAAACAAAACGTAAGATAAAATTTAATGGACTTTTTCAACTTGTAATTGTTAATACCATCTAATTTAAAAAAAAAAAATAATTTTCGCGGGTACTGCCTCTTGCGAGGAATTGACAAATCCTTCAAGAGTAATTCCTGTCATGAAAAAGTGCTTTCTCAAAACTAGCCGTTCGGATTCGGCCCAAAATTGTAGGTCCCTTCCATTCCTGACAACAGTACTCGCACACAGGAATGGTTGAGAGTTGTAAGTCACTAGGCCCTGGTTCACAACGGACTGTTGCGCCACCCCATTTTTTTTTTTTTTTTTATAATTGTTAATACTTTAATTCTACCTATCATTTATCTATTGAGTGATCTAGTCTTTTTTATAATTTTGCATTCCAAAACCTATTTACCGTGGTGCTTTGTCAAAACCACAAACATAAGGCACCTTAGCAAAAAACCTTCTAACAGGCATGATATAGCACACTATAGGTACTCGACTGGTCCCTAATGTTGCTCCAATAACAATAAGTCAACTAACTTATAGCTCTATTCAAAATGATAAATCGTTTTCCCTGAGATTAGATGAGAAACAAAAACAATACGATTACAAGACCAAAAAGGTTCTTTATGGGAAGGCTAATTGCTGCAGCTTCATTTATACATACAAATATATTTTCTACATTTTTATACTATATAACTGACTATACTTATACATATGTTTATATATAAACGTATACACATTGTTAAGTAAAATTTGCCAAATCATTTCGTAAGATTAACCAGAGCGTGTATCTTCAATGTAAATCTTAATTATTTTATTGCCTTCTTTTTGCGCACAGAAGTGAATATACATAATAATATAAGACAAGAAAATAAAAAGGATGAAGAAAGCTAATACAGCTAACTTCTACACAGCACACAGTGGCAAATGAAAAGGGTTTTGTTTTTGTGTTTATTTTTGTGCTTTCTTGATTTTTTTTTATTTCTGTCGAAACTTTATTATGCAAAGTCACTTCAACAACAAAGTATAGGTAAAGCGATTTAAGGAAAAGGGAAATGGATGACTGGTGTATATGGTGTTTAAGTTAACTTTAAACGAATATGTTGCCACAGATTGACTATCATGGAATTTACTGCCTCATCATAGAGTAGATTGAATTATGTATGCAAGGAAGTTGTGTGAATATTTTTGGTGTAGGATCCTTTTTTTCTTGCGTGATGGTTGGTGGTTGGATGGTTAAGGATGGGATATGGGGATGAGCAGTTTTTTTTTAAGGATTGTTTCACCCACCTAATTGATAGGTTAGATTAAGCTAGAACCTTTCTTGCTCATCAAGGGTAGTTGCAAATGAAAAATTGTTTTTTTTCCTATTATCAGAGGGTTTAAAGAAATATAAAGAGTTTTCACTCGATTTTTAAAACCTGATGTTCATTATTCATATATATATTACTTTTTCACACACACATACACAGACTTCTCTCTATAGACCTTTGGTTCTGACTCTAGGGGCCTTGAAATCTTCAATTCTATTTCTATTCTCAAGTTTTTGAACTGTGTTTATTGTCATGCTTTGCTTTAATATCAGACGGTATTCTCTGTTTCAAGCTTATTTGTTTTGTTCAGAGCGTTTTTGTAAAATTTCTAACACAGTATCAACAAGTCTACGAGAAAATTCGTGAATTTTGTTAATTTTTGTACTAAACCGAAACAAACAACAAATCGTGAAAAGATTTTAATATCACAAAAACAAACTAAACGATAAAAATGATTGGCCATGTTATAATAATTATGTTTGTGTGTATTTTACTTTACGTTTAATTTTCTCTTTTGTCTTTTTTTAATGTGTTCAATTGTTTACGAAATTTTTTCACGTTACGTCGTTGTTGTTAAGAATATTGAAAGCTTTCAAACGTGTTTCATTTTCAAAAAAAAAAAATGTTAAGTACATCACGATATTACCTTTTATGAAGTGCATGATTGATTTTGAAGAATGCGGCACTACCTATCAACTTATGTTGAGATTTTGTTCAAAGACAAAGGAAAAATTTAAGAAGAATTATTCCAAGTTATGTATGTTATTGCATTTAATTATTATATTTTTTAAATGATTTCTAATTAAATTTTAATTAGGGTGGATTGTTTTTGAGTTTTATTTTCCCCTTCTTAAAATGAAGTTGAATTTAGCTGTTTGTCATTGAAGTGCCGATATTAAGGAGGAGTTTAATGAAGAAAAAACGTCGGTTCTTTTTAATAAGTGGAAATTATGTCTTACTAATTAAGTACTTCAGTCTGATTTACACAGTTAGTTAACAGTTTTAAGTGTCAATATGAACAAATTGAATGTTTTAAAAGTCACTTGAAAATTTAATTTGGCATTATTAAAATAAAAATTCTACAAAGTCTTGAAGACGACAACAGTTCTTATGAATCTGAGCTGAATTGAATTGAAAGATGTACCACATGTAGGAGGTACATAAAACACCTACATTTCGTTTAAACACAGATTTCTTGGGATCAGATTTTGAGAAGAACACATCGAAAACGAATATTTATCAATAATTTGCAAAGAAACCAAGACCTTTGGCATTACAGTCCTACGCACTAATTATCGCGATATTTGTAAGCCCAGTATAAAAAAGTAACTATAGCAACAACTACAAACATCACGATGATTTTTTTTTCGAAGAAAAATATTTCGATTAAGGGTTTCTTGAACTTATTTACTTCTTCCCATTTTAAGTTTTTGCACAATTTGACATTTGCCGACGTCTCAAGTTTATAGGTCAAGTGTATTCAGGTCATAGAATAGAAAAAATACCGATATGAAATTACAATAACTTTCTATGGGAAGTTCAAAATTAAAGATATTGGCTTCAAACTATCTTTATCTTATAAAAACAAAATTGTTTCCAACTTTCAGTAAGATTTAAAAACAAAACAATTGTTATTTTTTTCATAAAATGTAAAACCATCCGACATGAATTAATTCCTATTGTAAATACAAAATTAATAGAAAACATAGGAATTAAAATACCTTTCGAAAATGGCACATCATTAAACATTTTGTCCGTGTATTTTCCTGGCGGTCCAACTAACCCCACCAATCGTTATTATTTAAATGATGATATACGAAAATTAATTAGTATACGCGGTACCTTTTTGATTGGTGGCGATTTTAATTGCAGACATAGGAATTGGGGTTGCTTGCGTGCAAATGCATGGGGAAATATTCTTGATAATCTTCACTGTAGGCACCCGTTTAACATTCTGTTTCCTCCACATCCTACTTACTACCCATCTAATCGCAGATCAAATCCGTCAACGTTAGAGCTATTTCTCACTAATAAGGCCAATCTTTTTGACCAGCCTATGATCTTAAAAGAACTAGGTTGGGATCATGTTCCAGTGGTAATTAATTCTTTTTCATCACCTTTAGAAAAAATAAAACCGAAATCTTACATATGAAAAAAGCTGATTGGGTTAAATACAAACGTGAAGTAAGTTCAAAATTATCAAATCTCTTAACTTCAAACGAATTTTCCGATGTATCTGATATTGATCAAAGTATCACGTTTTTCACGAATGCTGTTCATGAAAGCATAGACAAATCAGTTCCCAAAAGAGTAGTTATCTCTGAGAGCATAAACTTACTACCAAATCATAGATTAAATCTGATGAAACATCGAAATTTCGTTAAAAGAAAATGGATAAGAAACCGAGAACCCAACTTACTTGTTGCAAAGATGAAATCTGGTACCATAGGAATCGATCTTGGAATCGAAAACTTACGGGTTTAGATAAAGGAAGCAAGCCTTTCTGGAGTGTAGTTAAAATCATAAAGAAGAAAAACACCCACATTCCTGCTTTTAAAGTAGGTAACAATGTTCTGATCACGAACAATGAAAAATCAAATGTTTTAGCAGAAACATTTTCTGCAACCCACAAGGTCAATAACAACATGACCAATAACATTATTGAATCAATTGTCAGCAACTCAATTGAGACAATTAACTCATCACCTATAAATGACCTAGAAAACGAGATTTCTCTGGATGATATCAAAGGTATACTTCGAAATCTCAAAGCAAGGAAATCAGCTGGTTTTGATGGCATTAAAAATATATATTTGAAAAACTTACCAACATTATGATTAAAATACTTGCAAGAGTTATTTAATAAATGTCTTAAAATTGGCTATTTTCCAAACAATTGGAAAACTGCCAAGATAATACCGATTTTAAAACCTGGCAAAAATGCTAATCTACCTAATAGTTACAGACCTATTAGTTTGTTGAGTTCAATTAGTAAATGTTTTGAACAAATTATTAAAGCTAGAATAAATTCACACTTAACCAATAATAACATTTTACCAAACGAGCAGTTCGGTTTCAGATTGCATCACAGTAGGTACAATCCATCAAGTACATAGAATTACTAAACACATAAAAAGTAACTTAAGGTCTGGTAAAAGTACAGGTATGGTACTTCTTGATGTCGAAAAAGCATTCATTCGACACGGTATGGCATAATGTGCTTCTACACAAGTTGTTAATACTCAACTTCCCAGTGTTTTTAATAAAAATAATTCAATCATTTTTACTGGAGAGGAAATTTAAGGTTTCAGTCAATAACTGGTTTTCTGATAAATATGACATAACGGCTGGTGTACCACAAGGATCAGTTTTGGGCCCTATTCTATATTCAATTTTTACTTCCGATTTTCCATTACTTCCTTTTTGTAAAACAGCAATTTTCGCTAATGATACTTGCTTTTTCTCTTCAGATTCAGTTGGTTTCATAATCGAAACTAATCTGCAATCTGGTCTATAATGTTATACAAAGCTACTTCCATGACTAGAAAATAAAAATCAATGCTTCAAAAACGCAGGCCATTTTTTTCACTCGAAAAAGAAAAGCCTGCTTTTTACCAAGCAATAATCTTCTTATGGATGGCACAAGTATAGAATGGAAATCTGACGCAAAATATCTCGGAGTGCATTTAGATAAAACATTAACATTTGGCTTACATATACAAAAAACGATTCAGAAAATAAATCATACGGTTAAAATTCTTTATCTTTTCATTAATCGCAAGTCAATGCTTAGCACCGATAATAAGCTTTTAATATACAAAGTTGTTTTCCAAGCTATCTTGTACTACGCTTCACCAATATGGGGGAATTGTGCAATCTCTAATATACGACGGCTGCAGATAGCTCAAAATAAGATTCTGAAAATGATTCTGAAGCTTCCAAGGTCATTTTCAACTAATGAACTTCATACCATTTTATCTATGGATATGGTATCAAGAAGAATTGCCAAAATTAATGAGCGATACCTTGCATCTGATAATACCTTGATTTCAAACCTAGCTTCACAATGACTTATATAATACTTATTTATCTATTTATCTATTTTTTTTTAATTTAATTTACCTGTTTATTTGTTTAATTATTCACCTATTTGTTTATTTAAATATATATTTATTTGTTTGTCTATTTATTTATTTATTTATTGATATATTTATTTTAACATTATTTTATTTTGTCTATTCTATTCTGTTATATTGTTATTGTTATTATTTATTTATTTACTTAGTTATATTCTTTATTTATTTAGCTTCTTATTTATTTATTTATTTATATATTTATTTATTTTTATATTTATTTATTTATTTATATATTTATTGATGTATTTATTTTAGTTATTTTAATTATTATCTACTTGTTGTATTACTCAAAGCTTGGTTTGAATCCTTATTATTTTTTTTTTTTAATTTTACCGCCCACCTTTCTTTCATTCTATTTTCTTATTGTTTTATATGAAGGTTTTTATGTAGCTTTTACTTCAATACTATTCTTTCTGTATTTTTTGTTAATTAATGTAGGTTAGGTTAGGTTAGGTTATAGTGGCTGTCCAAGATGGAACGGACACACTTAGGCCAGTTTAATGGCCCATTGTGATACCACATGAATCTTGAGGCTTCCTCCTAAGCTCAATGGAACCAGTTAGAGTCTCTTACGAAACGTGAGAGGCTGATTATCCCGATATGATTTAGATCGTTTAGATCATTAAAGAAGAATTCTCCTAGGTAATTCTTGCGTTTTCGAGCTAGAGCAGGGCATGTGCAGAGAAGATGAAGAACCGTTTCTTCCTCTTCCTCTTCCTCGTCCATGCAGCTTCTGCAAAAGTCATTTGAGAATACGCCTAGTCTCATGGCGTGCTTTCCTATTAGACAGTGTCCGGTTATGACACCTATAATCGAGCTTATATGCGATCTGCTTAGAGAGAGCAAGCACCTTGAACGTTTTAAATCCAGTGTTGGCCAGATGTTTTTTGTGGCTTGACACGTGGTGATGTTGGTCCACCTGGTGTCTGCCCTCCTCACAGCGTCTTGCATTAGTAGCAGTTTACAAGTAGCGATTGGTATGCCAGTACTTGCCAAACGTGGTAGGATGGGTTGTACTGTACCGTTCCTGGCGAGTTCATCTGCCTTACAGTTACCTGGAATGTCTCTATGGCCCGGCACCCAGCAAAAGTGAATATTAAACTGTTGCGCCATCTCCATTAGAGATGATCGACAGTTATGGACTGTTATAGAGTTTGTAGAGACTGAGTCCAGAGATTTGATAGCGGCCTGGCTGTCGGAGAAAATACGGATATCAGATGTTGATATCACGTTTTCTTTGAGCCAAGACAAGACTTCCTTAATCGCCAAAAGTTCCGCCTGGAACACGCTACAATGATTGGGAAGGCGGAATGAGAGACTTAATTTCAGTTGTTCAGAGTACACACCACCACCAACCCCTTGTTTGGTCTTTGAGCCATCTGTGTAAAAGTGGATTGACTCATCCTCTAAGAATGTCCTATCCTCCCAAAAAGATCTGGTAGGTATAGAAATCTGGAAATTCCTATCGAATTGTAGTTGGGGGATGGTGTAGTCTGTGTGCTTTGGAATTGATTCTAAGTACCTTAGAATTACGGAGTGGCCAATGTTGTTGTTAGTCCACTGCGACGAAGCATTGAGGCGGATAGCAGAGCTTGCAGCTATTTGTTTACTAAATATGTCAAGAGGTGTAAGGTAGAGCAAGGTGTCCAGTGCCGCAGACGGGGTCGTGCGAAGCGATCCGCTTATACATAGGCAGGCTGAACGTTGAACTTTATTTAACTTATCCCTGTTTATACCTTTCTCTAAAGCAGTCCACCATACTGCTACACCGTACGTTAAAATCGGTCTGATTACCGATGTGTATAGACAATGCGTGATTCTGGGTTGTAAACCCCATTTATTACCAATAGCTTTTTTGCAAGAAAAGAGAGCTACAGGAGCTTTTTTGACTCTTTCCTGTACGTTGCGTTTCCAATTTAGTTTTTTGTCTAAGACAAGACCTAGGTATTTGGCCTCGTCTGAGAATTTTAATTGGATTCCTTTAATGTAAGGAGGGTTGACAAATGGAATTTTGTATCTCCTCGAAAATAAGACCAGATCGGTTTTGTGTGGGTTAACACCCAGTCCACACCGATCAGCCCAGAGTATTAGTCTGTCTAAGGCATTTTGTAAGAGTTCTTTTAGGATATTAAGATGCTTTCCTGAAACTGCTATAGCAACGTCGTCCGCATAGGCTATCACTCTGAAACCCTCCGCATCCAGACTAGTTAGGATTTCATTCACCACTAGGTTCCAGAGGAGAGGGGATAGAACACCACCTTGCGGTGTCCCTCTACTAACGAATCGTCTGCTAGAAGAGTTGCCCAGTTTTGAATTAATTATTCTGCTAGTAAGCATTAAATGAATTAACTCCCGAAGCGAACTCTCTACATTTAGAGATGTCAGTGCAGAAGTGATTGCAGATGTGTCCACGTTGTCAAAGGCACCTTCGATGTCAAGGAAAGCAACCATAGTGAACTCTTTATGATGGAGGTAATATTCGATGGTGCGTACTAAAGTGTGTAACGCTGTTTCCACCGATTTACCCTTACAGTAGGCATGTTGAGACGAAGACAGAAGTCTTGTATCGATACGTGCCCTTAAATGGATATCAATCAATCTTTCCAGGATCTTAAGAAGGAATGATGATAGACTTATAGGTCGTAAATCTTTAGGATTAACTTGGGAGCATTTACCTGCTTTAGGTATAAAGACAACTTCAACTTCTCTCCATGCCGAGGGAACATGGACCAGGTAAAGACAGCTGGTAAAAATTGCCTCAAGGATTGGTGCAATTATATCAGAAGCTTTTTGTAATTCTGCTGGTATTATTCCATCTGGTCCTGCAGCTTTAAATGGTTTGAAGCTGTTGAGAGCCCATTGTAGCTTATCCTTTGTGATCAGACCTTAATTAATGTAAGAGTTATAATATTGACAGTAGTAATGTAGCCTTATACTATGTCTCTGTAAATTGTGCAATTTAGTTTAAGAAAAAATATTATAACGTTGATGCTACAATAAAGATAAAGATAAAAATGTAAAATCTAAAAAATTGGTAAAAAAATTGTTTTGTTTTATTCTCAATATTTGGTAAATAAATTAAGGTATTGAAAATGATTTTATTTTGTGCGAAATTTTGCTAATGACTTAATTTGTAAAAAATTGGTTTTCGACTTATTTTATCATAGCTAAATATTGTTGCTATCTTTCAGTTATTTTTTTAAAAAAATTGAATTGAGAACTCTTTTTACAAAACACGAAATAAATAACACAAAAAACAGATATGAAATAGTTATAAAGACTTTGTTAATATTTAAACAAATCGACAGGCGGATGGAAAGTTATAAGTGTGGCTTGCATCCCACCCACTTTTCATAACTAAGTTATATCGCTGATACTCGTATACGTAAACTTCGAGCTCAATATTCTTTTGATATTTCCTCATTCGCTTTTGATATTTAAGCATATCACTCAATTAATAAATTTTCTCTTTTAACTAAATATCAATACACACTTATTTTACCTCCTTCTTTATTTTTCATTTTCGCAAAATTTTCCTCCTTCATTATTTTATTTTAATCAAATTAATCATCTCTCATCGTTCCGTCACTAACGCAAAATATTTTTAGTTGTATGTATAATAATTTTCCCATGATGCACCACCAATACATACACAATATACTCACATAGTTACTTCAAAATTATATTATATAATATAAGCCTTAAGTTCAAAACTTTCCTGCGACTCTTTTTATGCATAATTATATATAAAACATTCATACATACATAATATATATAACATACTCGACTATGAAGTTATAGGTATGTTTGTTTATATACACAATTTCCATAGAAATATTTCAACGAAAGCAATCAAAAAGACCTGACCCGGTTCCTTGAGTAATTTACTTTCCTCAAGCATTTTGCACCAACTCATCCAAACATCTATAGCATATCTATCCAGCCACCCGAGGACAGCAGAGACACTGACCCAATTCACAACATAATTAGACAAATTAAAACTGAATCGTTCCAAGCGCAACTTAACATAATTATATACTCGTACAAAGTATAATAATATTAAATATAGTAGAACAAAGCAAAAAATAAACATGATACCCTCTGGAAATCTGTAAATTGATCTTTTCCATACCCTGGTGTTATATAGATAGGACCACCCCCCGCCTCAGGGGTTTGAAATGTGTGAAAAATAAAAACCCAATTGATTTAGGTCGCCCTTAAATTAATGTCGGTGTTGTATAAAATAGTGTGGATTTTTTCGTATTTCGTTTAAATGTTTTTTTTTTCAAAACTCGCGATGTTTTCAATTTAAATTATGAAAACAACATTTCTGCGAATGCCAGAGTTGCTGTATTGTTTCAGAGCATACCTAACTAATTTATTACAAAATTACAAAAAAATTAAACAGAATTGAGTTACAATTAATTTTATTATTTCCTTTGGTTGGGTTTTGGTGGTGTTTTTGTTGCTGAGACTTGAATAACAAATGTTTCTTGTTTCGTCAGAGGGGGAGTTGGGGTTTTTTTTGGAATTTCAATTTAGGATTCCAGGGTTTCCATCAAGTTATTATTATTATAAGATTGGTATGTAAGTAAATAATTATTATTTTGTTAGTATATTGTAATTTTTTTAGTTATAATTACAGAACGTGCTTGAATTTCAACTAACATTTTTTTTTAGAAAGCGGCATTTGACGCAAGAGCTTTTTTGCTTTAAAGTAATTTTATAACCTTGAAATCTTAGGAATAATTTTTGTAAATGTAGATATCTAGAAATAATAGCAAATTGGTAGACTTCGCAGTCTATACGAATCATATCTGGGCTCTCTTCTGATCGTAAGCATCTGTGTTTCTAATAATGTCTCTTCAAAACCTTCAGAAAATACATCCAAAAATATGTAAGCTAAAATTTCTGTTGTCAGTTTACTAGATATCCCTAGTCACTAATTAAAGTTTAGTCAAAGGATAACGCAAAGAACATGTGTCTTATTTCGTTTTTACACATGAAAATATCATGAATTTTAAAATGTAAAATAAAACAGGACGACTTATTTTCGTGGATTATAAAACCCCCACGGCCAACTATGAAGATACTAAAGACATAGGTTTTTCGTATAGAAGATTCAATTGAATACACAGAGTAGCAAATATTAATCAGTAGCATAAGTTGTTAGGCAATAAAATTGTTGATTTGTATTAAAAATTAAAATTCATAATTTTATGTAATGAGCCAAAGAATTTCGAAAGATGTGAAATGAAAAATTAATGTTTAAGCTCTTTTTGGTTTTGTTTTCTAAAAATTGTATAACTTTAAAAATATATACATCCAGTCCAGTCAAGAATGAATTTTATCGTAATACAAAATTATCATCGAGGTAAAATACTTTATTTTGCAAAAAATTATCATCCGGGTTTTTTTTGTATAAATAAACAAAATGGTCGGTTTCTTGTACTTCTTAAGAATTTATTTCGTATTTACGCATATCGAGATATTTAAGCCCAACTGAAATTTACAGTAATTCATCAAAAGTGGGAAGCTTAGAAAATAGTGTAAAATTAAACTTTGTCTGAACGCCCTTTTAATCAATACTGTGTAATTGAATCACATGTTTTTTAAACATTGAACATTATTACGTTTTTTATAAATTCGTACAAAATTTCAAATCTTTACAAACAGGTTGTTAAATCATTTAATTTGTTTATTTTAGGCATAAAGATTATTTTAAAAAAGAGGCTGCGACCCACACTGATAACTTCACATCGCGTCTGTCGATTTGTCTTGCTTAAAAGTTTGTTGGTTTTCGTGTTGGATTAAAAAAGTTGTCAATTGAATTATTCTAAAAATTTTAAAATTATCGACAGTATTTTTGATATAAAGAAATAGTTTAATTTGAAAATCTTGTTTTGTTAAATAGATTTTTAGTCGAAAACAAGTTTTTACCAATTTTAGTAGCATTTATTAAAAGTTTTACTTCTTATATAAACAAATACAATTTGGATGAATGAATATAATTTGAGAGATATCAAGAACCGAACATCAATTTTTACAAAATTTGCGTAGCATTTTTTGTAGATTTTGTCAATTCAATTTTTCTCAAAATTTTACTGAATGTCGACAACAATATTTTTTAAAAAAGTTGTGAAAAAACCTTAACAAACGTTTTTTATTTTTGTAAGAAAAACTATCGATTCGATTTTTTTTTCAAATTTTTTCGGAATGTTGAAAACAATATTTTTTACAATTGAAAATTAGTTGGAAGCCATAATCTCAAATTTTTAAAAAGATATTTGAGTCGAAAATCAATTATTACAATTTTTTGTTAAATTTTCTTTTAAGTTTTAATTTTGTTTTAAAAATAAAAACTTCAATTGTCAATTCGATTTTTTTTAAAAAAAATATTTCTTATAAGATAAAATAAGTTTGAAGCCAATAGCTTAAGTTTTTAAAAAGATATTTGAGTCGAAATTCAATTTTTACCAACTTGGGTAATTTTTTTAAGGTTTTTATTTAAAAAAAAATTGTCAATGTGATTTTTCTCGAAATTTGATCAGATATTAAAAACGTTACTTTTCGATGCACAAAATTGTTTTGGAGATGAAAACTTTTTTGTCGTAAAATTTTCCAGGACAATTTTTTTTCTCAATTTTTTTGATAAAAAAAAAGATTATTGAATTTTTTTCTTCAAAAATATTCTGGTGTACCAACACGTTTTAATATATAAAATTTAATTCAAGTCTCAAGCGTCATTGATTCATGAGATACTTACGGTTAACCAAAATGTTCACCTTTTTTTAAACTGTTATGGGTAGAAAACCACCCACTCAATTTTCTTGAGATCCTTTTTTGCATCTTTCTGCATTATTATGGGTTTTAGATAATAGATAGTTTTAATGTTGGTGCTTTGACTTTCTCGGACCATATGCCAATCTCAGTAGCCCTGACCATAAAAAAAACCTCTGCCCCAAAAAAGCATTGCTCTTCTGCCAAGACTATTTTGGAACGGTAGGGAAAAAGAAAGGTATGAAGCCAAACTTAGTCAGTTTACTGTTCAAACTGATTTAAGTCAAGCAAGCACGAGCCACCAGATCGATTCTTTTACCCAAGCTATAAAAAACTCGATCTGTTTTTCAGAAAGGAGAGACGTAGCTAGAGGCAAACAAAAGTGGTTTGACAAAAATTGCGAAAGAGCCAGAGCTAAATCCTTCAAACTGTTAAAACTAGCAAGAATGAGAAACGGAAGTTTTTTCTGTGAGGTTTATTTATCAGGCAAATAAATGAATACTATTTAGGAATAGCGAATAATTTAAATAATGCCAGGATACTTCTGAATTTCGAAAAGTAGTGAAGGAACTGAATGGGAAAAATCAGTAACAATTTGGATACTCATATTTTGGCAAATGATTTTAAAAATCTACTTAATCCATTAGAGATTGAAGAGCCAATACGATTCGCTGAAAATTTCATAATCTTTGACTCTTTAGATGGGGATATCACCTTAGAAGGAATTCAAAGTGTTTTACATAAAGCTAAGAATAGCAAAGCCCCAGGGTATGATAGAGTTCCTTATGCATTTTTCAAAAACACACCAAACGATTTTTTGGAAAATTTAGCAAGGACCTATTCAAATATATGTCACACGACTGAAGTACCTAAAACTTTAAGAAAGTCAATTGTATTTCCAATACACAAAAATGGGGACAAAAATAATGTGGAAAATTATAGGGGTATATCTTTCCTAAATGTTATTTCGAAGATATTTACAGGAATTATACTGAAAAGGCTTGAGTTTTGGGTTAATGGACGAATTTCAAACAGGTTTCAGAGCAGGTTATTCAACAACGGATCACATTTGCTCCATCCAAAATATCGTACATTATTACGCAGAAAATGGGAAAAAGCTGTATTCAATATTTATTAATCTTATTAATTGCAGCTTTCGATAGCATTGATCGAGGAGCATTGTTTTATAAATTAAATCAACTGGGGTTATCCTCTAAGAAAACTTTACGAGAACACTAAATCAGCTGTATGGGACGGTGAACAAATATCAGAATGGTTTGAAACCAAAAGTGGAGTACTTCAAGGTTGTCTTTTATCCCCCCTGTTGTTTGCTCCTTTTATCAACGACATAGTTGACGCTTTGCCAAACGGTATTAAATTTGCAGGACTTGTTATAAAATGCCTCCTATATGCTGATGATGTCGTTTTGTTTGCAGACTCCCCAGAAAGTCTTCAGCTCATGATAAATAGGCTAGATAAGTACTGTAAAATGAATATTATAAATTTCTATTATTTGTCGCACTACGGGAGAGCTTCTTGACTTAAACTACAAACCTTATTTTAATGACCAATGAATGCAAGAACAAGAAAACTCTTATCACTTTTTATCAGTGTGCTCTTCTCTAAAAGAAATAAGATTTGAATACTTTAAAAAGTCAATAATAAGCAAATCATACTCTATAACTATCTTAAATGGAAGCAACTGGAAACTTCTTGCCCAATATTGCATTGAAGCCCTAAATTACGGAAAAGATTTTATAGATTTACTAACAGATTTTAACCCAAAAATGTATTTGTTAAGTATTTTGGCGTACATATTGTACAAAATAAAACCTATTTTTTTATTGCAATTTATTTACTTTTATGTTTATATCTTTTTTTCATTTATTAATAAAAAAAAATTACGGACCTTCACAGTCGACTCTTCAACGTTTGGAGGCCAAATTTGAGACAACCGGTTCAGCAAACAATCAGCCAACACCCGTTCGTTCAAGGAACGCGAGATCAGCCGAGAACATAGCCGCGGTCCGTGAAAGTGAACAGCAGAACCTGAGGCAGTTTATTCCTCGCCGTGCACAAGAAATCGGCCTTTCACAGACTTCAAAATGGCAAATTTTGCGTCGGAACTTGGGCATACGCCCGTAAAAGATCCAACTGACCCAGGAGCTCAAAGTTCAGAACCATAGACAACGCCGTTTGTTCGCTGACTGGGCTTCAAATCGTTTGGAAGAGAACCTCAATTTTGCCCGAAAAATCATTCTTAGTAACAAGGTGCATTTTTTGATGAATGGCTGTGTTATGCCTTGCAGTTCAGAGTTCATCCTAAACCATCTTCACTCAATCCAAGCTTCTATTATACTGTGAGGTAGATCATTTATAAATCATTTAAAAAGCTGTGGACCCAATATAGATCCCTGAGTAACTCCACTCAATATGATTTAGAACTGTGGTTTAAAACCTTCATTCAAAAACACTAATTGAAAAATCTTTTAAATTTTGATGCTAAAAGCATAATGTTCAATGGTATCAAAAGGTTTAAAGAAACCAACCAAAAAAAAATATTAAGTTAAGTTTACTATACAAATTTCGATAGTTTTATCCTTCAAAATCCTTGCATCGAATTGAGTGAATCATTTTTCATACAATATTTGACAGTTCTTTTACCAAAATAGTAAACTTTACCAAATGGTAAAACCCAGTAATTTTAAATCATTGCGTAAATCATTGTTGTGTTCAAATTGCTTTATGTTTTAGAGGTCGGACAAAGAGCAGCTATTGTACTTTTTCTGAAAAAACGTAGAATTCATATAAACGGAGTCGACTGTGCACTGTTAAAAAAATATTCTCCCATTGAATAAAAACTGTTTAAAGAAAATACTTCGTGCCACTAGATATTAAAATAGACTTTTTTTCATTGAAATAATTCAATATCAAATTTAAAGTTAAAATATTAAAATTTCCCCAAAAATCTATTTTAATCGCTTTAAAGGTGATCATGCATTGTGTTACTTTAATTATTTACAGTGCTTTCAAACAGTTCGAGTGAACTTTTGTTCCCTTTTTTTTTCATTTTATTAATTTCACAGTTATTATTTAATCCAATAAAAAAACCACACGCAGTGGCACCCCATCACTTAACGAATTTAATGACAACCCTTAGTTTATCATTGATTATAATTTAAAACAAAATTAAAAAAATAAAGTAGAAGCGTATGGTGTAGGGGTATAGGTTGTATATACATATGTATGTGTATAGTTAATTGTATAATTTACGTGCTAGTGGCATTTTTCGTTGTAAAATATAATAATAACCAACTGCGCGTAACGGTAAAGTAACAAAATGAATAAACCACCTTCCTGTATGCGTTTTTAAAACCAAACCAATAAATACACGGAATTACTCTACTATCACAAAATGAATTATTAATTTTTTTTTATAAAAATTACAAACATAAAAAATAAAAAAAATAAATATTAATTACTCACAACAAATTAATAGGCTTAATAATAAAACGATAGTTGTTATTATTATTATAATTATTAGTCCAAGCATGCCCAAAGCGAATTGCTACATAAAACAATATTTATAATCGAGAATATGCGTGTGTGTGTGTATTGCATTGCGGTGCAGTGCGGTAGGACATGGTATTGGTGGGCTATAGTGAATGCGAGTCCTTTTTTGGCAAATTAAAAGGATGTCTGTGGTGTGTGTTTTACTTAACAATTAATCAAGCAATGACGATGGGTTTTTGGTTTATTTATTTGTGTTTTTCTACACAAACAACATACATACATGCATTTATAAATGTATGTAAGCAGATACGTCCTCGTGGTTGCCATAATTTGAATGGAATTTTAATGCTTGTTATTAATACATGCATGAATTTTAAATATGTACATAATATAAATTGAGACTCATTGGTGGGAAATTCAAGGGGCGGGGGTTGTAAAATTGAGTTAAATTAGTTCAAGCCCTTACATGAACAGAACATTGATGTATATGACGGAATCTTCTTTCGAAATTCTCTAAACATAATTCATCCCCTGAAATGTGTGTTACCACAAATAAACAAGGCTAAGCTAAACACGATTTTTGCCCATGGCATCAAGAAAGAAGATAAATTGATAAATTGGCTTTGTCTCCTAACGGAAGGCTATGGGCTTGGACCTCTTAGAAGAAGGTAACCACGAAATAGTTAGTGGGTTTAAGTCCTTTCTGTGGTGAACGGCTGAACAAACATGATTTTTGGATACAATAATTTAAAGACGCCATAACTACAGGTAACAAGTATTGTACTCGACAATTCTACCCTTTAAATTACTCAAAATTTCACCACCATACATCAAATATCCTGGTTAAAGTCACTGTGAATTGAAAGCAGGTGCCATATATATGGAGTTTTCCAATAGGAACTTGACAGCTTTGAACTGACCCTATGAACAAACCATTCCACTAATCATTGAATTTTTAGAGCGTCAACTCTATTTCGTCAACATCATTTTCGGTCATAATTCCCGTCTACGATGATAAAATAAGTTAGGTTGCGCGAACTGTTGGGAACTAGGGCCAACTCCTAATAATTCTTCTGCGAGTAACATTATTAGTTTTGAACTAAGAGTTTTAAGACGAATCCGAACATGCAATTTGAGAAAGCACTTTTCATGACAAGAATTACTCTTGAAGGATTTTCTAACCACTTGCAACCGCAATACTCGCGCTTCTAGGAATGCTCATCAGTGCACCCCCGAGCCCAACTACGGTCGTACTGTCAAGATTCGTTCTTTAGCCGTACTACGCGAATGTGGAATGCTTTACCACACTCTGTTTTCCCAGCCATTGCAATTTTCAGGAATTCAGAACCAAGGTGCACCGACACCTCCTTTCAACCTCTCTCTCATCTTCTTAGTGCTCACACTGTGTCTTTACTTAATAAGGGTAGTAATATCTTCTTAAGTGTGCACTTATTATAAAAAGCAGTAGAAGCAGTACCCGTAAAAAAAACCTTAGATAGCAAGGATTGAATCAAAGACCTCAGGCATAACAGTTTAACACACTTACCATCACGCTAATACTGTCAAGTAACAAGGGCCATTCACTAATTTTCCCCGTACAAATCCCCAGGTCTGGCCGGAATCTTCCTTATAATGCTTCAGAAGAGCATTAACCATATCATTCCTCATTTAGCTAGCATTTTCAGTAATAAAGTGAAGAATGAAACAGTGAAGCAAGAATTGGACAACCAAAAAAAGGCAAAAATGCAGTGAATAATGTGTATGCTCAGAAAGAGACAAACTAACTCTGAGCTGGCGGAAAAAAGGGTGAGAGTCAGCACATCCAGGGGCACCCTTCAGGGCGGAGTTCTCTGACCGCTACTTTAGGTTCTTGTCATGAACGGCATAGTCTCTAAATTGAAATCAAGTGGAGCTCAATCTAATTCCCCTAGACCTCCTTGTTCAAGAATCTGCGGCCAAATGTGCCCTGATAGCATGAGACTTACTCAAAATAAAGTCTGGATAAACAGTTCCATAGGACACGTCTAGATCCTTCATAAAGTTATGGGTTATAGTACTACAACAGGCTATAAAATACCCGAACTTGATTTTCATAAACCATATAAACCATTAAAGGCTGCCATCCCAAGCAGAGAGGAATGGATAGATAATATACCAAACTCCAGTGAGTCGTTAATAGCTATCTATACTGATGGCTCTAAAATGGACACTGGTGTAGGGGCAGGCCTCTGTTCTGAAGCTCTCAAGTTAACCGCATCGCTTAGGCTTCCAAACTACAGTAGCGTCTTTCTAGCGGAGGTCCTGGCAGTGACAACAGCTGCTAAAAAGCTATGAATGATGGCGATACCACGAGCTGATATCACCTCTTACATTGATAGCCAAACGGCAATAAAAGCGATTACTGCAACTGAGTTAAAATCAAAGCTTGTTTCATGCTGCCACGAAGAGCTTAAGGTTCTTGGCGCACAGCACAACATTAGACTCTGCTGGGTCCCAGGCCACAGCGATATACTAGGCAACGAGAAAGCCGATGAATTAGCAAGATTAGGGTCAATGTTTGACGTAAGCCAAGCTCAGCTAGTTAGCACCCCTACCTGTTATTTAAAACAGGAAATCTCAAAAAGAATAACTATAAAGGCCGATAAAAGGTGAAACCTTCTTGAAACCTGCGGCACTAGAAAAAAAGATCTGACCCTGTTATAACAAACAAAGAACGGAAATAATTATGCAGCTACACAAGGGATCTCTTCGATATCTTGTGAGCATAATTACCGGACATTATCTGTTAGGTTATCATATGAAAAAGATGAGAATCAGTTCAAATGATCTATGCAAAGGATGCGGTGACAAGGAGGTGCATGAAGACACGCCGCACTTCCTGTGTCACTGTCCCGCACTCTCCCATCAAATGAACAAACTACTTGGCAACTATTTCTTCGGGGATTTAGAAGAACTCTCTAATACGCCAGGTACGAACATTCTGAACTTCTTCAAAGCCTCTAAATGGCTTGACTAAGCGAACACATAGGTTTTTCTTATTAGCTTGAGTAGCAGTACTCACGGGTATCACAATGGATCTGTATTGATCGAAGTGCGACGGTAAAGACATCGACCGTCAGCCCCTCAACCTAATCTAACCTAACAAGTTTAATGTAAAAATAAGTTGTGTGATGTTGCCATATGTCACTGTAACAACGTGTTGGTCAAATTATCACATTATCAAAATATCTTTGCCGTTCAGGCATCCCTTACAAAGGATCGGAATTAGTCAAGAGTCGGGCTTCAATCAGACCACATTATGGGGTTTTTTGCGTAAATAATCTTGTTGCGCAAGATCATTCTGACTCAAGAATGAAAGCCTATGAAACATTTGATGCGACGTAAATGCTTTGATTGGACTCTGGAGAAGTTGTGCCAAGAGAATTTCTTCTCAAAACTATTTTCAGTGAATAATTCATTTTTGGCTAAATGGGTTTCTCAATTAGTAAAATATGCGTTATTGGCCCTTGGCATGCCAGTGGCGTTATTGGGCTGAGAAGTGCCAGCGTAATGGTTTCACGATTACTGATATTTTTCGTCCCGGTTTATAAGATATGGACTTGGGCGACATGTGATTTCAACAGGAAGGTTAACAAACGATTTATTGAAGAGTAAGATTGTTGAGCATGTTGTCTCAAGAAATGGGCCAGTTCAATCTTTTCTTAGGGGCTAGTCCAAGTCATAAGCTGACGCCTAAAATCCGATGAAGAAATTAGTAGAGTTCAATGCCAATATTGAGGGTTAAATAGCGACTGTGTTAGTGGCCGACCCAACTTTTGTGTTGGACACAATTTTCGAGCCATGTGTGTGCATTTTCATTTTTTCTATTTCAAACAAAAAGAATGACACTGCCTTTTAAGAAACCCTCATCACACACAAATTATAATAATTATGCAACTCATCACCTGAGAATAATCAAATATTATAAAGTGCATCCAATTCAATCTATCCTGGAACTGGACCATTCCATTTTATTTATGTGGATGTGTTGTACACAAACTTATCTGCACTATAACCTTACCAGTTTCCAATTAATGACACATGTGTTTGAATTATTGACAGTAATCGAAATGAATATGGTCAGATGAGGTTGCTTAAATGGGCCAACTGATGATACTCTGAGAACTCATTTTGAATGTTGTCCCAATCGTCAGCAGAATGAATATGTGTATATTTGTGTGCACTGGACACCTATAGTTTTAGCATATATTTGAGGTTTAAAATAGAAAATTTAAATTAAATAATAGTCACACACACACACATACATACATATTTAGATGTGGTGCAATATGCAAAGGCACAGCATGATTTTAAATATTAAAAAGATGAAATTCCAGGAAATATTGATAATATTTTCCTTTCTTTCTTGTGTGCAAAGGATATGTTTGTTAGTTTATTGCAATTGCCACAAATCAATTTTAAGTTTAATTTCCTCCTACTCCATATCCTTGTTGACAAATAAAAAACATAAAAGAATACAAATACACACAAATAAATAGGTGATTTGTTTGTGTTGCAAGTTCTTCTGTGTCACAGTCCAATTCTTAGAATTAGAATGACATACTCCTATGCGTATACAACATGTCCGTAGTTTTAAAGCCACAATGCGTATGTTGCAGCATTTTGAAAGCCACATTGTGATTAAATTTATAAGACGCAGAAATATAGGAGGATGTCTTCTTTCTTGAAATATCGATTACAATAACACTTCTGCTTTCCTCAACTATTATAACTTGATACTGCTGCTGCTACCCCATCCCCAGACCATAACCCATTTCAATTCGATTATCGACTGTCAATCGTATAATGACAAGGGTATGAACAACAAACCAACAAGGCTACTTTGAAGTAATTTCTTGAATGTGCCAGACAGAAGTTCGATGTGGTTAGGAAGATAATAATAAACAGGAAAATACGATAAGGTCCCTTTTCACGTTGACGTTGGTTTAAATTTTCCGTTGTTTATTATTTTAATTTTCACTTTAATTTTAATTGTATTTTATTAAATTTAATTAAATTTAACTAAATTTATTTTTATTTAATAGGATTTTACTGCCCTTATATTGCAGAGACGAAGTGTGAGTACTAGGAAAGGAGAGAGGGTTTGCAAGAAGACGGTTCACGTTGGTTTTGAATTCCTCACTATTGCGATGGCTGGGAAAGACAGTGTGTTAAGGCATTCCACATTTGCGTAGTACGGCTAAAGAAAGAATCTCTGTATTTGCCAGTACGAACGAAGTAAGGCTCGAGGGCATACTGTTGAGCATTCGTAGAAGCACACATATTAGAGCGGTTGCAGCTGGCTACTTATCTAGAACATAAACCGTAAAACGGTAAAAAAAGGGTGCAACCAGAAACTTTACGAATGTTCAAACGAAGTAAATGAACTAATGATGATATTATCACCAATCAATTGAAATGCTCTACGTTCTATACTGTCCAAGAGGTTTAAGTAAGAGGCAGGAGCACCAGCCCTGCAGATATGGGAGTTATACTCAAGCTTTGGGCATATATATGCCTTGTAAATAACAGCCAGATCAGAGGGGAAGAAAAACTTGAGCATCACCTTAGAAAACTCAAACACTTTGCAACATTTTTGGCGACATCCCGAGGGTGATCTTTCCACAAAAGGTGGTTGGTGATACACATACCGAGAATATCGAGATGTTGAGTCTCTTCGATGGCAAGGGGGTATATCTCGCTTTAACCATACAAGACAACGTTGGGTTTTCGAAGTATTAAACTAGGTCGGAATTTCATGAGCTTATCATATTTTGTCGTTGAAGTTCCACATCCGCTGAAGTGGAATGTGAGTCTGACAACGAATATGAAAACCTAGGAGCACTATCGTTAGAGAAACAATGTATTGAATAAGAAATTGCAGACAGAAGATCATTAATAAAAATAAAAAAGAGTGTTGGAGATAGAACAGAGCCCTGTGGCACCCAAGCATTTATTTTGTAGTTTTTATTGAATCCAATGAAGGAGGGATTCATAAGAGCCGAAAGCACAAATTTTCAATTAGTGAGCCTGATGCCAAACCCTATCAAATGCTTTTGAAGTATCAAGTGCAATAATATTACTTTCTCAAAAACGATGTAAAGATTTGCTCCACTTTGTGATGACCAATGAGATCAACAGTGGACCTGTTGCTGTTGGTTATTAAGAAGCTTTTGATCATCCAGATTTCTTTTGGGGATGGGCTGGACAAATGCTGTTTCCCAATTGTTAGGAACGAAGCCTGATGAGTAGTACATATGAACTTACGCAATGATTTTGTAGGTTTAATTAAAGATGTGTGTATCGAGATGACGTACATACATTTATCGAAACAAATTATACGACATTAAGTTAATGAGTTAACTTTAACAATTTTTGGGAATGTAAATTTTACATGCATGCCAAGATGACTTCCCTGGGGAACATCAGATTGAGGAACAAAAGGTTCAGAATGACAATTTATAAATTTTACCTTGTAGGATCTGTTTTCAAGGTATGACTTAATCCAAGCTAAGAAAAATGGTGGAAAACCAAGAGCCTTAAGTTTAAACAAAATAATTCCATGGCTAAGTTGGTCAAAAGCTTTAGAAAAGTCAGTGTATACACAGTCAAGTTCATAACCTTGTTCTAAAGCGTTTGAACATATGTTTGAGAATGTGAGGAGATTAGTAACGGTCGATCTTTTTTCACCAAACCATGTTGCTGTTCGCAAATGATATTTTACTAAAATATGCTACACTTTCACAAACAACTTGTTTAAATACTTTAAGGAAAGTTTTGCAATGGGCCTGTAGTTGGTTATAAATTGTTACCCTTCTTGAAAATTGGTGTTAGAAATGACTTCTTCCATATGCTGCTGAAAGCGTTACAGATATCAACAGTTTAATCTAACGAAAGGTTCTTGTAAGTGAAGTTAACTGGAAAGCCATCTGATTTTTTCTTTAAGTTTACAAGTTTCCAAAGTTTCCAAAATTTTTAAGGATTCTCTTTCAAAGAGGTGCTCATATCAGTAACATAACAAGCGTATACAAAATTAGAAAGAGATTTAATTTCACTAAAGAATTCAACATAAATAGAGAAGTTGATTGGAGAAAGAGTTTTGAGATAAGTTTTCCATGCCTTATTTCTTTTGTTTCGCAGTAAACGCAATTATTTCGTGTACCAAGGATGGTTAAAGTTTGTATTTCTTGAATTCTTTATGGGTACTTTTTTTTTTCAAAACAATAATTAAGGATCTTATAAAAAGCTGAAACTGCTTCGTCAATGTTAGAAAATGCTAGTGTATCAGCAATTCCAGAAATGGTTAAATCTTCAGAAAATTGCTGGAAATTGGCTCGTCTGAAATCAAAATTAAATAATCAATCAAAGGAATTACTGTGATCAGTAAGGTGATTACTTAAGTCAAAAAAAATGTCCAAAGGTAGGTGATATTTGTCAATGTAAGGAATTCACGATCTAGATTCTAGAACAAGATTTCTAATAGGGTCAGAAGAAAAGACTAAATCGAGAATTCGATTTTTGAGTTTTTAATACAGCTTCTTTGCTGTAAGTCAATAAGAAGGACTGTATCGAGAAGAGATAGTACCATTTGTGAACAAGAAGGAGAGGCTTCAAGGAAGGATTCGTCTTTGGATGGAATCCAGTCAATGTGTGGTAAATTAAAATCACCTAGTAGTAAAATATTGGCAAAATTAGGAGTAAGTTTATTGCAAACGATATTGGAAATGAATTTATGTGAATGTCAATTTTTTTTTGTTTTTAAGCTATAATTTTGATGTTTTTAATGTTTTTTTTTTTGTTGAAAATATTCTGCGCACCAAACACATTTATGTTTTATTTTATTTAAAAAAATGTTATTGTGTATATTAAATAGAATTTTAGAAGTTCAAATATTTATTTAAAACAACTCAAATAACATGGAAGCTGATATCATTATTTACTTGCGAGATTGAGGTAAATATTATTTTTATTGAAAAATTCAATATTTACCAATTATTTTATTTCATCAATGACAATTCACTTAGCTTCACTTCACTAAGTTAAGCAATCTACTAAGTGTCTATATTTTTTTCAAAAATTTTACAATACGATGATCACTCCAAAATGCTTTGTATTCTTAAAATATTATAATTGATTAAAAATTATTTAAAAACGAATTTTTTTAAGGCAATTCTAAATGTTCTCCTATTTCATATTTGGTTTTTTTTTATCAATTATATCACATGATGTTATATAATAATCTTGCTTCTTTGTTTTGAACACAATTTGTTGCCTCGGAATAAACAATTTATGGTTTATTTGTACGCCCTAAGTCCAAATTAAGAACGAAGAATAAAAGATTACAAAAACAGGAACAAAATTTATGAAGCAAACGGAAAAGTCTATTTACAATTGCACAAAAAAAAAACAGGCTAAGCTACAAACAATAATTATTAACCCACTGACATATGGACAGCAGTGTTTTGTTAAGGAATTCTAGAGCAAACCGACAAGGTCCTTATTTATTACTTTAAAAAATACCTTTGTAGGTATAACCATTTAAAGTTTTTTTACACGAAAATTAACAACTATTTTCTTTGTCCCAGAAAACATTTTTTCTTTGGAGTTTTTACTTCACTGGTGGACACGAGCAATACAAGAATAAAAAAGAGTGCGACGGTTTACTGCAACCAAGGCAACTTAATTAGCTAATGAGAACTTTAGAGTTAAACAAAAAAAAATTAAATGAAATAAAATAAAATAATACAAAAGCAGAAATAAAAATATAAACAAAAATATAAAAAAAAACAAGCAAACAATAAAACTCCTTCCCGGGTTTGGTCCTTGTGTTATGTTTTTTATGGCACGTTCCTGTTTCTTGGTCCTTATGCCGCACTCCATCATCATCAGCACTTTACTCGTTTATAATTTTGTGTGTGTGTTCTTGTCAGAATGTTGTCGGTGCCTTTCATTCAATTCATCGTCATCATAGTCACAGTTATAGTCATAGTCATAGTCATAGTCATCGTCCTAGTCGTGTCGTCTGTTTTCTAGCTTTTCGATTTTATTTTTGTTTTCTCTCTAAATTCTTTGTCATTCTTTTTTTCACATTGCCATTTTTCCATTTCCACTTTCTATTCGACTCTTATTCATATACGCTTCAATGTTTGCTTCCAACAATATAAAACTTATTTTGGTTCAAAACCAAGAAGACTTTGTATGTGGATGTAGAGAATGGAGCACCGTTCGTGATGGACATGGTTTTGGTGACAAAACAACAACAACAACAACATACAAAAAAAGCAAGAAAAATATAAGAAAATGAAAATTATAAGCAAGGACCATTTTCAACACAACAACACCGACAACACTTAGTACAAATATATGTATATGGATGTACTCTACATAGGTATAAGATGACATTTGTTGTTGTTATTATGGTGTAAGTGGATAATACATGGCACTGACGATGACGGGGTCGACAATTGGATAGAAAGCTAAAATTAGGACACAAATCTGGACATGACAGCAATGCCAGACTATATCGCACACAAACAAAAGTACCTCCAGCAATCTCACCTAATGGTCATCTAATTTAGCTTTAGACGAAACTGAAGAATAAAAGCAAGAAAAGAAAAATATGTTGTGACTTGTGAGAGTTGAAAGGATGTCATCTTCGAGTCGAAGGACTTAAGTGGAATCTGGAGTTTTGGAAGTGAACTTTTAATTGAATATAGAGAATATAATTCATTTGACAGAATCATATTTGTCAGAAAATTTCGCTATGACAAGATGTTTAACAGGACACAAGCAAGGACATTAATATTTTAGGTATGTGAATTGTCCTTAACAAATAAATGTACCATATACTCGTAGTGCGTAGGAATTTCAATATGTTTTTTTTATTGAAAAACATAAAACTTCAAGAAAGAAAAAACAAATAAACTGTAATCAGGCTCTTGAAGCATTTTGGGATCATCTCTTAAAGAACTATTAAAGAATTGATTGCTTTGTTGTGGAAATAAATATATGTATGTATAAGTGAAGTAATGAAGGGTGTTTTTTTAGACGTGTTTATTAGGTCTGTGGAGTAAGCCTTAAGATCATGCAATTTAACACTGCTTCTTATTTTGTGTGGGGTTATGTGCAAAATGGAATTTATTTTACCCTTATCTTTACAACAAAGCTAAATTCTATGCGTTTTATTTCCTCTCTAAACCCAAACACGAAAAACCTATCGATCCTCTTAAAAAATCAAAATATTCCAGGTTTTGTCAACAATGCTTTCATTAGATTAAAACGTTTTGAAACAAAAGAAACACGGGAGCCTGAAGATCGTGAAGTATAGTGAAGTAACCCTTTTAAGGAGTTTAAATCTCTCTTCAATTAATTAGATGTTAAAGATCTTATTGACATCGAAAGTTTTCTTAAGCTTGACCCCAAAAGCTTTTGGAAATTTGTTAATATACAACAATTCTAGATTTTACTTATTATAAAGATAATTTTGTAAGTTCCCCAGAAATGTGTAACACATTTATTACAAACTTTCAGCAAATCTATAATTGACAGTCCTGTCAAATTAGATAAGAATTTCTTTCTATACTGATGAAACTCTCCCCCAAACAACATTTAATAATGTTGAAATGACGTTAAACAAAATGTTGAACAACTTGGTAATACTTAAAGAAGATAATTACTTTCACAATAGTGGCACCTTCCTCCAAGTAAACTAACTAACCATATGGAAGAAGGCAGAGGCACTTACGCCTCTTGGATAGTATTGAACGTAGAGCATTTAAAGTGATATTTGATAATATCATCATAAGTTCATTTACTTCGCTTGAACATCGCCGTAAGGTCGCATGTCTGACCCTTTTTTACCGTTATTTTAACGGCTTATGCTCTACTGAAATAGCCAGTTGCATTCCTCCCCTTAAACAGTTCAACCGTAATACTCGCGCTTCTAGGAACGCTCATCAGTATACCCTCGAGCCCAACTTCGGCCGTACTGTCAAATACAGAGATTCGTTCTTCAACCGTACTACGCGAATGTGGAATGCCTTACAACACTCTGTCTTTCCTAGTCATTACAATATTCAGGAATTCAAAACCAATATGCACCGACATCTCCTTTTAAACCCTCTCTCCTCTTCCTAGTGCTCACACTGTGCCTCTGCATAATAAGGGTAGTAATATCCCCTTGAGTGTGTGTTTATTATAAAAAAAAATTTAGTACACCAGTTTCTGGAACGGTTAACAAGGCTGACATTAATAATTACAGAATAATATCTTAACTTTCCTGTGATCTCAAATTAGTTGAACAAATTGTTTGTGATAGTTTAAATTTTGACTGCAGGAACATTATGTGTAATCAACAACATTGTTTTATGCGAAAATATTCGACACTTACTAATCTATTTAAATTCTTGTAAAATTGCTAAAGGTTTTGACTAACTTTTTCATGATATCATCACATTTTAGTTGCAGTTAAACACATGGATTTCTTTTAATCTTCAAAAACAAAATCTAATAATGTTAAATTCAGAAGTTCTTTCTCAACCCTTTAATTGCCAATTCAGGAGTTCCCTAGGGTAGTCATTTAGGACCTCTACTCTTTATAAGATATTAATGACGTACCCTTTTCTATACGATACATTAATATTTTAATCTATGCGGATGATTTGAAAATCTTCGAAAGGTAACTATCTCTAAATGATCCATAACAACTAACTCAATTAACCCAACTAAATGTCAGGAAATGAAATTCAGGTATAACTGCATCTACAGGGAAGAGCTCTACAGAGCAATTTCTAGTTTTGGCAATCAAGTCAAACTTATCCTTTTGTGCAGAATTACCATGAATTTGATGTCAAAAATGGTTTTAGACAATCAAAGCGTGATGTCAGTGGAGCGTTTTTAAGCGTTTTTAAGCGACGGAAACGAGGAAGATTGGTTTAGTGGTCAATTAGGCGAGACCAAGTATATGCTGCCATCAAAAAAGACATTGAACAATGACTCCTTGAATAAAACGTCACCATGGAAAGCTATAACTTTGAGGTAGTTGAGGACTTTGTCTACCTAGGCATCTCTATAAACTCAGACAACGACACCAGCGCCAGCGCTGGAAGCAAACGAAGAATAACTCTTGCAAATCGATGCTTCTTTGGACTTAGAAAGCAATCATTATCTATAAGACACTCATCATCCCAGTTTTTATTTTTGGCGCTGATTCCTAGTCATCTGTCAAAGAAAGGTGAGAGCATCCTAGGATGCTTCGAGATAGAAATTCTTCGGGGGATTTTTGGTCCCGTATGCATAGATGGAGAATAAAGGAGATTATCTAACGATGAGCTGTACGGGCTGTACAGTGACACTAACCTAGTTAACAGAATCAAAGTCCAACGACTTAGATGGCTAGTTCATGTAGAGCGAATGGACATCAACGCTCCACCCTGGAAGGTCTTCGAATCCAATCCCAAGGGACAGGTGGTGGGTCCTCAACCAACTTGGCGTGTGAAACTCGAGACAGCTAGCTTGGTACCGAACTGGCTGGAGACTCATGTTGGTTGAGGCCCAGCTCCGCCCGGGACTGTAGCGCCACCTTAAGTAAGTAAGTAAGTAAGGAGTATTCTTAAAAATGTATCCAAGACCACGCACTTAAATATTTTACCAATTTGTTATTTCAAAAATATAATTATGATTTACCCTTGCGTTTGCATTCAGATGAACTCGTACATACCTGAAAGAAAAATTAAATTATTCATAAGTTTAAAAATACAAGACAATAGAAATTTAAATAATTTTTTAAATATAATATAGTATTTTTTTTATCATATGATTAATTGGGATTCAGGATTCAAACCAATAACCTTGGTGTAAAAAACAGCCCAATCTCACAATTTGCAGTTCTGAAAGAGAACTTGATTGGATGGTTCCCTAGTTTAGTAGAAAAATTAACAACAATTTTGACAAAAGCTTGGTTGGTCATAAAAGGTGCTGAAAATTAAAGACCCTACATGTTTCAGATGCGGTAATTGTTTAAGTTTTCTTGTACTAGAATTTGTTTTCAAACCGCCAAAAAAAAAAAAAAAAACAGTTTATAAAACGATGAATTTCGCAACTCACTCTCAAATACTCAAAAACGCGAGTGAAATAGAGAAGCTAGTTTTTCTACAATAAAATTTCTTCATCACTGTTTAAACACAAATATAAATACAAAATATAACTTTTTGTACTGAACCAACTTGCTTTGTGAAATTTTTCTAGTTGTAGAATAGAAACGTTTTTATATCAAATCTTTTGAGACATAAATTGATGACAGTGTACACGTCATCTTCAGAATACCACTACATAGGAGAAACAAGAAATAAAACAATACATATAATAAACTGAATAAAAAAAGGGGTTTCAAGCAAAGAAAAAGCAAAGGACACAAAATATTTCCGAGAATCATTTTCAATCCTTTATTGTGTCCCCTTGAAACTCAATTCTTTACGCACTATGTACATTTCGTACAAAAAAGCAAAAGTTAAAAGATAAAAAAGGAAAGTTTTTCTTTTCTTTTTCGAAATCAGAAAAAAAAATGAAAATGTAAAATTTTATACAAAATAATATAGCAGTTATATGTGAATGTAATTTTATATATTGTATTTAAATGGAATGAAATAAAATCAAATTCAGTGCAGAAGGCGATGGTATTTTTGAGGATTCTCTTGGCGAGCAAGGAAAAGTTTTTTTTAAATGATCATCGTTTAAGCCTTGAATGTACAACATTTGGAGAAAGAAGAAGGTCGTGGGTAGGTAGGACATTTTATTTTTGGTAAAACAGTATAAATTAAAAATAATCAAATACAATATTCTTGGAAAGGAAATTTCTTTCTAATTAACAAAAATACAAAAAACAAGTCAATAAACAAATTAAGATGTTTACACTAATTAATCACTCGTTAAGTTAAGTAGAATTTTATTTGTCATGCTATGGTTTTGAAATTATTGTAAGTCAGTTTGGGTAAAAAAACGAACAAACAAACATTTTTTATTTGTATTTTAAGAACAAAAAAAACTATTACAAATAAAAATAACGTTTCTAGTAAGGTTTTGAGAAAAATCGAAGAAATGGCTTTTTTACAAAACAATAACTGTATACATTGTTCAAAAATGAACATGATCTGTTAGATGGGTGCAGCTGCGCATTTCCACAAGAGAGTATCTTACTTTATTATTTTATCTCTTGTTCCTTAGATTTAAGTGGGTATAAATAGTTGTAAGTAGGTTAAGAAAAGATGAGTCGAAATAAAAACACTGACGAATTAAGACGTATTCTTCATTTCTTTCCGAAATTATTTTCATTGGTCCTTCGAGCCGGATTAATACTAGTTCGCGATTGAACCAACAAGAAAAAATAGTTTGTATTTTCAATGACCAATAAGGTAAAGAAATTCAAACTAAAATAAAAAGCCTTGGTTAAAAACTAAGCACAGTTGGTATTTTGAGCACATAAATTGAGCTCAGCCAACAGAAAAATAAGACTTAGAAAATTCTAAGCAATAAAAAATGATATTTGATTGTTCTTAAGTTTTCCCCCACCATCAAGGAGTTGTGAGTCGAGGTACAGCTAGGTCAACCTGGCGACCAAATCAAAAACACCTCCATCGAAAATCAACAAATCAACATGGGTTTAGAAAACATTGCGTCAGAAACTCGGGACCTTGAGATAAACCGATTTAAAAGGATAATAAATATCCTTAGAAGACAAATCGGCGTCTTTCGAGTACTGGAAGAAGTTGATACACACAAAGTAAGGTATTTGGGGATTTTATTTGAAGAAATGGAAACAACGCTCCAAAATAACAGTATAGAAGTGGAAGATTTATACAGCGAAATACTGGAAGAGTATTTCAAAGAGCTTCACAAACCTAAATATGGTTTGAAGAATGAAGAGTTGGAAATTGTGAACAGTCCAACAGAATCGAACAAAGTTAATGCGGAAACCATAAAGAAGCCTATCGAAGTTCAGGCTATAGACGAACACAAGCAATGATGAAAAGTCGCTATTCGAATCGGTATCAGAGGCTACACTAAATGTATCCATCAATTGTGAAGAAAACGAAGAAGTAATTTTTCTACACTTGACCAGACTGCAGACTGATAAATCGTTAAAATTTGATAAAAAGCAATTACACACTAATGTATTGCTAAAGCCAAATACAATGGCTTCAGCAAATATTAACCTGCAAATGGAAGAAATACTTACCGAAGAAAGAACGGTCAACGAAAATGGTGTGTTCTCATCAAAGTGCAAAGTAATTGGAAATCTGGACAAGGCTGGTTTATTTCCGTTTAAAGAATTTAAGGAACTTGTTGGTTTACGAAAACAAGTTTCCTCTAGTTCGATTTCGATGCAGAGAAATTCGAATTATAATAAGAGTCAGCACACAAATAACATAAATATCTATCTTGAAAACATGAACAAAGGAACAGGCACCTCATGTCAAAAGTGTAATCTTCTACGCCAGGCAGTTATACGGAAACAAGGTCTCACTGCAAATCTTCTTGTAATTTTCGACACTTCAGCTAATTCAACAAGTGACACAATTTCCAATAGTTTGATACAAATAGACTGAAAATGGAACGTGATATCTTTGCCATAATTTTGGAATGGAGGCTTTGGAAATACTGTCGTCGCAAGGTATTTTCTATTAAACGCAACTTGAACAGTAGCTGAAGATTGACCATTCCTGGAGCAGCATTTAAAAATTAATAAACTTATCAAAATATCCATTTCTGGCCGCTCGCAGAATGTTCATAAATGATCATGATCTGTAGATGGGTGCAGCTGCGCATTTCCACAAGGGAGATACAAATAATCTTGTGATAGTGCGTAGCGTGATAAAAGGATACTGATAGGATAGAGGCGCATGTGTCTTATCTCTTGTTAATTAGATTTAAGTAGGTATAAATAGTTGTAAGTAGGTTAAGAAAAGATTAGATGAAATAAACATTCACAACTATTGAGGCGTGTTTTTTATTTCTGTCCGAAATTATTTTCATACATATTTTTGTAAATTTGGTAATAATTGATTTTTTACTCGAATATATTGGCAAACATTAAAGAAACTGCCATGAAATTAATTTTACCTTATAAACAAATATTATTTTTATATTATTTATGAAAATGTTTAAAAGAAAAAGAACTTAAAATCTATGGAAAAAACTAAGCAAAATTGGTGAAAACTCTTGTCCGATGCGAATTCGAGAGTTGATGAAGGTATTGACTTTAAAATAATGTTACTTTGTGCTTAATTAATAACTATTAGTTAATTTTTAAGATAAATTTAAGAGACAACTTATTTACAAAATAAACACTTTAAAACCATCAAAAACCTGATAGCCAATAATTTTAGCCTCAAGTATTTAGAGAACAAAGAATGATATTGACTTCAGACAAGTCGACAGACAGTCACGGATGGGAATTCATCGCAGTGTGATTCGCATCCTAGCTTGTTTTTAAGCTTTACTTCTAGAACTGAAATAAGACTTATATTAAGACAAAATTAAAAAGACTGACACACAAAAAAAACGTTCTCTTTTCAAAAAAAAAACTGCATGCTTAACCATGGAGAGAGAACGCTTTTGAAGTCACTAATTTTGAGAATCCCATTTTAATGTTCAATTCAAAAGCCTTAATTTTTTGGAAAAAGATATGTTCCTCTATTTGAATCGAACACCTACGAGTATCTCAAAAGCCTCAGTCAGGTTATCAAAATGGATTTTAAATTTAAATAGTTATTTTTTTCCAAAATATGTTCTAGAATTATATATTTGATTTAAATTGAATTTTCAAATTGAAAATTTTAGAATTTCTCGAAGTTTCAAGGTCCATAGAATTTAAATCAAAGTTTTTTAGAGCGATTTCTAAGTGCACGTGTGTATGTACGTTCGGGAAGCTCAAGAACCAGTTAAGATATTGACTCCAAATACACAGAAAGATGCAGAAAGACTTTCAAAAAAAATTAGTGGGATTTTTTTGATTGATGTAAAACACCTCACTAATCAATAACGCAAGCGACTTCAATTAAATTTTATATTAGATTATAAATTCAGCCATATTATTTTTTTTTAATGCTATAAAAACATCGAGTGTAACTTCGGCTGTGTGGCAAGTAGAGCCGTCCTTTTGAAACCAAATGTTGACAACATCCTTCTCTTCAATTTTTGTGAACAAAAATTCGTTTAACAGGTCCGATATCGATCGCCATAGGCTGCAACTGCCACTCCTTACTTATTCTCGAAGAAAAATGGCCCAAGTATGCTTCTGAACCAAAATGCGCACCAAACAGTGACTTGTTTTGGGTTTATCGGCTTTTCAATGTTGTTTTTCGACCAAACATTTAGTTTAAAAAAACTGTCAAATAAAAAAATACTGACCCTTAATTCTTAAGAAAAATTCAATTAGTAATATTTTTACAAAACACGAAAACTCATAAAAACAAAACACAAATAAGAAATAATTTTCGATTCAAGTTAAGCGAACAGAGAAAAGTTTTGACTTTTTTTAGCATTAAACTACCTAAACAAAAAAAACCCTCTCGTTTCCCCTTTTATAATCGAATACGTATCTCAAGAACCTGAAGGTCAGGTTATCAAAATGAATTTTAAATTCGATTTCATAAAAAAAGCTAAACTTTGAAATTGCATTTGATTTCACACGAAAATCTTTTGAAAAAAAATATGTTTGAAAATTTCAATTGCGATTTTCTGGCGAAAAAAAAACCTATAACATCACGAATTAAGATAAGTTTACATTTAAAAATACAAGCACCTCCAATTTAATTAAAAAAAATATCAATTTCAGAACTATAGTAGATACGTATAGCATCAAAATGAAATTCCAAAATTTCATATAAAATAAATAAAAATAAAATAACAACTTCTTATCAAGAATCGTCAAAATCATTGCTACGAAAAGGTTACATCGAAATGAAATTACAAAATTTTGTAGAAAATATGTGATATTAATAGAACCACTTTTTCATTTTCATTAAGGAAAAAAAAAGTTAAATTCTTACGATAATGAAAACCTTGTGAAAATGAGAAACTCTTGAAAAGGTATGTTTTTGCCATTCAGTCTAACGTTATCGTTTCTTGTTAAATTCAAATTCCTATAAGCCCTTAGGCATGAGATGTACCTTCTCATATCATGCAAAAACAAATTGAAATTTTTCATTGAACGAATACCACTTGCAAAAAGCCATTTTCATTTCAAGCAATCTCGTAGGCCATCAAACAAGCATTCATACTCGTTATTTGAAAAAAAAAAATCATCTTACGAACCCATATTTTGATATTTGATTGTAAAACCAAAAATCTCAAAATTATTTTGAGAAAATCCTTGGGCTACACATTACCATTTGAAGTTGATATTAAAAACTGAGCTAGCCATAAAGAAACTGGGCATAACTGGGTATTGAAAATTTCATCGATAGTAAGAATAATTTTGAGTAGTGAAGTGTACATATATATTAATTAGAACATGCATAAGTAATTGAAAAGTTGGTCCTATTGGTATTGTTTATGAAAATTTTAGATAAACAATAACTTTTGTAAATTTAATTAACTTTAATAATTGAGCACTTAAATTTCTAAAAAAAAGACACCTTTCAATTGAAGATTTTTAAGAAAGAGAAACCGTTTCTGAGTTAATTTGATTTTTTTAAATAAAAAAAACACTTTCGGTTCGGTCACGAAAATATGAATAAATTACAAACATTTAATTTATACATTTACAAAATTTAAATTTAAAATTAAAAAGAACAACAAAATCTTTCACAAATGCTGCGACAGTATGAATAGTTCCTGACAGAAAATATTCCTGAACGAAGATGATTAATTACAAAAATTTGTAAAAACACAGCAAATTTAACATCATCTCGTTGTTGAATACTCTTTGAGATCCTTTATTTTCTTTATTTCCTTTTCATAATTTTTTTTTTCTATTTGATATCATTTTTCATCACCAGAATGCTCCCCTACCATACGATTGATAGTTCATCGAAATGATTAATATCAGATAATCCATCTGATTCTACTTTCTATAAATTTTCGAATTGGACATTGTACACAGCTTCAGCATATACAAGGAATCAGCAACAGCAAACATTTTAGTTGAAGTTAGAAAAACAGTAATGATGGAATATCAAATCAGATGGACCGTATACGAGTATTACACTATCCGCTTCTACCGGCGGAGGCGCCGCGCCGCAGCCGCTCCCTTCGAGCCGCACCGTTGTTTACCTCGTTTAGCTTTGTTTGAATCAAATCTGTAACTATTTTTCTTTCTGTATTCTGTAGATACCCGTAGATACATATTTATCCAAACTTTACCAAGAGATTTATACGAGTATAAAAGTGGAAGTGGATATAGATAATATTGAGCTTCAACTTATCTGCAAATTTCATTGTCTGACCAATGAATAGATTGCGGATTGTGAAGAATGAAGTTTGTAATCGGATCCGATTTTGTGGGTCGAGTGAAGTAACAGATGATTGGCAAGAGCCAAGCGCCCGACCTGCCACTCTGCGCCCGCCGCCGCCGTTTTCGATCCCCTCTGAAGAAGTCTTTTGAGGGAAACCATTGTCGGAAGTGTGAGTATTAATTTGGTTAACAAATAAATGGATGAAGAAAATTGTTGGGCAAGTTGCGCTGATGAATTTTATTTATTGATTTAAGTGGTAAATACAGGAAATCGAATATAATTTGCAAAGAAATAAAAGAAATAGATATGATATCATCAATATTCAAAGATTTTGAAATCAAGGCGAATGGTAAATTGTTTTTGTTTGTTTTTGTTTTGTTTGCAATTGCCCTGATTTAGGTGTTTTTTTTTCATTTTATTTGATTTGTTTTAATTGAATGCTTAAATTACAAAAAAATTATATAAGTTCTTTTATTGACTCAGTGGAGGGATTGATATAATACCAATTAAAGAGGAAGTGGGTTTGGGTGTGGAAAATTCAATTAAAAAACACTTTGTTTTAAATATCTATTATTTTGCGAATATATAATGAACAGTTATGAAAGAACTCCCTAATAGGAAACACAAAAAAGGGGCTGAGCGTCTGTCGATTTGCCTAAATATTCAAAGACATATCAATATCAACATTTTTTATTGAATTTTAAGTCAATATCTTTTTTTGTTTTTTTTGTTTTAACTAAACTGGAATATCCTTTTTAAAGTAGCTTTTATAAAATTTCTGCGACAATTCTTAGCGATCGCATAGCTGTTTGGATGAACCATAACGAAAAAAGGCTGGGATGCGACCCACAATGATAACTTACAATCACATCTGTCGATTTGTCTTTCTTAAAAGGTTTGTAGATTTTCGTGTTTTGTTAAAAAAGGTGTCAGTTGAATTATTTATAAATAATTTTTAAATTACCAACAATATTCCGTATATGGTGAAATAGTTTCATTTCAAAATCTATTTTAGTTAACGAGATTTTTAGTCGAAAACCCATTTTTCCCAATTTTAGTAGCATTTTCCTAAAAGTTTTTAATTTTTTGTATAAACAAATACAAATTGGTGAATGTTAATGTCTTCTATTGTATACTAGATATTGAAACCCGAACATCAATTATACCAATTTTGCGAACTACTTTTTGTAGATTTTAATTTTTTGTATGAAAAAAACTAACTGTTGGATTCTTATAAAAAATTTACAGAATGTCGAAAACAATATTTTCTGTGAGGTAAAAATAGTTTGAAGGCAATATTTTTGAATTTTGAAAAGATATTTGAGTCAAAAATTGCATAAGCCTCAATTTTTCAGAACTATTAGTAATGTTTTGTGAAAAAGAATTATCAATTTAATTTTAAAATAAAATTATTTTTTGTTCGAAAGATGTTGAAGGTGTTATTTTTTTTTTATTTATAAAGAAAACCGTTGTTTGTATTTTTTTCCCAAAAACATATTTGTTTGGTATCACGTTACAGTATATAATATAATACAATTTTAAATTTAAACTAAAGTAAAAAAATTGCCATGGTAAAAAAACCACCCACTCAAATTTTGAAGTTCCTTTCTGCACATTTCTGCATTATTAAGTCGATATGTTTACTAGGTCTTGAGCTTAGAACGACGAAAAAACGTCGCGAACGTACGGACGTACAAACGTACGTACACACGCACGCACCAACATCTCTCTAAAAATATTTTATTTCGACTCCAGGAACCTTCAAACGTCGAGAGATGTGAACATTTTTAATTCGAAAAATCGAACCTTTATCAATAACTTCCTATGGGAAGTTAATAAGTATGGAAGGTTGATTGTAAACTTGTATAATAAATATACTTGATAATAAAGCGATGGTGTGAAATGGAGATGAAAGATCTGACTGGTTTAAAACGACAATAGGTGTAAGACAGGGATGCCCCTTGGGTCCTCATTTGTTTTCTCTGTTTATTGACGATCATATTGATAATTCATCTTGAGAAATAGTTTTCTGGGAGTTCAATTAAAGAACTCCTTTTTTTAGATGATATTGTTTACTTTGCTTACTCTTCAGAAATGCTCCAACTATGGTAATTAAAATGTATCTGGTAATTGGCTAGAAATGAAAAATGGCATTTCAATCACGATTCCTCATGGAAAAACTGTTTTGCTAACGACTCACAATTCACATAGCGTAAAATAGAATGTGGTTACTACAGTAGCAAAGTCTATAATGGTGAATGCAGCACAAATTTGGGGCTACAGAAAATATGAAGCGGTAGAAAATTTATACGTAAAAAGATGTTTCCAACTTCTAAAAAAATACACCAGACTACATATAATAATTATTGAAACTGGGCTTCGCCACTTTTCATCAAAACTTTTGGGCTGCACATCGATTTTCTTTTAAGAGTTTATAATATAAGTGATCACAAAGTGAAAAAATAAAAAACTTTTTGGCTCGAGAAGTTTTAAGAATCAGCAGATTACAATTGATTAGATTTTATTCTTAACGTTCAAGTCTTCAATGGAAAGAAAGTCAAAGATTCCCTGTAAGTCTCATCTCTTAAGCTGAATAAGATCCACGGCGACGTAATAGCACTTTCTTTTTTCCGAGAACCAAATTGTAAATGAATAATTGCTCTTTTTAACGTTTAATTTGGAATGAATGAATTGCCTTCCTCATTGATAGTGGAATTTTGGAGAAACACCTGATGAATTTGATACATATTAATGACATAATAGGGGAAGGACCGACGCTGCGGGTAGTCGACTATGAGTCGGCCAGTGTTAATATGAATATCAAATATCGATTCGTCGCCGTCCGCAGCAATTGGGCCTTTGTTACTCAACAACGCTGAAAATTAATCGAAAGGATTTAGGTGTGATGCCCTTCAAAATACAGCTGGGGCAAAAATTGAAGCCGAGCGACCTACCGCAACGTACAATTTTTGGATAGGCTCTTGGAAAGTTGGCCGAAGATTCACTTTTTTACCGAAAAACTGTGTTCAGTGACGAAGTTTTTTGGCTCAATGTGTACGTAAGCAAGCAGAATTCTCGATTTTGGAGTGAATATCAGCCAGAAGCACTGCAAGAGCTACCAATCCATCCAGAAACAATCTTTTGGTTCGGTTTATGGGCTGGTGGAATCATTGGACCGTACTTCTGTAAAGATGATGCGAATCGCAACGTAATTGTGAATGGTGAGCGCTATACACGGAGATGATATCCAACTTTTTTTGACCAAAATGAAGGAGCTATACAGCACTCGCAACAATGGACTTATTGAAAGGCGAGTTCGGTGAACATTTTATTTCACGTTCGGGCCAGTCAATTGGCCGCCTAGATCGTGCGATTTAACGCCTTTAGACTATTTTAAAGTTCATGTCTATACAGACAAGACCATTTGAGGCGATCAACATTTGTATTATAAACTTCAAACTTTAAGTTGTGTGGATCGTACTATCGAATCAAATAAAGATTTCATGCAGTTTTCTGCATCTCATGTTTTTGTTTTCAAACATTCCTCCAGCTTTTAAAAAATCACCATTTAAAAGTGAACTTTTTTATGTTTGAAAAATAAAAGCAGACTATTTCGTAATAAACCTACTTCAATATACGAAATATTTACCGGGTTCTGGATTGTCCCGAAAAGAAGTCATGTCTTCAACTCATGATAACAAAAGGCTACGGAGTCTTAAACTGACGTAGATGATATCATCAGTACAACAAGTGTGGGTTTATGTACACCGCAAAATAAAAATAAACCATTGACAATTTTTCCTTTTTCTGCAATTTCTAAATGAATTCTTATGTTTACTTGATTTGTTGATAAACACAATTATTTCGTATTGATAGAGATATATCCTTTAATAAAAAAATGATTATAAGTTCAAATATCTGGAATTGTTCACAAGCTACGCTGTGATGCTGATTTCTAAATTGTACAACTATTTCTCTGAAAAGTTTGAAGAAGACAAAAATGGTGAAGAGTCGATTTTTATAATAGCTACTATCTACAGAATGAGCTTAGAAAGTTTTTATATTTCTTCATACAAGCCATGAAATTTATAATAAATAAAGCACCAAATAATGATAAATGTACATAACATCAATGCTCTCAACATATTTTATAATTTTCTTAAACTTATTTGATTTAATTTTTTCGAGAAGCATGTTTTTTACATTTAAATTATAGATTTCTTAAACGTAACGTTCTTAAAATACGATACGATATTAAAAAACAAAAATATACCAGTCACATGAGACTTTACCCTCTTTATTCAAAATTTATATTTTTCTAATGCACACTCCCTACTTAATTATTAATCCTGTATTATATTTATCAGTTGTTGTCTTAGTCCCAAGAGAGTTAGCTTTGCACACATACAAAATTGTGATTGTAAAAAAACATCAAACTGAGAATTGTAGGGTCAGAGATAACAAAGCCAAAATCTCTTATGCCTAAGAATAATTTTTTTAAGAAACAAAAAACACAACACACAAAAATCGACATCAAGTTTCTCAAAATAGCGTCCCTAATCAATAGTCACGATTTACATCATGCCAAATTCATAGATATATTTATACATACTAGGACCAACAACAATACTTCGATTAATATACTGGCAAAATTAGAAAGTCCCTTAGACATTCCAACACCGAACACTGTGCTGTCTTTGCTTCTAGAAGGAAACGAAAAATAACGAACAAAAAAAAAAACATAGATAGAACGTGACTGTTGCTGTTCGAAATCCGGTTCGCTGTTTATCAGAAATAGCAGATGGCAAGACAACAATACCCTGGAGGCTGCAAAGTCATATCCGCCTTGAGTCATATCCACCAGACATGCACAACATTTCAAAAATTAATTGACATTACAATCAGAACGAAAAACGAACGTCGAGAAAGTGTGATTATGAACCCAAAAGTTCCTTTCGTAGTGTTACAATAGTAGGTTCCTACCACATTATATCTAACGCCGCAGTTTGAAGTCAGTCAACTTTCAGTTCAGCAGTACCAGTAACAGCAGCAGCAGCAACTAACAGCAACAGCACCACAGCAGTATTATAGGTGGTATAAGGGTTTTGTTCTATTTCAAGGAATATTATAGATGTAAACGGAAAATCATTCGTGGCATAACGAGAACAATACCCATCTACCTACGAGTACTACGAGTATCTACTCAGCTATTCACCTCATTGTTGATGGTTGAGGTTTGGAGAAGTAGATAGTATTTTCATGTGAATAAAAATATCTATTTTTATATCTGGATAGATGGTATGCTGGAAGAAGGCTGTGTGATGTCTCATTTTCTAGAAAGACATCATCCTCTCTTGATAATATAAAAGCAAGCTTGAGGAATAAAATACACTCACTTTGCCCATGCCAGGTTAGACACATTTCACATTCATTTTAGCTCGTTTTGCAAAAGACTAAGCACGCGCCTTTAAACAAAAGAAAAAGATGTAAAAACACTCTAATCTGTCCCGTCAGTCTGTGTCGTCTTTAGTCTCACTCTGCTTTCCTCCCTTTATCTCTTAAGACCGCACAATGACCTTAAAAAAAAAGAAAACAAACCTAACAACAATATCAAAAAGCAAATACATACAACAATACTAAGAGGAGGTATATTCTATAGTTATAGGATGAGGAGGACTCAAAACAAAGGTAGATGAATGGATGAAGAAAGAAGTCGACCAAGCTAAACAAAACAGAAGTAGTTAAATTTGAATAGGTAAAGATTGTTTTTGCCACCTGTTATCATCTATTTCCATATATACCCACATAATACATAGTTAAGGCCTTTTAGGTTCAACAAGAAGGCAGACAAGAGGTGTTACTTCATAAATTTTGGGAAGAATAGTGTCTCTTAAAAGAGTTTTACACAATTCACAGCAAAATACATACATAAAAGTTCAATAATAAAGTATAAACAAAGAAATTGATGAATTTTTTTGACATCATGATTTGAAATAAAAACTTTTAAGGAATCGACTTACTCAATTATGTTACTTAACCGCATACGACACATAAATTAGTAATTCTTAAAATAAGGCTACAAGTTTCGGATAGCGGTGGGGATAGCAACCCTGTCCTTATAGGAAAAGTATTCTTTGAAAAAGAAATACCGAGAAAATAATCAGCACTTTCTAGCAGCAAGGCTTAACGGGAATGAGAAACCTCAGCTGATATTTCGATTTGCAAATCAAGGTGTATCATGGTCGTTTTAAAAAAGCACTGAAAAGAATGTTAAGTGCCGACACTGTCTTAGAACCAAAAGACGGAATACTCTTTATACGTAATGTGACATAAAGTGTGAAAGAAAATACAAAACCTCGTATAACAAAAACGCATCTGACTCTAATGGCTGAAACACAAACACACTTCAGCTTCGGCTTCGCCTGACGTTTACGAGTTCAGCCAAAGGAATTCAATGCATGCTATCGCAATAAAGCTTTGACCTCACGTTTCGTTTGACAATCGTAAGGACAAGAACGGAATGTTACATAATATGGCTCCAAAGTGAAGTTCAAGTTCAAATTTGCTGAACATTTGCTTTGTCTCACAGCTCAATAGTTGTTAAAAAAGAAAGTACATTTGCTTTTGGTGGGATAACCATTGGTAATTAGCAAAAATTGGAATGTAAGTTATTGAAATATACATAGAATAACTATACAAGTTTTTCTTGAAAGCTTTTTATTTTTGTAGAACACAAAATGTGTTTCGAAGAACTATTCATAGATTGAAGAACTCCGTAGATTAAACTCCTGAACCCACCAAAACGTCTCTCATTCTGTTCTTCTCCTTGCTCCGCTCCATGTGCTGAACATATCCACGATAGGCTGTGTAAGCTACTTCCGCGATAAATTCAATTTTTTCGATTTCAAAATGCATATCTTTTACTGCAAGGAAAATCAAAACAAACTTTTGAGAAAAAATATCAGCTGATAATGACAGAAGTGTCATTTTTGAAATGTCATTCAAAGCAACCTCGAAGCAGGCCCATCGTAACGCCGAAGAAACCGAAGCTGAATTATGTTTGTTTTTCAGCTATAAATAACAAAACCGAAAGGACAATTTGACGTTATTTTGTTGTTGAAAATTGGTTATTATAAATTGTGTCCGAAATAAAAAAATACTCAGTAATTTGAATTCTCTTTGAAACTCAGCAACGACCAAAGTTTTGTCATCATCTAAATCGAATGTACTATGACGCCTTAACGTGCATTAGGAGCACTTAACCGAATATTAAAAGATCGACGCAATATATCGAGATGTTTTGGAGGAGCAATGATTTTACAGCCTGATGATTGCTCAAAGAAATCCTCAGCACATGTAAAATTACGAAAGTTTTTTTCACCTAATTTCTTGAGGCAAACATTAATTTCTTCGGCAACTGTGAATCTTTTGAACTACTGGCAGTGTTCGGCGGATATCATTAGGCGTAACCTTGGAGAAATCGAGCGAATTGATTTCATTTCTTCCTTATTTCTGTATCTTTGTCTTATCGAAAGACGAACTTATCAACTTATCCCAAACATCATTTCTTACTACCAAAACAATGAACGGTTGAGTGAGTTAGAAATTTTAGCGGCTCAGAATAAAGATGAAGATGATTAAAGCTTTACAGTTCAGTATGAGATTATTCCCTGGAAGCAGATGTTTGTTTGTCCGTGTGAACGTATGATGAGGATACTATTTTTCGTCGTCCATATTTCAAGTACCAGTAGAATTTAATGTGACGCCAAACTCATAGTTTTAAAAAAAATTCAATTAACTTTTTTTATAAATCAAAAATACGGACAAAATATTTGTCATCTCGATTGTTCCACGAAGAAAAAATGATATTACCTCCAAAAAAATTGTATCCAACAAAAAAAAACGTTTTTGACATCTGGTAAGATTTTAAGGAAAATTAAAGGAACGGGTTTTTGCTAAAAAATAAACCAAAAATACTAAAAGTTGGTAAAATTGTTCTTCGACCCGAATATCCTGACAAATATTAGAAATTGTCTTCAAACTAAAGGGTTTTTCAATATGGGCGGGTAGATGTTGTGTGTAGATGTCGTGGCGTTTGCTGTGTGGCACGTAGCGCCACCGCGCCGTTCTGCTGGAACCACATATTGCCTAGGTCCATATGGTTCAATTTGGGTTAAAACAAATTAGTTACCATCGTTTTGTAGCGCTCGCTGTTGATGGTGACCGCATGCCTAACGTCGATTTCAAAAAAGTACGAACCAATCACGCCACTGCGGCCCAAAATCCACATCATAGGGTAACTTTTTGAGGATGCATTACCACCAGGTGAGCCTCGCGTGGGTCGGTGTCGTCATATATACGGCAATTTTGGTGGTTAACACAGCCATTCATCCAAAAGTGAGCCTCGTCATTAAAGATGATTTTTGGCCAAAATTGGAGTTCTCTTCCAAACAATTTGAAGCCGAGTCAACGAACAAACGGTGCGCGTTGTCTATGGTCATGAACTTTGAGCTCCTAGGTCAGTTTAATCTTTTACAGGTGTAGACCAAAGTTCCGACGCGAGTAATAGACGTGTTCTTCTGTACACTATCGCGAACCGCAGCGATGTTCTCGACCGATCTTGCGTTCCTTGAACGTACGGGTCTTGGCTGATTGTGTACCGAGCCGGCCGTTTCAAATTTGTACACCAAACGTCAAAGAGTCGACTGTAAAGGGCCTCAACGTCTACCGTAAAATGGGCGCAATGCGCGCAACGTTTGCGTTAACGAACACTCATTTTGATAATAAAGTTTTATCATTCAATCGTGTAACATGCCATGTTTTTTTTGGATAAACAACTGAAGATTTGACAGATGTCACTAAAACAAAATGGCCGCCACGAGGCACCAAAATCTACCCATATTATAAAAAACTAGCTGACCCGACAAAAGTTGCTTTGGCATATACAAAATTTCCAAAGAATATTTTGCTAGAAATAAATAACTTATTCTAAGTGTGTAAGGATGTGCTAAATGAGTGGAAGAGGTATAAAGCACTGTTAACGGTGACTTAACGTTACAGAGCGAACAATATTTTTTGTGATCCTATCTTTCCCCAATACAATTTGTGGTCGGTTCAAATTACGAAGCAAAATTACCAGAGATCCAACCTTCCTTATGCGGTGGCATGCCTGGTAAATCTAATTAGTTCAAAAACTTAGTTGGATAATATACAGCTTCGGTAGCATCAAAAACTGTATCAATAGATTTGTATGACACCAAGTCTCCTGGTAACAATTGTATACATATACATTTTTGCTGCTAAATTTGGTCTTTCTGCCGGCCACTTATGATTTGTATATTGTCTGTGTGTGTACCTCAGGAAATATCTGGTCAATCAATCTTGTGAATCAATAATTGTGCAGAAATTGACCCGTAATCTTATGCAACCAGTTTCATCTATAGTAGCTTTTCCGTCGCCAATATCGGACAGTTGTTTTGAGAATGTTTCAGCGGATGAATCTTGAAGCATTTGAACACTAATATTTACTTTCAGTACTTTTTCAACATTACGCGTTGATCTCATCAGCGTTTGTTGAACGCGGAATAACGGGAGGTGTTTGTCTGAAATCACCTGAAAAGAGTGCTGCCAACACCTCCAGCTAATGTTTCTGTGCCATAGTGCATTCATCCCATATGATAATTTTACACTGTTTCATTTTGAATATTTAGTGGCACTTTAAATACATGCATACTTAAATGACTGAGTGGTAAGTTGGCAATTATAACGCATAGATCCTCAATAGCAATCAATGCTTCAATGTACATAGTCACTGAATACTATCGTAATATCGTTGCACCGTGTACGATGTTGATGCAATTCAACCATAGCACTTAGGAATATGAAAAATAGATAAAAACCTATTCTCAGACTTACCGAATGTATATGCAAAATTTCATTGAAATTGGTAAAGCCGTTTCAGAGGAGTATGGCAACTAACACTGTGACAGGATAATTTTATATATTAGATGTTTTGAACATTCGTTAAAATCTTTTTTAAAATAAAATCCTACACAAAATTAGTAAAAAGTGATGTTCGATTCTCAATATCTCATAAATAAATGCAGGTATTGCCTTTAAAACGATTTCATTAAATTCATTTTTTTTTGACGAAAGATAATGTAAAAATTGATTTTCTAGTAGAAACCTCGTTGAAAAACAGATTTTGAAATCAAACTTATTTTATCATATGCAAAATATTGTTCCTAAGTTTTAATGATTTTTTTGGAAAAAAAATTACTTAGAACTTTTTTTACAAAATACGAAAACCTACAAAAAAAAACTGATAAAAATGGTTTTCGAATCAAGTATTTTGAAAACAAAGAAAAAATGTTGTCATCTCGCTTAAAATGTTGTAATTAATATTTTGTGAAAGTTTTAGACAAATCAACAGGCAGAATGGGAAGTGACAATAGTGTAGGTCGAGTAATATAGAAAAAAATAAGCTGGATCAAAAACTTTCAGAGGTAGTGACTTACAAACCTCAAGCATTTCAGGGATATATTGGACCTACAGTTTTATCCCGAATCTGAACGGCTAATTTGGGAAGGCAGTTTTTATGACAGGATTTGTCAATTCCTCGCAAGAGGAGTACGGTGGCACAGGAATGACCTCTAGCGGGTACGAATCATGTGTCGTTTATGTAATGAAAAATGGAATCAATTTCTCTCTGTCCTAAAGGACATTTCACCTTTTTGTCTATTTTTTGTTTTGCAAAATTTGACGAAGAATGACATTGTCAGAATTAATATATAAAATAACAAAGCGTAGTTGAACCCATAAATAGACATTCACACTGTGCCTATAATTCCATTTCATAATTCGCAGAAATTTAATCAAAAAATTCTGTTTTTCTGACTTCGTGTTGATGGTCCTTTGCCTTTCGCAGTATGATTCTGAAATTACCAACGAAAAGATACTTCATTAAAAAAAATTTAATTATATAGAACACCCGCATCGACGCCTTTTTACAACCCCTTTTGTTCAGCATAATTATTTACATAAATTTTGATGGTGATCTGTTTTTCCCTTTCTCTTTATATTTATCGAGATGACTCTATATAGGTATGTACGTGTTTCTGTAATGACATTCGAAACTCGATACAGTATTAAAGAGCTGTAAATTGGCATGCTTCATAAATTGTATTAAATTGTTCGTCCGTGGGAACCTATATAGAACCTATATGTAGATAGATTAAATTGCCAATATTCAGTAGATGCTGCGGTTTAATCTCATTTATAGGTGGATACTTCTAGCGTGTGTCTTATCGCATTGCAAACACATATTTATCACACTTTGCTCTCTGGAATTTCGAGTGAGGCTTCACACCAATAATAATAATAATATACGCATTTTTGATTTATAACTAGTGCATTAAATTGATGTTGTTTTATTATTATTGCAAAAAAAGATACAAATTTATTTATTTTTTATTTCCGCTTAGATCCTGCAAAACCATAACCGCGCACAAGGATGCTTTTATATTTTTATTTTCAAAAAATAAAAGAAAAACAATAATAAAATTGTGTGTTCTTTTATAATGATCAAGGTTTTGAAAATACGTTTGGTAGAGATACATATCCAAATATTGATGGAACATGACCATAATGCAGAAAAGCACACAGATATGCTGCGTTACGGTTGCATAGCAGAATGCAAGTAGTGTGGAATAGTTTTGGCAGGCGCTGCACTGCGCTGGGCTGCGTTGGGCTGCCCTGGCTGGCTGACTATGACTAGTTGGGAGTTCTGTTACGGTTCTGCCCAAATAGATTAGAGCACGTATTCCTACGTGAGAATTCAACTGCTAGCTGGTTTGTTAGTAGTTAAGAACGGTATTCGTTTTCGCTGTTTCAATGGATTTTGCTGGCAGTTATACTTTATATGCACGCTTCTGAGGCTACACTATATATACTTTAGATAGATAGGTATAAATGAACGCCGCTATGTGATATTTGCGTTTCATAAACTTTCCCTAGGCGGTCGGAGAGTCGCTGCTCTGCTTGAACATCAACGAACAGTGAACAACTAAAATAAGCGAACAGCATGGCACAACGCGCTGCCTTGTGGCTATGTAATGCATCGTGATTAGAGGAGACCGTGTGCGCTGCAAATGAGCGAGTTTGTAAATGGCTGCAGCTATATAGGAGCTTAGAGGTTAAATGGAAAGTGAATGGGTATTTTGGTTTTCACAAATGAAGCATGGAACAACAAACAACAGGAAATTAAGACATTTTGTTTTCAGTTTGTATAGTTATTATTAGAGTTTGAGTTCCAGTAATTAATTTTTAATGTTTTTTACTGGAGTATCTACCATATGTATACTTTTCCATTATAGACCATGTTATACATATACAAATAGATACCCATTTATCTAGTTCAAAAAACTCTAAAACTATGTATTATGAGGAGAAGTATTATGAAAAGAATTGTGTGTCCTAAAAAAACGACAAAGACAAATTATGAAACGAATGCAATCTAATGATTTATGTAACTGTTGCTTGTTTACTCGGGAAAAAACTGAATGATTAGAATCAAATTAAGTTTCGAGTGTTATTATATTCAAATCCGGAGGACTGAAATGAATGATTCTGTCCTCCAAAAGTTTTGAATTCATTTCCATCGGTGTAAAGGAAATCTTAATTTTGCAGCATTACAATAGTCTTATCTAAACATGATAGATGAAAGCTTGTTCGTCGGAATAACCCAAATCCTGAGCAAAACGGAGGACCATGCAGCTAAGGATGTAATTTGCACCATTAAAGATACTGGATTTAGTCGAAATTAAAAGAAAGTCTAAAAACGTACATGTGTAAATTTTGAAAAGTTTCAACCTAATACAAACTGCATAGAGCCATGTGCGGTTTTGGTATCCGTCCCAAACTCGCCCGTTTGTACAGAATGACCAGAAGAATTCCATAAAGGTTGGAAACAACCTAACACAACCATTCGATTTTAAAAAAGGTTAGCACGGTGTCGTGCGATTTCTTTAACACCGTCCTTGAAAGAATAATGCAGGGCTTCCACGTCAACACTGGTGGGCTGGTGCAACTGCAACTTACTTAAGCCTCTTGGATAGTATTGAACGTAGAGCATTTAAATTGATAGATGATAATATCACCATAAGTTCATTTACTTCGCTTAAACATCGCCGTAAGGTCTATTCTCTGACCCAATTTTACCGTTATTTTAACGGCTTGTTTAGTGAAATAGCCAGTTGCATTCCTCCCCTAAAAGAGTTCAACCGTAATACTCGCGCTTCTAGGAATGCTCATCAGTATACCCCCGAGCCCAACTTCGGCCGTACTGTCAAATACAGAGTTTTGTTCTTCAGCCGTACTACGCGAATGTGGAATGCCTTACCACACTCTGTCTTTCCTAGTCATTGCAATATTCAGGAATTCAAACCAATGTGCACCGACATCTATTTTTATACCCTCACTCCTCTTCCTAGTGCTCACACTGTGCCTCTGCATAATAAGGGTAGTAATATCCCCTTGAGTGTGCATTTATTATATACAAAAAAAAAACAATAGATTCAATATCTTTTAAAAGTCTGTCTCATTACTCGAATATGCAGATGACATTGACATAAACAGAAGAAATCAGTGGGGCTTTTGTAAGAATTAAGAAAAAAAGGGTTTAACGATTAATGAGGGCAAAACAAACGGCATGGCTGTCATTATGAAAGGACCTACAATACCGACGTCTTCGTCAAAACGTCACCATTAAAAGGTGTAATACGTTGTAGCCAGAGTCTTTGTCTAATTAGGAGCCACTAAGAACGCAAAAAAACACCATCGCTGAGATCAGTTTCTTTGTGCTAAGAAAGCAATTAAGAAAAAAATCATATTGTTGCTGAATTTAGACTTAACGATGGTTAGTGCCTTGGAATTTCATGCAAGAGGTCTTGGGTTCAAACCCTGAATGTGCCTTCTAAAGTTTTTTTCATGGGTACTGCCCTTTGCAAGGTATTGAAAAATATTTCAAAAGTAATTCTTGTTACCATCATTGGAAGCAGAGGGTTTCAGAGTGATTGCCTATGCTGACGACGCGACGTTGCAATATCCGTATCTGGGAAGCACCCTCAAGTTCTCTCGGAACTCTTACAAAATGCCTTAAATGGGCTAAGTAATGTGGCTTGGACGTCAATCCAAATAAAACAGAATTAATACTCTTTTCGAAAAGATATACAATTCCACAGATTAGCCCACCCAAGATTAAAGGAACACCATTAAGCTTTTCCGACCAAGCTAAATATTTAGGCCTCATTTTAGACAAAAAACTAAATTGGAAGGCAAATATTGATGAAAGAGTAAAAAAGGCTACTGTAGCGCTTTTTACTTGTAAAAAGGTCACAGGATCAAAGGGGGCTTCTCCCCAAAAATAACCCACTGTCTATACACTTCGGTAATCACACCGATACTTATTTATAGAGCTGTCGTATGGTGGACCGCACTGGACAAGATGGAAAGTCTAGCGATCAGCAAGCATGTGCGTCACAGGAGCACTTCGCTCAACACCAACCGCAGCACTGGAACTGCTTTTAAACTTAACACCTCTCGACATCTTCTCCAAAATGGTGGCAGCCAACTCATGTGTGAGGCTTAGAGCCACCTCTCAATGGAACAGTAACAATACTCGACATACAACTATTCTAGACAGTTTCAGATCTATCCGAGATCGCTTAGACTATACCACCCCAAGAATGGTATTCGGTAAAAGCTTCCATGTGTCCATCCCTTCAAGATCCTCCTGGGAAGAAGAGGGACCCCTGGAAGACGATGCGGTACACTTCTATACAGACGGTTCAAAGACCGATCACGGAGTTGGAAGTGGTATCTTTTCGGAACAACTGAATCTTAGTCTATCCTATAGACTTCCCAATCAATGTAGTGTATTCCAGGCAGAAGTAATGGCGATTAAAGAGGCGTTACATCTTGCAAGGATATACGAATCTTCTCTCGCGTCTGTCTCCACAAACTCTCAAATAGTCCACGATTGTCGATCATCTCTGAATGAGCTGACGGGAGAGTTTAATATTCACCTCATTTGGGTGCCGGGCCACAGAGACATTCCGGAAAATTGCAAAGCCGATCAGCTCGCCAAAAACGGAACACTTCTGTCTAATGTTAGACAAAAACATAAAATAGGAACATCACTTGCTACATGTAAATATCTTCTCAAGCAGTATGCTCCAGAATCAACACCTGCCTAGCAACCAAGCAAATATGGTCAAGCATAGACTTAAAACGGTCAAAAGGCTTGATATCCCTGAGCAGACAAAGTATAAGCTCTACAATTGGAGTAAGAACAGGACACTGCCTAATAGGAAGACATGCTCTGAGGTTATGGGTCTACACAAATGACTTCTGTAGAAGCTGCATGGACGAGGAGGAAGAGGAAACAGTCCAACACCTTCTATGTTCATGTCCAGCACTCTCCATTAGAAGGAATAACTTTCTCGGTAATCCCTTCTTCGATAATACTAGTGAACTGACAACGATTGACACAAAACGTCTCTCTAACTTTATTAAAGGTACTAAATGGTTTGTTTAAGTTCATTACGGTCCCATGAGTAACCTCATTAGTGGTATCACAATGGACCCTTGAGGTCTACGTGCGTCAATGACATCTGGACAGCCACTCCAACCTAACCTAATTCTTGTCATGAAAAGTTCTCAAATTGGCCGTTTGGATTCGGCTTAAAACTGTATGTCCACTCCATCCCTGAGAACAGTAGGTACTTGCACACAGAAATGATTAAGAGTTATAAGCCACTAGGCTTCTCAACAGACTGTTGCTGGACCTAATTTTATAATTGTTTAAAAATGTTAAACAAATCAAACTTAAATTTAACTATCTCTTTAATGTATAAATCAAAGCCCTTTAACAACTTACACTTTTCACTTTAAAAAAAAACTCGATAAAATATACTTTACCAATCTATAATCATATCCCTACAACCATCTAATTAATATTTCAGGGTTACGTAAATCAATTATAATTAAAATATTATAAAATTTATATAATTGTTATTTATTGAATAATATGTTAATTCGTAATCCGTTTATGATTATTATTTTTAAATGCGAAAAATATTAACTTTAGAGATTAGCTATTTTGTTTTTCATTCAAAATATTTAAATTCATCATACAAAACCTACAATTTAAGTCTGGGATTATTTGAAACAAATAAAAAAACTCCAGCCTCGACTAGTGGTCAATTAATTTGCATAATAATAATAATTATTATAACTATTATTGAATAAAAACAAACAAACGCAAAAACCTTTAAACCTCTAAGCTTAAAACCATCCTGTGTTGTGTTGTGTTAACAAAAATTTAGATATTTTTATTTTGCACATAAAATTAATAAAAACAAAAAGAGTTGAATTACTATTTGATTGAAAGCGAGAGACAAGCTTCTAACTAAAAAAAAATGCACAAAAAATTCGTTACATAAAAGTATTTTCATGAAATGATGCAGGAAACCAGCGAAATGTGGTGCAATTTATGGTTTCAAGCTTTGAAAACTATTATATGTTTTAATGTATATAGATATATAGACGATTAAAAGGTATATACATATGTACACTATATACAATATGAAAACGGAGGTTTACCAAGCTACAAAAGCATACAACGGATTAAAACGTGCTTTTAAGTTTTTGTGTCTTTTTTAGTGTGGCGATGTTCAGTTATAGCTTCAATTGAGTGGTACTTTTTGGAAAACAAAATTTATTTGTGATACTTAGATTTTATTTTCTTTTTGTTTATATGTATATTTATATTTTATACACAAAAATTAAACAATAATAAAATAGTTTTTGATAGTTTTTTTTAAGGAATTTTATTCTTAAGGAATACTCTTGTTTAGAAAAAAGGCAAATGGTGTTTTCAACAGCACGTTTAAATGATAAAACTTTATTATCAAAATGAGTGTTCGGTAACGCAACGTAAAATGTGGTCGCCCTTCACCGTCGACTCTTCAATGTTTGGTGTGCAAATTTGAGACGACCGGTTTAGTAAACAATCAGCCAACACCCGTACGATCAAGGAATGGACCAACTGCGGAGAACATAGCCGCGGTCCGTGAAAGTCTACAGCATAACCCGAGGCAGTCTATATCTCGCCGTGCACAATAACTTTCGCAGACTTCAACTTGTCGAATTTTGAGTCAAGACTTGGGCCTACAACCGTACAAGATTCAACTGACCTAGAAGCACAAAGTTCATGACCATAGACAACGCCGTTTGTTCGCTGACTGGGCTTCGAATCGTTTGGAAGAGAACTCCAATGTTGGCCGAAAAATCATCTTTAGTGACGACACCAACCCACGCGGGGTTCCCCAAGTGATAACTCATGTTCCAGCAGGACGCCAGTGGCCGGCGCTACGTACCACACAGCAAACGCCACGATTGACATTTTGAATGAACGATTTGAGGGTAAGGTTATCTCTCGCAGGGAAGATGTGAATTGGCCACCAAGGTCATGCGATTTAACTCCGCTAGACTTTTACTTGTGGGGTTTATTTATTTATGTAACATCTACAAGCAGTCTTACAGCTAACAGATTATGGTAAAAATAGACATTAATAAATATGTATATTACATTATTAAAAAGTAAATATAAATAAAAGACTAGCTTTAAAGGAATCTCTCGAAGAACCTAAATCAATTAATTGACAAACTTCATTGAACTGTTTTAAAGGCCTAGAAATTGGCTCATTACTACCATAGCAGGTCCGATGGTATCGTACAAAAAGCAACGTTTCGTCTGTATTTCAGGGACTTAATTCCTAGCAATAGGCATCTGGCTCTATAATCGGGGAATTTTGTGAAACGCCTTTGGACTTTCGATGCGATTAGAAAACATCTGCGTTTTCAAGTATTAATCTGCCAAGGGATGTATAAAGTTATAATAATGCGTAGGGGTCACAAAAATCAACGCAAATTCGTTTAATAAAACCAACAAGTGAATTCGCTCTACCAACTATAAAGTCAACACGACATTTAAAAGAAAAAGTTGAACCAAGAATTATACCAAGATCTTTGATATTTTCTACACAGGAGAGTGTGTTAGACTCGATCAAGAATTCAAAGTCAAACTATTTGAATTACACCATTCAACCACCCAATTTATTTCGGATTAAACACGATAGCAGTCATCAACACTTTTTATCTTAAGAAACAATTTAAGATCATCGGCATGTAGGAGACACTGGGAGTGATTTATGGCTAACGTAATGTAATTGATAAAAATATTAAAAAGAAGAGGACGCAAATGACTGCCATGCGGGACACCATAAGTACATTCTATAGACCTCTATAGGAAGTTATCAATGACAATTTTTTGAGACCTACCTATGAGGTATGACGAAATCTAACTCAGAAACTTAGAGTGGAATCCAAATATCTTAAGCTTACGTAGCAATGAGTGATGGCTAACAGAATCAAAGGCTTTGCTAAAATCTGTGTATACAGCATCTACCTGATTCAATGCCTCAATAGAATTAATTACGTATGTTGAAAAAAGAGCCCTTTTTTGGAGTGGTGGATCGCCCAGATATACATAAATCCGTGTTGAAATTCAGATATGAATTCTTTCGTTAAAAATTCAATTTTATTTTTTCTAAACTCTCGAAAAACTTGGGAATGGTTGAAAGCTTTGAAATACCTCTATAATTTTCCACTAAGTTCTTGCAACCAGATTTGTGAATTGGCATAAGGTAAGATATTTTCCACAAATCAAGAAAAATTCCTTCTAATAGGGACTTACTAAAAATACAAAGCAGAGGATAGCAAAGTGATGAGGCACAATATATGAGAAATATAGCGGGTATACCGTCGACTCCAGCATTTAATTTTGATTTAAGTGATCTAAGTCCTGAAAGAACTTCATAACTACTTAACTCTAATGCAACAATATCTCCCTTACTTGGTGTATTGAGCATACAGGGAAGATTATTCATACTAGGAGTTGATTGTACTGATTGGAAGAAATTTGCAAAGAATTCGAGTATTGAGTTTTCTTTTCGCAGGGTTCGCATGTCTTTGCAAATTAACCACAATCGACCGATGCCCTAAAGATGAAAACATAACACAGTCCATCGCTCAATTCGGCCTAATCTAGCGGAAGAGACATTGAAAATTGGACCACTCGTAACCGTGCCACCGTAAGAAGTCTAGGAGGGCAATTGAACAATGTCATATTCTACACTTAGTGGCAAACATGCGCCTTTCAAACAAAAAAGAATTTTGTTAATACCTCACACACAGCATCTTTTATCCCATATCAACATCTACCCTCCCTTATTGAAAAAACTTATAGTTTGAAACAATACAGTAAGCAAGTTCCTATATGAACCATATTGCTACAAAGCAAACATATTTTGAAATCTGTGTAAAGGAAGATGATTTTCCTTAATAGTACCTAGCATCACCATTGAACCATAATTCTATGATAATCGATAATCTGTTTACAAATGTAATTCAATTGCAGTAAGAGGCTTTTTCGAAATTGTTTTCATTTTTGATAAATCATTATTTTTGTGAAAGTATTCAAAAAATTAAATTTTCGTCATACCAACGTAATTAAGCACAAAACAGGAACACAAATAGTATTAAATATTAAGACGAAATGTAAAATATATTATTATTTAAATAAAATAAAGTTAATTATTTAATCAAGAATATTCTCAAAAGTACATACACCAATTAAATTTTTTCACCAAACACAGTCTTGAGCTGTATCACCAACTTTTTTTAGAGTACTATTAATTGTATCAGTCAAAGAATCCTAAGATCTCGGTCTCGTCTCTTGAAGAACGGAATCTTTCAAAAAGGCATCCACCACGCTACTGTCGATGGCGTCTCAATGAGGGTCGTAGGAGCTTTTTTGAATTTAAAACTCTTCCTATTACGTTAATGGATATGAACACAATAATTTAATTCTTATATATGTAAATAAAATTTGTATTTCACTCATATAAACTGTGCTACCAAAAGTACCACTCTTAACTGAGGACGGGACCAAGAATACAATATGAAATGTAACTCTATTCTAATCGCGCAGCACAAATTCATCAACTTTTGACCAATGAATACAGGGAGGTTCATATGTGCTATGAAACTTATACAGTTAAATTGTATAAGTACGGATTTCATCTGAAGATTTCTTAGTAATTTAACGATATTTTCTAAAAAGTGGTTTGCTGTCAAAGCAAATAAATCTATGTTTTCAATTCAATTTAGAATTTGGAATAACTTTAGCAGTGCTTTAAATTATTTTGATAATATCTATTTTGAGAGAAAGATCAATTATTCACCAATTTGATACTAAGTTGCCTTTAAATTCCTGGACCTCTTCTTAAATTCCATCTGCTTTTTTTTACGCACATAAATAGAGTAAGGCTTTTTGTAAGTTGTTTTTTCTTTCAAAATTGATTTTCTATTAAATACAAAAACTTTTAAGGTCTTAAGAAATTAAAGAAATCTCCTTTTTGAAATGAATGTTCTGGGGATGCTCTAGAACTGATACTTAAAAACGAATCCAAAAAACTGCAAAAATTATCATTTAATAATTTTTTCATATTTATTACTTTAATACAAAAGCTTTGAATCTCTCGAGAACTGAAGTGAAAAGACAGTATGTGTAATTTGCAAGTGGCACACTAAAGTTCCTTCCCAAATTATTTGCTTACCTTAATTTGTTTCTATTCACATTTTATAGAAGTTATGTACTGAAATAATGCACCTATTTCTTTAAATTCAAGAACTAAACATTCACAGCTCCAATCTATGAGTGAGAAAATTGATAACGATTTTAATAATGAACGAAAATTGAGTCCGGAAAAAGTACGTCAAAAATAATCCAAACAATTCCTTATATCAGTTTCTGTACTATTTTCCTACAAAAAAGAACACACTTTTCTGGCAAACTTTCTCATTTTCAGGGTTTTTTGCATCAGTCCTTGCACTGTTCTTTGCATTTTGAGAAATGCCAACAAGAACAGAATATAATATTTTTGACAAAAAGCTACGTTGTAACACAAGTTTGAAATATGGCATATTTACAAAAAAAACTCTTGGAATGCTTTCATAATGTAGGGAGCCGTCCAATTTAAATATATTATTACTAAAGTTGTCACTTAAAACATGTTAATGTAAGGTTAAGATTCACAGTATATTTTTTAAATATCGTCAGCCTACTCCCCCTGATTAAAAGTCTGATTAAACTCTTGGATACCGTACAGGTATTTTAATTCGAATTTTTTTTTTAAATTCTCGCAGCTCATCAGTCTTTTTACTTTAGTTTAAGCATACAACACTTTCACACAATCATAAACTGTTAAGAAATGTAACTAAAGTTAGGGCCTAAAATTTTAAACATGAGACTGAGAAGAGACTCATTTTTATGGGAACGTGAACTTTGAACCAACTATAGGGTACGTACCTGCTTCTGACAAAAAAAAAATAAGAAGAGCTTTAAATCTCAAAGAACGATTTATTAATTTGTTAACATCGAATAACAATATCAAAAATTAAATTATGACACAAAAACGCCTAACCAACAAAATTCATTCACCCTTAACATCAAATGTAAAACAAGCCTTCCAATCCATATACATACCTACCTAAATAGAATATTCTCCTGTTTGGTTTTTTCAATCCCATTCTACACAATGTGACCTTGTTATACACAACCCAACGCCCACCCGCCCACACCATGCCCCTTACAGCATTATCACATTGCGACCTTTTTATGTTAACAAGAAACCAGTGACAGCTAACAGAGAGTATAACCATCAGAGAAAAAAAATGAAAATTACAAAAGAAATTATCGCACAGCATGACATTTTATCCACTCAACCCCCTACACCAATATTACACACCTCCCTCCTACCACCTCCACACGCCACACTCCGCGTAATACAATCCTTGTACAAAAGTAAAAAAAAAAAAAGAAAAAACAATTCTTTTTCTGGAGTTTTTTTTTTGTATTTATTTCCACAGCTAAACCCACAAATCTATCTCCCTTCTGAATAATGTGCTTCTAGCGATAAAAATCGTTTTGCCTCTTCAGCCACCAAACCAACAACTGATAAAAATACATATCCATACCTACATATATTTTATTTTTTCTGCTTGTTAAGTATGCTGTGTGTTTTTTAAGGGCTCAACAGAAAGAAAAAAGTAACCCCTCTGAGCCTTAACAGAATACCTGACGTAACTTCACATGGCATGTTCCAGAATCCAGATACCAAATCAAATCCCACAAAACAACAAAATATAAATTTGAACGTAATTACTCATACCGACAGCATAGCTTTGCTATAAAAAGCACTCGAAAACAAAAAGTAAGGGAAGCAAAAAACAGAATTATGGTCACAAGATTTCGTGTCCTAAAGGTTTACATCGCATCGCCTTAAATAAATAGGATATATGTAATACCTATACCACTGTGTGAAAAAGGCTTACGAAAGTACATCTATGTCATATTTAGTACAATTTTGAATTATGTTTACAAAATTGAATTATTTCCCTAATTGTCTCTTATATTCATTAAACAATTAGTTTGAGATGCGAACCAAAGTAAACAATATTAAAATCTCCCCCACACTTGGACCAAATGCGGTATTAAGCAGCCTATAGACACCACACTTGTATTTAGACTTATGTCGGTGTGCAGATATGTGAGCTGTGAGTGGGCTAGAGCAAACACCGCTTAAAGAGGCCCATAGAAACCGCACTTAAACTGACATCCGGTGTGGCACTCCGGTACACACGTCACACTAAATCGTACACACATTAGTTGTAAAACAGATCTCAAAGTGGAAAGATCAGATTGAATGACGTTAAAGCTTGCCACGCACCGCACTTAACAACGATTCAGATGCAACTGAATGGTAAATGTGATTTATCGAGACAGCAAAATCAAAATCTTTGGATTTTACTCACTCGGTGTCTGACACCGAAAATCGCTGACTGCACCGACACAAGTGTTGTGTATATGGGCCGCCTTAAGTTCTATTTCACTTTTTTATCAGTTGTCTTATTATTTAACTTTGAAGATGCAAACGGAAACTGTAGGTGCATATTTCTTAAAATGTCCATATATACTAAATTCATCGTTTAAAAATCCCTTGCCTTTTATGGATACATAGACGTTGCAAGACTGAATGACTTCGAAGAAATTCAGTGAAAAACATCAAACATTTTCAAAAATCATGCTAAAATCTTATATAACATTTCTGCAAGAAATTAGAAGAATACTGAATTTCTATTGCACTTACATATTTAAGTTCCATTTGTACACAACTAATTTCTTCCCGGAATCTTAATGTCAATTCATTTCCTTACTGGGCCCTTATCTTACTTTGATTGACGAACCTTAATCAATTGTGAAGAAACCTTAATTTATGAAGTAATGGATTATTCATTTTGTGGTTTGAAAAATATAGGGCTAGAATTCGATATCTGTCTATTTTTTTTCAGTTGAAAGTCTGAAATTTACGAAAAAAAATATCGCAGAACGCATACAAATTGTTAAAACCTACTACAAAAATTGTGATTCTGCCACAGCTACATATCGTGCCTTAAGAGGAGACTATGGTTTACATAATCGTACAACTACGCCAGCAATTAACAAAATCACGAAGAAATTTGAAGGGACTCGTTACAGATAGTGTAAATCGTCGTAATACTAAAAATATCGCTGTTGTAAGTGAAATACCCGAGTGAGTCGGAACCTCATGGTTTTCAGGAATTAGGACTACCTTACGTCACATTATGGTGTATTTTGCATTTAAATCTACACTTACATCCACATAAAGACCAGCTCACATAATGCGTCCGTCGTGGCAATATTAACTGGCCACCAAGATCATGCGATTTGACACCGCTGGACTTTTTTTTGTAGGGCTATGCAAAAGGCCGGGTATATGCAGATAAACCTTTAACTCTTGTGCACTTAAAAACCAACATTCGTTAAGTTATGGCTGAGATACCGCCCTATACGTGTCAAAAATTGGCTTCTACTCTGAATCTCTCAAGTTAACCGCCTCGCTTAGGCTTCCAAACTACAGTAGCGTCTTCCAAGCGGAGGTCCTGGCAGTGACAACAGCTGCTAAAAAGCTATCAATGATGGCGATACCACGAGCTGATATGACCTTTTACATTGATAGCCAAACGGCAATAAAAACGATTACTGCAACTGAGGTTATATCAAAGCTTGTTTCATGCTGCTCGAAGAGCTTAAGGTTCTTGGCGCACACCGCAACATTAGACTCTGCTGGGTCCCAGGTCACAGCGATACAATATCAATGCCGATGAAAGGTGGAACCTTTTTGACTCCTGCAGCACAACAAGAAAGATCTGGCCCTGTTTTAACAAACAAAGAACGGAAAGAATTATGCAGCTGCACAAGGGATCACTCCGATCTCTTGCAAGCATAATCACCGGACATAGTCTGTTAAGTTACCATATGAAAAAGATGAGAATCAGTTCAGATGATCTATGCAGAGGATGCGGTGACGAGAAGGTGCATAAAGACACTCCGCACTTTCTGTGTCACTGTCCCGCACTCTCCCATCAAAGGAACAAACTGCTTGGCAACTATTTCTTCGGGGATTTAGAATAACTCTCTAAAACGCCAGGGACTAACATTCTGAACTTCGTCAAAGCCTTTAAATGGCTTGACTAACTGAACACATAGGTTTTTCTTATTAGCTTGAGTAGCAATACTCACGGGTGTGATACCATAGATATATCATCCATGGATCTGTAATGATCAATGGATGATATAATGATCCCTCAACCTAACCCAACCTACCTTTAAAGAGTCGATGCTTGCAACAATTCTCGTGGTGGTTATTTAATGATAATGATGTAATATTTCATAAATAATATCTACGTTCAAACTTAGTGTAATATTGAACAAAGAAATATCATGAAAAAGAATGTTATTTGCTTTTATTTTTGAACCGCAAAATGGATATTCCATTAGCTTATTTTCAATTAAATCCGTGACCATTTTCGAAATCTATAATCCTAGCCTTCAATATTCAGTTAAAAATTTTCTATTTTTTAATACAATATTCCAAAAAAAAACTTCAAAACTTGTTAGATTTCATCTTTCTTACAAAAATCTAAAAAAAAATGCTAGACCATTCTTGTTGAAAGGGTTTTTTAAGAGAAAAAGGCAAAAAGGTTTCAAAGTTAGTTTTGTTCTTTTGACGAGTCTGTTATCTAACCAATTCTATTTAACCAAGTTTTTGAAATTAAGAACAGATATTTTTAAAACTTGGAAATTAGACTTTGGTTTAAAATCAGTACTAAAAATAAATTCCGAAACATATTTTTGAAAACTATTCAAGTATCAGACTCAAATTTGTCTCGAAACTTCATATAGATTCAAATAAAGACTTTTAGGTAATGAGAATTTCCAGAAACTAAGTATGACACTAAAATTCCTTAAATTATAAAGAGAAATGTTTGTAATCTTTAGAATCATCATACCATTTATTTTTAAAAGATATTTCGAGTTTTAACTTAGGCTCAAAAAACCAACCTTTTGATTGTTTTTAGCATATTTTAAAAACCTAACGTGATAGAAAAATTAAATGGCAAGATTCGAATTTAGGACATCTTAATCCCTTCAAAAGGTATTAATTTGTTTGCCGACCATCAGTGATCAATTTGGAACCCCATATTTGTTAGGGCTCGTTCCTAAGCAACTACTAAAAAAAAGCTAAAATCTTGTAACCGTACGAGTTATTATATTAGGTCTCTAATCGGTCCCAAATGCGTTCTGTACAGAAGCAATAAGTCATATCGATATCGAGTTCTAGTTAGAACTTCATATTTTCTGATACCAACCAATTGACATTGTGGTGCGTAGTTAGTGTTATAGTTTAGAGCGTCCGTATGGGACCATTAAGTAAGTTGTAAGTTATAGATAATTAGGCTAGTTTTATGAATTTTTGTCTAGATTTAAGATAGGTTTAAGAATGAATTAATAAAAGTTAATTAAAAAAAAATACTGGAATCAGAGCAATGGAGTTCACTTCAAAGTTTTTTTTTTCGGAAATGTTGCGTTTTTCTAAATTCAATTTTATAGTGAAATACTAGATTTCGGATATGTAAGATTAAGTTAGGTTAGGTTAAAGTGGTTGTCCGTGATGAGGTAGGACATACTTAAGCCAGTTTAATAATGGCCCATTGTAATACCACGTCAATCCCTTACAAAACGTGAGAAACTGATTATGTTAATATGAATGAGATCGTAAGAATTATTTTAGGTAATTTTTGCGTTTTGGAGCTAGAGCATGTACAAAGAAGAAGAAGACCTGTTTTCTCATCCATACAGCTTCTGCAAAAGTTATTTGAGCATACGCCTCGCCACGTGGCGTGCTTTCCTTCTTTACAGAGCCCGGTTATGACACCGATTATTGAGCATATATGAGATCTGCTAAGAGATATCAAGCACCTTAAGCACTTTAAATCTAGTGTGGGCAAGATGTTTTAGGGACCTGATAAGTGATAATGATATTCCATCTGATGTTTTCCAGCAAGAGCCAATAAAAATAGGTTATACTGTACCATTTCTGGCGCATTCATTTACATTACAATTTTCTGGAATGGCTCTATGGCTCTACATCCAGAAAAATGTGAATATTAAACGGTATTGCCAGCTCCATTACATATGGTCGACAGTTCCGCACTATTATCGAGTTTGCAAAGACAGGGTCACGAGATCTAATAGCGGCCTGACTATGGATATCAGATGTTGATATCACGTTTTCTTTAAGATAGGAAAAGGCTTCTTTAATCGCTAAAAGTTCAGTGTCAAACACGTTACAATGAATGTGAAGGCGGAATTAAAGACTTAATATCAGTCGTTCAGAGTACACACCTCCACAAACGCTTTCATTTGATTTTGATCCATTATCTGCGTAAAAGTGGATTTACTCTTGATTCTAAATGCTTAAGAATTACGGAGGGGCCAATGTTGTTGTAAGCCCACTGCAGTGGAGTTTAAAGGGAAATGCGTGATTCAGGTTTTAAGCCCCATTTATTACCAATGCCTTTTTTTGCAAATAAAGCATTAGCTTTTTTTAACTCTTTCTTCCATATTAGGTTTCCAATTAAGTTTGTTAGCTAAAATAAGATCCACATACTTAGACTCGTCTGAGAGCTCTGATTGGATACCCTTATTAAAGGGAGGGTTAACATATGGAATTTTGTATTCCCTCGAAAATAGGACTAATTCGGTTTTCGATTATCCCAAATTATAAGTGCATTTTGTAAAAGCTCTTTTAAAATATTAAAGTCCGGATAAAACTGAAACTTTCCGCTTCCGGATACTTCGGTTATTCTTGACATAAAAAAGTATGAAGATGTACCGACAACAAAAGTCATTTAATGAAGTACTGAAAAGTATTCAAAATTTCATAGTTTATTTATCGTGGTCAGTGAAAAGGATGTTTTCAAAAAACATAGGGTTAAGGTTAAACAACGATTCTGGTTTGCATGACCCACATACCGTAAACTGTATAAATTACCGTATTTCGCTTAATATTAAACGGATTGACATACATTTTTCAGAGAATATTTTTCTTGAAATATCGTAAAAACATTGAGAATTCATCGAAAACTAAAAATATTTAAATTAACTCTGACTGATAATAATGCTAATTCTGATAATATAACGTATCGTATACATACCCGTATCTGCTGGAGAAATTTATTGCATTCTGCTAATTGCTAATTGCTAACTGCTCACTGCTCAGCTATAAATGTTGAAAGTATCAGAATGACTGTTCCGTCGATAATGAGGTTTGTTTTGCGTTGTTGCAGAAAAGATGATGATTTTTTTGTTTGTTTTAAATTCTGAATTACTCGTAAATAGATTTTCCAAAGTGATTCTTTTTTACACGATTTTTTTTTGCACACTTGACACTTTTTATTTTTTATTATATTGAATTAATTTAAATTGTATTTATTTTAATTTCAAAACAAAGAATTTGCACAAAACGTTGAATCAAAGCTGAAATATGTAAATTTGACACTGATTAAAAAAACAATTAGATACATTATATTTTATTTATAAAAATAATACGAGTCTTACAAAGAACAAAATTGATATGGTATTAAAACTATGTACGCAAGACCTCTTAATCAAAGGTCGTTTGGCCAGCACATTCACTCTGGTTTGATTTAAGAAAAAAAAAAAAAGACACAAGTTAAATAAATCACGAAGCAACGTAATTATTCTGCACGACTACGACGCGACGTAGATATTGTTGTTATTTAGGTGTTTTTTTTATATTCCATTGATATACACATGTATCTACAAACGTATAGTGCAGTCCGGATAATAACAATAATAATAATAATCTATAGAGTACAGATGGAATCATTTTGTTTTGTTATATGGTGCTGCAGATACTTTTATTGAGAGTCAGACTTTGAGTTTACGCGCTAATTTGTGGTTCAATTATTTCTTTGTGTTCGTTTTCGTTTTCGTTTTTGTTTCATTGTCGATTTATAAAAATGTTTATATATGTATATAGTAAACAAGTACTTATTTTGAAATATATTTACAGCATTATCTTTATACCACAACTATTGATTGTTAGAAGACAACAAAAAGTATCTATCTATTCAGAATGATGAAAAGGTTGCTTTATTTTTCGATTAACACGGTTGTGTAAGGTTTTTCTTTATTTCGTATCTGCAATATCCATATTCATGCTTTAAGAATCAAAAACCTATTCTCGATTTCAAGGACTGTTGAATAATTACGATCAAATAATGAGTTCATTAATTCAGAGCATAGAAATATTATGTATGTTGTTTACTTTAACATGGAGATTAGAAATTCAATAAGTGTCAGACTTTTCTATGTGCAAAAAATTAAAAGAATCTTGAAATAGAGATGATGTTGTGTGTACTTCAGAGAGAATTTAAATCTTAAAAATATTGAAAGCTCTTTTGTAAACCTGGACTGATGCTTTTTTATAACATTTAAAATATCTTGTTTGAAAACTCTTGAATATAACTAATAAAACTTAATATTACTATGCTTTGCTATAACTTGTACAAAAATATATGAGGCCTCTAAATATGTACATGTTACATGGAGCTTAAAATTCTCAAAATTCATCAAATTAAATTTGAACACAAATTTTATAATATTTGATATTTTTACAGACCCCGAAAAATAGAACCAATAAGATAAAACAATTGAATATCTAAGAAAAATGAGGTTCATTCTAACAAATAAATAACATTTTAGAGACAAATAAAAATACTTTATATTTTTTTAACAAAGGGGAGTTTTAATACCTTTATTATGCCAAGACACAGTGTGAGTAAAAAGCAATGAAATTAAAAGATAATGTATTGACTAATGAATATATACTTATGTGTATTGGAAAAATTAGGTTTTCCTTCGGCTTTCTTAACCTAATTTTTCCAATACACATAAATAAAAACCAATGGCGAGAGGCTTTGAAAGGTGGTGTCGGTGCACATTGGTTTAAAATTCCTAAAAAATACCTTCTCGGGGAAAGACAGTATGTCAAAGCATGCAACATTTGCGTAGTACGTCTAAAGAACAAGGCTGTATTCTTAACAATACAACTGAAGTTGAGCTCGAAGGTACTGATACTGATGAGCATTTCTAGAAGTTTGAGTATTACGACTTAAGGGGAGATATGGAAATAGCTTTTTCTCTAGAGCATAAAGAGGTGAGTGTGACGTAAATGATTCTACTATGATATCATCACCAATCAATTTGGAGTAAGTTCAACACCCTTTAAGAGACTTACGTAAGTTTCAGGAGCAATAGTCCATAGATAGCAGTTGTACCCGAGCTTTAGACGTATATAAAAGTCTTCTAAGTAACTACTAGGTGAGAGAGGAAGAAAAACTTCTTCTATGACATTAGGTTAGACAACCCAAACATCTTGCAACATTTTTGAAGACATCATAGAGATACACATAAATCAGTCTCCTTGATGCAAAAGTCTGAATGGATAGTAGCAAAGGTGGTTTATAATGTTTTAACCACAGTAAGCAGCATTGTTTTTTTGAGCCAATAAATTTTACTAGATTTGTGATTCCCCATTCAACAATTCTGTCTAGGTTAGAACTTAATGAGCTTATCCGTACATTACTGTTGAAGATCCACGTCCAAAGACTAGGATTGTGAATTTTAAAATGAATATGAATTAGGAATATTTTCCAAAATTGTAGTTCTATTAAAAGCAATGTACAGGAACAATGTGGCTTATGTATGTAATGGCGAATTTGTTTCCGAGAAGTTCACAACGCAAATGGGAGTATAACAAGGATGTGTCTTAAGCACTCTACTCTTCATTTTGTTTATAAATGATATTGTAGAAGCGACCGGTCGAGGAATCCAGTTTGGAAACATGTGAATACCTGCTTTAAAGTTTGCTGATGACATAGTTTTTTTGGCTTATGATGAAGCGTCTTGAAAGCTACTGTAAACTTTGGAATCTGTCCGATGAATGATGATCTTAAGGAAAGGAGGTGGTAGGCAAACAACGAAAAATTGAGATATCAAGGAGAATATGTTACAATAGTGCAGGAGTTTAAATACTTAGGGGTGATAGTCACTGCAAACCTCAGCATAAGAAAACATTTTCAAAGTAAGTTGGCCGATGCAAAACGTGCAGTATCTTCAATGTGGAATCGATGCATTGATAATAAATACATTGATCATAGTTCGAAATTGAAAATTTTTCGTGCGACTGCTGCGTCCATACTGCTTTATGGGCACAAGTTTCTGAGGTATTTTTTAAAAAGGATTTTTCGATTACCAGCTTGCATACTAAACTATTTGCTGCATTTAGAAACAACCGTTCCACTTTTATTTTTCGACACTTTTAAGATGCACTTTGAATATATTGTTAAAATATTGGAGATGGATGAGGGACGGTTGCCAAAACAAATAGTGCAGCACACCTTAACTACTAGCAAATATTCTTGGTGAAAACTCCCGAATTTCATCCTATATAAGTTCTATGAACCTTAGTAACTTGTTTAATGGGATCCTTGAGAGAATAAGCCACACTTATTATGAAAAATTTAAAACGGAAGCACAATCATCACAATGCATAATGGTCTACAGCAAACTGAACTTCGACCTCAAAGAACTGACGTACTTTCAATACAGCTTTTCACTCAACATAATGAGTGTTATATTTAAAGGAAGAGGCGAAATCATCAATCTGGTAGACGGCCTTTTTCCAAACCATTTGAAACTTAAGATGAAATTGTTAATTTAAAATTATTTTGTGTTAAATAAAGTTTTCAATGACTAACTAGCTAACTAAAACGAATATACAAAATGTGGGGGGTAATATCGTCAGTAAAGGAAACAAGTGAATTAGAAATTTAAAACAGGATATCATTAATAAAAATGAGAAAAAGTGTCGGAGACAGAACAGAACCCTGGGGCACACGTTTTTTGTTTTGTATTTCTCAGACTTGACCCATAAATTACTAGTTGTATTGATTGATTGATTGTATTTATTTATTTCACCTGTCGACTTACATCTATCAGACTAACATTAAAAACAATAAATATTATAATAATGATAAAAAAATATATAATGTAATTATAGGTACAACTTAAATTAAAACTTAGTTTCCAAGATACAAAGCACCAATATATATAAGGTAAAGAACATTTTGTTTAAAAATTGATCTCACTTGACTAAAGCCGATTACTTTGGAAATGGAGTTGAACGCAGTGCAAGATTTGACTATAGTATCATTACGGGCATAGTTTGTTCTATGATACTCAATATAAAAAAATCTCTAGATCTTATAGATCTTTCAGGTGCATAAATATTGAAAAGAGAAAGAATAGGAGGATACAATATGGTTCATAAGAACATCTCTAGCAAACATTATTAAAAAATATTTTCTTCTAGATTGAAGATTCATTAGCCCGAGAAGATTACATCGGTCTTTTTAAGAAGGAGCAAAATCCCAATCCAGCTTTCCGATAGCATAACGTGTAAATCTATTCTGAATGTTTTCAATTCTATTGATATGACAAACATAATATGGATCCCATATAGCAGAACAATACTCCAAAACAGATCTAACTAAAGATGTATACATGGATTTTAAAGCGTGAGGATCAAAAAAATCTTGAGAGTTTCTTCTTAGGGAATCAAAACATGGCATTGGCTTTCGAGATTAAATAATCATAATGCGGTACAAAGCTAAGTTTCTGATCAAATATTACGCCTAAATCCATTTTAAAATTGACTATAACTAGATCTGAGTTTGAGGTAGAATATTAAAATAAAAAAGGATGACGAAGCATGAAAAACGAGAGAACATTACATTTAGAAATTTTAAAGTGCAATCTATTAATAGCACACTAATTAACAACATTATTAAGATCTTCTTGAAGAAGACTGCAGTCATCTATACTTTTTTAAGACTTGAAAATCTTGAGGTAATCAGCATAAAGCAGACACTTTGAATTCATAATATACAAAGACAAATCATTTATGAAAAGCAGAAAAAGTATAGGTCCCAAATGACTTCCCTGAGAAACTCCAGATCGGTTAAAGATAACCTTTGATATTTTGTTACCAATACGTATAAATTGCCTTCGTCCAGTCAAATAACTGGACAACCATATGAGCAAAGAAGAGCGAAAACCCATTAACTGTAATTTTCTTATAAGTATTTGATGTTGAACCCTGTCAAAGGCCTTTGCAAAGTCAGTAAATATAACATCCACCTGACAACCATCCTCTTATTTAGTTCTTAAGAAATTAGAAAATAAAGTTACATTGGTAGTGGTAGATCGACCGGTAAAAAACCCATGTTGGGGTTCGCAAATGTAGTTTTTCACTTAATTATAAATTCTTCGTTTTACAATTGCTTCGAAAATTTCGGGATCAATGGCAATTTAGACACAGGACGATAATAAGATGTGTTTTGTCTTGAACCTGATTTCAATATTGGGGTTATTAGGGATACTTTCCATGAATCCAGAAATCCCCCAGTTTGTAAAGATAAGTTGAAGATTGAAGTAAGTGCTATTGCCATAAACTCTGAACAATTTTTGAAAAATATGGGTGGAATTTTGTCAGGACTACAAGCAAGGTTTGAGTCCAAACTCAACAATTCAGTCCTTACTTCATCCACAGTTAGAATCACATAACCAAGATTGGTTATATTATTTCTCCTATAAATATTACAATTAAGGCTTGAAGCGTCTAAGTCTTTTACAAAATTTGACTGAAAGAAAGAACTGAACATATCATAAATATCATCCTCCCTTTTCGATACAGCTCCTTCATAAAACATATTTTTTGGATAACCTATCGTTTTTCTTTTACTATTAAGGAACAACTAGAATGCTTTAAGATTGGATCTTATATTTGACTCAACAGAGAAAAGATAGTGTTTATATAGGAATTTTTTTTAAGAATTCATATTCTTTTTTTGTTCGCAAATATTCGGAAGGAATAGATGGATTGGATTTACTCTTCTTATACTTTTTAATCGGAGCTTTTTTTAAGTTAAGTAGGCGTCTATTTAACCAAATCGGTCTATTGTTTCTCCTTGCCTTTTTTTTCGGCACATAGTTGACAAATGCAGTGTTAATTGTATTTAAGAAGAAATTAAAGCTTCCAAGTATGTTGCTATTAAAAACAATATTCCATTCTATTTGAGAAAAAAATGTATTAATCGCAATGTAATCAGCTTTAGCAAAATCAAACTTATATTCATCATGCTCAATTTTAGAAATTTTACATGACAGTAAATCAAGAGTGAAATGAAGAGCTTTATGGTGAATACTATTTTCTAATATAGGAATATCACTTTCGCAGAGCTCTGCATTAACTATATGATCTACAAAAACTAAGTCGAGCGTTCTTCCAATTGAATTTTTAACATTATTGATTTGCACTAGGCCAAGAGACATAATAGAATTAAAAAAAATTTGAATCAATCGTATTGTTTAAATTTAGAGGAAATAGACATTTTTCTTTTGGAGAATAATCCCAGTTAACATTGCCAAGGTTAAAATCACCTAAGATAACAACATGATCTTTATCTTTAATATTTTCTAAAATTTTAAATATGTTTAAAAAATGCAAGGTATAAACTACATCAGTAGATCTAGGTGGAATATAAGATACAAATATATTAATACTTAAAAACCTGTTACCAAAGTGATTATCAGGAAGGTCAACTCGAGTACACATCTGTTCAACCGAAGAATGTTCCAGCAAAATTTCTTGGCTGAGGTAACCAATTCAACAAATTAGAGATTCGTCAAAAAAGGAGGCATTACACAAAATGAGTATAAAAACGATTGAGGTTAAAGATTAAGACTGAACAAGAACAATGTTTGTTTATTGTGCATTGAAAATATTAAAAATTAAATTTTATGGAAATATAAAAAACAAAATATGTAAAAAATCAAATATATACTTTTTTAGAGATAAAAGCTTAAAATTTACAATTCCCGTGTGAAAAGTTGTTCGCTATTGGACATTTTTTCTATGGACATTATTGGTTGTTTTGTTGTAAAATTTATTTATTTGCATCGCAAGTAAAACTGAAAAGACGATCTACAGAAAATTTAAGACATGAACAATTTTTAATAACCGCCCTTTTCTTAAATTTACGGGGGTTCCCATACCGTTGATACTACATATATTTCCTAAATAAGCAAAACAATAAAACTTAAACCGTGTTCATACCAAGCCCAATGTCTTTTTTTGAATACAAATCCGTTAAGTTTTTTCTTTTGTTTTCCTATTAAAGTCAATGAATCAATTTTTTTTTGTTTTTTTTTTTTCGGGACAAAACGAACAAACAAACCTTTCTAATGTTAATTAAAATTTGAACAAAAATTCAAAAGCCAAAACATGCTAGACGTTACGGACATTCGATTATTTCAAATAGCCTTCACATTTTTAAATAAAAAAATTACTATTGACACTGATAAAAATAAATAAATAAATTGGGTGGCGCGACAGTCCGTTGAGAACCAAGGCCTAGTGACTTACAACTCTCAACCATTCCTGTGTGCGAGTAATGTTGTCAGGAATGGAGGGGACCTACAGTTTATATGCCGACTCCGAACGGCTAATTTTGAGAAAGCACTTTTTCATGACAATAGTTACTCTTGGAGAATTTGTCAATTCCTCGCAAGAGGCAGTACCCGTGAAAAGACTTTAGATGGCATAGGCAGGGATCGAACCCAAGACCTCTAGCATGACAGTCCAACGCACTAACCATCATGCCACGGGTACCACACTGACACTGATACAAGTTAAAATAAATAAAAAATACAGATAATATATTTTTGGTGGGGCAGGTAAAAATATGATTAATTATACCCTTAATTAAATGTTGAAACACCATTAATGATAAAAGCAATATTATAAACACGCAACTCAAAATAAAATATAATATAATAAATGACATATATTTAGTGAAGGATACTTTCATTTACTAATGATTCATTTGTCAACAAATTAAAGTCCATTATTATTATTACAAATTAACTTTTTATTATTATTAAAATTAAATGTGTTTTCAAAAAAATGTGAGGGCAAATATTTTTGGAATTGTTATGACATGTGAGAAAATCATTTGGAAAACCGAATATTTCTCGATACTGTGACGATTAACGCTTAAATTTGTGATTTTCTATTACTATTATTATGAAAAATAAATAGGAATATTATATTAAGACGAATATAACAACAAAATGGTTATTCATATACCTTTACAAATGTACCATTAGGTTTAGCTGATAATAATTAAAAATCTACATATTCTGTATATTTACAGATATTTAACATAAATATATTCGTAAACTAACGAATGGAAGTATTTAAATACAATTTTAAATTATTTATAAACACACATTTGTGTACACATCACAATGTGTATACACAGTTGCAAATTAAAAATTAAAATATTGATTTCCCTTCTCATAATTCATTAAATAAATAATGTTTCATGTGTGTCAAGATAATAGTAAATATTTCCACTCTATAATACTTGCAATTGAAATCAAAATGTGAAGGAACCTAAACATTGAAACAGAAGATATTGCAATCAGTTTTAAATACATAAATAATATTTTATTTATTTTAAATTTGGTTTGTTTTCCATTAATATCAAATTTCTATTTAATCAATATAATCAATACTTCAGGAAATTCAATTTTAGATGGCTTAGGAAATATTACAGGAATCTGGAAAATGTCACAAGATGTTTTGGTGTGTTTTTGGGAAATGATTTAATTTTACTTTGGATAGTTCTAGATTATAAGTATTTCAGAAATTTAGTTGCTAAGGTTGTATTGAACATAAATCGAGGTATTGATGGTTTTCTGAAATAACGATACAGAAATGAGAAAAGAGGCTGAAATGCGACCCACACTGATAACTTAAACATTAACAAAATGTAAATAACAATATTTGTGGGAGATACAAAATTTTAAGTCAATATTTTTTCATAATACTTAAGTCGAAATTAATTTCTTATCAGTTTATAGTAAAGTTTTGTAGATTTTTGTGTTTTATAAAAAAAAGTTGTCAATTGAGTTTTTTCAAAAAAATTACTTAAAAAGTTATCAACAATATTTGGATGTGATAAATTAAGTTTGGATTCATAGTATGGGAGGCGGCGGTCAAAGTACCTACCTCATCGAGTCAATGGAAAATTTGAGCATTGTGGAATGGTAAATGACACGAAGATTACGAAACCGCTGGTCGGACAGACTTTTTCCGGGCCTATTGGCCGCAAAATGGTCACTTCCGGTTGCGTTTTTTGGTGTTGGGGTATACCATCAGGTCAATGGAAAATTTAAATAGTAGTTGGTAGAGATATGGTGGTAGATTTAAAATCATTTGGTCGGACAGACACAATCCGGGCCCAACCCTTTGTCCGACCATCTCAAAAAACGGTATTTTTGGTGTTGATCTACCTCATCGGGTCAATGGACAAATGGGTTATCATATGAAAGCTTGGACTGTCCACTTTAAGAATCTACTGGTCGGACAAACTTTTCATGGGCCAAACATACGTCCGACCGCTTTTTCCCCAAAAAATGCTTTTATTTTTTTCATCTTTTTTCAACTCAATATTAAAAAATTTTAGGTCAAATAAATATAAAATTTGTATCAGATAAAAATTAACATTATCACCTAATTAATTATATAAAAAAAAGTTTTTAAAAAAATACAAAAAACCGTAACAAAATCTATTGATCATTTTTTTTCAGGAAATTATTTTTTTTTATAAATTAAATAAATGATATACTTATCGACGAACTATCTACATACTTCCAAGGAAAAGTAAAATCCAAATTTTCAATTGAATGTTACAGATATGTCTATATAGGGTATATGCATTAAATTTATTTTTCAAATTTAAGATGAATTCATTTTTTCAAAAAAGGTATAAAGTAAACATTATGTCACATATCAATACATAGAATAAAAAAAAATAAAATTAGCATATTATATCCCAGTAATTATTCAACGAAAATTTCAATAATACAAAATTAAAAAATATCGTCTTCATCAGAATCTTCCTCACTCAAACATTCCAATTCTTCTTCTTCATTGTTTTTTAAAATAATATCATCAACATTAAGCGGAGTGGGATCCACTTGCAACCAAAGTGATATTAACTTCTCATCCTTCAATACCCACAAAAAATCTTTTGTCCTCAGTTTGACGCAGTCTGCTTCTGTGGCATTAGCCCACATAGAACTTAAAAAAATTGTTATTTTAATTTTTTCATTGAGTGGTTTAAAATACGGGGTATCAAGCTAGAGTCAAAGTTTTTGTTATTTTTAAAAAAATTACCTGCCTAACGACGTATTTTTAGAATCATATATGTTTTGATACCTTTGAAATCTAGCTTCATTTACACTTTTGCAGTTCCGTAAACCATACATATGTGAAGTAAAGTGTTGAATAACTTCTGTATCTTTTTCCAGTAAGAGATCAGTTTGTTTACACAATGCTTCAAATGCAGCTTGATAACAATTACTTTTTTGAAGGATATCTAGAGCTTTTCCTTTTCTAACAAAACTGGCCGTATAGTCGCAACCTGTAAAGGCATAAAATGCTGGTACCGCAGCACATAAATTCACTCCTAATGTCGAAGCTAGTTGCGCATAGTTTATGCAATTGAAATTATTTCTTTTCGAGCTGCCACTTGCTAACCAAATTTTCAAGTCCTTGAATTTGTGCATATTCGCCAGTAAAATATAACGAGTAGGTTTGTGTCAGATGCTCAAAACATAATCTTCGAATTAGGTTTTGATTTGCTTATATGGTAAATTAATCTGGTATATAGGCTTCTTCATAGCAACAACTGTATTTATATTCCTCACTTTTAGAAATACATTGGCTTTGAACTTCATAGGAGAAACACTTGTCATCTACCGTCAAAAAAAAACTTTTTTTTTAAATGTTTTAGGAACTAATGACCCTAAGATGGATTAAGTAAAAGCCATCAATTAATTAAGTTAACATTTTGGAAATAATTTTTGTTCCTAGGTTATGACTTAGTTCCCAGCGTTGTCTTTCTGATATTGAATTTGAAAACACCAGTCAACAAGTTAGCAGCATCCGCATTAATGGTTTGTTCTAGAGTTAGGTCAACTGTTGACCCAGCAAAACTTTTTGCTGTACGCCTTATACCAAAAGCAACCGCCTGAATTCGTTTATTAAATTAGAATTTTTGAATGTCCACCTTTCATAATTAGGTTGGTTAAACACAAAAAACAAATTGGAAAGTTCGAAAATAGAATCCACATACAATTTGAAATCACTCGTTCTTATACTCCTTGAAAACTCGAAAAAAAGTTCATAAATGCAATACATTGCATAAAAGACCGAGGAGTATTACCATGATCTCTTTTAAGTGTGAGATCTTTATACGCTCTGTATTTAGTAAAAATATCATTGAGCAATGGGCTTGAATTAGGGTTCTTATTTGGTTGCAATGGGTTTTGAAAAAAGTGTTGTAAATCATCAATGTAATTTTCTGAAATGTTGATGTTATTTTCTAAACAAAGCCGTTCAAAGTTCAATGTCTGAATTACACCGGTCAGGGAAGGATGGATTCGTTTACATCTCTAAATATCAATAAATCCGTTTACTGATAGTTTAGCCAAAACTATAGATTGTACTTATATATCGACTATTAAAAACCATCAATACGTTTTCCGAAAGTCATTTGAATATGAAACGCATCTAAACTAATGAAAATATTATTAAAATTATAAAAAATATTTGAATTTCCATTGCCATTTTCGCAAGAGCTAAGTCATATGTCAAAATGATTTCTTTTTGATTGCATTTGTGAGTGACAAATGAATTTGTATTAAGTAATCTATGACTTGACTCTCACTACAACAACAAAATAAATTTAATGCATATACCCTAAATAGACATATCTGTAACATTCAATTGAAAATTTGGATTTTACTTTTCCTTGGAAGTATGTAGATAGTTCGTCGATAAGTATATCATTTATTTAATTTATAAAAAAAAAATAATTTCCTGAAAAAAAATGATCAATAGATTTTGTTACGGTTTTTTGTATTTTTTTAAAAACTTTTTTTTATATAATTAATTAGGTGATAATGTTAATTTTTATCTGATACAAATTTTATATTTATTTGACCTAAAATTTTTTAATATTGAGTTGAAAAAAGATGAAAAAAATAAAAGCATTTTTTGGGGAAAAAGCGGTCGGACGTATGTTTGGCCCATGAAAAGTTTGTCCGACCAGTAGATTCTTAAAGTGGACAGTCCAAGCTTTCATATGATAACCCATTTGTCCATTGACCCGATGAGGTAGATCAACACCAAAAATACCGTTTTTTGAGATGGTCGGACAAAGGGTTGGGCCCGGATTGTGTCTGTCCGACCAAATGATTTTAAATCTACCACCATATCTCTACCAACTACTATTTAAATTTTCCATTGACCTGATGGTATACCCCAACACCAAAAAACGCAACCGGAAGTGACCATTTTGCGGCCAATAGGACCGGAAAAAGTCTGTCCGACCAGCGGTTTCGTAATCTTCGTGTCATTTACCATTCCACAATGCCCAAATTTTCCATTGACTCGATGAGGTAGGTACTTTGACGGCCGCCTCCTGGACTAATATCTGTTTTTTTTTTCCGAGATTTTTAGTCGAAAACCAATTTATACCAATTTAAGTTACATTTTGTTTAAAATTTTTGAAACCAAGTTTTCTGTTGATGTTATTTTGATACTTGTTTCTTTTTGCACTTTTTACTTTAAATTTCGAATCAAGTTTGTTTTTGAGCAAAGCTCAGTTTTTATGTTTTTTTTTCATTTTTTTTAGTCTGAAAAATAAACTCAAAGATAATTGTTCGATTTTATAAACGTAAAATCTTTTCATTCGGAAATTTGATTAGTTTGATATTGATTTCAGATGATTCAAAAGGTTATGGCCCAGTCCTCAATATAAATTAGTTGGTTTCTGAATTGAATTTAAATAAATAAATAAATAAATTGGGTGGCGCAACAGTCCATTGTGAACCAGGGCCTAGTGAGTCACAACTCTCAACCATTCTTGTGTGCGAGTAATGTTGTCAGAGATAGAATGGACCTACAGTTTGAAGCCGAATCCGAAAGGATTTAAAGCACTTTTCATGACAAGAGTTACTCTTGGAGAAACTGTCAATTCCTCACAATAGACAGTACCCGTGTCTAACGCAGTACAACGTCCAACGCAGTCCAACGTCCAACGCACTACCATCAGGTTACGGGTAATACGCAACAACTGACAGTTGGATTTTTATAAAAAAATTACTGAATGTTGAAGAAGTAAAATGTAAAATGAAACTATAGAAGAAGAATAAGATATTCAAGCCGAAAATCAATTTTTATCAACTAAAAATAATGTTTTTTACCAAATGTCGAAGATGTTGTTCTTCGTTGCATAAAATTATTTTAAAGGTAACATCATTTTTTGTTCGTAAAATAAAGTGATTTTTTAGCTATCACCTTTTTGGCAACACTGGTTTAAATAGGTGACGCACGTTACGTTTTTTGTTTTACTGACAAACATCTTCAGTTTGGTCTATAATTTTACCATAAATCGTCTTACAAACGAACAACGCTTGCAAAATATTGAATTTTTTTTTATCAAAATGCGTACTCTGTTAAGAAAGTTCATTAAACGCTTCTTCCATTTTATGGTCAGTTTAATCGACCCACTGAAGCGGCTATTCGGGCTATTGTGACTAAATTTTGCACCAATTTACATTGTTGGACATTAAACCACCAACACGCTAACGTAGAGTGCGAACTGAAGAAAATATCGCAGTATTGGTATTGGCCAGTGTTAGTGATGACCATCAATTATCTATTCGTCGCCGTTCGCAGCTGCCTCTGTTTCTCAACAACGCGGAAAATTAAGCGGAAGGATTCAGGTATGATACCTTTCAATTTACAGAAGAATTAAACGGTCTACTGCAACGTACAATTTTTGGTGAATGGGCTCTTGGAAAGTTGGCCAAAGATCGACTTTTTTACCGAGAAATTGTGTTCACCGACGAAGATCAATGGGTACGTTAATAAGCAGAATTGTCGATTTTGGAGCGAATATCAGTAAGAGACATTGCAAGAGCAACCAATGCAACCAAAAAAAAGTCACAGTTTGGTGCGGTTTATTGGACCGTAATTCTTCAAAGATGATGCAAATCGTAACTTAACTGTGAATGGCAAGAGCTACAGTGAGATGATATCCAACTTTTTTTTGCCCAAAATGCAAGAAATTGACTTGCATGACATGTGGTTTCAACAAGACGGTGCCACATACCACACAGCACGAGCAATAATGGATCGTGCGATTTAACGCCTTTAGACTATTTTTGTGGGGCTTTGTTAAAGCTCATGTCTATACAAACAAGCGCGCATCAATTGTCACATTGGAAGAATTTATTCATGAGATATGTTGGAAATGTTGGAAAGAGTATGCCAAAATGGGACTAAGCGGATGTACCATTTGAGGCGCAGTCAAGGTCAACATTTGCATAAAAAAAAACTTCAAACATTAAGTTATATGAACCGTACTATCGATTCAAATAAAGATTTCATGCATTTGTCTGAATTGTATGTGTTTTTTTTTTGAAAAACTTTACCAAAGCTTTTAAAAAATCACACTATATTATTCTTTTTCAGTTTTTTTGATTTGTAAAAAGAAAACGTTAGTTGATTTTTTTTTTTCAAAATTTGGGTTCAACGAAAATTTGTACTCAATCCTTAAGGCCCAACTATAATAGGCATAAGCAAACATAAGCTTATGTCAAAAACCCAACGATAATTCACTTAAGTTAGCGAAATTACTGCATAGCCATAATGCAATTTTGCTCACGTATCTAAATGTCAGATTTTATTTATGCGGCGAGCGACTGGGATCGCTCTTGCCTAAGTGTGCTTAAGTTAACGAAACTGAGAAAAATTGAACGAAACGGAGCTAGACTCCATTATGTTTACTCGTATTGAGATTCTATGTATTCGCACGTTTACTTATGCGCGCATATGCTAGCTTATGCCTATTATAGTTGGGCCTTTACTCTATTTTTCGATATTATTGTCTGTAAAGTGAAATGTATTTGAAGTCTATACATATCTCTATTGTTTCTCGAGATACGAGTAGATATGGGAAATGTCGAGAAGTGTCAACATTTTCAACTCGACAAATCGGAAATTAATATTTATAATAAACATATAAAATAAATTAGGTGGCGGAACGTTCTGTTCGGAACCTGGGCCCAGTGACTAACAACTCTAAACCTTTCCTGTCGTCGAAACATTTCACTATGCAATTTGAAAGCTATTTTGAAAATTGGTAATTGAGTGGACTTGCATTTTGACGCATAAGAAAAGGGCATAACCATAAGAGTAAGTTTGTCGAAACTGTCGATGTATTTCGGGTGATAATATTTCGGGTAGACTTTCGTTAAGGAAGGATTTTTTTGGGAAAAAATGTTGCAGAACTTCTTTTTTTACACTTCAGAATTTCAGACAGTAGTTAGCTTATAGCAAGCTTCAAAGCACGATCAAAGGCTCATCATAAGTGCATGTGTTAATTGTTAGTAAGATAATAATACAATTAAATCTTAACAAACGCACAAAATAAAAAACATAATTAACATTAACATGAAATAATACCGAACAACTGGTTCTAAACAATGATTTAAATCCCACCTTATTTAAATTTAAATCTATCGATGAACAATTTAAATTTTAGAAAATGCTCATTCGATTTAAAGCTTCATTTTTCCCATAGTTAGTTCTATAAAAATCAATATGTATAAAATCAAAAGAACTTAGGTGATGAGTTCGCCTTGGTAATTCAAATTTACACAAGATAGCAAATAAGGTGCATCAATTTCACCGTTAATGAGTTGATGAAGAAATATTAAATCATTATTAACACGCCTTTGATGGAGAGATTGCAATTGAAGAAGCTGAATACGTTGTTCATAGGCAGGCAGATCATAAGGATCTTCTCAAGGAAGACCCTTTAGGGCAAAGTGAATGAAATTATGTTGAATTGATTCAATACGTTTTCTATAAATTACGTAATAAGGAGTCTTCTGATAAAAATCCCGTTAGAAAACGTATAGGACAAGGTCTATGCCGAAGTTTAATGCAATCACATAGTTTTCCAACTACATGAGCCATGACAATTAATGTTTCATTTTTTTTTACATTTTCAGCAAATTGCGTTTTGATTTAAATTTTCAAAAGAAATCTATTTCACAATGCATTTTACTTACACCTGCATACTTTCATAGCCATAAACTAAGTATCAAGTCCTTAGCATTAGTAAATTATTTGCACGCTAAAAAATGTCCCTTTTTGTAAATAATTGTCGTGGAAGCAAATAATTACGCCTTTTTTTATTGAATTCAGGTTTTACCTTTTACAGACCTTAGATTCCTCTATAATACAAAAAAGATAAACGATGTAAAAACATTGCATAGCCCACGATACGAGTAAATATGTATAGGTACCTAATCAAGAAAACTTCGTGCAACCAATAAAGGTTGAAATTGATGCTTCCGTGATATCGTATTTACATTTGAAGATACACTTTCATCAAACACCGATATATAGATACCTATATGGTCGTCTTTAAATGTATCAGGTTTAAAAATGCAATTTAAATTTGGAGGCTGCCATGAAAATATTATTTCCATCTAATGTAGATTGTAGGTATGTGACAATTTAATCTTCCGCAAATGAAACTGGATTAATATTGACAATGAGGAAATCCTAATCCCAAGGAAATAGAAAGACATATGAAAATATGTATATATCAGAAACACGTCCAATCCATATTCTGCTTTCATTTCTCACTCAAACTGTTTTAGTAGTAATGCAATTAAATACAATTTATAGGAGTCATTAACTTCAGTGGTTTAGTTATTTCAACAAAATGAATTAAAAAAAAACTATTTCCGTTTTGAAACTTATTTTTTGATATCTATTTATATTTTAATACATATCTTATAGCAATTCAATTTATCCTTAAAAATAAATAAACATATCTTCAATTCAGGTTATCCTTTGAAAAAAATAAATTTCTTCTATCAGTGGTAATGAAATAAGATTCAATGTTGTGGTCGTTGTCATGTGCATGATATTTTTCATAACTTGTTTTTCATCAAATAAATTTATTGAAAGTCAGGTTTTTTGACATTTTGATTTGTTGAATTTTCAATGTGAATAACCGTCTTATTTAAATGTCCGGTCCTTGTAATTGAAACCGCACTGTTTGAACTATGAAAAATTTAATTTTTTACTCGTTATGAGTTTTCCTTACTAGGAAGCTGAAGTCCTTTAACTTATGGACTTTAAGACTGAAATAGTCTTGATCCTTTATGGTGGAAAATACAACACAACACTTTGATTTCAGAAGACTTCTCACAATAATCATTTTTTAGAAATTTAACAAAGTATAAACTAAAAGAAAACCTTTTATCATATTAGGTGTAGTGTAGGTATAAGTTATAACATCTGTTCAAATATTTATAAGCTTAAAAGCGTGTGCAAAAAAAATAAAAACCTGTTGATGATTATTTATTTTAAGTCTTTTATTATTAACATAAGAATAGACTCATGTTTCTAAATCTACAGACAGTGTAATTTATTTAAATCTGCTAAAAAATGCTAGATCTTGGTTGGAGATTTGCTTAACAAATATATTAGTTCACGCCAATAAGTTTGTAACTTATGAATTTAAAATGGATCCAACTTTTTTCTATTTACTTTCGTTTTCATTGCCATTTTTTTAGCTTTCTCTATTAATTTAATAATACAAAAACTAAATAACAAGTGAATATTTATGATATTTTTCATATCTTAATCAATAGTAATAAGTTTGAAAAAAAACTGCAAAGTGACACCTTTATTTTTCAAATCGATATTTGCAATAGATTTTTACCGCTGTAAAGAATATATACCGTATAACTTTCAGACCAGAATTGTAAAAATCTGTTTTTGAAGTTTTTTTTATTAAAACCGTCTTCACTAGAAGCAAATTAAAAATTCCTATTTTTTTATTTACAAAACAAACTAAAAAAACGTCAAGGAAACATACTTGCGGGTAAAATGAAACACTACTGATCGCTTGCATCGAGATTCTTCTGTTTACCGCTTTCTTAACGTACCGGTTCCGCACATACCAAAAAAAAAAAGATAAACAAAATAAAAGATATTTCAAGGAATTGGAATTTAATGATTCGCAATTTTTCAAATGCGATTTAGGCTTTTAGTTTAGCTACAACAAAATTGTAATAGAATTATTATTCTAGTACATATTAATGTATATGTTTCTATATGAAACTGCGTCTAATAAAAAGTGAATGAGTAGACGCCAACCGTTATCTCCATTCAGAACACCTAGACATTCTTCAAGTGAGAGAAAATTCTTGTTAATATAAAGCCGACGAATTTCCTGCGAGATTGGGCACAATGCAACAAAGTGGAAAATGTTTTCAACTTTATTAAGGTTGCACAAAGTGCAGTTTGGGTTGTTACCAGTTCTGTGCGGTCTGTGATTAAGCTCTAACATCTCCGTGCGTGCTTTAAATATGATGCTAATTTCCATTACAGTAAATTTATCTCTGAAGTAACTTGAAGACCCGAGTATGAGGTAAAGTTTACTGTAAATTGATCTCGACACAGACTCCCTCGCCCTATCTAGATAGCTTTGGAATGAGTGATCATCAATGGTAGATGTACAGTCGTAGAGAGCACTTCTCCACGTATCTAAACTATCAACAGACAGAAGAAAGTTATGTGCCGAGGCCAAATCATACCAGTCTTTAAATGGAGTATACCGGCATCTAAAACACACTGATAGGACCCTCTTTTGCAAATTGTTTGCATTACCCTCAATATATAATCAGCGTGTGCTTTTAAATTCGTAATAAATATTGGAGGAAATCCCGATTCGATATGTATAGCATTATTGGGCGTGTTAGTTGGGAGTCTAAGGATACGCTTGAAAAAATATCTTTGGACAACTTCGATATCTTCTATTCACTTGTACCCATAGACTTGGTTGCCATAACAAAAACAGCTGTTGATAGTTGCTTCAAATTTTGAACTTAGACGTAGAATCAACAAGTTTGTTAATAAAAAAGTTTGACCACATACAATTTATTGCAGTTTTTGCAACTCTCACCTTATCTTTTAAGTGAACACCAAAATTCAGGTTATGAGTTAATGTGTAGCCTAAATATTTAAATTCTTTCACCACTTCTAAGTCGGAACTATTGACGGTCCAGTTGCGGTCGGTTCTAATGCTACGATGTTGGGACCTAAAGACCATAACCTTCGACTTTGAGGTGATTATTTGGAGATCCCATAGATTACAAAATTGTTTTAATTTTTTTATTTGAAGCTGAAGTGTGACTGCATTATCAGTTAAGATCACCAAGTCATCGGCGCGCGTGGAGCAAAACCTTTAATAGATAAATCACCAAAAGTAAAACCACCAGGGATATAGTCTTCAAAATCATTTATAAATAGTGAAAAGATAAGCGGGCTTAAAATTTAGCCTTGAGGCACACCTGTATTACAACTAAACGGTTTCGATTTGCTACTACCATTTGAAACTTCAGTTGTCATATTTGAGAGCAGCTGCTCATAGATTCGGATAAATTTTGTCGATAGCCCGATACCTGCAAGTTTAAATAGTAGAGATCTTCTGTTAATGGTATCAAATGCTGATTTAAAGTCAACGAAAAAAGAGTAAAGATTTATTTTGTTCTCTATGTTAAAATTACTTAGCAAATTCAATAGAAGTTTATATTCGTATTCCTTTGATTCTTTCAAGGCCCAACAATTAAAAACATGAGTATCTTAACCCTAGAAAGATAATCTACGTCTGCGGGACGTATGGCGCGGGGAAAAATTGTTATATCTTTTCAATTATAAGCCGTATTACATTAGTTTTTTATATTTGCTCAGGACTAGGTCAGAGCTTGCATGGTGCATCTTAAAATTCACGCTGAAGATGCATTAGGGCCAGTAATGACTATGTTATACGTCTGGGAGACGTATGATTATCTTTTATGAAACTTTTGTGCACTGAACAAAAGTATATGGGGAAAAAACTTTTTTTCTCAAAAATTACTAAAACTATTTTTTATAGTTAGCTTACCCCTCAATGAACTAATTTACCAAATATTAAAACTCAAAGTCAACTCAAAGGTTTCTTTAAAAAATAAAGAATTTTGTTCGTTCTGTTTTCAAAGGTGGTTCAGGTTTTTTATAAATTTTGCTCAAATCTTACTTCTTTTATACTTAATTATTGATTCATTTTACTTAAAATAACCCAAATAAAATGAATTAAAATACAAAATAATGATGAAAAATCAATTGTCATCTTTAAACGCGCTTAATAAGTGCCATACGTCTCTAGGACGTATGATTATCTTTCACGCACTAAAAAATATGGTTATCTTTCTAGGGTTAAGGGAATTCAATTAGTTTTTTCTAAGTTTACCCTTGAAGATGAAATTTTTGACTGTTTACAGTCGAATTGTTTTTTCCTGAACAGCGATTATTTTTAATAAATATGATTTTAAATCATAAAAATAAAAATTTTTATTTAAAATCATGAAAATGAAAATAAAAATAAACCAGTATAAGTTTAACCATTCAGCATTCAAGTCAATTAATTCCAGGTTTTTGTTGTTTTGTCAAATGAAATGGTCTTGATTTTAGTGAAATCTTAAAAAAACTTTGAAAGAGAAGCCCAAAAAATAAAAGGAACCATATCAAAACCTATTTTTTCAGAATGCAGTTGATCTGTTTTTAAACAAAATGTTAATATCAACATTTTGTGCGAGATGAAAGAATTTAAAGTCAATATTTTTCTTTCTTCTCACATGACCTGATCCAAAACCATTTTCTATCAGTTCTTTAAGAAGGTATTGGTGTTTTGTAAAAAAAAGTCATTAATTGTTTTTTTTTTTTCTGCAAAAAAAATAACAAAAAGTTAAAAAACAATCTTTTTGTTATAAAATAAAAAAGAGGCTGGGATGCGACCCACAATGATAACTTCAAATCCTGTCTGTCGATCTGTCTTGCTTAACAATTTGTCTATATGTACTCGTATCAATTTTTACCAAAATTGCGTACTATTTTTTGTAGATTTTATTTCTTATGAAAAAACGGAGTGTTAGAAATTGCTGAATAAAACAAAAAATATTTTGTGAAAAAAATAAGGTTGAAGCCAATATTTTTATTTGCTATTTGAGTCGAAAGTAAGTTTTTACCAACTTTTGTTAAATTTTGGTAAGTTTTTTAGTTTTTTGTACAAAAACTGTCAATTCGATTTTTTTCAAAATTTTACTGAATATTGACAACAATATTTTTTGAAAGATAAAAGTAGTTAAAAGCCAATATCTACAATTTTTGGAAAGATATTAAAGTCGAAAATCAATTTTTACCAACTTTTATTAATTTTTTTTTTAGGGTTTTATTTTTTGTAAGAAAACTGTCAATTCGATTTTTCTCAAAATTTGTCCTAATGTTGAAAACAATATTTCTTATAAGTAAAAATTAGTTAGAAGCCATTATATCAAAGTTTTTAAAAGATATTAAAGTCGAAAATCAATTTTTACCGATTTTTCTCAACATATTTCAAAATGTTGAAAACAATATTTCTTTTGAGATAAAATAAGTTTGAAGCCTAAATTTCAAGTTTTTGAAAAGATATTTGAATCGATATTCAATTTTTAACAACTTTGAGTTATGTTTTTTTTAGTTTTTTATTTTTTATAACAAAAACTGTGAATTCGATTTTTCTCAAAATGTTATCAGATGTACGGACGTACGAACGTACGTACACACTCACGCACAGACATCTTTCTAAAAATCTTTTATTTCGACTCTAGGAACCTTGAAACGTCGAGCAATGTCAAAATTTTCAATTTGACAAATCGGACCCATTACAATAACTTCCTATGGGAAGTTAATAAATTGGGTGGCGCAATTGTCCGTTGAGAACTAGGGCCTAGTGACTTACAACTGCCAGACATTCCTGTGAGTGAGTACTGTTGTCAGGAATATAGGGGACCAACAGTTTTACGCCTGATTCGAACGGCTAATTTGAGAAAACACTTTTCTTGACAAGAATTATTCTTGGAGAATTTGTCAATTCTTCGCAAGAGGCAGTGCCTGTGAAAAAACGTAAGATGGCATAGGCATCGATATCCTATTTTATTTATACTTAAAAACTACTTAAAATAAGGTCCTTAATATAAAACTTAAAGCCAACTAAAACTACCTATTCTACCTATAAACTACTTAAAACAAGAACAACCACAGCAGCATATCTTACTATTTAACGTTTTTTGTTTTTCATTTTTCATATTTTGTTGTCTATTTTGTATTTTTTTTGTGTGTATATTTTTGTTTGTATTTTTTTTCTTGTGCTACCATGCCTATTCTACTTAAAACTACACCCTAAAACAATAAAACAAATATTAAAGCCGGCCAAGGCTTAAAAACCCATCCCGACTACACCCTATCAAGTGCCGATTGAAGCCACTAAAACTAGTTCTCCTACTTCACCCTATCAGTTCGGTCCCGTTTGAACACATCCCTACTGAACTGAAGGAGCTCTGCTCCACCTTGTGCCATGACGTCCCGATTGTACAGGAGTCTCCTATCCACGGTTCGTCGTCTGACGTAATAGATTAACGGAACTGCCAATCTATCCTGTATCAAACCGCGTTTGTCTAAAAAGAGGAATGCCTCTGGTGGAATGAAGCCGCTCAAGCGTGCACTTTCAAAATACTCGTCGTTCGAATAGAACGCCCCGAAAATTAAATTGTTGGTCGAAGACATAGCTCTTGCAATGTGACCTCGAACGAGTTTTATCCAAAATTGTCAATTCTGTTGATTCGAGCCCCGTTGTATAGGACCTCGTTGGAATAGTAATGCACATAAGAAGACTCAGCTATTCGATATAAGCCGGTACAGCGTCGTTAACACTGCCGCTCGAGCATCCGAAACTTCTCCATCTGAGAAGGGGCATCGTTGAACCACACAGGACAACCATAAACGATCATCGGCCGTATGAGGGCCATGTAGCAAATTACCTTCACTTTGGGGTCAAGACAACCGTTCTCAAAATTTTACTAAATGTCACACACGTTTTATAATTTTTTTGGAGTTAAAATTATATTCGAGTTGACAAATTTTTATTTTTATTTGTTTTGCTTTGTAAAATTATACTAATTTGGTATCACTTTAAAATGCATAATTTAAAATGTAATGCAAGTCGCTAAGGTTATTAGTTCGTGATATATTTACGGGTCATCCAAAATTTTTACTTTTTTTAAATTGCTTTAGTGAAAAAAGCAACCAGTCAATCTTCCTTCCTTGCTTTGGAACACCACTTATTTGAATTTGATGAAATGGTAGATACACACGCACTCATAGACATATCACTAAAAAATCTTTGATTTAGATTTTAGGAACCTTGAAACGTTGAGAAATGTGAAATTTTCAATTCGCGAATTGGACCACAATTACTTCCTATCGGAAGTTAAAAGTAATAAACAAAACGAACTAGTTTAATAATTTTTACCTAACTAGCTTATAGTCATAAGGGAATAAGTTATGCCTACCTACAGGTACCTACCTATACCAACCTCCGAATGTTAATTAAGAACACTTTTTATCTATTTTATTAACTCATTTTAATAGCTTTAAAATTAATTCAAGCTAGGAAGTTATATGTATCTTTTTCTTTCTGTTTAAATTTTGATTGTGTAATCAATTTTCTAAACTTTCACTTAAATAACTTAGATACCTATCTACCAAATATAAATTATCAACCAAGCTAGTTATACCCATCTTATGAACCTTCTAAAGCTTAATAAAGAAAATAGATTGCTTCAAAACAATTACTTATTCCGACCTACCATTGTTTTTTTTTTTTTTTTGAAGAAAGTCTGAGCAGATTTGCACAACCATCTTTTACCTAACTAAGGTACCTACATTGTTTATGTAACTAAGATTCATATGAAACTTTCTGCATATGTATGGAAGTATGGGTATATACCTATACTAAGTAGGTAGTCAAAGATCAGAGCATTTTAAGGCTTCCCAAATTATTACGTATCTTTTAGATACCTACCTACATTCTTAAATGTTTCTACAAATCAATCTAAATGTGGTAAAGAATCTAGGTACCTATGTACCGTTACATAAAACAGACGAACTATGTGTCAAGGTAAACTACTTTCAATACCAATCTTCAAGAGGATATATGTATGTACGTATGTATAAACAAAGTCCAATAGTCGGTCGACAACCTCGAAGAAAATATGTCTATTTTCCTACCTACCTATCTACTTCGTGTTGCTGAACAATTATGAGCTTGCTATAGAATAATTATTTTTTAATATGCATTTACATAGGTCTAGGCATAAAAAAAAAACAAAATGCATAAAACAAACGGTAAAAATCTTTGCATTGTGAGTGGCCCTTTTTTCCCAAGCAGGTTTTTATGATTTATAGTCACACAATAACAATTATGACCTAACCCAACAGAAAATACATCTAATCACCGCAATTTTATAGAGACACTTAATTCTCAACAAGGCTATGAAGACCTAGATAACCTTTTTTTGCTGTAGTTAGGTAGGTATCTTGTTAGCTAGATAGTATCTAATCAAATCAGCTGAAATTACAAAATAAATCTTTGATGTCGAACTCCACTTCTCATCAACATCATTATAATTAGATTTTGCAAGTTGGTAGCCTAAGTAGGAAGGCAGGTAGGTAGGTACCTATACACAATTTGAAACTATGTGTACCTACCTACCTATAAAATTTTGCAATAATAATTCTCCACTCAAAACCGTTAAACTTAAATCAACAATTTGTACACAAAAGTTGAATTAGAAATCTCAATACAGTACAGCAACAGACACAGAAATAAAAGTGGATTGCAGGTTTTGAGCAAAAAAAAATGGAAAGGAAATTCGAAACTCCAATTCGAGCGCGCACTCCCGATCCATTCCGTCCAACAACACTGTCATCATCATCAACATCATTATCACCAACAACATGAAACTCGAAACATGATACACGATCGTTCGTCGAAAACAGTTGACTATGTTACACTACAAAAACCAGATAGATCCCCTCAAGCCTCAGGTACTACCATACACCAAAAAAACAAGCCTCAAACGAAAACGAAATTTTAAAACCGCCACAAAACAAAATAAAAACCAGAAGATACAAACAAAAATAAGTATACAAGTTATAGATAGGTATATAAATATAATAAAACCCGATTAAAGGCGAACTTCTCAAGTCTCGCCATAGCCACGGAAAGTACGGTTTCAATACCGTTTTTTTTTCTCATACTCGTTTCCACTTAGATTTATCACATGATTTTCCTTTCCGTGCACTCCCTTTCTCTAGACTTGAGGCTGCAACACCACATGTTTATTGTTGTATTTCACTGTTAAACCAAACCAGGGCTATGCTGTACTCTACACACGTCTTCTCTATCTCTACCATCACCGTCGTCGTCGTCGACACCAGAGCGACCGGTCGGTACCTTGATGGTGGCGGCGCTGCGCTGGTCGGGTGGTGGCGACGACGACGGTAGTGTTAGCTGCAGCATTGCACGGCAGAGGTGAGGATGGGGAGACTATAAAACCGACCAAACGACTCTATCTTCTACCATATGATTCTGTGAAAATCGTGTTGCATAAAAGAAACCTTATCTCTCCCGCCCTATTCCCCCTCAAAATATGCAACGCCGAAGCAATGCCATCACTCGAGCTGAAGCTGGACCTGGACCACCACACCAGCCACAAACAACAGAGCACAGGCTGTTGTGGAGCTGTTGCAATTTAAAGTGAAGAATGGAACGGGAGAGTGATAGGTCGAAGTGAAGTCGTTCGTTGGTTCGTGCACAAAAATAAAAGAAGGTCTCACAAGGGGGTACCTACATAAAATAGTATAGTTGGATACTAGCTGGACCGAGAGATGGACTCCGAAAAAGCAGTTTTGCCAAATAGACACACAAGCACAACGAATATTATACCGAACACCGAAACCGGAGCTGCGAACGCTGCGAATACGAACTGCGATGACAATGACGACAAGACAAGCCAAGACAATATCGTAATCGTGTTCGTGATGTCACAACACAACGCGATAGTGGAGAGTTCACAAAAATAAAAACCAAAAAATAAACGCGAATTCGAAACCGTCCGCAAAAACTATTGGGCAAGAGTGGGGGAGGTTAAGACTTTCCAAAACGATTCGCTAAGACAATGTTTTTGGTTTTCAGATTTCCTTTTTTTTCTCTATATATATAGGTATAGGTAGGTATGCTATAAACACGGCCGATGATAATTATACAATAGGTCACTTCACAGATAAAACTGTATTCCGCGGTATGGAACAAAAATAATATGGCTTTATTATAGCTCAAAGAATTTTCAAGATAGCTGAGAGCGCGCGTGAAACCGACCGATTCTGAACACGCTCCAACTTCAACTGAAAATCATTTTCGACGTCAAGTCTTGTGGTATTTTTTTTTTCGTTTCATTCTATGGCAAAGGCAATCATACTTCTGTTTGGGTTCTCTTTGGTTGTGTGCTTCAGGTTTTTACTCTACGAGAAACAAGAGCTTTTATTTTATAAGCTATGGAAATGGAACTACACACAAAAGTCAAAAACAGAGTCCAAGTTTTTGAAACACACACTAACTTATGTTTATGTATGTCACTTTGTTTTAAGAGGTTGAGATTGAAATTGAAAGTAAGAGCTCAGCTTAGTTCTCTTAAGGTCTCCACATCTTATACATAATGTCAAACTGTCTTTTATGTTCAATAAGCCTGGCTTAGGAAAAGTAAAAGATGTGTTTTTCCTTGATTTTGTAATTCTTGTAATTTAAATTGATAAAAAATCAGAAACTTAATATCAAATCAAAAATGCAACAAGCTATAAGTCCAACTTAAGAGAACTTGCATTTATAAGAGACTCTTTTCATCATTTTGAGAAGTATTAAGTTATTAAAAAAGCTTAGATAGAAGTGAACTTGTTATAGGGTAAGTTAGAGTATGTTTGGTAGTTTTTCTCATGAGACATGCGCATTTTTTCCTACGTGTATTAAGGCTCTGTCAAGGATACGCATCAAGATAACACAGTGGCGGGTAGGTAGGTATCGCCACTGACAACAAAAAAACAACAACATAAAAGTTCCACAAATGTGAGGTTAAGGAGCACCAGTCACAGACACATCCTTACTGTCATTAACCACCCACCATGGGCTGTGGAGGGCACCTAAAATGACACTTGATATCCCTACGAATAAGAATACGATTATGTAAAGCAGTAGTAAACAGAGAGAGAGAGAGAGAGAGAGAAATTCAAAAATCTCTAAAAACTGTGGAAATTCGAGGAAAACCAAAGGATATTTTTGTGTGTTCCTTTTGCCTCTGGAAACACAACACCACAAGCTGAAAAGAGAGAAGATTTTTCAGTTATCATCAGTTTTAACAGCTTATGCTCTCTACACTCTCCCAAACCCGATAAGGGACGTAGCGTGGACGTGGACGTGGAAGTGTGGAACACACAAACACAAAGTGTCAAAAATAGAGCATTTGTGCAGAGGATAAAAAGGATGCATTTTTGTTTGACGATAAGAAATGATATGATATGAAGTACTGACCTAGTTTTTGGTCTTTCTCTTTGTGATTTAAAGGGAATGTAGCATGATTATGCATGAGAAGCAAGTGTTGCAGGAAAATTCGTTTTGCATTAAAATTAAGGAATCTTTTTTGTTTGACTTTAATTTTTCACTAAGTTTTCTTATACCTATAGTTACCTAGATATGTATGTATATGACAAAATAGAAGGAAAATGGTCTGCAATTGAAATTAAATGTGGTTTTAAAGAGGGCGGGGTAGAATAGAGTTGCAGGATGTATTTCGTTTTAGTAAAATATTAAAGTCAAAAATGGGATTTAATTTGATAGTTTAATTTTTGCTGCAGGGTGAGATTAATGGGGATGAAAATTGTATTTGGTCTAGAAAATCATATGGATTTTTATATTTTTTCTAAATAACGATAAAAATTTCTTAAGATCTACTCGTGTTTTTATCTCTTGTTAACTTTATTTAGAAAGTAATTGCAAAAGGTTAGATTTGTCGTATTGAAAATGTTGACATTTCTCGACGTTTTAAAGTTTCTAAATTACAGATTTGTGTGGAAATGTTTGTTTGTGCGTTTTTGCGTACGTTCTTTGTCCATATCTCAAGAACCAGTAGAAATATCGACTTGAAACATAAATGTTCTGATACAAAATTAATAACACATAAAGATGTGTGTGTGTGTGTGATTGTTTTACTATTCAAGAAAAGTAAAAATATAGGTTGACCCTAGATAGCTCATGAACCCATAACGCTAGCAACTTAAACTAAATTTTATATGATATAATTTGGCGTGCTACTTAATACACTTCGTGTCACATGAATAGGTATATGTTTTTCAGTTTTTATTTTTCCGACATTTCTTAAACCCTAACGATTCTTGGAAAACCCCAAATATTGCAAGCAAACATTTTGATAAATACAAGTTTATTTTGGTTTTTCCGAAGAGAGAAGTGTACTAATGCTTTAGTTTAACCCCTTACGACTTTATTCAAACTTTCTTTAAAAACAGGCAAATTTCTCAGTATATGGAAGAAGACATTTCTAACACCAATTTTCAAGAAAGGTAACAAGTCCGACTACAGGCCTATTGCAAAGGTTTCTTGCATTCCTAAAGTATGTGAAAGAAATGTTTGTGAAAGTGTCACATGGTTTTGTGAAAAAAAGGTCAACCGTTACTAATCTCCTCACATTCTCAAACATATGTTCAAGCGCTTTAGTACAAATTTATGAAGTTAACTGTGTATACACTGACTTTTCTAAAGCTTTTGACCAACTAAGCAACGGAATAATTTTATTTAAATTGAAAACAGATTCTATGAGGTAAAATTTAGAAATTGTCTTTAAGAACCTTTTGTTGCTCAATCTGGTGTTCCCCAGGAAAGCTATCTTGGCCCTTTTCTGTTCATCCTGTCTATTAACGATGTATCGTCATGTCTACTTTCAAGTGAACTTCTCATTTTTGCTGACGATATGAAGATTTTCAAAATAATAAAGTCCACCAATGAACGTATTCTTTTACAAGCCGACATTGATAGTTTACTTTTTGGTGTGGGAAAAATAGCCTTTTACTCAACCCTTTAAAATGTCAGACTATAACTTTCACTAAAAAACTAATCAGTAACGTATTTGACTGCTGTATATCACAGCAAAAACTGTGTCGTGTCTCCACATTTAAAGATTTAGGTGTACATTTCTGTTCCAACTTAGAGTTTAGACAACACATTAATTTTATTTTTATTAAGGCAAGTTCTATGCTTGGTTTTAATAAAACGCTGGGCAAAGGAGTTCAATGATCCCTATGTTACTCTTTTTTTGTACCATTGCCATGTTCGTCCTCATCTTGAATATGCTTATCAGGTATGGACTCCCTATAACGAAATTCATAGAAAACGTATTGAATCAATTCAACATAATTTCATTCGCTTTGCCCTAAAAGGTCTTCCTTGGGAAGACCCTTATGATCTGCCTCCTTATGAACATCGTATTCTACTTCTTCAAATGCAATCTCTCCATCAAAGGTGTGTTAATAATGACTTAGTATTTTTTAATCAACTCATCAATTGTGAAATTGATGCACCTTATTTGCTATCTTGTTTACATTTGAATTACTGAGGCGGAACTAATCACCTGCGTACTTTTGACTTTATACATATTCACTTCCATAGAACTAACTATGAGAAGAATGAAGCTTTAAGTCGAATGAGCATTTTATATGACTTAAACTGTACATCAATAGATTTAAAATTAAATAAGGTGGGATTAAAATCATAGTTTAGAACCAGTGCTCCACTATCGTTAACGTTCTCATTTTATTTTTTGTTCTGTAATAGTTACGAGTAAATCTTAATTTTGTTTTGTATTTTGTGCGTGTGTAAGGCTTTAATTGTATTGTCATCTTACTAACAACAAACACATGCACTTATGATGAGCCTCTGATCATAGTTTGACGCTTGCTATAAGCTTACTACTTTCTGAAATTCTGAAGTGTAAAAAAAAAAGAAGAAGGTCATAAAACGTTTTTTGTGTCACATGAAGATCTTAATTTACCTGAACGACGCTTTAAAGTAAATAAAATGACAAAAAATCTTATCTTAATTCTCTATTAATTTCATAGATGAAAACAATTTTTAGTAATGTGTGCTGCCTTCTGATTTCTGAATTATTTCAAGTTACCAGGACCGTTTTATTACTTGAATTTTGTCTTCGATTTTTTGGTTTTGCGGTCTTCCTTTGTAGATTTTCTTTTTTACATTTTGTCCATGATGTTCAGGTCAGCAGAATATGGATGCAATTGTAATAGGTTCAAATTTCGCCCTTTATTCAGACTTTTCTTTTCCGTGCGGTATGAATTGGTGCATTATCTTGTTCGAAAGTCCATCGTTGTCCACGAAATAATATAGAAAACTGGGGAGAAGATAATTCCAGGATCGATTTTTGAGTCAAACGCCTTCTTTGTTGTGCTGTTTTTCAACATAGATTTATTTCTTTCTTAAATCATGGAAAAAGCAGATATATTTATCAGTTCCGTTTTTTTCAATCGAAAAAGACGACGGTATGCCAAGCTGGATTCCACCTGATTTGATTTGTGACGTATATGGCATACTTTTTGTATCATTCAAGCAACAGTCGATCTACTAGTATTACCCCCAACTTCTGCCTCGAATTTACTAAGGGAAAGCCTTTAATTTTAAGCAGTTCTCAATTTCTCATTATCGCCAGCTTTTTCGGAAATGATGTGGCTTTCTTGACTCTTCTTATGTGTTTTTTTTCCATACAGCTCTGGGTCCTTGAGGTAGTTATGTACAATATGAAGTTTTTCTAATTTGGTGGCTTTAAAACGGATGATTTCGCGAGATCCCGGTAAGTTCGAAATAATCAGAGCATGCTTTTATCTAGATTTAAACACGCTAATTAAAGTTAATTTAGATGTTGTCCCCATTTATGTGACACAAAACACAGGCACTTTTTATGACCTTCTTTAGAAAAACTATCCATTATAAGCCCAAAATTATGCTTACAATATAAACTTAATATACTCCTTATTCCTTCTACATTCGGGTTTTACAAAAACCCTTGGGGCTTAAAAAACATCGACAAATAAAAAACAAAAAAAGTTTGTCCCTATTTATGTGACACGAAGAGTATATACAGTTTGGAAACAAATTAATTAATAGTTTATTTAGATTAAATTTGTGTTTCTTCGAATATTCTGTGAAAAGGAAATTCTTTAATTCAAAAATAATCTTTTATACCGAAAAAAAAGCATTTTAAAAATTTGGTAAAACTTTAATAAAAATCGAAATAACGTTTTTTTTAATAAAACATAAGCAAACATTTCGAAAAGTTGGTAAAAATTAAGTTTTGATTCGAATATCTTTTCAAAAATTAATAATAATGGTTTCAAATTCATTCCATCTAAAAAATGCTTTCAACATTCAATAAATAAAATTTCTATAAAATTTAAACTGTAAGTTTTTTCATATAAATTAAAATAATAAGAAAATTCTAAACATGTAAACATTTATGTTCGAGTCTCGATATCTCATAAAAAATCATGGTATTCATTATGTGCTTAATTTTGTTGTTAACATAAGATGGTAGTCTTAGGTTAATCTAAATTGATTTTTAACGAACACAAATCTGATAAGATTTTCCACTTTATTGCATAAGTTTTACTTTTAACTCTTTTAAATGAAGGCTGGACCAAGTACATGGTATGAATTGGAAATCCATCGCTTTTTTAATCTTTCAATCGCGTTGGACAATCTCATACAATTTTGACGAAAGGGGGTGTGATGAGCATTAAATCTCTTACAGTTTGGTTCTATAAGCATAGATTACATCAACAGAGTTTTTAGTAATTTAACGATATTCACCATAAAAGCTGTTTGTCTGTCAAAAACAACTAAAACCTTTTTTAATATCTTGAAGGTTTGCACAAAATTACAATTTAGAAGAACTTTAATAATGTTTGGAATGACATATATTAATAAGATCTTTTCTGAGAGATATAAATTTTAAAAAATCTACTTTTTGAGTTCAATTTGCATTAGATGCTCTGGATCTGAAATTTAAACATACATTATAACAATACAAATGTCCCAGAAATAGTGACATTTTCGCAACATGTATGGCTAATTAAAATACTTAATGTAGGTTTTATATTTATTTTATATAAAAGCTTTGAATATGTCAGGAGAAACGAGTAAGTAATCCGCATGTATACATTAAAAAGCCGATACACTCCAAAACGAGTCACTGTTTGGTCGATTCTGGTCCAGGGACATAATTTTTTCATTTTATTCGAAAATGAGCAAGAAGTGGCCGTTATACAGTCAATGGCGATCGTTATCGAGCCTGTTGAACGAATTTTTGTTCACAAAAATTGAAGAGGAGGATACTGACCACATTTGGTTTCAACAAGACGGCCAAACAGACGAAGCTACACTCGATGTTTTTATAGCATTTTCAAAAAAAAAAAAGTTATTTTGAAAATCTAAATCTAAACAGATAGATGTCATGGTTGTTTTTTTTTTTTTCTTAAATAGTCTAAAAATACATTCATACAAATAAATAGCTTTGTAGAAAAAAAGGTTAAATGGTTTAAAGAACTAAAATGATTTCACTTACTTAAATAAAATTAAAAAATATATAGAATGCCTAGTGCCTTACAACTCTCAACTATTCCTTTGTGTCAGCCATTTCAGATATGAAAGGAACGTATAGTTTTGTTTTATAATTACTCTGCACCGCTCTGGATATGCCATTGGTCTTGGCCAAACTAATAGGAGTTAAATACTGTTGCTTTTTATCACAAATATTTCTAGAGAAATATATAAAATAAATGTTCGTACTGTAATTTCATTCTAATCTAATCTAATTTCCAATTGTTAATGTAAACTTTAATTAAAAAAACTAAGTTAAAGTAAAGTATATATAACACTATTTTCCTGTGCCTTTTTGCTGACAAAAAAAAGAGTGAATCAAGTTTTGGATCCTTGGGAATTTCTTTGAATATTTTTCTATCTAGGGTGAGTAAAGTTCTTTTCGTCGGTTCTTTAATACTCGAGCCACAAGAAAAAAATTATTAATATAAAAATATAATAAATTCGTAATCGTTTCTTTCATTTACAAGTTGCAAAATCAAGCTGCTTTTTTCGTTAATTTTTTAGGTTTTAAAACTAAAAATTATTATTCTAGTTATTTCGATATTAAAAAGAAAAACCAACAATAATTTCAAAGAAATATTGCAAACTTACAGTGCGCTCTTATTATTTTGTCGTGAATAAAAGTTATACTTTCATATATTATTGTGGAAATTTGTCGGTGATTATAGAAAATTTTGATCCAAAAATAAATGATAAAAAAAAGGAAAGCTTATTACGATGGAATTTGAAAGTAAAGAAAATTTATTGATTCCCTTATATAATTTTGGCTACCACTGTATATTTTATAAACAGTGAATATATGCACAACATCACAAAATCTTAAATCATGGTTTTCCGCGTATACAATATAATGGTAATATATGAAAATATAATGGTATAATTGGAGGTAGCAAAAGAGATCAAATATCTAGGCTTGAAATTGAATCCAACATTAAATTTCAAAATTCATTTATCGGAGAAAGCCCAAAGCTTACAAAGTTAATAAATTCAACATGGAAAAATATCTGCTCTGAAAAACAAATTAATTTATCTACAAAATACAAAATATTTAATTCGGTAGTGAAATCTCACTCTTGTATGTTGCTCAGGTTTGGAGATCAGAAGAATATGAAGAAATCGGAAACTTTTATTGGAATTTTATGAAGAAACTTTTAAACCTTAATCTGAATACGCCTATTTATTCGATATATTTAGAAAAAGGACTGCCAAAACTTCTAACAAGCACCCTGAAGTCTCAAGCTATATACAAGTCTGCAGCAACCATCAGAGCACAAGACTTTCGAAAAAACTTCTTTTATATTAGCTGAGAAACAAAGACTGGTGGTTTGCAAGATGGCAATCTGTTGGCAATGAGCGTGGAGTGAGATTGGATGCTGATTTCACCAACATGAACCATGTGAAAGATCAAATGTACAGCATCATGGAGAAAAATGAGGAAACAAGAAGCTCAAGACTCATTCAGTAGAATAATCTACGGTCAGCTCAGCTATAATCTAGGTGCTAGAAATTATTTCTAGGATTCACTGAGTTATGAAGAGATATCCCTAATCTTTAAAGGAAGATGTGAAGTTCTCGACTTAAACGGAAGTCCTTATAAAGTAGTTTTAACCAATTCTGAACGCTGTGCAACTTAGAATCAAAATTGTGTACATTTCATTCGTATCTGTCCAATGTTCAAAACTCAAACTCTTTGCACCAATTCCTTTTTTAATTATATTTGGTTTAAATTCTCCGTGAATAAGCAATCATTCACTACTGCTTCCTTTATCGAAGCCCTAATTTAGACAGAGTATATACTTCTCGTGAATTGGATGCTTTGTCTAATTTCATCCAAAGAATTGTTTCGTCCTATCCTCGCACTGAAATCGTTGTTACGGTCGATTTCAATGTACACAATTCTTCATGGCTTCAACATTCAGGCCAGACAACACCCGATGGAGTGTGTGCAGAAATCTTCGCTGAGTTGAACCACCTAACTCAGCTTGTTAACGAGCCCACACGAATATCGGACGTTGAAGGTCACGCAGAAAACACTCTTGGCTTGTTTCTTATTTTGACCTGATAAGTACACTATTAGTGTTCTATCTTCTCTAGGCACATCTGTCCATTGTGTTATATCAGCAAATTTCTCGTGTCAAAACTGTTCAGTTAAAGAAAGAGCTCCTAAGAGAACCGTTTGGCAATACGAGAAAGCCAACTGGGAAAGCCGGAAAAAGTTCAAACAAGCCAGGAAGGCCCGCAACGCCTATATTCGTCGGACCAAATTTTTACATGACCAAAAGTTACAGCAAAAAATACTGCAATTTCAATGTCAATGGCAGTAAAAATGTGGCTCCCTGAAATTACGCCATAGGAAATTACGCCAAAAACTGTTTTGGAAAAAAAGCCCAAATAATTTTGGTGTAAAAAAATAGGAAAAAGCGCCCAAAAACAAAAAGGAAAATACGCCAAAAAGTGTGGAAATTAAGCCAAACTTTTGGAAAAAGAGCCAAAATACTAAAATGGAAAAAACGCCAAAAAAAATAAGAACTTTTTGGTGTAATTTCCAAATTAGTATTGAAAATTAAGCCTTTAAAGAATGGACAGAGCTTTTTCTGGCTTAATTTCCAAAATTAATTTGGAATTAAAGCCCAAAAAGTCTATGAAAGAATCTCAACGTACGACGTAACATGGAGCGGCGCGGTGCAACCCGCGAACGCGACGCGTACGCGCTGCCTCCCCCGCCGTTGATTATATCATAGGTACTTGTGCATTTGTTTTGTAGAACACATTTTCTTATAATTTTGTTTATTTCAATTTGTCAATTTTTGTATAGGTATTAAATGTAAACCTGAAGGACATCTGCCACATTTTCCCTCCCGACAACACGGACATTGGTCAACGAAGTTCTTTGCTTTTACACACAATCCATCACTTTTTACTTTCATTTTAGCACCACAATTGTTAATATAACAAATGTAATGAACATCTTTTTTATACACACATTTTTTTTTGTGTATTTGTTTTTGTTCTGTTACGTACAAAAGTTTGCTATTTTTTTGTTTACCACTTATAATTTCATAATCAAAACTTTCCATTTTGTCCATCGCTTTATCAAAATGCTCTTCTACTAATGGTAGGGAAACAACAAACTATCAATCACTACTGATCACGTTAAAAAATTTAACAAAATATGCTCTTCAAAATTCGTGAAAAACATGTAAAATACTGTTATTTGCCGTTATATAATTTTGTATACCATATGAATACATTCGACAAACATGTACTTTTTTGTTTTTGATTTGGAAGAACGAACGGTTAATTTTCTGGCTTTTTTTCCTTATTTGATTAGGAAAAAAGCCAAAAAGTTTGTTTTGTGGCGTTTTTTGCTTTAAGATTTGAAAAAAAACTAAAAAGTTTATTTTTGGTCGTTTTTTCCTTTTTTGTTTGGAAAAAAAGTCCAAAAGCAAATTTTTGGCGTTTTTTCCAAACAAAAATTGTTTGGCCTTTTTTCATTATTCTAAAAGGAAAAAACGCCAAGAAATTTTCGGAAAAAATAGCCAAAAAATCCGGAATTAACACCAAACTCTTTGGGTTCTTTTTCCTAGGAAAAAAAGCCAAAAAATTGTATGGAGAATTTTTGGCGTTTTTTCCATTTTATTTTTTTGGCGTAATTTCCTATGGCGTAATTTCAGGGAGCCAAAAATGTTTGGTCATTTGTAAAAAACATGAGGAATTCTTCCTCTTCTTCGGTTTCTACGCTCGTTGTCAATGACACTCCTTTTGTTAGCTCTTTAGAGAAAGCAAATCTCTTTGCTACGCAGTTCGCCGCACATTCTACGCTGCGAGTGAGTGTCATGACTCCGCCTGTACTTGAGCGAGTTAGTGATGCTATGGGACCAATCTCAAACTTGTACTGTGGCAAGAGTCCTAAGAGATCTAAACACACATAAATCCGCTGGTCCGGATGGTATCCCCGCTATAGTTCTGAAGAGGTGTTCTTCAACGCTGGCAAAACCCTTGCGTAAGCTTTTTCATCTGTCCTACTCCTCAGGTCTCGTCCAGAGCGGATGGAAAACCGCACTTGTCCAGACTATTCCCAAAAAAGGCGAATCTTCCCACCCTCTAACTACCGACCGATTGCACTTACATCCCTTCTTTCCAAGGTCATGGAAACGCTGATTAATTATCAGCTCACTAAATATCTTCGCTTTCGTAGCAATAGGTCTACTGGTGATCTCATGGTTCATCTCACCGAACAGTGGAGCAAATATTTACATCGTTTTGGGGAAAGTAAGATTATTGCACTTGATATTTTAAAAGCATTTGATAGGGATTGGCATCAGGCTCTCTTATCGAAAATGCGTACATTCGAAAACCATAAAATAAATGCTCGTGTGCCCCAGGACTCTGTTTTATCTCCAACAATCTTTCTCATTTTTATTAATGATCTTCTGTCTGCAACATCTAATCCAATACATTGTTTCGCTGACCATAGTACTCTTAGCTTTTCATAATCGCTTCAGACTCACATCACTCTTCTTCAAATGTGGAACTGCAACGAAAAATTATGATAAGCTCATTAAATTCCGACCTTAACAGCATTGTACAATGGAGAATAAGAAACCGCGTGGAATTTAATGCTTCGAAAACCCAATGCTGTCTTGTATCGTTAAAGCGAGATATACCCCCATTGCCATTATCCATGGATGGCACTTGCATCAATGAGACTGAACACCTCGATATTCTCGGTATGTGTGTCACCAACCACCTCTTGTGGAATGATCACATACGCGATGTCAAAAATGCCGCAAAGTGTTTGGGTTTCCTTAGTCGATGCAAGAAATATTTCGCCCCTTCTGATCTGGCTGTTATCTACAAGACTTACATACGTCCAAAGCTTGAGTATAACTCCGTTCTCTGGGCTGGTGCTCCTGCAACTTACTTAATGCTCTTGGATAGTATTGAACGTAGAACATTTAAATTGATAGATGATAATATCATCATAAGTTTATTTACTTCTCTTGAACATCGTCGTAAGGTCTCTTGTCTGACCCTTTTTTACCGTTATTTTAACGGCTATTGGTCTAGTGAAATAGCCAGTTGCATTCGTCCCCTTAAACAGTTCAATCATAATACTCGCGCTTCTAGGAATGCTCATCAGTATACCCTCGAGCCCAACTTCGGTCGTACAGTCAAAAACAGATATTCGTTCTTTAGCCGTACTACTCGAATGTGGAATGCCTTACCACACTCTTTCTTTCCTAGTCATTGCAATATTCAGGAATTCAAAACCACCGACATCTCCTTTTAAACCCTCTCTCCTCTTCCTAGTGCTCAAACTGTGCCTCTGCATAATGAGGGTAGTAATATCCCCTTGAGTGTGTGTTTATTATAAAAAAAAGACCCTACTTTTTTGGGGAAAACACTCTTACCCTACAAGAGACTATAAACATCCTTAACGAACATGATTCAAAAACATTAAGTACATTTTTGAAAGTTATTTACAAGTATGGATTGTTATTAGTAACAGAATTCTATTAAATTCAAAACATACCAAATCTAAATATTCTTGATTTTTTGTCAAAAAATTGTATACAATTTTGTAAATTAATATAAATAAAGGAATTACTTACAGTTTACAATCATATTGAAAACTAACAACAAAAAACTCTAAACGCCCCTAAGGTAACCCTATGCCTTGAATCTAATATATACAACTTAACATTATTATTTCATTGATAAAATAGATACAGCCATAAACAGAATAAGTCTCCACTTCTCATTTCTCTTCACTCTAATCGTCTCTTTTAATTTTGTCTCTTTTCTCTCTTAACCAATTAATTTAAACCAAAATCCACCTAAAAGAGAGCATGCACTTTGCGCAGTATCAGAATTCAAATTCAGAAAACTTTACAAACTGCACATTGAGCATATGTAAGCTTTATCTCCATAAAAATAAGAAACCTTATATTTCAAAAAAAAACCTCTTTTGACAGACGAACATAGTATGTAAATAAAATGCGTATATTCATAATAAAGTCACTCTCACTGAACAAATACAATGGTAATGGCAACACAAAAATTGTTGCATCAACAATATTTTGCACGTTCTTTATCTAGATAGAATTTTTTTTTGGCGATAGATAAGCCAAAACGCATACTTCGGTGTTTACCTATAAAATGCCTATTTTCAGTTATTCAAATGACTCACCACAAGTCACGTTCAACAATAATTGATAGATCGCCAAAAGAACCTATAAATAGTTGCAACAAGCAGCACCTTCGTCATGTTATTTGTTTATTTTATGTGCGTTGAACTTTGCGCTCTGATGACGATTACTGTTGCAATGCAAATGAGTAATGTGTTCCCTATGCTGTTGTTGTAAGTTTACATACCTAAGAATGAGGTGGGAGATTGCCAGTGGCAGTTACCAGTGAACTTAACGCAATATTTTGCCGGCAATCGGTGGTAATTACTAATGGCGTCGATGTAAACAGCTATGCCCTAGCCGCACAGGTTTTTGGTCTGTTTGGAGGCTATATTATAGTACTTATAGATATGATAGTGGTGTCGGTGTGTGGTATGTTTGGATTAAGCTTGCAAATCTTTTTGGATGAACTCTAATATATTTTTTTTACCTTAAAATGGCGATTTCGAAGTCCCGAAGAATTGTGGCTGAGACCAAAAACCCTTCCGTGCATAATTACTATCCAAGGGCCATTACAGGAGTAATATAGCATTTTTGCTATTCAGCTGCCAAAACGAGATTATTTTCAGCGTTAAATTAAATGAGATCTTTTTAACGGAAATAAAGAAAGACTCTTGTTATCCGGAAAGAGGGTGGTTAAAGAAGCATGAAGCATTAAGATGAGACTTAATGACGTTTGTATGTGCATATGCATAAATAGCATATAGTTAAACACCTTTATTAAGTTCCATGGCCGAAGCCCAGACCATGACATATAGCGATTCAGATGGATGATTTTATGTTACTTTATAGGGAAAGTATTGCTGAAAAAAGGTTATGTTTTCATTTGGTTTGACTTAATAGTGATGGACTATGGACAGGTTTTTTTTGGCAATGGTGGATTCAGGGGAGTCGTAGGGGACATGACTCCCCACTGGGGGATAATTTGTTTGTTTTTTTTCTAGGAATTTCTTTCATTAAAAAAAATCATGCGTTAATGGATATTATCCTCATTATATTTTGGATTATTTGTTTTCTTTGTATGGAACCAAAATTTGTAATTTACTTCCTTAAACATTGCTGCTAAAAGTACTACTTTTAACTGAGGTCTGGAGCAAGAACAAACAAACAAATTTCTAAAATTAAATTTTAGGGTTAAGGAACAGAACCTTTAGAGCCTTTTTCGCCGAGAAATCGCTGATGATTTCGTTGAAATCCAGTTCTGGAGAGAAAGCTTCGATAAACGGTTTTGTCCCATCGTTGTTTGAAGCTTTTTTTTATAATTTTCATTTTTGAAAATGAGCGCTCTCCAGTTTAATTTGTTACCATCAAAACAAAATACATTCACAATGCAATTTCGAGGTTTGGGGATGTAGCTCTGAAATTTTTACTTTACAGCTATTAATCTGTTCCATATTTCTTTCTTATAGGTACGAGTCAATCAAAAACACAAATTGAACTAACTCATTACCAAGACTAGGCGCAAAATCATCAGGATACACTTCCACCAATGTCTCTGTTGCAGCGTGCACATTTTCAGCATCCATCTTTTGGATGTGATTCAGGAATTCTAGTATCGAACATACAGCTTCATAGGTAAGAAAAACAGATAGCTGGTCAATCACTGGGATAAAGGCGGATACTTTGGATTTTTCCTTGGGTGATAGATTTGATTCTAGTACACGCATTGCAGATTCAATAATCATTTTCGGGTCTTGTAACATCTTGTTTGTAGCGTTGAATCGCTCCAAGATATTGTTCTAAAATGTTACAAGCAAAGCGGTTTCGCGACCACTCATCTTCTGTAGAAGGGGCGTTCCTTCATTCCTCATGATGTCTTTTTGCTCTTTATTGAAATATATGCTGGATAGAGCTTCTTCGATTTCCGAATAGACGTTGACTAAGGCTTTCATAGCTTCAGCTCGACAAGACCAACGAGTGTCGCTGAGCTTTTTCAAGCCTAAAAACTGGCCGCTTTTCTTCTTCTTTCTCAATCAGAATTCGGTGCCACTCTGTACTGGCTGTGAAAAATGTGTACAAATTCTGCACGAAATCAAAGAATTGAACAGCCGGTGGACAAATTACCAATAAGTCAATAATAATTGTTATTTCGAGAATTGAAGAACACCGATTCTTCATATATAACGATTAATTTATATGTAATTTTATATATAAGAAAACAATATTGTCGAGACACGGAATCGAATACTCAACCTCCAAGATTGCGGGCAAGTACCACCCCACTCAGCCATTAACCGATTGGGGTACTCCCTCAAGATGGGTAGTGAATTAGAAGTGCTTCTTATAAGGGCCATTCGAGTTTTCATATTTGACTTATTGCCTGATTGGAGTGAACAATGAATTGGAATTCCAGCCCCATTTTAAAAACACAGTCCAAATCACCAACTTTTAACCAATGGACGATTCAAGGGGGTTCATGTGAACCATAAAGCTTATACGTTTAAGTTGTGAAAGTAAAGATTTCAACTGAAGTTTTTTTTTAGTTATTTAACGACATTCACAAAAAAGTGGTATACTGTCAAAAACAACTAAAATTTTCAATTTGATATTAAGTTGCCTTTAAATTCCTGAAACTCTCCTTAAATTCCGTCTTATTTTTTTTTACACACATAAATAGTGAATGGTCGGAAGAAAGCAAGCCCGATGATTGGAATATCAGCATAGTGTGCCCGATACATAAGAAAGGAGACAATCTAAATTGCGCCAACTACAGAGGCATTAGTGTGCAATAACAGTGCCGTATTATGTGAGCGTCTGAAGAAGTTCGTCAACAACCATATAGGTCCTTATCAGTGTGGCTTCAGACCAAGAAAGTCCACTATCGACCAATTATTCACACTACGGCAGATATTAGAAAAAAGTCAGGAGCTTCAAATCGTCATCCTTAGGGAAGAGCTCTACAGAGCCATGTCTAGTTTTGGCATCCCTGTCAAACTTATCCGTTTGTGCAGAATGACGATGGAGAATGCACGCTGCTCTATCAAGGTCGGAAAAGATCTTGCCGATGCATTTGTTGTCAAAAAAGGTTTTTAGACAAGGCGATGCACTGTCATGCGACTTCTTCAACATCGTTGTGGAAAGAATTGTTCAAAACTCAACAACACTAGAGGCACAATCTTCCTAAGCGCCGCTATAAACACAGACAACGACGCCAGAGCTGAAATCAAACGAAGAATAACTCTTGCAAATCGCTGCTTCTTTGGACTTAGAAGGCAATTGAGAGCATCTAAAATAACCATCTATAAGACACTCATCATCCCGGTTCTCATTTAAGGCGCCGAGTCCTGGACTCTGTCAAAGAAAGATGAGAGCATCTTAGGATGTTTCGAGAGAAAAATTCTTCGGGTGATTTTTGGTCCCGTACGCATAGATGGAGAATGGAGGAGAAGTTTAAACGATGAACTGTACAGGTTGTACAGCGACACTGACCTAGTAAGCAGAATAATAGTCCAACTTCTTAGATGGCTGGGTCATGTAGAGTGAATGGACATCAACGCTCCAGCTCAAAAGGTCTTCGAATCCAATCCCGAGGGACGGCGGCGCAGTAGAAGAAGACCGTGACTCAGGTGGGGCACTCAGGTGGGTGAAGAGCTAGGGACTGAGCTGGCTGGAGACGCATGTTGGTTGAGGCCCAGGTCCGCCCCGGACTGTAGCGCCACCTTGAGTTAGTAAGTAACATAAATAGTGAACATTGAAGTAATTTTAACTTCCGACATTGAGAACCTACATATGTACATATATTTATGGCAAAAATTGCACTAGTACAAAATTTCAAACCCGACCTTTTAGCAAAACATGACATTACGAAGGTAGGAAAGCTGGAAAAGGTTAGTCCTTCGATTCCATCCGTCTTTTTTTCCTGGGAAATTAAGGCTTTTAAGCCACTTATAGTAAGTAAGGGTTTTTTTTTCATTTTCTTAATACGAAAAATAACAGCAGTCACCATACAAAATGTTTGGTTCCAAATCAAGAATTCGAATTTTTTCACAAATTAATCGATACATTTTTTTAAAACTTTCTCCAAATTTTGTATTTTTAATTGGCTACTTTCTACACGAAAAACATATTTGGTACCCTTCATAAAAGCGTTATTTTGTTTTCTCAGAAACTATTGGACCGATTTCAATAATCTTCTTTTTCTGTACAAGCTCTTGTCGATGATCAAGTGATAAAACTAGCGACGATGATGATTTTTGATGATCAAAAATGTCATATTTTTTTTAGATTTTTAAAAAGATATACTTTTTTTTACAAAACTCGATAGCTCAGAAAAATTGGTAAACATTTTTTAACGAAATTTCAATGAAAAATGTGAATTTATAAGCATTTTATTTAGTGCTTACCAAAAATTACAGTGATTGTCGAAAAAAAAAAAAACAAATTAAGTTAATCTTGGTTTTTTGAGAAATAAAATGGCATTTAAATTTTTGAGAAAAACTTATTTTACAAGTACATTTTTAAACCTTGAAATAAAGAAAATATTTTTAAACAGACTTTTTGGAAGAAATTAGGAAGTTCTAGCGACCCAGTCGTGCATTTTATTTCTTTAGAAATTGAATCTTTTTTAAGAGAATTTGCTTTAGATGCTCTAGAACTTTGGTTTAAACACGAATTTCAAGAATATAAATGTCCCAAAAACAGCAAAAGTGACATTTTTGTTAAACAAATGGCTTATTGAAAAACACAATGAATGTGTTATATCGCTTTGTATAAAAGTTTTAAATCTCTTAAAAACTAAAGTGAAAAGAGATTCTGAAACTCGTAATTACGAGTATCACACAACAGTTTCTTCCCAACTTATTTGTTTAATGTAATTTGGTTTTTAATGCACCTATTTCCTTAAATTCAAGAACGAAACATTTTTCTCTCTACAATTTTTAAGCTTTATTGACTTCTTAAATATCGAAACATTTTCAAGCATCAGCTCCAATCTTCGAATAAACAGACTGACAACGATAGTAATAATAGACTATCGGAAATTGAGTTCTAAATAACTACTTACAAAATGCTAGAAAATGTTTAATATCATATTCTTTCTCATTTTCTGGGTTTTTGAAATTTAGTAGTGTTTTACGCATTAACGTTTCAAGGTTCCAAGCATCTAATTACGTATTTTTTTCTGACGCTGTTAGTACTCTTGTTCTAGAATCTTGATCAGGAATTACTAATATTGATAATTGTCACGCCTTCTTGGACATTTTTATTGACTTAAGTAATCACCTTACTGAACACAGTAATTCCTTTGATTGCTTATATAATTTTGACTTCGGAAGAGCTAATTTACAGCTGTTGTCTGAAGATTTAACCAGTTCTGGAATTGCTGATACTTTAGCATTTTCTGATATTGACGAAGCAGTTTCAATTTTGTATAAGATCCTTAATAATTGTTTAGACATTTTAAGAAATCAAGAAATACTAACTTTAACCACCCTTGGTACACAAAAGAATTTCGTTTACTTCGAAACAAAAGAAATAAGGCTTGGAAAACTTATCTCAATACTCTGTCTCCAATCAACTTCTCTGTTTATGTTGAATTCTTTAATGAATTTAAGTCTCATTCTAATTCTTTATACGCTTGTTATGTTACTGATATGGGCACCTCTTTGAAAGAGAATCCTAAAAATTTGTGAAATTTGTGCACTTAAAGAAAAAATCAGATGGCTTTCCAGTTACTTCACTTACAAGAACCTTTCGTTAGATAAAATTATTGATGTCTGTAACGCTTTCGCAACAAATTTCCGTGAGTCATTTGTTAATAGCCCTCAAGAAGTTGATGAAGTATATTTTCATAATCTTCACTCCTTTTCGCAAAATAGCTGTAGTCACAACCCTGTGCTACAAAGTACGGTCCTTGATCTTTTATCTGCGTTGAATGATGACTGCTCAGCCGGTTCCGATAGTATTCCCTCGGGCTCCCGGAAATTACGCCAGATTTTTTTTTGAAAAAAACGCCAGAAAATTCCTCATACAAAATTCTGTTTTTTTTTCCTAGGAAAAAATCCCAAATTTTTCAGGCAAAATTTCGGAATTTCAGGTGTAGTAATGCTTTAGTTGAATCCCTTACGTTCTTATTTAAACTTTCTCTAAAAACAGGCAAATTTCTCATTATATGGAAGAAGTCAATTCCAATTTGTAAGAAAGGTTACATGGCGGATATAACAAACTACATTTCCATTGCAAAGCTCTTGCATTCCTAAATTGTTTGAACAAGTTGTTTGTGAAAGTGTCTCATTTACGAAAAGCAACATGGTTTTGTGAAAAGAAGATCAACCGGTACTAATCTAATAACATTCTCAAACATATGATCAAACGCTTTAGAACAAGGTTACAAAGTTGACTGTGTATACACTGACTTCTCTAAAGGTTTTGACAAACTAAGCTACGGAATTATTTTAATTAAACTCAAAGCTCTTGGTTTTCCACCATTTTTCTTAGATTGGATCAAATCATACCTTGAAAATGAGGTATAATGTAGAAATTGTCTTTAAGAACCTTTTGTAACTCAATCTGGTGTTCCCCTATGAAGCCATCTTGGCCCTCTTCTGTTCATTCTGTCTATTAACGACGTATCGTCATGTCTACGCTCAAGTGAACTTCTCATTTTTGCTGACGATATGAAGATTTTCAAAATAATAAAGTCCGCCCATGATCGTTTTCTTTTAAAAGCCGACATTGATAGTTTCACATTTTGGTGTTTTAAAAAATAGTCTTGCCCTCCCTCTACCCTTTAAAATGCAAGAAGATAACTTTTACTAAAAAACTAATAGTTAGTGTATTTGATTATTGTATATCACAGCAAAAACTCTGTCGCGTTTCCAGATTTAAAGATTTAGGTGTTTATTTCTGTTCCAACTTAGAGTTTACACATCACATTAATTTTATTGTCAATAAGGCAAGTTCTATGCTTGGTTTTATAAAAAGATGGGCAAAGCAGTTCAATAATCCCTATGTTACTCCTTCTTTGTACAATTGCCATGTTCGTCCTCATCTTGAATATGCTTCGCAGGTATGGACTACCTATTACGAAATTCAAAGAAAACGTATTGAATCAATTCAACATAATTTTATTCGCTTTGCCCTAAAGGGTCTTCCTTGGGAAGATCCTTATGATCTGCCTCCCTATGAACATCGTATTCAGCTTCTTCAATTGCAATCTCTCCATCAATCTGATCCTGGTTTGAAGCTTGCTATAAGCTAACTACTTTCTGAAATTCTGAAGTGTAAATCAAAGGATTTTAGAGACATGTTGTGTGTGTGTATAGGTACGTTTGTTCATACATCCGGAATAGCTTTTAAGTCCACCATATCTCGAAAACAGGGACAGAGATATTAACTTAAAATAAGTTGAGCCTTACAGATAATAACACCGAACGATGTAGGAAGGAAATATAAGTTAAACATTTGTTTGTCCCAAAATCTGAAACTAATAACTAAAAATACGTTTTGTACTACACCAAAGATATTTTATTATCATTGATTATAAAATCTGTTTCTTTTCTTTATTCTCAAGACATGTTGGAATGGTCGGTTCGTAATATATGGGAATTAGCAATTTAATAATTAGAAATTGCTTAATATTTAGCAAACTTCTAGTAAATTGTTAAAGCCTTAATATACAAAGGTTGTTAAAAATTTCGCGACATTAACGTTAAACTTTCTTATTTTACGCAAAATTTTGTTATTTATCGACGGTTAACTATGAATACCTCCTAACAAACATTTTTTGTGAAAATAACTTTTTGATGTAGTTTTGTTAAGAATTACCATCTGCATCGCTGAACACATTCTTTATGTCTCCGGCAGCTGTCAAAATATTGTTATTGTCATTTTTTAATACCTCCAATCATCTTGGCGCCTAAAATATCTCCTATCATCACATTTCACTCATTGTTTTGCTGGCATAAGGACCCACAATAAGTTTTTGCTTCATATTTTATTTAATGTAAGTGTTTTTTCAGTTTTTTTTCTGTTTTTTTGAAGAAATAAGTGTTTTTGTAGTACCATAGTTATAAAGTTTTTCGATTTTATTACAATTATAAACAATTAAACTCACAGAACTTGTGCAAAGTATGATAGGAGGTATTCTGTTTGTTACAACTGATACCATAACATCTCCTATCAACGGATTTATATTGAAATTTTCATTTTTTTATTTCAGTTCTTGACTCGTTGTACCACAAATTAAGGTTTTAATAGACCCTTTTTGGTAGGTTAATTAATTAATAGATTTAGAATGCTCTTTTAATTTATGATTTAAAAGAAAAATGTGCTCTCTAGCGAAGAAATGCCTCGAAATGGCGCGGATCAAACGGCTTCTATCTTTCCCAGAGCCATCAAAATGACTATTAACAACATCTTTTCCAGTACCAATGAAATGTTCATTGAGCCAACCTCCACAACTCCTAGACACAACGAAATAACTGACGAGTCGTGTCTTGATGTGGGATCAGTAGTTGAAGTGCATGAACACCAGATCATACAGCTAGAGTCTAATAATACATCGGAAACTATAGAAAACAATGAGCTTTTACTTGAAGGAACATTAGATCCACCGCTCGATCTTCAAGTACCAGAAAATGTGGACAACATTTTGTCAAACGATTGTTAGTATGGTAACATGTAAAAGGCCAATGATTCAAATTGAAAACAGAATAAAAATAAGCAACTTCGAATGCAAGGACTATACAAGAAAAAATTTAATTTAAACAAGATACGATTCGAAAAGCCAGTCATTGGTGCTTCTTGTTGTACGTTTACTGAAGCCAATAGGACCTCAATTTTTGAAAATTTTTGGACTAAAATGGATTGGTCACAACGGAAAGTTTTCGTTTGCAACCACGTCCAACAATTGGAAGTTTCAAGAAGGAAGATTTTTGCAGAGCACTCAAGAAGGTCTCAAAGTTTTTTTTTATTTATTACCCTCAAATGAAAAAGGTAGCAACATTTATTTATAACTTTTAATCCAAATGACACTTTTCACAAATAAACCCTTTTAGTTTGCAAGTTTGTCGACAAATGTTTATGAACACAATTTGCATTATAGATCATACCATTCACTTTTGGGTAAAAAAAAGTTCCTTTTCGATGCATGCTTCCAGTATTTACAAGAAATATTATGATAGTAATGGTAACTCTGAAAGAAAAAACAAAAATGATTTTTTGAAGAATTTCTTGGAACAATTACCAAAGCTCCCATCATATTACTCTAGAAAAGAATCATCGATGCTTTTTCTTAAGCCACAGTTTGTATCCCAACAAAGTTTGTTTGATTTCTATAAAAAGCATTGCAGTTTACACAATGTTAATTCAAGGTTGAAAGTTGATACACGGTTGAAAATCCCTACGAAGTCCTATTTCTTAACTATACTTTCTTCAAGGACTTTACCGAAAACATTGTTTATCCGCATCTATTCGACCTGGTAAAAAGCAAGGTGACCCAGCAGTAACCGACATCAAAGCAATTTCATATGACCAAGGAAAAGAAAAGTAAAACTCAATTTCGAAAATGATTGGCAGGATTTAAAAAATCGTATTAAAAACATTTTGAATGAAGACTACGAGCTTAAGGCCTTAAATTCAAGCTAACTTGCTATTCCAAAGAAGAAATGGAAGCATCTACAAGAACTTAAAGAGATCTTACCTGAAGACTGTAGACAGTTTTATGAAAACTTTTCATTTAAATAATAAGTTATTCGTTTTTTCTTAATTTAATGTCAAGAATATAAAAGTTTGTGATATTTTCTAATGAATTCATATTTTTACATATTTATTTTGTATTTTTTATAATAAATTGTATTTATTATTTTTTAAAGTTTTCGTTTCCTATTGCTATGAGCGTTATTATTTTAAAACAGTAAAAGAATTCCTCTTATCAGCATAAAAAGTATTTTTAACTTCCCATAGGAAGTTATTGTAATTGGTCCGATTTGTCAAATTGAAAATTTTGTCATTTCTCGACGTTTCAAGGTCCCTAAAGTCGAAATAAATGATTTTTAGAAAGATGTCTGAGCGTGCGTGTGTACGTACGTTCGTACGTCCGTACGTCCGTACGTTCGCGACGTTTTTTCGTCGTCCATAGCTCAAGAACCAGAAGAGATATCGATTTCAAATAAATTTTGTTATACAGATACTAAGGCAGAAAGATGCAGAAAGGACTCTCAAGAAAATTGCGTGGGTGGTTTATTTCCAATAGCAGTTTGAAAAAAAGGTGAAAATTTTGGTTAACCCTAAATATCTTACGAACCAAAAACGGCAGAGACTTGAATTAAATATATATTTTTTGAAAAAAATCAATATAACGGTTTTTTTATAAATCAATAAAACTGAAAAAAAAATTTGTCACCTTCAAAATTTTACGACTGAAATATGATTTCATCTCCAAAACAATTTTGTGCAACGAATAATAATGTTTTTGATACCTGATAAAATTTTGAGAATAATCTAATTAACAGTTTTTTTTTATAAAAAATAAAAATCTTGAAGAAACATTACTCAAAGTTGGTAAAAATTGAATATCGATTCAAATATATTTTCAAAAACTTAAAATTTAGAATTCAAACTAATTTTATCTTATAAGGAATATTGTTTTCAACGTTTCGAAAAATATTGAGAAAAATCGAAGTGACAGTTTTTTTACAACAAAAAAATAAACTAAAAAAAAATGAATAAAAGTTGGTAAAAATTGATTTTCGACTCAAATATCTTTTTAAAACTTTGAGATAATATCTTCTTATTAATTTGTACTTATAAGAAATATTGTTTTCAACATTAGGACAAATTTTAAGAAATATTGAATTTACAGTGTTTTTTACAAAAAATAAAAACATAAAAAAAAATGTATAAGAGTTGGTAAAAATTAAATTTCGACTCAAATATTTTCCCAAAAATTGTAGATATTGGCTTTTAACAATTTTTATCTTTCAAAAAATATTGTTGTCAACATTCAATAAAATTTTGAAAAAAATCGAATGGACAGTTTTTGTGCAAAAATTAAAAACCTAAAAAAAATGTACCAAAAGTTGGTGAAAATTGATTTTTGACTCAAATATCTTTTTAAAAATTTGAAATATTTTCTTCAAACTAATTTTATCTTATAAGAAATATTGTTTTCAATATTCGATAAAATTTTGAAAAAAATCGAATTGACATTTTTTTACAAAAAATAAAACTCTAAAAAAAAAACAATACTAAAACTTCACAAAAATTTACTTTCGACTTAAATAGCTTTTCAAAACTTAAAAATATTGGCTTGAAACTTATTTTATTTCACAGAAAATATTGTTTTCGATATTCAGTAATTTGTATATAAAAATCCAACAGTCTACAAAAAATAGTACGCAAATTTGGTAACAATTGGTAGGAGTACATATAGACAAACTTTGAAGCAAGACAAATCGACAGACGGGATGGGAAGTTATCAGTGTGGGTCGCATCCCAGCCTCTTTTTTTGTATATATGAATATCTCCTTAGTTCTTTTTTCTTATGAAAATCACAATTTTTAGCATTTAAAACTATTTCACATAGTAGAGATTTTAAATTGGTAAAACTCTGTCAAATTTCATTACGATACGATTTTGTTTTGAGAAAATATTCAGTTTTTTGTGTCTCCTGTAAAATTTGCAAAATGCGACATGGGAGGTATTCATAGTTAACCGTCGTTATATTTCATAAAACTTTTAGAAATTTCGGCAGACTTGCACAAATTTTAAGTTGTTTGAATTTTGTATTCGAATTGTATATTTCGTAGCAGAATAAAATTAATATTAGAGTTCACTTTAATGTTATTATAGATATCTTTTAAATGCAACATATTTAAATCTAATATTATGGCGTGCGAGTGGTTTTCATGCAACCCTCTGTCATCCCATCCCCACATCCGCAAAAACCTTATCAACCAACCTACGTACTTTTATTCAACTCCTCATAAATTCACTGCGCCGCATTATTGTGTCATACCTGTGGGGGTTTTGTCATTGAAAGTGCTTCATTTAGAATCAAAGTATATCTGCAGACATTGTGGCGGCACGACAATCAATTAAAAATATTGCACTGCATACTTTTTGGCATATCTATTCATTTAAATGAATATCACCCTTTCATTTTTTTAAACAAATAAAATTGTTGCATTATTTAGAAATTTTTTTAAAATTTTAACGAGACATTTTTGTCAATATTGCGTTTCATTTCACTTTCAATACAGCATTTTAGAGTTCCGAGAAGCGAAAGTCATTTGAACACACAAACACTTTCTTCGAAACACTCAACCGACGAAGAACACACATTGATTTTTGAATATTCTTTTACTTTGACTTGCCTCAAAACAAATTTGTTTAGTTTTCTGTTTAATAAATAAATCTGCATTTTTGAAAATATTTAAATTTCTTTTAACTCCAAACACAGCTGAGTTTTGTATATTTTTATTAATTTCACAAAATGTTTTGATGACATTCTCCTCTGTCAGATTTGACATTTCAGATTTTCTGCAAAGATTGTGCGCAGTTTGAAGTTTCGTTTTTTGCTTTAGTTTTGTATTTTTCTGTGCAGCGCATTTGAGTGCCTTTGTTTAAAGTATTCTTTTTGAGTGAAATCATTGAGCATTTTTGTTAAGACTTGTAAAGAAGAGGTTTATGTCATGATGAGTTTAAAGTTGAGCTTTTTAAACTAAATAAACTAACACCATATTTTTTTTTTGCAATTAAAAGGAATATTATTTAGTAGATTGGTTTATCACTTTCCTGTTCCTGACATACAAAATATTGCATATAAATTATTTTATCAATGAAATTTAAGCTAAGATTACATTGCTAATTTTTTTTCTCATCAAGGCCAAGTTACATTACATTACATTTCACACTACTCTGCACATAAATGTGCGGTGTAGAGAACACAGTCAAGTTTTTGAAAATACATACATATACATTTGTAAAGCTAGGGAAAATAAGAAACAAGCTCTTGGTTTGAAAAAAAGTTGTAAGATAATTATGCAAAGTTAAAAGAGTCAATTGTTAAGAAAAGATAATTACTTACTTACTTAAGGTGGCGCTACAGTCCGGGGTGGACCTGGGCCTAAACCAACAAGCGTCTCCAGCCAGCTCGGTCCCTAGCTAGCTGTCTCCAGTTTCGCACGCCAAGTTGGTTGAGGTCCTCTCCCACCTGGGTGCGCCACCTGAGTCGCGGTCTTCCTCTACTGCGCCGTCCCTCGGGATTGGATTCGAAGACCTACCGGGCTGGAGCGTTGATGTCCATCCGGTCTACATGACCTAGCCATCTAAGCCGTTGGACTTTGATTTTGCTAACTAGGTCAGTGTCGCTGTACAGCCCGTACAGCTCGTCGTAATATCTTCTCCTCCATTCTCCATCTATGCGTACGGGACCAAAAATCGCCCGAAGAATTTTTCTCTCGAAGCATCCTAAGACGCTCTCCGGGAATGATGAGTGTCATATAGATGGCGATTTTAGATGCTCGAGAGAGGAATTAACTTCTCAATTGCCTTCTAAGTCCAAAGAAGCAGCGATTTGCAAGAGTTATTCTTCGTTTGATTTTAGCGCTGGTGTCGTTGTCTGCATTAATAGCGGTGCCTAGGTAGACAAAGTCCTTAACTACCTCAAAGTTATAGCTGTCCATGGTGACGTTTTGTCCAAGACGTCGTCGTCGTTCAGTGTCCTTTTTTGATGACAGCGTATACTTGGTCTTGCCTCATTGACCACTAAACTCATCTTCTTCGCTTCCGTCGCAATGCTCAAAAACGCTCCACTGACATCACGCTTTGATCTTCCAATTATGTCAATATCATCTGCGTATCCGAGTAATTGGATGGATCTTTGGAAGATTGTGCCTCTAGTGTTGACGGTTGAGTTTTGCACAATTCTTTCCAGAAGGATGTTGAAGAAGTCGCATGTCAGTGCATCGCCTTGTCTAAAACCTTTTTTGACATCAAATGCATCGGTTACCTCTTTTCCGACCTTGATAGAGTAGCGTGCATTCTCCATCGTCATTCTGCACAAACCGAAAAGTTTGACAGGGATGCCAAAACTAGACATTGCTCGGTAGAGCTCTTCCCTATAGATGCTGTCATACGCGGCTTTAAAATCGATAAAGAGATGGTGGGTATCGATTTGAAGCTCCTGGGTTTTTTCCAAGATCTGCCGTAGTGTGAATATTTGGTCGATAGTGGACTTTCCTGGTCTGAAGCCACACTGATAAGGACCAATCAGGCTGTTGACGAATAGCTTCAGACGTTCACATAATACGGCAGAGAGGATCTTATACGCAATGTTAAGGAGACTGATGCCTCTGTAGTTGGCGCAGTTAAGAGGGTCTCCTTTCTTATGTATCGGGCACACTATGCTGAGATTCCACTCATCGGGCATGCTTTCTTCCGACCAAATTTTGCAGATGAGTTGGTGCATGCTCCCTACCAAGTCATCGCCTGCTGCTTTGAATAGTTCGGCAGCGATGCCGTCAGCTCCAGCAGCTTTGTTTGACTTAAGTTTAGATATAGCTATCTTCACTTCGTCAAGGTCGGGTAGGCGGAATTGTTGATCTGCGTCGCCGAGGTTGAGTGGTTCTATCTCCCTTACAGCGGAATTCGGTTCGTCATCGCCGTTATATAATTTGGAGAAGTGATCTTTCCATATTCTCAGAATCGACTGTGGTTCTACTACGATGTTCCCTTGATCGTCTTTACAGGCTTTGGTTCGTGGCTGGTATCCTTGGGAGGTTTTTTTACCTTTTGGTAAAATTTACGAACCTCATTCTTGTTGTGACATCCCTCTATCCCCTCGATCGCGCGCTTCTCATGCTCTCTTTTTTTCCGTCTAAGAAGCCGGTGTTCCTCTCTCCTCTTCTGCTCGTAGAGCTCGCGAGCAGCTCTCGTCCTTTTGTGCAGCGCCGTTTTGTATGTCTCTTGTTTCGCTGCGTGAGCTTGCCGGCATTCGTCGTCAAACCAGGGGTTTCGCTGTGGTGGCCATGTGAAACCTAGCACTTCAGAGGCGGCATCTCTGATGGCTGCAAGGCAATGTTGCCACTGGTTTTCAATGCTTAATGCAGGAAGCATAGGACTCCTTAAGAGGTTATTAGAGACTCGATCGGAAAAGGACATGGCAGTCTCTTGCGATTGTAGCCGTCTAACGTCGAATCTTCTCACAGTACTTCGTTGTTTTGGCTTGGATCGGGATATCCGTAGCCGTACCTTGGCTACAACGAGGTAGTGGTCCGAGTCAATGTTGGCCTCTCGGAATGTTCGGATATCCTGGATACTGGAGAAGTGTCGTGCGTCGATCGCAATGTGGTCAATCTGGTTGACGGTTGATTGATCAGGAGATTTCCATGTCCCCTTGTGGATATTAAGATGCGTGAACTGCGTACTAGCTACCAGAACGTCTCGCCCCGCAGCGAAATCGACCAGCCTGAATCCGTTGTCGGAGGTAGTGTCGTGCAGGCTGTATCTCCCGATTATGCCACCAAAGATGGCTTCTCTTCCTAGCTTGGCATTAAAATCTCCTAAAACAATTTTAATGTCATAGCCAGGGCACTGCTCATATGTCTTGTCCAAGTGCTGTTTCCTGTTTAGATTATTTCCTGGGGTTAAATCTATAAATGTATGCAAGAAAACACTGTCTTAAAATATTAAGAAAAAAGCGCTGGGATGCGACCCACACTGATAATTTCACATCAGGTCTGTCGATTTGTCTTGCTTAAAAGTTTGTAGATTTTCGTGGTTTTGTTAAAAAAGTTGTCAGTTGAATTATTCTTAGATAAATATTTTAAAATTACCAAAAATATTTTTTATATAAAGAAATAGTTTAGTTTGAAAATCTAGTTTCGTTAAATAGATTTTTAGTTGACAACAAATTTGTACCAATTTTAGTAGAATTTCTTGAATTTTACAGATGGGATGAATGGAATTAATTTGAAATAATATCAAGAACTGAACATCAATTTTTACCAACTTTGCGTACTACCCTTGTGATCAACGAACGAGGTGAGTCACTTTTTGGTTTTATTATTGAAAATAAAATGACCATTTGTAACAGAGGCAATACTCTCACTCTCGTCTTTCCGAGCTCGGAAAATTATGATGGATGGAAGGATGTGCTTAATGTTACTTTAGTAAACAACCGTAATTTATTAGTGGAGAATTGGAGAGTTTCCCCTTTGAATTCGATTTCGGATCACAAGTGGATTCTTTTTCAAATTAATTTTGAGTCGAAAAACCCTCCGCCTTACAGAAATCCCAAAAGAACTGACTGGACGAAATTCATTCAAATTGCTAATTCCAAACTAAGCAACTTACCGAATCTCACTGAATCGATAGGAGACCTTGAATCAAAGGTGAAAACCTTTGAAACTTCTATAAGTAAAGCTTTTAGAGTCTCTTGCCCAGTTAAATATAACCGTAAAACCCTTCCTTCTTGGTGGAATTAAGAACTGTCTGGTCTTAGGAAAATGACGAGGACAATTTTCAATATCTGCCACAAACATAAGTTTTACCAACCGTATAAAGACTCTCTTAAAATTAACAAGCAAGCCCTGTCATCAGCCAAAAGACAAGGCTGGAGAGAATACTGTCAATCAATCGAAGACATAAAGGACTCCGCAAGGCTCAGCAAAGTTTTATCGAAGGAACATTGTAATCCTTCATTTCTAAAAAAGCCTGATGGAACCTTGACAGCCTCTCCAGCCGAATCTCTTGAGCTACTGATGAAGACGCACTTTCCGGGTTGTGAGAGTGATAGCTCCGAATCGCTTGAAACCACAGAACTAAACGTAGCTCATGTGGAGCTAGTCAATTCTGTTATAACCAGAGAAAATATTTTGTGGGCCATCAATACTTTTTCTCCATATAAATTCCCAGGCATGGATGCCGTACTGCCAGTTATGCTTCAAAAGTTGCATGATGTGGCAGCTCCATGGCTTTAACAAATTTTCAAAGGATGTCTCCTTCTCAAACATGTGCCCATGTCGTGGAGACAGGTCAAAGTAGTTTTTATCCCGAAAGTGGGTAGGCGAGGTCACGAATCCGCGAAGGATTTCAGACCAATAAGCTTAACATCTTTTGTGCTTCAAACCTTGGAGCGCATTCTTGATTACCATATTAGAGAAATCCTAGTTGGACGACCTCTCGAAAGCTCTCAGCATGCTTATCTTAAGGGCAAATCTACGGAGACTGCCCTCCATGAGGTAGTGCGTACTGTAGAACAAACAATCCATTATAACGAATTTACTCTTGCCACCTTCCTAGACATAGAGGGTGCTTTTAACAACGTCCTTACAGAATCCATAGAAGAATCGCTCGTTAAGTTTGGTGTAGAAGACTTCATTCGAGAATGGATTATTTCCATGCTCAGTGGTAGGAAGATTCGAGCCCCTCTAGGCAATACAATCGCAACAAAACACGTGAGTAGGGGAACACCCCAGGGTGGTGTTCTTTCGCCTCTTCTATGGCTTCTGGTCATGGATACAATTCTCGTTAATTTAGAGAGATATGGAATGAAGGCGGTAGCCTATGCGGATGATTTGTTGCTATTGGTGTCAGGAAAGTACACCTCTGTGATTAGTGAAATTACGGAGTCAGCTTTGAAAGAAGTTAGCAGCTGGGCCACGAGTTGTGAACTAGGAATTAACCAAAGTAAAACTAAGCTGTTGCTCTTTACCACCAAAACTAAATTACCGCCCTTCAAGCTACCTCGACTCAACCTTCCAGTGCAAAATATTTGGGAGTTATACTCGATACTAAACTAAAATGGAAACTGAATATTGAAGTACGGGTTAAGATAGCTTGTGTTGCCTTCTACACCTGCAGCAAAACTTTTGCCAAAAAGTGGGGACTTCAGTCGAAGATGATTTTATGGACGTACACAGCCGTAGTACGCCCTATCTTAACATATGGTACGATTGTGTGGTAGCCTGCTCTTAGCAAAGCCTATAACATTAATAAGCTAAAGAAGGTTCAGAGAACAGCTTGCGTGGGCACCACAGGGGCCATGCGTACTTGCCCAACGGACGCCTTAAACGTTATTTTGGATCTTCTACCAATCGACCTTTTTATTAAATACATAGTTTCCTGCAGAGCTATTAGGCTGAAGGAATCAAATAGCTGGTTGTCAAAACCTTATGGTCACAGCAACACTACGAAATTAATTCCCTCAGATATTATCTCGGTAGACAATGACTACTGCACTCCTACTTTGAACCTTAGTAAGGGTTTTAAGGTTATTTTCCCGTCGAGAGAAGATTGGGAGGATGACATCGTGTCGATAGGTTTAGACACAACCATCTTTACTGACGGCAGTTGGTTCTGGGATCTTTTCTAAATCCCTAAATGTAGCCAAATCCTTTAGGCTTCCTGACTTTGCTAGCGTTTTTCAGACTGAACTGCTGGCAATAAAGGAGGCATGTAAGATACTTACACAAAACCCAAATGCGTACTATTTTTTGTAGATTTTATTTTTTTATGAAAAAACGAAAACTGGATTTTTATAAACAAACTTGTGAATATCGAAAACAATATTTTCTGTGAAATAAAAAGAGTTTGAAGAAAATATTTCCAATTTTTTAAAATCTATTTGAGTCGAAAGTAAATTTTTACTAACTTGGAGTAATTTTTTTTATGTTTTTTTTTTTAAACTGATTTTTCTCAAATTTTTACCAGATGTTAAAAACGTTATTTTTCTGTCAATACATTTTTTCGGAGATACAATTTTTGATGTATTAAAAAAAACTATTAGTTGGATTTTTTCCAAAAATATCGTTTGGTATCACGTTACAATATATGATATAAAATTAAACTCAATTCTCTAGCGTCATTGGTTAGGGTTAACCAAAATGTTCACCTTTTTTTTTAACTACTATGGTAAAAAAAAATCACCCACGCAATTTTCTTGAGAGCCTTTTCTGCATCTTTCTGCATTATTGTCTGTTTAACAAAATTTATTTGAAGTCTTGTCTCTACTGGTTCTTGAGCTATGGTTTACGAAAAAACCGCCGCGAACATACGAACGTACGAACGTACGTACACACGCACGCACAGACATCTTTCTAAAAATCTTTTATTTCGAATTTTGGGACTTTTAAATGTCGAGAAATGTCAGAATTTTCAATTTGACAAATCAAAGCCGTTACAATAACTTTCTATGGGAAGTTAATAATAACGACAATATTTTTATGGCATGAAACAACTTCAATATCTTTTTTCAATTCTAAAGATATTTAACTCAAAACTTAATGTTAAGAATTTTAAGTAAGAAATTTAGTAGCTGTGAAAATATCATTTTTTGCCGGGTGTTTTTGGAAGGTTTTTATTTTTTTATAAAAAAATAACTGCCAATTGAATTTAAATAAAACCATTACCTTTTATTGAATCAAATATTTTGTATAGTATGAAGAAATTTTGAAGGTAGAAAAATTATTTATTCGAAAAAATGTTTTTTTTTTTCCAGGTTTCAGAAGAAAGAAAATTAAGAAAATTGTTACTTGGATTTTTCTCTTAATTAAACAAATGGAAGCAACAACAACTTTAAATCCATTATCTTTATTTTTCGCTAAGATATTTGATAGTACCAATTTTTAGTAGTTATTGTTATTTTTTGAAAAAAAAAAACTGTCGCGTTGTTTTCGTAAAATTATTTATGATAAATTCGGAGGTGACAAATAAAAAAAATAAAATTGAGTGGAGCAACAGTCCGTTGTGAACCAGGGCCTAGTGACTTACAAATCTCAAGCATTTTTGTGTGCGAGTGCTGTTTTCAGGAATGGAAGGGACCTACAATTTTAGGCCGAATCCGAACGGCTAGTTTTGAGAAAGCACTTTTTCATGACAAGAATTCCTCTTGAAGGATTTGTCAATTCCTCGCAAGAGGCAGTACCCTCGAAAAATATTTTTTTTAAACTAAGGCAGGGATTGAACCCAAGACCCCTTGCATGACAGTTCAACGCACCATCATGCCACGGGTACTACAAGGAGGTGACAAATACTTTTTTTTTATTATATAAAAAGCTTTAAGTGATTTTTTTTAATTGTACTGTTTAAGTATTACGTTACATTGTATAATATAACATTTAAATCAAGTCTCTAGCCATATCTTTGAAAATCTTTGATTTATTTTCCTGATTCATGCGACTTACAGTTTTAAGCCGAATGCGAACGGCTAACTTGAAAATGCACTTTTCATGACAATAATTACTTTTGAAGGATTTGTCAATTCCTCGTAAGAGTCATATGCACTAAATATCACGTCACGAGTAGCTACAATATTAGAGGCTTGTTCATAAAACATATATTTAAATCTAATAGTTCTTTAGAAAATTCAAAAACAAAATAACGGTCATATATGGGGGTACAACTCTGGAGCAAAAGAAAACTGCAGTTTTTCATATTAAAAGAAATTAGTCGAGAAAAAAAGTAGGAAAAAGCAAATAAAAATCTATTGGTCGTTATTAAGACAAATTAAATTTTTGAATTGTTATCAAGAAATTGGTAGATGGGGTCTACTGTTATTTGTCGTTTTAAAAGTTTAAGAGTTCGAAATTGTTTACGACGCAAAACTTGCCATATAGTTCCTAAACGAAGCAATTAAAAAAGCTGACTCCCAATTAAATAAGTCCTTCTAAGGGATGGTTTAATTGTATGGACCGATGTTGAATATGAACCACACCTAAACGCCAAAACTTTTTTCTGAATTCCATGTGCCATTTGTCAGTTTTAATCATTTAATGATAAAAGTGTCCAAATGTGCGTATAATCGGTAAAATCATGCAAATGGTGATGTAAAAACAGGGGTGTATGCTCGTACTACAGGAAATATTGGTGATGTTCGCAATAGTGTGGCTGAAGAGCCGTCTACCTCAACTAATCGTCGGGCCAGATCCGGATTTAAAAGTCCAGAGGTCTCGGGGCCATAAAGAAGTGGAGGCTCCTCGCGCCAAATTATTTTTTTTTTGTTAATAAAGTAAACCATTTTTTTTCACTCGAGTAATTCAACAAATAATTTATTGTAAAATCAAGTAGATTCCTTTAGTTTTGAACAAACACATATTAATATAAACGGAAACAAGAATTATCTAAAATTTAATTTTAGGGTTAACGACCTTTCGAATTCGAGCTTTTTTTGCCGAAAAATCGTTGATGATTTCTTTGAAATCCAGTACTCGGAGTAAATCGCTTTCAATGCTAGAAAACTGCGATAGAAGGTTTTGTCCCATCGTGGTTCGAAGCCTATTTATTATTACTTTCATTTTTCAAAATGAGCGTTAATTACGAGTTTCCTTATAAGAAACTCCCTTCTTTTGTTTTTTTAATAGAAACAAATAATAAGGTTTTAAATATAATTTATTTTCTATTAATAGTTCTCAACAAAATTGGTGTGGCTTACACTACGGTCGAAACACTAATGAGATCCAGCATTGTATATTTATAATTATTTAAAAAGCTCTCCAGATCCAGATCATAGAGATAACGGACTCACGATTAGAGTTGAGATTAAGTACAGCAAGAGAACACAATGCTTTTATAAATGTGCAACTACAACTATTTGAATGCTCTCCTCTTAGTTTGTGATAAATGAACGCTGTTAAGCACAGTGGAACATTTTATGCAATACATATGCTAATTTGTTCACATTTAAGATTTGAGGATGGAATGAGTCTTTCAGAATAGTGTTATTATGAGCAGCATTCTAGTTGTTAGCATGCTTATTGCCTCTGCATGTAACTCCTCCCACCCTAGTTTGGAGAGAATGAATCAAAGATTCTTAAATCTCCATTGGCACGTCAGCGATCTAATCGCACACTGGGGCGTATGAGCATTATATTATTTTAGATTGTTTTTATAATTAATATTTTTTTTTTTTAATTAACAGCTGGATCTATTAATGCCTCTTTAATGAAGTTTATGAAAAGTAAAATTAGAAACAATATATACTTATTTATCTAGGGGATAAAGATTTTTTTTTTTTTTTTTTTACATAATAAATTCTGTGTTATGTTTATATTATTTATATACATACATATATTTTTAATAATTTTCTTTTTGTGTGTATAGATATAATGGAACAAAAATGTATGTCACACTTTTCTCAATTGTAGTTAATTTTTTTTTGTTTGTTATTTAAATAAATGTTTTGAATACTTCGAATATATATATATATTTTTTATTTATTTATTTTTTTTTACTTGTAACGCAAAAGTATAGATATATAAATTTTTTGTAGGTAGGTACCTATATTTTTTTTTTTACATTTAATCATTGTTTTTATTTCTTTATGTTACAAAATCAATTAAATATACATACTGTTTTTAAAGTAATTGTATAGTAATAGCGATATGTGTGTATTTCGTACACAATATATTGCAACGTCCTAGTTCATATCTTTTCATTGTCAGACAAAACCAAACAAGTGACAGTTGCTCTGATATTTTACCAATTTAAGATTTATTTTTTTTTTTTCATTTTTTAGACAGGTGGTTTGAACCAAATCATCAAAAACTTCGTTTCTTCTTTCTTATTTTTTGTTTATGTACTTTTCGTTTATTTGTGTTCACCGTAATATTGTTGTCGTTAGTAACAGTATGTTCTATAAATCTAGGGGCAAGTTTATTTCTCCTATCATCCCGTTCATATATCTTGTCATTTTTATTAAATACTGGAGGTTTTTCTCTATTTTTATTTCGATGGTTTATGTTGTTTTCTTTTTTGTTTAAACTTCTTTTGTAAACTAAATCAGATAAAAATTCATAGTCTTTCAAATGGTTGCTTAAATACTCTTGTGTAGTGTTAAAATTTTTTGCACGAGGGAAAAAATTGGTTTTGTTAATGTGCCCCGTTAAGATCTCGAAAGGGGCCATGTTTGTGGTTGAGTGAATGGAGCAATTATATGTTATAACTGCCTCATCCACTACTTCATCTATCGTTTTTTTTTGGGTTCTTAGACTTAATTATTCTTATTATCTCGGTAAGAGTTGAATGAAATCGTTCAACAGGTGAATTTCCTGTTGAACTCTTCGCACAGGTTGTATGAAAACATATGTCATAGGCTGCCAGAAAATCTTTGAAAATTGTTGATAAAAACTCGTTTCCGTTGTCTGTTATAACTTTTTCTGGAACACCATGATGGGAGAAAAAGTGTTTCAAAGATTTAATTATACATAAACTATTTCTAGACGGCAATAAATAGACACTAGCAAATTTACTAAATTTATCGAGTATAGTTAGGAAATGTTCTTTATGTACAAAATAAATATCTATGTGTAAGATTTGTAAGGGTTTTGTTGGGGTTTCTGTGAGTTCGAATTGAAGAGGTTTACTCTGTCTGTCATATTTGTATTTTGCACAAGTGTCGCAGTTATTTATAATTTTAGTTATGAGGTTTTTCATATTAGGAATAAAATATTTTCTCTTTAAATGTTCGTAACTTTCGGTAATTCCTCTGTGGTTGGAGCTCTGGTGGTAGGTTCTTATTATTTTTTCCTGGTCATCTATGTCAGTTATATCCTGTAGGAGTGTGGCACATCGAATTAATTTCATTTTACTGTTGCTAAAATATTTGGAATAAACTAGCTGAACTACTTTAAAAGTCTCATCACTAGCTAGAATAGCCGTTAACTTTTTGGGATTTATGTAATTATTTAGAATTTCGAAAATTTTACATTGATTACCAATATCCTTGCATTCAATTGTGGTTCTCCTTTTACTTTTGAACAAGATTTTTAAAGTAGAATTTAATTGCATTTTATTCTTGTTTTCTATAAGAATAACCTGATTTGCAAATTCGTTAATTGCCCTTTCAGATATTGGAATTCCGTCATTAATATTTTCTTCAGCAGAATGTATAGTGTCGATACTTTCACATTCATCGATGTTATTTTTCATAGAAATTAAGTCAAGAGCTTCAGTTGGCTTGTCATTATATTCATTTGCATGAAGTTCTATGCGTGACAATGCGTCGGCATTTGAGTTGAGTTTTCCTTTTTTATACAATATTGTATAATCAAACTCTTCAAGTCTCAATCGCCAGCGGACCAATTTCGAATTAGGCTCTATTAATGAGAAAAGATAGGTTAATGGTTTGTGGTCGGTTACAATTTGAAACTTTCTGCCATAAAGATACGGCCGAAAGTATTTAACTGACCACACTATGGCCAAGAGCTCCTTCTCAATGGTACTATAGTTTTGCTCATTTTTTGACAAAGTACGGCTTGCAAAACAAACCGGTTTGTCGGACCCTATAGGTCCTTGGGATAACACGGCACCGATAGCAACGTTACTCGCATCTGTAGTAAGGTTAAATGGTTTTGTGAAATCCGGATACTTTAATATAGGATCATTCATTAAAAGACTTTTGCAAGTTTCAAAGCAGCTGGTGTATTTGGAATTCAAAACTATTTTGTTTCCTTTTCGAAGGCACTCAGTCATTGGTTTTGTGATATTGGCAAAATCCCGAATAAATTTACGATAGTATCCTAGAAGTCCCAAAAAGGATTTGATTTGTTTCGGTGTTTTAGGTATGGGGAACTTTTGTATCGCTTCGATTTTGTCGGGATTTGGTTTCACACCATCTGACGTCACCACATGACCTAAAAACGCAACTTCTTTTCGAAGAAACTCTGATTTTTCCAATTGAAGTTTAAAATTCGCTTCCCCCAGTTTTTGAAACACTAGTTCTAAGTTATAAATATGCTCTTGTAAGGATGTTGAGTATACGATGATGTCATCCATGTATACTAAACAAATCTTTCCTTGTAAATCCTTTAAAACGTTGTCCATAACTCTTTGGAAAGTTGAAGGGGCGTTTTTAAGGCCAAACGGCATGCGAATAAATTCAAAGTGCCCATTATCAACGGAGAAAGCGGTTTTTGGAATATCTTTGGTATTAACCTGGATCTGATGGAAACCAGATGCGAGATCTAAAGTACTAAAATATACAGATTTTCCGAGTTTGTCCAGGATATCCGTTATGTTGGGTATTGGATACTTGTCATCTTCGGTAATATCATTTAGTCTTCTGTAGTCGATGACTAGCCGCCACTTTTCCCTACCTCTGTTGTCTCTCTTTTTTGGAACTATCCAAATTGGAGAAGACCAGGGTGAATAACTTGGACGGATAATACCTTGATCAAGCATTTGGCAGACCTGTTTCCTAATTTCCTCTTTATGAACATGTGGGTACCGGTATGACTTTGTGTAAATAGGATTGTCGTTTTTAGTATTTATTCTATGTTTAATCTCATTAGAGAATGTCAAAATATCCCCGTCCTTAAAAAAAATATCGCTGTATTTACAGCACAACCGCTCAATTTCACTTTTTTCTTCAGAGTTAAGATGATCAGTTCTTAAAAGTTCACCTATATTCAGAGTTCCTATATTTTCAGGACTACTTACTGAAAAGTTGTGCACTTCAAAAATATTTTCCGAACTGATGATTTGAACCTTTATAGGCTGCTCCACAGTAAAAGCTTGTGAAAAGTTAAGCAAATTACTGACTTCTATTAATGCGTACCAATTTTCAGCACGATAAAAACCTTCAGAAATAAGAAGTCCTTGCTTAACAAACACTGGTTTTACATATATGTTACCAAACTCTGTGTCAACCGGAAGACGGCAAATGACTTTACTCAAACCCGAGACGACATATTTCTTCGACATAATGTTGGGCTTGAAGTGAAGCGGTATTTTTATATTGGCGTTTTTTAGAACGGAATTTTTTAAATCTATCTGAAATTCTAATTTTTTAAGTATTTCAGTGCCTATTAGACCATCAAAATAGTCGTGAAAATGGAATAATAAAAATGAAAGTGGTTTATTTGTTTTTAACTCCGCGAGACCATTCAAAATTATTTCCTTATTTAAAAGTTTAGTATTAAAAACTGTTTTAATTTCCAACGGATCTATAATATTAACATTTTTAATATCAACAACATTTGGATTAATGAAAGATTTATTGCTACCAGTATCTATAAGAAATTTAAGCTTATTTTTGTTAATGCTTTCTATTGTTATGTATGGGAGTAAATTGGTATTAAAATTATTAAAATCTAGGTAACCTATTGAGTGTCCGAGGCTAGTAATAGAAAATTTGAATCATCTATAACATGGTTGACATCTGCGGAAGAGTGATTTATGTCAGGGTTCTGATAATAGTTTTCAGGTTCATCCAAGATTTGATAATCTAATTGTTGTACATAATCATTGGCGTTGCCACATGATTCAATATTGTTCATGAAATTTTTGTTTTGACTTCGAATGCTGTTATTATTTTTGGAATTTATGGTTGTATTACCACTTCCAAGTTCCATTGGTTCTTGAGGTGGAAACCTTTTCATAAAAGAGCTGGGATTATTAGTTTTCTGAACCTGTGGCCTTGCAAAATTTTGTCTTTGAGGATTTTGGTTATAAGTATTACCTAAAGTAGGGGTTTGAAAATTGGATGATTGTAAATTTTGTCTCGGAGTGTATTGGTTAAAACTATTTGCTAAGGTTTGAAAATTGGCTGATTGTAAATTTGTTGGAGCATAATTAATATTTGATTTATTTTGGTAGCTGTTAACTGCTGGTCTTGAAAATGTGTTACTTTGCTGAAAAAATGAGTTTCTTAAATAATGGCAATTTTGTTCCTGAAGACAGTAATTGAGGACATCGGATAGCTTTGGTGGTTTCATGGCCCTGATCGTTGATCCTAACGGTTCTCTCAAACCTGACAGAAAAGTATTCAAGCACATTTCATTATAAAGCACTTTTTTCGCTGTTATGACATTTTGATCATTTTCGTGTAATTTCACATGATTTATCATAGAAGACAAAATGTCGATAATCTGCGAATAAAAGCTTTCAACTGTATTGGGACCTTGCCTAATTTGATGAAGATCGCGGATCAAACTTGTCTCATTCCTTTTATCAGAATAATGCACAACTAAATTATGTCGAATTTCTGTCCAGTCAACATGTGTACCGTACATATTTAAGACATCATTTGCAGGACCTACGATTTTATTCCTAATAGCACGAAGTATTGTCTTTGGGTAGCAACCCGAACTAGTTTGCTGTACACACTCTAAAATTTCTTCGACATTGCTTAAAAAGTCGTACAATGACCTTGGATTGCCATCGTATTGCGGCAAGCTTTTAACAGCGTCTGGTATTTTTAGCAAATTGAAAACATCAATTGATACTGTGGAACCGTTATTTGCCATTGTTTTTTGTTGGGTAACGCTTTCTTCTTTAGAAATGTCAGAAGTTGAATTATTTTTGATGAAATCGATCAAATCACGTGGAACACTTTCTTTACAAGATTTGAAAAAAATACTAGAGCAACGCAATTATTTTTCAAATATTTTTTTTTCACAGGTGGCATTAAAAAAAGGAATAAAGGATGGATATGAACTAGGACTTACCAAATTGGATTGTAGGTGGAAAAATTAGATATATAATGGATAGGATTAAATTAAGGTTGTTTTTTTTTTTGTTTTTGATGCAGGAGTGTTGGTTTTTTTTTTTTCTTCGGGAAATTGTAGGTGTGATTTAGTTCTATTTTACGGATTAAAGATGGGATGGATAACACTGGGTTTACTTTGTAACGGGTTGGTTATGCGGGAAATGTAGGTTCTTTTCGTTGACTGCGCCAATTACGAGTTTCCTTATAAGAAACTCCCTTCTTTTGTTTTTTTAATAGAAACAAATAATAAGGTTTTAAATATAATTTATTTTCTATTAATAGTTCTCAACAAAATTGGTGTGGCTTACACTACGGTCGAAACACTAATGAGATCCAGCATTGTATATTTATAATTATTTAAAAAGCTCTCCAGATCCAGATCATAGAGATAACGGACTCACGATTAGAGTTGAGATTAAGTACAGCAAGAGAACACAATGCTTTTATAAATGTGCAACTACAACTATTTGAATGCTCTCCTCTTAGTTTGTGATAAATGAACGCTGTTAAGCACAGTGGAACATTTTATGCAATACATATGCTAATTTGTTCACATTTAAGATTTGAGGATGGAATGAGTCTTTCAGAATAGTGTTATTATGAGCAGCATTCTAGTTGTTAGCATGCTTATTGCCTCTGCATGTAACTCGTTCTCCAGTTTAATTTGTTATCATCAAAACCAAATACATTCTCAATGCAATTTCGAAGTTTGGGGATGTAGCTCTGAAATTTTAATTTTCGAGAATGTGGTAGTAAAATAGTTCAGGCGATTATCTGTTCCATAGTCCTTTTTGTATGAGTCAAAGACACAAAATGAATCAACTGATTACCAAGGCTAGGCTCTAAATCATCCGGATACACTTTCACAAATGGCTCAGTTGCAGCGTGCACATTTTCAGCATGTGATTCAGGAATACAAATCTTGAACGTACAGCTTCATAGGCTTCTTTCAGTAAGAGAAACGGATAGCTGGTCAATCACTGGGATGAAGGCGGATACTTTGGATTTTTCCTTGGGTGACAGATTTGCGTCTTGCGCTTTCCCGTAACCGAGCGGATTCAACCACACATTTCTCATTCTGGTGCGGGTGCGTCATTGTACATATTCATTAGTATGGTATATTTTTTGGCTGCTTCCTCTTATTTATCAAAATCATTTCGTTTGGATTCCACATTTTCGGGTCTTGCAACATCTTTTTTGTAGCATTGAATCGTTCAAAGATATCGTTCTAAAATGTTGCAAACAAAGCGGTTTCGACAAAACTCATCTTCTGTAGAAGGCACGTTGCTTCATTCCTCACGATGTCTTTTTGCTCTTTATTGAAAGATATGCTGGTTAGAGCTTCTTCGATTTTCGAATAGCCGTTGGCTTAGGCTTTCGTCAGCTCGACAAGACCAACAAGTGTCGCTGAGCTTTTTTAAGACTAAAAACTGGCTGTTGTTCTTCTCCGATAATTTCTCAATCAGAATTCGGTGCCGCTCTGTACTAGCTGTGAAAAACGTGTACAAATTTTGCACTAAGCCAAAGAATTGAACAGCGGATGGAAAAATTACCAATTAGTCAATAATAATTGATATTTTCAAGAATTGAAAAACACAGATATACAGCAATTAATTTATGTGTACATACATTTACTCGTATATATACGAACAAAAATTTCGGAATCGAATACGCAACCTTCGATGTTGCGATTGGAATACTCCCTAAAGATGTGAAGTGAATTGGAAGTGCTACTTATCAGGGCCATTTGAGATTTTGATACTTCACTGATTGACTGATTAGAGTGAACAAATATAGATCAATGTTTTCTGTAAATTAAGATTAATATAATTAAATAATTATGTATGTTCAAAGTGCTGTAGGCTGTAGGTAAAGGTAAGAGAGCAAAAAAAAATACATATCAAAGGAAAAGATGTGTGCTAGTGTTTATTAGTTAGAATTTTAAACAACCATTTTCCGAAGTCTCTATTGTGAAGCACCCCGTTTATGGAGGCCACAGGGCTTCGACCCCGGTTGCCCTCCTCAAATCCAGCCCTGCGTTGGGCCCAACAATTGCACCTTTTCCGCTCGTCGATGATAAACACGCGCTCAAGGTGCAATTGACTAAAGAACTTAACCCTCTTGACCCTTTCAGCGTGCGTTGTCAATTGCCAGAATAGTGGCAAGAAATGGCAACAGTGGTTGATCAATTTTCGAAGAAAATTATCTTTAGTGATGCATCATTGGTCGGTAATTTTTCCACAATGAGGCAGAACATACAGTTACTGTAATTGGTGTTCGCTTTCGTGAGATGATAAAGAACTTCATCACACTTGGTGGCCGACAAGTTCATGTGATTTCACACGTTTTGTCTTTTTTCTTTGGGGTTATTTGAAAGAAAAGTTGTACGGTGATAATTTAGCAACAATTCAAGAGGGTGCGATGATTTGGTACATTAACTGCATATAGGTAACCTGAATTATGCCTCAGCGTGATCGAAAATTTTGGAAAAAAGTGATGAATGAATAATTTTGTTTTTTTTTTCTCAAAATTCTTAGAGTAGTTTTTTTTAATTCACATAGGAAGTTATTGTAATTGGTCCGTTTTAAAATCGAACATTTTGACATTTCTCGAGGTTTCAATGTACTTCAAATACATTTTGTTATACAGACAATAATGAAAAAGGGATTTCAAGAAAATTGTGTGTTTCGAATTGACAGTTTTCTTATCAAAAATAAAAACCTAAGAAAACTTTACTCAAAGTTGGTAAAAATAGAATTTTATACTCAAATATCTTTAAAAAAAATTAAAATTAAGGTTTCCAACTAATTTTATCTTAAAAAAAATATTTTTTATAACAACCATTAAAATTTTGTGAAGAATTGAATCGACAGTTTTTTCTACAAAAAAAAAAAAAAAAACTAAAAAAAAGTAATAAAAGTTGGTAAAAATTGATTTTCGACTGAAATAACCTTTCAAAAATTAAATTTATTGGCTTCAAACTAATCTAATCACACAGATAATATTGTTTTCGACACTCAAAAATTAAAAACTTCAAAACATAGTACGCAAAATTGGTAAAAATTGATGTTCGGTTCTCGATATCTCGTGAACAATAAAAGATATAAATTAGTTTATTACATCCAATTTGTATTTTTTTTTATAAAAACTTTAGAAATAAAAACTTTTAAGAAAAGATACTTCAATTGGAAAAAATTGTTTTTCTACTAAAAATCTCCTTTACAATAATAGATTTTGAAATCAAACTATTTCATCACATGCAATGTGGTTATTTTGAAAGTTTTAAGAATAAATTAACTGATAACTTTTTTAACAAAACCACGAAAACCTACAAACTTTTAAGCAAGACAAATCGACAGACGTGATGGGAAGTTATCAGTGTGGGTCGCTTCCCAGCCCTTTTTTTATATTTTTGTATCAAACCTACTATGATAAAATTTAATTCCAAAGATCTTATATTCTTCCGAGAATCCACTTTAACTTATAAAAAATATGTTAAACCAAATTTTATTGAATTCTTAAGAAATTCTTAAGAAGATTTAATTGCAATTAGTGTCAAACTATTTCTTTTTTTAATTTTTCGACGTTTTAAAATCATTGGAATGTAAATTCAATCCAGAGTTGCCTTTGTTGACATAATTTCAAACTTTCGTTATGTTTTCCTGGCAAAAGAAAGAAACAATATTAATAATTGTGTTTTATGAACAAATAATGCTGTCGACTTTAGTTATATTTTTTATTATGTACATTATGACGTTTTAATAAGAGCAAAACTATAAAATTATTACATTATACAAAAAAAAACTGAACAAAATTATTTAATGGCTTAAAATTTGGAGTACAATAACTCCGGATGAATTTACTACGAATACTGTGAAACAATCAATAAAATAAAAAACTGCAACTTAATACAAAAATACATAAACTTAAAAAAGAAATTTATTATTTATACAAATTTGCCAAACTTAACTTTCCTGCATACAATTTTAAGTAAATACCAAATCTCATTTAGTTTTTGTAACACCCTTTACGCTCATCAGGTTGATTGATGGATGGGCAGAATGAGGTTAGTATTTCCATTTATAGTAATTTGATTCAGATAAAATGTTAATTAACGTCTCTTTAATTTGCATACAGTTTTTATGTGCGAAATTATTACAAACCATTATTTGTATTATAATTTATGCTAAAGTTAAAAAGTTGCAGTTTTGCTGCGATAGCTGCTTCCACTTAACTCTGCATAAGATTTTTAAGTTGCTTAAGTTTTTTAATTATTTTTAAATATGCAACGTTTTTTGCGTAAATGAACTATATTAGTAAGACATTTGTTTCATTTGTGTATTGACTCGAAGATGGTTAGGTTTTTTTAAAGCCTTTACATATCATATAATTAACAAACATCATATGTAAAGATATAGTGTGAGTTTAAAAATATTTACTTTACTCATCTTATACCAAAAACTTTGTTTGTTTTTGCTTTAATAGATGATGTATTCAAACAAAACATTTTTGATTATTAAAAAATACATCTTGATATTGTGTTGGAGTGTTTATACATCGAGACTGGAGAATAAAATTCAAGTATAGACCTAAAATATTTATTTATTTGCATTTATTTCCACAATAACAAATTTCCAAAAATCATAATAAACTGTTTATTATTATTTTTTGTATAAACTATAATTAATATTTTATTTCACGGTTCATTAGTTTGCATAACTAATACCTATGTTCTTTAAATTTAAAGTTTAAGGTCTTGTTCTATGCATTCAATTAACCATCAAAACACTATGGTATGAAAGAACACGTTTGTGGAGCTTCCTAAACATGCGATGACGAAGATTAAAAGTATCAACAATATTTTACCTCAGTAATAAATTAACCAACTTAATTTATGTCAAAAACGTAGACTTTCAGCATGTGAATTTCTTATTACAAAATATATTTAATGAAGGTGTTATTATTCACCTGAACTGATGAATAAATTATTTCCCATATACTGTCATTTAGGTGTCTTCCTATTATACGCAAAAATTAGGGGAAAGAAGTTGAACATTGTCTCGGCTAATATTGTATATTTATGTATCTATGTATAAGACTTTTGTCAATGTATTTAATAAAATTATATTAGTTTAAGATTCGCATTACAATTTATTGTAGTCTTGCTGAAATTACACAAAAATATTCATAGAAACCTTACCAACTAAATTTTATCATCTTAACATTTTTTTAATACTGCAAAGAATGAAGTTTTTGAAAGATGTTAAAGTTTAAATTAATAATCAATTCTTTTATTAAAAAAAACTTGTAAAAAACAAATTATTTTCTGCTGCAAGTATCTTGAAAAAAGAATAAGTAAAGGGTGATTTTGTTGAGGTTAGGTATTCATGCATTAGTATTTGACAGATCACGCGGGATTTCAGACATGGTGTCAAAGAGAAAGATGCTCAGTATGCTTTGACATTTCATCATGAATAGACTTACTAACGAGCAACGCTTCCAAATCATTGAATTTTATTACCAAAATCAGTGTTCGGTTCGAAATGTGTTTCGCGCTTTACGTCCGATTTATGGTCTACAATTCTACATAATCGACTAAGTGAGCAAACAATTAATGCGATTGTGACCAAGTTTCGCACTCAGTTTACTTTATTGTACATTAAACCAACCACACGAATGCGTACAGTGCGTACAGAAGAGAATATTGCGTCTGTTTCTGAGAGTGTTGCTGAAGACCGTGAAATGTCGATTCGTCGCCGTTCGCAGCAATTGGGTTTGTGCTATTCGACCACATGGAAGATTTTACGCAAAGATCTTGGTGTAAGACCGTATAAAATACAGCTCATGCAAGAACTGAAGCCGAACGATCTGCCACAACGTCGAATTTTCAGTGAATGGGCCCTAGAAAAGTTGGCAGAAAATCCGCTTTTTTATCGACAAATTTTGTTCAGCGATGAGGCTCATTTCTTTTTTTTACACTTCAGAATTTCAGAAAGAAGTAAGCTTATAGCAAGCGTCAAACTACGATCAGAGGCTCATCATAAGTGCATGTGTTAGTTGTTAGTAAAAAATAATACAAATATAGCCTAACACACGCACAAAATACAAAACAAAATTAGCATTTAACTATTACAGAACAAAAATTACGATAGTGGAGCACTGGTTCTAAACAATGATTTTAATCCCACCTTATTTAAATTTAAATCTATCGATGAACAGTTTAAGTTATATAAAATGCTCATTCGACTTAAAGCTTCATTCTTGCCATAGTTAGTTCTATGGAAGTCAATATGTATAAAATCAAACGTGCGCAGGTGATGAGTTCCGCCCCGGTAATTCAAATGTACACAAGATAGCAAATAAGGTGCATCAATTTCACCATTAATGAGTTGATGAAAAAATACTAAGTCATTATTAACACGCCTTTGATGGAGAGATTGCATTTGAAGAAGTAGAATACGATGTTCATAGGGAGGCAGATCATAGGGATCTTCCCAAGGAAGACCTTTTAGAGCAAAGCGAATGAAATTATGTTGAATTGATTCAATACGTTTTCTATGAATTTCGTAATAGGGAGTCCATACCTGCGAAGCATATTCAAGATGAGGACGAACATGGCAATGGTACAAAAAAAGAGTAACATAGGGATCATTGAACTCCTTTGCCCAGCGTTTTATAAAACCAAGCATAGAACTTGCCTTATTAACAATAACATTGATGTGATGTGTAAACTCTAAGTTGGAACAGAAATGTACACCTAAATCTTTAAATGTGGAGACACGACAGAGTTTTTGCTGTGATATACAGTAGTCAAATACGTTACTGATTAGTTTTTTAGTGAAAGTTATAGTCTGGCATTTTAAAGGGTTGAGTAAGAGGCTATTTTTCCCACACCAAAATGTGAAACTATCAATGTCGGCTTGTAAAAGAATACGATCATGGTTTGACTTTATTATTTTGAAAATCTTCATATCGTCAGCAAAAATAAGAAGTTCACTTGAGCGTAGACATGACGATACGTCGTTAATAGACAGGATGAACAGAAAAGGGCCAAGATGGCTTCCCTGGGGAACACCAGATTGAGCAACGAAAGGTTCAGAATGACAATTTCTAAATTTTACCTCGTAGGATCTGTTTTCAAGGTATGACTTAATCCAAGCTAAGAAAAATGGTGGAAAACCAAGTGCCTTTAGTTTAAATAAAATAATTTCGTGGCTTAGTTGGTCAAAAGCTTTAGAAAAGTCAGTGTATACACAGTCAACTTCATAACCTTGTTCTAAAGCGTTTGAACATATGTTTGAGAATGTGAGGAGATTAGTAACGGTTGATCTTTTTTTCACAAAACCATGTTGCTGTTCGCAAATGATATTTTTACTAAAATATGCTACGCTTTCACAAACAACTTGTTCAAATACTTTAGGAATGCAAGAAAGCTTTGCAATGGGCCTGTAGTTGCTTATATCCGACTTGTTACCTTTCTTGAAAATTGGTGTAAGAAATGACTTCTTCCATATACTGGGAAATTTGCCTGTTTTTAGGGAAAGTTTGAATAAAAACGTAAGGGGTTCAACTAAAACATTACTACACTTTTTTAGTACTATCGGGGGAATACCATCAGGACCGGCTGAGCAGTCATCATTCAACGTAGATAAAAGATCAAGGACCGTACTCTGTAGTACAGGTATGTGGCTACAGCTAGTTTGCGAAAAAGTGTGATTATTATGAAAATATACTTTATCAACTTCTTGAGGGCTATTAACAAATGATTCACGGAAATTCGTCGCGAAAGCGTTACAGATATCAAAAGTTTTATCTAACGAAAGGTTCTTGTAATTGAAGATAACTGGAAAGCCATCTGATTTTTTCTTTGAGTTTACAAAATTCCAAAATTTTTTAGGATTCTCTTTCAAAGAGGTGCCCATATCAGTAACATAACAAGCATATAAATAATTAGAAAGAGATTTAAATTGGTTAAAGAGTTCAACATAAAAAGAGAAGTTGACTGGAGACAGAGTTTTGAGATACGTTTTCCATGCCTTATTTCTTTTGTTACGCAGTAAACGCAATTCTTTCGTGTACCAAGGATGGCTAAAGTTTGTATTTCTTGATTTCTTTATCGGTACATTTTTTTCAAAACAACAATTAAGGATCCTATAAAAAGTTGAAACAGCAATTCCAGAAATGGTTAAATCTTCAGACAACTGCTGGAAATTGGCTCTTCTGAAATCAAAATTATATAAGCAATCAAAAGAATTACTGTGATTAGTAAGGTGATTACTTAAGTCAAAAAAAATGTCCAAAGGGGGGTGATATTTGTCAATATTAGTAATTCCTGATCTAGACTCTAGAACAAGAGTACTAATAGCGTCAGAAGAAAAGACTAAATCGAGAATTCGATTTTTTGAGTTTTTAATACAGCTTGTTTGCTGTAAGTCAGTAAGAAGGACTTTATCGAGAAGAGATAGTTCCATTTGTGAAGAAGAAGGAGAGGCTTCAAGGCAGGATTCGTCTTCGGATGGAATCCAGTCAATGTGTGGTAAATTAAAATCACCTAAAAGTAAGATATTGGTGTCAGAGCTGGACAAATTTATAAGATAGTCTAATGCCAAGGAGAGATCGTTATAAACAGACTCCAAACTTTTTGGAGGAATGTAAACGTTTAAAATGAAAAAAGTCTTAGTCTGTACCATTATCTTTACACATACCAGTTCAATTGATAATACAAATGGAAAAGATACAGAAGAAGAAAAATATGTATTTTTTACCGCTATGAGAACACCTCCACCTAAATCCTTTGCATTACCAACATGACGATCTTTTCTGTAAACTTCGAACTCTTGACTAAAAAGTTCTGTGTCGGAAAAGCTTGAATTAAGCCACGTTTCTGTCAAAACGAATACGTCGTGTGGAAATGATTGGGAGTTAAGAAAAATGTCAGTAGTCTTGCTACGAAGTCCCCTTACGTTTTGGTAGAAGAGCGTAAGCCTGTTAAGTTTTTTGATTTGTTTTTCAAAGAAACACCCTGTTTTTGAATTTGAGTAAATTCTTTGACTAAAGTCTCTTCGGGCCATATATTTGGGTTGCAAATAGAGTCAAAGTAAGTGGGATTCGTTATTAATTTAAAAGAGGAAACAAAGCTTTTTGGTTTACTGATCTTAGTACACCTGATAGATGAGCTGGAAGGTATGCTCTTGGTAGATACTAAGTGGGAAGTTATATCTTCTGGCGTAGTAACTGGGTCCAGACGAGATATAAAAATTATTTTTGGTTTGGAGACAGCTTTGATAGGGATGACGTTATTTATTACAGTTCCTGTAACGGTGTCACTATTGGAAGCTAAATCTGAGGCAACAATTTGAGGTATATTGGGAGTTCTGGTGGGATCTGTAAGTTTTGGAGTGATGTTGACATTTGTTCTTTTTGATGGTGGGGTAGAATTTCTAGCAGGTTCAGAGTTTTCTCGGCTTCTTTTCTTAGACCTTTTCTTTTGTTTCTCAGGTACACTTTCTGCGTTATTAACACCAGAACCTGATTGGGCGAGAATATCTTCACATGTAGAAGAGAAAGTTGTGGGAATAGGCTGTGCCAAATCATTAGTCGAAGTAGAACTATCGACCATGATATTGGTTACAGAGTATGCATTTAATTTGCAAACTGCAGTGTTGAAAGACTTCAGTAGCTCTTCAAAATCTTTAGAAAGTTTTAAAATGTCAGCCTTAAAAGAAGACATTTTAAAAGCTAGTTGAGATACAGAGAGCTTACGGCAGTCGTGACAGTACCAGTATGCAAATTTAGAATTGGCTATTTTTTCAATGAAAGCGTTGGTTGAACCAACGCATTTTGCATGGTAAAGATTACCACAGGGTCCGAAACAGGCAAATAGAGGATTATTATTAGCACCCTCTTGGCAGTTTTTATTGTAGCAATCCATATTTCCTAAGGAGTGTTAAAATAAATAATAATACAAAAAAAAAATAAATAGATACAATGGTATTTAAATTAAAAATAATAAAAAAAAATACTACGGGAAGCGGGACTCGTACCTACGTGCTTCAACAGAAGTCTCAATTAAACCAAGCTTTTACTTACTGGCCTACGCAAGGACATTAAAATCGGTTGACAAAAATATAATAATATTAAACTAATAAGGTGGAATCAATCTAGTCAAACAAAGAAAGTAGGGGAAAATCAAATATAAAATAATTGAAAACAAAAAGCACTCACACATGGACAAGGGAACACTTTGGAAAAAACAAAAATACTGAACACCTTACCGGGGAGAACTTTAGTTTAAAACAAAATAACACAAAATTCAAGAAAATTGAAATTGATTAAAATGCTAATATAACACAATATTTGATAAAATTAATGAATAAAACAAAATTAAGTTCACTTATTCAGTGAAATTTAACACCACTATAAATATCAAAACACGATTTATATAAGAAAAAAAAGGAAAATATAGAGCCTATAAAAACACGACTAATAATAAGAACCAGTGCAACCACTTGACGATTTCTGGTTGAATGGCTACGTAAATAAGCAAAATTGCCGCATTTGGAGTGAAGAGCAACCAGAAGCCGTTCAAGAACTGCCCATGCATCCCGAAAAATGCACTGTTTGGTGTGGTTTGTACGGTGGTGGAATCATTGGACCGTATTTTTTCAAAGATGCTGTTGGACGCAATGTTACGGTGAATGGCGATCGCTCGTTCAATGCTAACAAACTTTTTGTTGCCAAAAATGGAAGAACTGAACTTGGTTGACATGTGGTTTCAACAAGATGGCGCTACATGCCACACAGCTCGCGATTCTATGGCCATTTTGAGGGAAAACTTCGGAGAACAATTCATCTCAAGGAATGGACCGGTAAGTTGGCCACCAAGATCATGCGATTTGACGCATTTAGACTATTTTTTGTGGGGCTACGTCAAGTCTAAAGTCTACAAAAATAAGCCAGCAACTATTCCAGCTTTGGAAGACAACATTTCCGAAGAAATTCGGGCTATTCCGGCCGAAATGCTCGAAAAAGTTACCCAAAATTGGACTTTCCGAATGGACTACCTAAGACGCAGCCGCGGTCAACATTTAAATGAAATTATCTTCAAAAAGTAAATGTCATGGACCAATCTAACGTTTCAAATAAAGAATGGATGAAATTTTGCAAATTGTATGCGTTTTTTTTTTTAAAAAAGTTCTCAAGCTCTTAAAAAATCACCGTTTATATTGACTTCAAAATAACATTATTATATTCAAAACATTATTGTTAAAGTTTAAAGTAGTTTGTAGAAATTTGTATAGAATATATATTTACAAGTAAAAGGAGGTTGGGATGCTGCCCACACTGATAACTTCCCGGTCGCGCCCCTCTGTCGATTTGCCTAAAAGCTCAACAAAACATTAATAACAACATTTAGTGTTAGATTGAAAAAAATTGAAGTCAATATCTCTTTTCTTCTCAAAATACTTAAGTCGAAAACCATTTCCTATCAATTTTTTGTTGTTTTAGCAGGTTTTCGTGTTGTGTAAAAAAAGTTATGAACAATGTGTTGCATATTATAAAAACAGTTTTGTTCGCTAGATTTTTAGTCCAAACCCAATTTTTTTTTAACAAAAAAAAAATTAAAACTTATAGGAAACATTGATTTTCGACTCAAAGATCTTTTCAAAAAAGACATTGGCTTCAAACTAATTTAATCTTATAAAAAATATAATTTTCAAAATTTAGTAAAATTTTTGAAAAGATCAAATTGACAGTTTATTATACATACAATTAAAACACATACAAATTATTACTAAAACTTTGTAAACATTGATTTTCGACTGCAATATATTTTGAAAAATGTAAGATATTAAGTTATAACTAATTTAATCTAAAAAATTGATAAAATTGAAATTGATAGTTTTGTTTTATAAAAAAATATCGCTAAAAGTTTGTAAAAATTGATTTTTGACTTGTATACCTTGCAAAAAATATAAATATTAGCTTCAAGCTAAATTCATCTTATAGAAAATATTGTTTCTGACATTCAGTAAAATATTTTTAAAAATCCAACAGTTATTTTTTTCATAAAAATGAAAATCTACGAAAAATTGATGTTCGATTCTCGATGTCTCGTAAATAAAGGAAGTTATTACACGGGTTTTTTGCATTCTATAAATAGCAAAGTAGAAAATTCCCAAGAAAACCCATCGGCAGTGGCCACACTTTTGTATTTACTGTCAAAAAAAAATAAATAGAAAAAAGTTTTGTGAAAATTAAAAGTTAAAATTACCTCAGAAAACAAAACTAACTAAAACTTATAAAATGGACAATTTTCAAGAAGAAATGGTGAGAAAACATCTGGAAATTGAGATTCTATAAAAAAAGTTAATTTAACAATTGCAGCTTTGATATAAAATAAAAACTTCAAGTGGGGGGTGTTTGTTCATAGACTATTACATTAACGTGCAGTGCTGAAGCGAGCTTGAACTGACTCAAGTTTAAATAAGCTTGATTCGACTCGATTCCGTTTGGGGATCGAGTCAAAATTTGTGAAGAAAAACCTATGCGGAGGAGTTAGTTTTACAGATAATGCATTATGGTCTGTTTATTTGCATGTTTGTGTACAAAAATATAGTTTTTTTTTCTTTAAATATTCGGTTCTTGATTGTTTAACACGAATCAAACTATCTCACTAAAACTTCATAAGGAATATCGAAACACCATTTGCATTTTAGAAAGTTCTGTCAAGCTTAATCATTGCGGTAAAAACACCAACAAGATTTATTGAACCTAAACTGATATAATCCTTTAGTGGAAACATAGCAAAACTTAATAATCTTTCCTATTGTTTTCTCTGCAAAATAAGCCCAGTTAATCCATTTTCATTAACAAATCTAAATAATATCACCAATAACAGATTGATTTTTTCCCCGATGGAAAACACATGATTTCACATCACAACTACTCAACAAACTTAGCTGTCGAGATAAAAATGCAATATTAATCGTACCAACATTTAAGAAATACGGGTATTTAATTGAAAATGATTTCATTGTGTGTATATTTTTTTTGCTAACGTAAAACGAAGTTTGTTTATCTAATCTAATTTGTATTTTTGTAAAGAAGAAATAAAAAAACTAAAAATACTCGTAAATAATTTTCGACTCAAGTATTAGAAGAGTCAAGAAAGATATTGACTTCAAATTATTTATCTCAGACAAAATATTGTTATGAATATTTTGTTAAAATTTTAAGCAAGATAAATCAAGAGGCGAAATGGAAAGTTATCAGTGTGTTACAGTAAATTCCTATGTGAAGTTTAAAAATTCAAATTTTCGTGGACTCCAGAAACTAATAACGCGTGACGCGTGAAAACAATATAATGTGACGTGCTAACAAACTAGTATCTATAGTTTCCAGAAAAAAAAACAACTAACATTTTTTATACTTCCAAAATACTGAGACGAAATTTGTTTCACCTTGAATATTTTATTAACAACTTATAGCGTTACCTCCGAAATAACATTATGCATAGAAGAATTACGTTTTCATATGTGTTAAAAATTTGATAAAAACTGAAAACATTATAAAAACAAACACTACTAAAAGTTGCAAAAAAATGATTTTCGACCTGAATATTTTCTCAAAAATTAAATATTTTAACTTAGAACTAATTTTATTTTTATTAAATTTCTTAGAAAAATTCAACCGTCAAATTTCTTATAAAAAAAAATGCTGGGATGCGACCCACACTGATAACTTCCCATCCCGTCTGTCCATTTGTCTTGGTTTGTAGGTTTTTGTGTTGGGTTAAATAAGTTGTCAGTTGAATTATTCTTAAAAAATTTAAATATAAAGCATTAGTTTAGTTTGAAAATCTAGTTTTGTTAAATAGATTTTTAGTCGAAAAACAAATGTTTACGAATTTTAGTAGCATTTCTTAAATTTTTACAAATTAAATGAATGAAATTAATTTGAGAGATGTCAAGAACCGAACATCAATTTTTACCATATTTGCGCACTATTTTTGTAGATTTTATTTTTTTATGAAAAAATAGACTCTTAAAAAAATACTGAATGAAAAATATTTTCTGTGAAATAAAAAAAAGTTTGAAGACAATATTTTAAATTTCTGAAAAGCTATTTTACTGAATATTGACAATAATTTTTTCTAAAAGATAAAAGTAGCTTTAAGCCAATATCTCAAAGCTTTGAACAGATATTCGAATCGAAAATACATTTTTAACAACTTAAAATAATTTTTTTTGTTTAAATTTTTATTTTTTGTACAAAAACTGTCAATTCGCTTTTTCTTCAAATTTTATCCGCATGTTGAAAACAATATATTTTATAAGATAAAATTAGTCGGAAGCCATAATCTCAAGTTTTTGAAAAGATATTTGAGTTAAAATTCAATTTTTACCAACTTTGAGTAAGGTTTTTTTTAGGTTTTTATTTTTTATAAAAATCTGTCAATTTAATTTTTCTCGAAGTCTTACAAGATGTTAAAAACGTTATTTTTCGTTGCACACATTTTTTTTGGAGAGTAAATCATTTTTTATTCGTAAAATTTTCAAAGTGACAAATTTCTTTTTCAGTTTTTTTGATTTATAAAAAAAAACGTTAATTGGATTTTTTTTACTCAAAAAATATACTGGTTTGGTATCACGTTGCAATATATGGGTAGAAATGGCGATCTCAAGGCAATCTAGCCTGAGATCCAATTAGCGCTGTAGTGCGCAGTTTTTATACCAAAACCTCGTTTGACCTGTGATAGAAGGAAAAAGATTTATAGAGAAGCTTCATAGCGATTATGTTAGAGCCATTTTGTCGCATTGAGAAAATAGATTAGGTCTCTAATCTTTGTCTCAGTTAGCTCATCAAGTTCGTGAAAGAATGCTTTTCCAAAGTATTTTTGCCAAAGCAGAACATTTGCAGAAGAAATGGATTATCGTTTCACTTTCCCTTTGGTCACTACAACTACGGCAAAAGGTGTTGTAGGTGATACCCAACTTCTCCGCATGAACTCCTATAGGCCAATGTCCGGTACAAACCGCAACAATCCTGGTTATGTCTTGCCTTGGCCTGCATAGAAGATCGTTTGTACGGGTTTTGTTATATGTGGGCCATATCTTCCTAGATATAATGCAGTTGGGTAAATAGCTCCACTTTCGGTTTGATTCAGTTTGGTAGATAGAAAAGATTTTACCCTTCATAGCATCAAGAGGTATGTTAACCATTTCCGCAAGTGAGCTATGAAGGGCCTGGCTAGCCCGTCAGCCCGTTCATTTCCTACGATACCATTATGGCCCGGAACCCAGATCAGGGTGACATCGAGGTTAATATTCAGGCTCGCAAGCTCATCGCGACATTGCTGGACCAATTTAGATGAGGATATGGCCGAGTTAATGGCTTTGACAGCTGCCTGACTTTCTGTAAAAATAGCCGCATTTCGGTTTTGGTTTGGGTTTTGTTTAAGTATCTTACATGCCTCCCTTATTGCCAGCAGTTCAGCCTGAAAAACGCTAGCAAAGTCAGGAAGCCTAAAGGATTTGGCTACATTTAGGGACTCAGAAAAGATCCCAGAACCAACTCCGCACTCCATCTTTGAGCCGTCAGTAAAGATGGTTGTGTCGAAACCTATCGACACGATGTCGTCCTCCCAATCTTCTCTGGATGGGAAAATAACCTCAAAACCCTTACAAAGGTTCAAAGTAGGAGTGCAGTAGTCAGTGTCTACCGAGGTAATATCTGATGGAATCAATTTCGTTGTGTTGCTGTGACCATAAGGTTTTGAAAACCAGCTGTTTGATTCCTTCAGCCTAATAGGAAGGCAGGAAACTATGTATTTAATAAAAAGGTCGATTGGTAGAAGTTACAAAATAACGTTTAAGGCGTCCGTTGGGCAAGTACGCATGGCCCCTGTGGTGCCCACGCAAACTGTTTTCTGACCCTTATTTAGCTTTTCAATAATATAGGCTTTGCTAAGAGCAGGCCACCACACAATCGAACCATATGTTAAGATTGGACGTACTACGGCTGTGTGTACGTCTATAAAATCATCTTCGACTAAAGTCCCCACTTTATGCCGAAAGTTTTGCTGCAGGCGTAGAAGGCAACACAGACCTTCTTAACCCGTATATATAATATAAAATTTAATTCACTTCCTTTTTTAAACCGCTATGGTAAAAAATCCACCCATTTATTTGAAGTCGATATTTCTTCTGCACGACCTTTTTGTCACGAACGTACGTACACGAACACATAGACAGACAATCAGACATCTTTCTTAAAATCTTTTATTTTGACTCTAGGAACCTTGAAACGTCGAGAAATGTTAAAATTTTCAATTCGACAAATCGGAACCATTATTGGCTTCATCAACTTCGATTACTTTATTTTAAGATAATGATATTAGAAAAATTGAATTTGTAGTCTTTCTTCTAAAATAAGTAAAAGTTTATTTTCAAATGAAATTCTCCTCAAAAACTGATTCTTAATTCAAATATAATTTATTACTTGCAAAATATTGTTGCTAACTTTAAGTTAACTTTTAAGAAGAATTCAATTTACAATTTTCTAACAAAACACGAAAACTTGGCAAAAGGCAAAGTAATGATTTATAGTAAAACACAACAAATTCAAAATGTTGGCTTTAATAGTTTAGTTCAAAATTTCATGGAATTTCTGGTAATTGACCTCCGTGACTGCACTTTATGTTCGAAAACCATTCTATCGGCACAATTTTGCACTTTTTCGCACATATCAAACCTTATTTCTTCTTATAGAGTGTCCAGATTATTATTGGAAAATATTTGCTGGTTTCGCAGAAAATACCAGAGATTTGACGATCTCCTTAAAAGAAGTCCACTTGAAAGAAGGTGAACTCACCCTAACGAGGTAGCAAATTCTCAGGCCCATTTCTCCAGGAAATTCGTACATGAAACGTTTTGCTCAACAAAGTGATTATAGCGAGTGCTAAATGGCGTGTTGCCCATCAGCATGTTAAAACCTTTTCTCTTTGAAGTAATTTGCAATAAGATAAGTAATGAAAAAGTAATTTTATTGAAGCGTTCGTATTTAAGGACAGATGAGTCGATGACACCTTATTTCAGAATGTAATAAGGTGTGAGTAGTACCCGTGTCATGATAGTTAGTGCGTTGGACTGTCGTGCCAGAGGGGCTCGATCCCTGCCTATGCCATCTAGAGATTTTGCGAGAAATTGCCAAATTCTCCAAGAGTAATTCTTGTCATGAAAAGTGCTTCCTCAAATTGGCTGTTCGGATTCGGCTTAGAACTGTAGGTCCCCTCCATCCCTGACAACAGTAATCGCACAAAGGAATGATTGAGAGTTGTAAGTTACTAGGCCTTAGTTCTCAACGGACTTTTGCGCCATCCAATTTATTTATTTATTTAATAAAGTGTGAAGTCTTATGTGGATTGGGCATTTAATAACAACATTTTTTAAGTTCATAAAACTAAAAAAATGTTGATTTTTAAAAATTTTCTGTGTATGAAACTTTTTTTTTAATCCGTACACATATTTTGAAATGACAATTTTATAAAATCGAAAGACAAAACTCGGAGCATGTTGACAACGAACATATTTACATATCTCCTTTATAAACATATGTACGTGCATTTATGGTACTTCCTACTTATTCCATATAAACAACCTTCCTCTATTTACACAAGACGAGGAATTCCCATGGTAAACATTTTATATTTTATTCTATTATTACCTTGCGGTTTTCTACCACTTATGTATGCCCTGTGTATATAATGTGGTTTAAGTTGAATTTTTCTTCTCTGTATTCCTTTCATAAGGATGAACAATGTCCACGGAAATACTGGCGGATGAATTCAAACAATGAAACGTATTCAAATAAGTGCAGAAACGTGTTGAAATTTCCTCATTACCTACATGCATTTTCACACATTGCTCCCTTAATAGAGGTGCCACAATGGAAAACTAAGTCCCGCGGAAACTTTATCCTAATGCAAGGACTACAAAACAACTTGAATATAGTAAGTAAAACCCTAAAGATGTGGCCTAAGGTGCAGCCCACGAAACCTGGGTAATCATTTTTGAGTCCTTTTTTTTCTCGCAATACGTACTATACTTTTCGACCATGACGATGCTGACACCCAAGACCCCCGTCTTGAAGACCAAAAAAAAAGAAGAAGGATAAGGTGGTACCACTCCAATCGCAATCACTATCCGTAATAATGTTTACCTAGAGATTTCCTGGATTTTTTCGTCAGTCGCTGTCGCTGGCTTAAATTGGATAAATGTTATTCCGTATACGCCAGCCAGAAGGTATCATTGGCAACGTTAGCATGGTATTAGCTCTGTTTCTTTTTAAAAAGCAAAACCATAAGAGTACGCGCGGAGTGCGGCGACTGCGAATGCCTTATATTTATTTGCGCTTGGGAATGAGGAGTAAGTTCTCGGGGCTGAGGATTGAGGACTGACAAAAATACACATTAATATGTGATTTTCAAAAGGATTTTACTCTTCTTATATCCTTTGCGGGAAATTGTGTATCGCAAATTAATAAAAGACGGAAGTCAAGGAAAGGTAGCTTGTAGCTTCTGAGGCTTATTCAAATTAGGCTTTGGGATATTTATACTTGTATTTTGTATGTGTGTTTTTCGTTTTTTGTTGTTCTCAGCTGGAGGAGCACTTGGCAAAGCTCCTTTGTCGTATATGTCGTGCGTAAGGGAAAAATAAATGGGATTAAGGGAACCGTGCGTATTAGGTGGTTGCTTATTTTTGTGTGTGTCCTGAGTCCTGAGTCCTCGGCTCCCTTCCTCTCTGATGACAACTTTGTTTCATAAATTAAGTGGGAAATTTTTAATTTGCCTTTGGGGATGTATATGATTGCGTGACTCGTAAATTTGTTGATAGAATTTTAAATGGAGTTTGAATTTTTATGCCACAGGGAGTGTTTTTATGTGAACCTATATACAAAAAATAAAAAACGAAAAACCTACGAACCTACAATTGCAAAAAGTCCGTGATCAAATTGGTAAAATCAACATAGTACCTATGTATATTAAAGGACATGATGGGCTTTTTATAGGAGAGTCCGACCAAAGAATTTTACCAAGTGAAAAAAGTTAAAAAAAATGGTGGATAGGTAAAAAGTCTCAAAGAATAAGTTTGGACCTAGTAGTTTATAAGAGAGTGGGTGATATTTGGTTTTGATGGTGCTTCAAGAAATAGGTTTTTCAGGTATTTTGTACAGAGTGCGGAGTAGAATATTGAACTATACATATGGATAAAAGAGACAATAGTTGAGGTTTTCAAGAAATGCAAGCTCTTTGAACTTGCACCTTTGCTTGTTGTTGAAATGTTGTACAGGTCTTTATTGTCAATTTAAATGCACTTAACATTGATAATAGACCAATCCAATATAAGCAAACTGTATACTATACTTAGCGTATAGTAACGTTGCAAAACGTCTCCGTTCATTTGTATATCTTTTTTTCACTATCAGATCTCTGTCTAAGAAAGCTTTATACAAGCTATGTCTTACAAACAAAAAGGATTGCTAACACAAGAAAATGCTAATCTGGCTCATTATTTAAGAGTAGGTTGGTATTATAAAAGTTTTGCTGCATTTTGTGTTAAACTTTAGAAATCGCTTTTAAGTATTTGTAAGCAAACAAAACCAGATAAATAACAGTTATTGACAGCTACATGTTTTGGATTTATCGGATATATTCTCCAAATTTTGGTCAAAGAACCAAAACGTACGATTTTAATAAGCATTTCTTCTTAAAGCCTTTAAGAAATGAGCTTCAAAACTGACTGGGGCATCAACACAGACAAGACAAAAGTAATGGTCTTTTCGCGTTCCACTCGGAGTGAACACCTGGATACTTAATGGAAGTCGTTTAGAAGTATCGAAAGAATGCAACTATGCAAGTATTCGGAAGTTTTACTAAAATAGCAAGCGCCTTGTAGAAAAAGCAAAAACTTCACAAAAGCTTAATTAATGTTACTTGGAAGAAGATTTCCTCTAACAATCACATAAAACTTTCAACAAAATATAATATTTTCAATGCAGTCGTGAGATCTTCGCTTTGTTATGTTGCACAAATATGGGGTATGCAAGAATACTATGAATTTGAAAAGTTTCATAGAAATGTCTTAAAGAAAATATTCAATATCCCCTTAACCGCACCCAACTATTTAATTTATTTGAAAACAGCCCCGCCGTTTTGGCTTCTACTTTAAGTCAGCTACAGGTTGATTATATAATTAAAGTGCTTGGTCACGGGAAACCCGGTTATGTAAGATAATGATGTTCTACGTAATTTGGAATAAGAACTGGTGGATGAGGACATGGGAAAACATTGCTGCTTCCCGTGGAGAAGTTGTGCAGATAAATCTCTACAATATTGGTCAGATGAAAACGAAGTTCTACGAAATCATTCAAAAACTTGAAGAATCTAACCGAAATCAGATGATTGAAAATGTCAGTCAATCGGAGAGCAGATTACCCTATAGCCACCTAAATTATAACTTGTTATAAAGTTAACTGTCGAGCTGACGGCTAAGCTAATGCTTACAAAATTCATCAAAGCTTTTGTAAAATGTAGAATGATTACTTACAATAAATGAGTATTTTGAATTGAGAATTGAACTGAATTGAATTACCAATTTTTTTTAAAGGGTTTAGTTGTCCTGAATTCGAACCTATCTTTACAATTTTTCCATCACACAAGTTTTTATCGAAAAAATGGTGTTTTAAAGGCTAAGGTAGGATAAACTTTAGTTCTCAAAAAATTAAAATTAAAACCGTTCTAGAATAATTAGCTTGCAATTAGTTTTAAGATTAATAATTGTACTGACTGTGTTGAATGCAATTAGAAAAAGTGTAACCGATAGCGGAGATCCCTGTGGGATTCCATTATCCAAAGACCATATTGTTGAGTGTGTGTTCGCCGATCCTTCAAACGCTCTTACAAAGTCTAATGAGATGATTGAACCGTGACTCCGAGCTGATAGTATGTTGCAAAGGGTGAAGTCTACGTGTACAAGAGCGTCCATTGTACCATTTTTTGGTCTAAATGCTACTTGGGCTTATTATTATTTAGATTGTTCTGTTCTATGAACCATATAAGTCTTTTTGATAACATTTTTCGAGAACGTTACTGAGGCATGGTAGTAGAGATATGGGACGGTAGCTTTCAAGTTTGCTGTTATTTTTGCTTGATTCAGGATTGGTACCATTGTTGCCGTTCCATTATTGCGGATGTATGCCATTTGAAAAAATGTTATTGTATAGATTGCATAAATGTATTTTGACTGCTTTGGAAAGATGGGAAATCATTGGATATGATATTCAATCATAGGATGAATTGAGCCTTTCAGGGTTTTAAGTGTGAATTCTAGCTCAGATATGGTGATTGCTATTTCAAGTAGTCTTGAATAGACAATCCTGTTTATTGTTTTTTTTTCATAGGAATAGGGAATGGTAGTTTCAATTCTCAGAGTAGGTTAGGTTAGGTTATAGTGGCTGTCCAAGATGGAAACGGACACACTTAGGCCAGTTTAATGGCCCATTGTTATACCACATGAATCTTGAGGCTTCCTCCTAAGCTCAATGGAACCAGCTTGAGTCCCTTACTCAGAGTAATTCGACGAGGATTGACCAAAGAGATCGCACTTTTGAGTCTGATCGGATTTTTGAGTCTGAAATAGGCCCTGTGTTTGTTTTATGACTTTAATGGTATTGGTACGATAGGGACTTGAGATGTTTCTGTTGAAAGACAAAAATACAAAACTAGAAAATACAAAATCCTTGTAAAAAGCAACATCAAAAAACCCAAAGCCAGGAAATTCAAAATCAATAAAAACTTAAAATACAAGAATCCTAGAATCCAAGTTTACCAAATTATGAAATCTAAAAATAAAATTCCCGACAAATTATAGATTTTTAATAATATTTAATTAAAAAGCTTTTCGAAATAAAGTTTTGACTCACAGTACAATTATTACATTGTAATTGTTTGCTTAAAGTTTTTGATTGACAGTACCTTTAAGTATATTAGAACATTACTGAAAGGTGAATAAGTTCAATGCTGTGTTGTCTAAAAAAAGATGAAACATCAACATTTTTACAGCAAAATTTCGGAATTTTCCTCCGATTGAGATTTTAAGTTATCATGAAATTGAGTTTTCCGAATCCTGGTCTTTCGAGATTGTATGATTTAGGTGTTTTCGGAATAATGATTTTTCGAGATTTTTGTGGTTTTGTAAAGTTCAGTTTTCTGTTTTTTGAATTAGGGAATTCTATCCGTCTTTCGAAATGTTTATTAAAAACAATGGACTGTAATTACAAAAAATGATGAGATGTTAATAACACTGACAACTTCACATCCGCGTTCGTCTACCGATTCATTTAAAAGTTCACGTAAGTTCGTACGTTCTAGAAGTTTTTTCATCGTCCATAGCTCAAGAACCAGTAGAGATATCGACTTCAAATAAATTTTGTTATGAAGATAATAATGCAGAAAGATGCAGAAAAGGCTCCCAAGAAAATTGCGTGGGTGTTTTTTTTTTACCATAGCAGTTTAAATAAAAGGCGAAAATCTTGGTAACCCCTAAATATCTCAAGAACCCATGATGCCAGAAACTTGAATTAAATTGTATGTCATAAATGGTAATTTGTTACCGAACCTGTATATTTTTCGAAAAAATCCAATTAACGGTTTTTATAAATCAACAAAACTGAAAAAATGTCACCTCGAAAATTTTACGAAGAACGAGAAATAATGTTTCAACATCTTGTAAAATTTTGAGAAAATCGAACTGACAGTTTTTTCTACAAAAAATAAAAACCTTTAAAAAATTAAAAATAGGTGGTAAAATTTGATTTTAGACTTAAATATCTTTTCAAAACTTTGAGATATTGGCTTCAAACTACTTTTATCTTTTAAAAAATATTGTTGTACATATTCAGTAAAATAATGAGAAAAATCAAATATACAGATTTCTTACAAAAAATAAAAACCTAAAAAAAACAATACTAAATCTTGTTAAAAATTTTCTTTCGATTCAAATAGATTTTCAAAAATTAAAAAACATTGTCTTCAAACTTTTTTATTTAGTTAGTAGATTTTTTTATAAATTCCAACTGTCAGTTTTTCCATAAAACTTAAAATCTGTACGAACATTTGGTTAAAATGATGTTCGGTTAAACTCTTAAGAAAGGCTACTGCAATTGGTAAAAATTGGTTTACGACCAAAAATCTAGTTAACAAAAATAGATTTTGAAATCAGTTTGATTTCATCATTATCAAAACACTGTTATTAGTTCCTAATTTTTTAGACAAATTCAATTGACAACTTTCTTAACAAAACACGAGAACCTACAAACATTTCAAGCAACACAAATCAACACACATGATGGGAAGTCTCTTTTTGTTTTAGATTTAAATTTGTTTGTTGTTTTTTTTTTGTATTTTATATTATATTATTATATTTTTATTTATTCTCGTAATTATTCGAGGTGGCAAATATTTTTTTTATTTATAAAAAATCATTAACTGATTTTTTTTAATTATTCAACTTTGGTATCGCGTCATTATTATTCCATATAAAATGTATTTAAAGTCGCTAGCGCTATAGGTATGAGGGATATTTTGGGGCAATCAAAATGTTTCAAAATCAAATCAAATGGGGTGGCGCAACAGTCCGTTGTGAACCAGGGCCTAGTGATTTACAACTCTCAACCATTCCTGTGTGCGAGTACTGTTGTCAAGAATGGAAGGGACCTACAATTTTAGGCCGAATCCGAACGGCTAGTTTGAGAAAGCACTTTTTCATGACAAGAATTACTCTTGAAGGATTTGTCAATTCCTCGCTAGAGGTAGTACCCGCGAAAATTATTTTTTTTTTTTAATTAAGGTGGCACAGGCAGGGATTGAACCCAAGACCCCTTGCATGACAGTCCAACGCACTAACCATCACGCCACGGGTACTACATCAAAATGTTTACTTTAAAAAAAAAAAAAAAAATTCTTATATTAAAAAAAAAAACACCCATATTAATTTGTTTAAAAATTCTTTCTGCATTTTTCTGTGTAAAATAAAATGTATTTAAGGTCGATATTTCTACTGTTTCTTGAGATTTGAAGGTACGTACTCGTATAATGCTACCCAATGTGTTTAAAACCGCTTTTCCTTAAGTAAAAATATTTAACGCCATAGTTTCAAGAACTTTTAAGTCATGGTAAATGACAGAACAATCCAGAACAGTCGGACGAATAAAATTTTACTATCAAGGCTCATATATGGGTGACATCGTGGTTGAAATTTTTTAAACGGAAGCATCAGTGATTTATTATTTCATATTGAAACATTAATTTGTCCAGAAACAAAAACATTGTTACAAATCTAAATCCTAAATCCAACCCAGAATGCTATTAGTATCCTTATACATCCCGACTTGTGTGTCGTCCATAAGTAACTATGCATTATACTCATACATTTAAGCAGTGTGTGACAAGTTTCCAGTGTCAATTATTGTCCACCGAATATTTGTTTTGCTTTATAAATCATTCCTTTTACTGCTTTGATTGCAAAGACAGGCAGGCGTCCGTCCGTGCGTCGCTCGTGCTCGCCTCCTGCTTTCCATAGCTTATAAACCGACTATGCTCCATTTCGGTCATGTTCTGAATTCTGTTCGCTTTGTCCAAAAACTGAATACTGAATACGAGTAGTATGAACAAGTTTCCGGTTTATATAGAATTTACTGTTATAAATTATTGTAACTGTCAAATTCAATTGATATCTCCATTGGGCATCAAACAGATGTACTCCCACCTATAACGTAGTGATATATTATGAAACTAGGATGTATTTCTAATGCCAAAATGAGGGAGTGGGAAATCGTCCTCCCAGACACATAACATAAATTTTGAAGTAGTAGTTTGTGTTTGATGGGACAGCAAAATTACAAATGGCTAAAATACATTTACTTCTACAATTCAGATCCCGATTCCGATCCAGATTTAGATCCAGAGTCCCAACACCGACCGTTAACGCGAAGCTGCCATCAGATTCTCTTCTGATTATATAGCCTATATGAATATCTAATACACTGTAGCTTCCCACACTTTATGTGGGTCTCATTTAATGGCATTAAATCAATCGAAAGGATAATATCGCAGAGGATATTGACAAATCAACTAGACACTATGGAATATCCCTCTTCACAGACCCACATATATCCTTGGGAATAAGAAAGATATATTCTATATAAAATGATCTAGGCAAATAAAACAGGCAAGAGCGAGAACGATTATTATTTGCAACTTGGGTCCCAAACGTTATTCGATTGAAACAAATGAGTGGGTGTTTGGTCAACAAACATTGAATAAATCACTGTTTTCTGTCTTGGAGACACATCTTGGGAATACATTAGATATTTTTGTAGCAACAAAACCAGAAGAAGACGACAAAGAAGACTTCAAAATTCCAGATCCAAATCCGTATCCAGATGAAAACCCAAACCTCCTCCTTTTTACTCGTATTCAGAAATGTGGTGATGTTATTCAAATGTGATTTTGTGTATATTTCAAAATAAAAAACGAACAAACATTAAGAAAAACCTTGGGGATTTACATTCAGGCGTCTGGGTTGAAAACATAACTTATAATAATACATGTATAGAAATTTCTGAACAGTTTGGAAGCATTTAAATACCTGAGAGGGAATTTTGATTGTTTTGTCTGGTATTGATGTTGACACTTTACTTTAATTTGGTCGAAAGCACAAATAAACCAACTTTTGTGTACTACGGATATATGTACATATACAACATACGCCTTACGTCTATGTGGACAGCTCTTATCCTATACAATAACTTTCTTTTGATAAAATATTTTAAATATATTTTATTATGAATTTATTTACATTCCCATACCTGAAATTGACAGGTATTCTACTTTTTGTTTTTTTAACATATTTAAAGATTTATTTATAACATTTTCTTATTGTATTTTTTGAAGAAGGTTGATTTATGTTGTGATTATTTTCGAAAATAATTTGCTTGTTAGGTATATTTTTCTTAAAAAAGTACACATATTTCTAATACACATAGATATTTAGTTAAAGAAGGAGAATTTAAAATATATTATACGCTGATAGCTGGTTATAAACCAAAGACAAATTAATTATGTACATTCAATTAATAAAAAATAAAAAACTTATTAACTGTCATTGAGAAATAGCAAATATGTAAAAATTACATTTTCATATATAATTATTGTATTTTTGTGGAGTTGTGTATTATGTTACTTTAGTAATTAAACAATCATAAAAATCGACTTAACAAATTATGTATTCTTACCAGTTTAATCCTCCAACTTACTGTTTTTTATTTAATATTCATAATTAATTGTTGATAACTTTAAAAACGTAATAAAAATTAAGATATATTTCGTAAATGTATAAATGCAAATTTTAGCTTCTATTAATAAGAAATTTATGTTAAAGGCAATATTTGTTTTCAAAAGTGTTGCAATTAACAACTCTGCATATTAACCTAAAACTTGGACAACATTTCTATTAACTAAATGTGTAAAAAAATAAGGTGCAGGACTGGATCGCATGAACTTGAAGTAGTTATAATCTGAAATGTAAACATTTCCGTATAAAATTAATTTGACTTTGATATTTATTATAAAACCCTTAGAGCACTGTTTTTTAATTAATTTTATATATATATACAAATTTTCAATTTAAATTTAAAAATATTTAAGTATGCAGTTATTTAGAGTTTTATGGCTTAATTTTGATTTTTATAGAAAAATTATGAACCATTTTCGAGATATTGAATTGACAAAATAATACATTATTAAAAACTAAAGTCATGTGTAGAAAAGAAATTATTGAAATCGGTTCATTAGTTCTTAAGAAAACTTCAAACCAAAATAAAAGTTCTATGGGCTTACTCTTTTGGAGCATAACAAACAAAGTTTGTTTTTATTGAAAGAAGTGAAGTTTTGGAAAACAAATTTTAGCGAAAATTGAATAAATCATAATGGTTCGTTTTTGAGAAAATTCAAATTTTCAATTTTTTACCAAAAAAATGTATTTATTTTTTATTTATTTTGTACCTTAATTTGAAAGCTTGAACACCATCGACCCAATGGTTCTGACTGTAGGGGCGAGGTCTAAAAGACAGAAGGATGGTATCGGAGAACCCCCTTTTTTCGGCTTATCTACGTTCGTATAGTCATATTTGATTAAAGAACTCATATATACGTTACATAGAGAAATTTCTAATTTAAAAATTATAAGATAACTAGCAGACCCGGCAAACGTTGTTCTGCCACATAACTTATTTTAGTTAATATTTTGGTCATAGAATAAGTATACCCAATATAAATATGAACGAAGGGCTTTGGACCATCATCTCCGATAAAAAAAAGTCACTAAATTTTCCCATTACAAAGTAATATTTAAACGTAACGAATATTGCTTTATTTTTAACTTCCCATAGGAAGTTATTGTAATGGGTTCGATTTGTCAAATTGAAAATTTTGACATTTCTCGACGTTTCAAGGTCCCTAGAGTCGAACTAAAAGACTTTTAGAAAGATGTCTGTGCGTGCGTGTGTAGGTACGTTCGTACGTCCGTACGTTCGCGACGTTGTTTTTCTTCGTCCATAGCTCAAGAACCAAAAGAGATTTCGATATAAAATAAATTTTGTTATACAGAGAATAAGGCAGAAAGATGCAAAAAGGGCTCTCAAGAAAATTGCGTGGGTGGTTTTCTTACCATAGCAGTTTAAAAAAAAAATCAAAAATATAAATCAAAAAAACTGAAAAAAAAATTTGTCACCTCCAAAATTTTACGACTAAAATATGATTTCATCTCCAAAACAAATTTGTGCAACGAAAAATAATGTTTTTGACATGTGATACAATTTTGAGAAAAATCAAATTGACTTTTTGTATAAAAAATAAAAATCTAAAAAAAAACACTACTCAAAGTTGGTAAAAATTGATATCGAGTCAAATATATTTTCAAAAACTTTAAATGTAGGCTTCAAACTTATTTTATCTTATTAGAAATGTTGTTTGCAACATTCTGAAAAAATGTTGAGAAACATCGAATTGACAGTTTTTTTTACAAAAATAAAAACCTAAAAAAACATGAATAAAAGTTAGTAAAAATCGATTTTCGACTCAAATATCTTTTCAAAACTTTGAGATAATAGCTTTTAACTAATTTCTTCTTATAAGAAATATCGTTTTCTCCATTAGGATTGAGAAAAATCAAATTGACATTTTTTGTACATAAAATAAAAACCTAAAAAAAATGTATAAAAGTTGGTAAAAATTGATTTTCGACTCAAATATCTTTTCAAAAATTGTAGATATTGGCTTCAAACTAATTTTATCTTATAAGAAATATTGTTTTCAACATTCCATACAATTTTGAAAAAAATCGAATTGACAGTTTTTTTTACAAAAAATAAAACTCTAAGAAAAAAAACAATACTAAAACTTGGTAAAAATTTACTTGCGACTCAAATAGCTTTTCAAAAATTCAAAATATTGGCTTCGAACTTTTTTCACAGAAAATATTGTTTTCGACATTCAGTTATTTTTACATAAAAATCCAACAGTACGTTTTTTCATAAAAAATAAAATCTACAAAAAATAGTACGCAAATTTGGTAAAAATTGATACGAGTACCTATAGACAAACTTTTAAGCCAGACAAATCGACAGACGGGATTTGAAGTTATCAGTGTGGGTCGCATCCCATACTCTTTTTAAAATACATTAAGTAAACAAATTATGGTGAAAGCGTTGAATAACTACAAATTTGGAATTATTCAATGGTGAAAGGTTAGGAATTTAACATTCAAAATAATTATGGTTTATATTGTATTGCACAAACGTAGTTGTGCCATGAATAAGGCCCACTGAAATACGACGAGGTAAAATAATCAAAAATTCAACTTTCTGTCATATAAAGTACAGAAGCATGACTGTAAAATTCTGGTGATTTAAAAAATTCTTTTAAATACTTTACAGCAACGCAACTGTATCGATCGATTTTTTCAGTTTTTCAGCATAAAGTAAGAGTTGAACCTTAGCTAATTCACCAAATTTTCAAATATACTTTGATTTAATACATTAATTTAATGGGCTATAAAATTTATAAAAATGTGTATGTATGCGTCGATACGATCTGTTTTAATATTTTTTATACATTTTCAAAGGACTGATTTATTTTATTAAATTTATTTATATCCCATACCTTTTTTTTTTATAACATTTCCTTATCGTACTTTTTGAAGAATGTTGATTGTTTTGATTTCTTTCGAAATACATATAGTTAAAGAGAGAGATTTTCAAGTATTTAATTCCACACCGATAGTTAAAAAATATAGATTGATATACAAATTAAAACATATTAAAGTTTAATATTAAAAATAATATTAATAAATAAGTTATGCTTTAAGCTTACTTAGATTTGCTGTTTTCAAAAGTATTTCAATTAACAACTCTGCAGATTAACCTTAAACAATAAATCTGTAGATAAAATAAGGTACAGGACTGGATTCCCCAAACATTACTCCTGTAACCAAAGACTCTGTTTAAAAATAGTAGTCTTATTTTAAAATTTCAAAAATTAAAATGCCATTTAATTAAACAGAAAGCTTTGATTTATTAAATATGTTTCTTTAACCTTTGTATCGTTTTTTTTTTAAATTAATTTTATGTATATACACTTTTTCAATTTTAATTAAAAAATATTCAAGAATGCAGTTTTTAAACCTAATTTATTAATATACATTTTTTATTTGATTTTTGTGAAAAATGATGACCTTTTTAAAAATAAAAACAGAGGCTGGGATTTTTTATGTAGGTTATCGTATATATATATAGAAACTTTTATCTCGATTAGGGTTAAAAGCATCAGACCTAAAGAAAAAGTTGTAATGAGGTTATTAGGGTCAAAAAGATAAGTTTTCGTTGTTTTAAAGCCACTCCAACCGGAACAAGTTCAAGCAAGCCAGGAAAGCCTACAACGCCCAAATTTTTGATGATTGCTTATTCAGCTCAAGAAATAGCTTGAAGATGGAATTTTAACGACCTACAATACGGCTTTCGAAGCAATTGGTCCGCTAGTGATCCCATGGTTCATCTTACCGAACAGTGTAGCAAACCTTTACATCGGATGGATTCAAGTCTGAAAACCACAAAATAAATGCTGTTGTGCCCCTGGGGTCTGTATCTCCAACACTATTTCTCATTTTTATTAATGATCTTCTGTCTGCAACATCTAATCCAATACATTGTGTCGCTGACAATAGTACTCTTAGCTTTTCGTGTTTGTTTTCAGATTCACATAACTCTTCTTCGCATGTGGAACTGCAGCGACAAAATGTAAAAAGCTCATTAAATTCCGACCCAAACAGCATTGTACAATAAGCAAAAAAATCGCGTTTCCGTGCTTCGAAAACCCGATGCTGTCTTGTATCGTTAAAGTGAGATATATTCCCCATTGCCATTATAAATGGATGGCACTTGCTTAAGTATATACCTCCCATATCTTGGCTGGTGCTCCTGCAATTTACTAAAGCCTTTTGGACAGTATTGAACGTAAAGCATTAAGTTTGATTGGTTATATTACCATCATAAGATCATTTACGTCGCTTGAACATCGTCGAAATGTTTCTTGTCTCAACATCTTTCACCGCTGTTTTATCGGTTTATGCTCTAGAGAAGCCAGCTGCATGCTTCTTCTTAAACAGTTCAACCGTAATACTTGCGCTTCTAGGAATACTCATCAATATACCCTCCAGCGCAACTTCAGTCGTACTTTCAAGTACAGAGATTCGTTCTTTAGCCGTATTACGCTAATGTGGAATGCCTTACCACACTCTGTCTTTCCCAGCCATTGGGAATTCAAACCCACTGTGCACCGACACCTCCTTTCAACTCCTCTCTCCCTTTTCAAGGGCTCACACTGTGTCTATATAATAAGGGTAGCAATATCCGCTTGCGCTTATTATAACAAAAAAAATCGTGTTTTGTTAAAAAAAAATTCAAGAGATATCGAGAATCAAACATCAATTTAAACAATTTCACGTACTATTTTGTATAGATTTTAATTTGTATATATAAAAACTGACTATTTATTTTTTATAACAATTTTATTAAATGTCCCCAACTATACTTTCTAAAAGATAAAATTAGATTGAAGCTAGTATTTCTTAATTTTTGGAAAGATATTTAAGTCTGAAATCAAATTTTACCGAGTTTTTTAAGGTTTTCATGTTTTGTTAAAAAAAAACTATCTATTTGGGTTTTCTCAAAATTTTAGCAGTTGCCAAAAACGTTATTTTTTGATGTATACAATTATTTTGGAGACAAAATCATTTTATGTACGTAAAATATTTGAGGTTACAATAATAGTTGATGGATTTTTTTTTTCAAAATTACTCGTATATCAGTTTGGAACCACGTCACAATATATGATACAAAATTTAATTCAAGTCGCTAGCGTTCCTGGTTTCTGAGATGCTGAAAGGACTCTCAAAAAATCAAAAAATCTGCATTACAATCTTTACAACAAAATTTATTTGAAGTCTCTCTACTGTTTCTTGAGATATGGACGACAAAAATCTTCCCGAACGTACGAACGTACGTACACACGCACTTACACACAGCTCTCTAAAACATTGCAACTTCGAGAAATGTAAAAATTTTAGATTCGACAAATAAGACCGATTACAACAACTTCCTATATGAAGTTACAAATGGTGGGCTAAGATAAAGAGCTAGTGCAGAAAACAAATGATTGAAATCGGCTTATAAGTGAAATGTATCGGCTTGTTTTTGATAAAATTAAAATTTTTGATTTTTGATCAAAAAATTATAGGAACACTATTATTTTTAGTCTTTAAAAAAAATGCCTGCAACGAATCTGCTTAAAACCTTTATTTGAGAGTTTTAACTTAATCGAACCAATGGTTTTAATTGTAGGGGCGAGGACGGAAAGGCAGATGGACGTAATAGGAGGATCTACTTTTTTCAACTTCCCTTACATTATAATGTCAAGTTTGATTAAGATTTCGAGTTCGAAATTTTATACGAATGCGTAAAAGTATAAAAACTACACAACTTTAAGCATACTTAAAAACCAATTTTTAAATTAGAAAGTGTAATTTAAAAAGTTTTAAGATAACTAGCAGACGCGTCAAACGCTGTTTTGCCACATAACTTATTTTAGTCAATATTTTGGTTATAACATAAGTTTGGCTTGGCTTTTAATGCCCAGCCATTCATTAATAATTTAGGTTATCATGGAACTAAACATATACTTTTATTTTATGAAACAAATAATTGTCTTAATATCTAAGTCAAAGATTAATCTTTGATTTATCTCACATTTTAAAATCTGATAATAAGAACAATATAGTTTATAACAATTTCAACAAAAACCAGAACCACCTTCTTTGAGAATTCTTCGTCGAATAAGAACGCTTAGAGATTTTCAACCAGACCGTACTTCGTATTCACATTTCAAACTGACTTTTTGAAAAATGTTTGAAGGGCTTTGTAAAATTGGAATATACAATAGCTAACAGCTAAAAGTGGTTCATGTTATTCATGGTAGAAAATAAGTTTTAATTTTTAAGTTTTTTAGAAACCTTATGCCGATAAATACATAATGTATTAGTTTATTTATTTACATACATAAAATAACCATAATTAATAAGTTTTACTTTGGATTTTGCTTCTGCTCTCCTAAAATATTTATAATGCTGAATGATTTATTGCAAAGCTTATCTAAGAATGCCTTTTTGTTTTAAATAAATTGGTACAAATTAAGTTAAATTTACTTCGAAACATAAAAAAAGCGCTATCTTATTTTTATCATCGAAGGGTACACTAACCTATATTAGGTATAGGTACATACCTATTTCGGCCTTTTACTAAAATCAAAATATTTATGTGTTCTTTTATTGAATTAATCCAAACAATACAAATGATTTGAGCTTTATAACATTCACCGCACGGATAGCTACTTTTATAAATAAAGTGAGCCTTTCACGAAGGAACCATGAACATTTCTTTAATTTTAAATAGAACCAATAAAAATAAATAAAATAAAAAGTAAAACACCTTAACCCACCTACCTTTATACCAATCCAAAGAACATTCTAAAACTGTTGGTATCTTTTCTCATTAATTTGCTTGTCATTGTTGAACAGTCGCAGTCGGTTCTTGCAGAAATTGTAATGAAGCACCTGTTTTTGTCAGTGTTCAAGCTTCCATACCTTCTTTGTACAAAATCAAACTTAAGAAGAGAGAGAAGTAACTATATGTATGTTGTATATATACATTTTAGAGAAACCCAATTCTTAGCGTATTTCCATCAATATTTCAGGATTCCTTTACGCTTTGCCACCTGTTTTTATGGGTATCTTAACAGATAATCCGGTTGAGAGTTATTTTGAACCTCTGGAATCCTACCTACCTTATACCTACATTACAACAAACGCTGGCGCTGGCTACAAAACAGTACGATATTGTGAACGGATACGGATATGGCTACGGTTCACCCTTCTTTACAAAGCGGTGTGTAATATGTAAACTCAGGATATTTGTACAAATCGGAAAAGGCAAACGTTTTAAAGTAGCACCATTTATCACGACGACGATTGTAGGTTGGTAGGTAAGCTATGTATGTATACGAGTATACGGTACGTAGGTTTACGTATAACATAATAGCTGAGTTGAAAACCAGAAGCAACAGATCCTGTTCTGATTGCTGTGTGCAACCTTGAAATTTAAGAATGATTTGCATCTTCTTTGTGTATATTTTACAAACATATATTTATCAAATGTTTTGAACTAAGATAAAAGGAAAACACTCCATTGTAAATCTAATGAATTTGAAACCAAAGTCTAGAAGTTTATATACAAAAGGAATACAATTTTAACTTCGGCCAAACTTTGTGAAGGTGAAATAATGTAACAAAGGACTACTGGGTTGTGACTAATATGAATAACAATCAGACAAAGAAAATAATTCATTCCTGTTGTAAATTAATACTTCTTATTGAAAGTCTAGGCAGTACAGTCCAGATTGTACGGATATAAGAATGTTTGTGTACCGAATAACTAATGTAAAACAGACAATGGAAATATTTAATTTCTCTTTTGATTTTGACTAAAAATATATGATTTAGTCAACAGACGGACAATTTTTTTAGTTAAAAAATTCAATATTTTGAAACTAAGAAAGAGATAAATTTGAAGTTCTATTTCTATTTTTGGAACTTGAATAATAATACTTGATGATTAATGTTACTTTTGTGTACTTAAATTTGGGTTTAACAACTATTCCCATCTGAGGCTGGTAAAAAAAAAAAATTAAATTTAATTAATTTCTATACAAGGGCAGTTTCAGGCTGATGTTTAGAAATTAATATGATTTTCCTTGTTTTATAAGTGTTTCGAAGTCTTTGAACCAATACAAATTTCCCAGAACTTCAGAATTCGTCATTTGAAAAAAAAAACATACGACCTTGACCATCAAATGTGGGTTTTCAACGGCAATGTATGGTAAGCTTGTTAAAATAAGACCAGGACAGAAATTCTTAGTTGTTTATACCAGCACAGCCGTATGTTTCAAACTCCCATACGCACTCTAGTACTTAACTTCAGTGTTTTGGATTAGTGATAGTAGGACATTATTGATTATAACTTCATCCAAACATTATGCTTAAGTGAAATAGTCAGTTGCATTTCTATTCTTATAAGCAATTCAACCGTCAATATGTTCAAAGAAATAAGATAGATCTGCAACGATCATATTCGACTAACCAAATTGGTAAATGATCAAATGGTTAGAAATTAAGGCTAAATATACTACAATGCATCAAAGATAGTAAAAAATGTCTGGCCTTTAGTAAAAAACGTACGAAACATCACGCCATCCTCGATTCCAATGCTCGTTCACCATAACATTCCCTATATAAGCTTGGTTGATAGAGCAATTTTTCTTGCAGCGCCGGCCGTTTGCTGTTAACTCAACGCTAGCAGAGTTTCATGAGTCCTCCTGTACTTGAGAGCGTAAATTATTTAATGGGACAAATCTTCTTGTAGTACTTAAGACCTTGATACATACAAAACCTCTGGCCCAGATAAAACCCCCCCCCTATTGACCTGAAAGTTCCTTTCTAACCGTTCCATACAAGTTCTATTGGATTGTTTCAAGTCTGAAACTAATAAAAGTAATACTGGTGAACCACAGGGTTCCGTTTCGTCTCCAACTCTTTTCCTTACATTCATCAACGATCTCTTGTCTGTCACTTGTAATGCATTTAACTATTTCGCTGACCACAGTAACCCTCAGCTTTACATATTCATTTCTAAATTCACTTCTTTTTTCCTTCGGATGGCAGCGTATGTTAAGCTCATTAAATTCCGATCGACAGCGTTATCAAATAGGGAATTTTTAATCGTCTAGAATCTTAAAACATTTTGGAAACTTGGAAACTTAAAAAAAATCAGATGGCTTTCCAGTTAACTTCACTTACAAAAACCTTTCTTTAGATAAAACTGTTGATATCTGTAACGCTTTCGCAACAAATTTCATTATAGATGTTGATGACGTTTATTTTCATAATCTTCACTCCTTTTCGCAAACTAGCACTTTGCTACAGAGTACGGTCCTTGATCTTTTATCCGATTTTACTAAAATGTATTAAGAAAGTGTGCGAATGCTTTAGTTGGTTCTGTTACGTTTTTAATTTAAACTGTTTATAAAAACAGACAAATTTCCCAGTGTATGCAAGAAGACATTTATAACGCCAATTTTCAAAAAAGGTAACAGGGTGTATATAATAAAACAGGCCAATTGCAAAGCTTTCTTGCATTCCAGTGTTTGAACAAGTTGTTTATGAAAGTGAAGCATTTTTTTAGTAAGAATCCCATTTGCAACATGGTTTTGTGAAAAAAGATCAAGCGTTACAAACCTCCTCACATTCTCAAACATATGTTCAAACGCTTTAGAACAAGGTTATGAAGTTGACTGTGTATACACTGACTTTTCTAAAGCTTTTGACTAACTTAGCCATGGAATTATTTTATTTAAACTCAAAGCTCTTGGTTTTCCACCATTTTTCTTAGATTGGATCAAATCATGAAAACAGATCCTATGAGGTAAAATTTAGAAATTGTCTTTCAGAACCTTTTGTTGCTCCATCTGGCGTTACCCAGGGAAGCCATCTTGGCCCTTTTCTGTTCATCCTGTCTATTAACGACGCGACGTATCGTCATGTCTACGGTCAAGGGAAGTTCTGATTTTTGCTGATGACATGGACATTTTTAAGATAATAAAGTCCACCCAAGATCGTATCCTTTAACAAGCCGACATTGATAGTTTCACATTTTTTCACGGGAAAAATAGTCTTGCCCTCAACCCTTTAAAATGACAGACAATAAATTTTACTAAAAAATGAATCGGCAGTGTATTTGACTATTGTCTATCACAGAAAAAACCTAGGTGCTCATTTCTGTTTCAACTTAGAATTTACACATCACATTAATTTTATTGTCAATAAGGCAAGTTCTATGCTTGGTTTTATAGGACGCTGGGAAAAGGAGTTCAATAATCCCTATATTACTCCTTCTTTGTACAATTGCTATGTTCGTCGTCATCTTGAATATGCTTCGCAGGTATGGACTCCCTATTACGAAATTCATAGAAAACGTATTAAATCAATTCAACATAATTTCATTCGCTTTGCCCTAAAGGGTCTTCCTTGGGAAGAGCAATTGCTTCCGTTAAATTAATGAACTGTCAGTACTTGGTATGTGTATAACAGATCATAAATTATGGAATGATCATATATTCGACATAGTCAAAAATTCTATGAGGTGCAAGAAATTTGTCGCACCATTTTTCCGACATGGCTAGAACTTACAAAGCCTTCATTCGTCGAAAGCTTGAAATTGATAGGATAGATTTACATAGCCCAAACACCGCCGCAATGTTTCATGCCTCTCGTCGTTTTACCGATATTTTTACAAAAATGTTCTGTTTTACTATCAAGTTAAGTTACACTCTACCCTTAAAAAATTCAGCCTCAATACTCATACTTCCAGGAATGATCATCAGTTTACCTTTGAGCAAATTTTATAACGTACTGTCAAGGATAGAGATTCTTTTTAAAACCGGACATCGAGAATGTGGAATGCTTTGGTCAACTTCCTTCTTTCCTCCTATTTTGATATTCATAACTTTAAGGCCAATGTGCAACGGTGTCTTCTCTTATACAAAATATATAATATCACCTTGAGTTCCTTTAAAAAAAAAGATATCTCTACACAAATCATTTTTTTCTTTAACCTGAAAGCCTAGAATGCTTGAAATTATTTTTATTATGCATCATAATACTTCATTTAGTTAACATGCAACAAATCCTCCTACATCGTAATGTGTTAAGCAAGTAGGCATGGTATAGAACGATACTTGTTGAAAAATTGTAAAAAGTTTTTTGCAGTTATGCAACAAAAATGTGGAGCACCATGTTTTGTTTGAATTTGAAAATTATTTTTCAAAACAGAGTGGAATATTATTACGATAAGATCAACCATATATATAAATATTCGCTCTTAAGACCTTTTCAGTTTATAATATAGCTTGGTATATGATTTAAGACCATATTAAATATGTATAACGCTTATAGAGTTTAAATTCTTAGGTAACGTCAGATCTTGAAGCAAACACACAGAATTTGAAAATGAGTAAGGACGTCGACTCTTCGTCGTCGTCCTCGTCGTCTAATTTGTTGCCAAGGAAAAACCCAAAACAAAGCAAGACAAGTTAACTTAACTTACACGTATTCCCTGTGCGTCGTCGAGGACGACGACGACAACGTCGACAACTGGTACGGGTGAACTACAACGACGTTATCCATCAAGGCAAAAGGACCTTCCTAATTGAACTGGGTTAACTTGGAGTCAATTTGTATATGTGCAAGCTAAAGCGTCAAATTTAAGAGGCGCCAAGAGATTTGCAAAGAACGAGATTGTAGTTCTGTTAGTACACCTACTTACATTACCTTACCTTACCCTACCTATGTATGTGTGTGTGTAGGTATAGATACATTTTGTATAAGATTGTGTTTGTCAACTTGTAGGTATAAAGTAGATGAATATTATTTGGCTAAAGGATGCCCCTTCATTTAATTGAGTTCTTCGCGAAATGATGTAGCCAAAGCCTCATAGCGCACGTTTGTGCAAGAAGAAATGTTACTATTTTCACGCAAATGAGATCCTTGATGCAGTATTATAAGGAACAGGCACTATCAAGAAGTGGGTATACTGAATTAATGTTGTGCCATGAGGGTCTATTAAATGAAAAGCACGTGCATCATCGTTCGTGTAGGTATATATATGTAGAAGGTTCCTTTACTATATACGAAATTAATTTGAAATTTCGAATTCCAACCTCATCTGCTATAGGTACCTACTTTCACCCACAATGATGGCACAAGCAATGAACTCTTAACTACCTGGTTAGTTCACTATTCGTCGAGGCAATGATTTCGTTACCATATCATTAAAGTACCATTTCAGAACGTAATAAGATACTTCTTAGTGCCGCAAATACGCTGTGTTTACCTACAGTTGAACGGAGTGCCACGCCAAGGATTTCGAGGGTTATATGTATAGATAGAAGCTCTAGATGTATACCAGCTACTGGTGGATGATGGCGGCAACCAGTATCTATGCATATCCCACCAACATAGCCCCCATCACTCGAAACGCATAAGATAGCCACCGAATTCTGAAAATGGCGGCAGTAGCGTTCGTTCGGTGGTGTTGTACATGATGCATTTATCTGTCTCTCTGGATCCGTTCCATTACCTTTTGGCTTAAATTGATAATTCATCCATATACCTATACATACTCGTATATGCTGATTATGTTGAACCTAGATATAGCGCAATGAACGCGTTGAAACATATGTGTTGGAACTTGGAATGACAGCAGCAGCTGGCTGGCTTCTACAGAAATTCACCATAAGCCCTTGTCGACATATACTCGAGCACTTGTTACACAATAGCAATGCCAATTATTGTTCGGCAAAAGTAACACAACACTTCATTCAGGAAATATGTGTACTAGTTAATTTTTTTTTGGAACATTTTACCGAAAGAGCGGCAAAGATGTGTTTTGGAAATTGGTAGTTGCAGATGATACTCAGGTAGGACGAGGTTGGTAGATATGGTGTCAGAAAATGATTGAAGGATTTTAAAGTTGATGTAATTACATAGCCTTACATATGAGTACTTGGTAAAAACAAGGCAGTAAGTAGACATTTCAGTGAAAATAATATTCATAAGTTATGTGCGAAAGTGTTACGCAATGAGGTTGATTATAATTGTAATAAATTTGAGTTTCTTTATTGAGTCTTTGATGTACTCGTATCAATATTAGAGTAATAGGGGGCTTACATATATACCATTTATGGACGTTTAAAACACCAATTTCTTTACAGTGATTAATCTGCACGATTTTCGAATGGAAGACATGATCTTGATTTCAAGAGCACAAATGCGTCCACAGATTTTGTCTCAAAAACCCACAGCTGTCAACTTACTACTACTCTCACCTCCCTGCGGTGAACCTCAGGTGTCTAGTACCTCAACTGGAGATAAGGTTGCAACCCTATTGGAAAGTTGTTATTGGTAACAAACAAGAGAAGGGGGGGGGAGGGGTTAGGAGCTTCCACTAAGACAAAGGAAAGTTTAATCCAGACGGCAGAGGAGGAATCAACAGTGGCTCCACTTAGGTTGAACTACTTAGTAAACCTCATAGGGCTACGACGACATATACGGGTTTCAGGACAGTAAGCAGCGTTGGAATCAAGGGCCTGGTCTTTCAGGTTGAAGGTCGTACATCAGGGTGACTTCCTGAACACGTCAAAAAATTAGTTGCGAAGCACCAACAAGCCTGGGATACGGACGTATTTACTGTTGACAACCACAGCAAACGATTTACGGACAAAGAACTTCGAATATGCACGTGGAATGTTAGGTTTCTTAACAGACCATGTGCAGCCGAAGAATTAACGGAGGCCCTAGACTGCTTTGAAGCAGATATAGATTATATCCAGGAATTCGATGGAATGGGGCAGACAAAATGAGGATGAAATATTGTGATATTTACTATGGTGATTGCTACCGAGAAAACCTACAACGGTTATTTGGATGCAGCTTTGTCAATGCATCCAGACTTAGGCAACAAATCTTGAGCTATATGTTACCTTTACGAACGCCTCATGACCATCCACATCAAGCCCAAATTCGGCAACATTAACCAAATATGCGCACACTAGCCCAGAGTTCTTAGACAAAACTTAAGAACGGTCTCCTAGCTACGATATTAAAACTATCCGATTTTATTGCCACGCTAGGAAGGGAAGACATCCTTGATGGAATAATCGGGAAAAACAGCCTGCACGACAACACTTTCGACAACAGATTCAGGCTCATTGATTTTGCTGCGGGTCGAAACGTCATGGTAGCCAATTCGAGTTTTTCACACCGTAACATGAAACTTGGAGTTCTCAGATCAATCTACCGTCAACCAGATTGACCATATTGCGATCGACGCTACCAACCCTTACAGCATCATAGATATCCAAACTTTCCGAAGAGTTAACATCGACTCGGACCACTACCTCGTTGTAGCCAAGGTAGCACTTCGGGTTTCCTGATCCAAGGCAAAACAGGGAGATGCTGATAGGAGGTACAACTTCGAAAGGCTACAATCGCAAGAGATCGCCAAATCCTTCTCCGACCGAGTTACAAGTGACCTCTCTCGAAGTTCTCTGCCACCAACACAATGTATCGAGAACCAGTGGCAACATTGCCAAGTTGCAATTGGGGAAGCCGCCTCTGACGTGCTTGGTTTCAAACAGACACCAACAAGAAATCCTTGGTTTAATGGGGAATGTCGGCAGGCAAATGCAGCCTGACACAGGCCACGCAAAGCGGCGTTGAAAAGAAGGAATAAAGCTGCTCACGAGCTGTATACCTAAGCAGAAGAGGAAAGAAAGAGAGAAAGCATAAGAAGCGTGCGGTCGAAGATGATAAGAGCAGATTAAACGAAATTCACAAGCACATAAACCTCGAACCGAACGCTGCAAAGACGAAAGTGGAAACATCATAGTGGATTCGCATACAGTGCTGACGATATGGAAGGACCACTTCTGAAGACTGCATTACGGCAACGACGAACTGAATTCTGCTGTCAGGCAGGATAATCCATTCAATAAAGATGACGAAAACCAACAAAACCGTCTTCCCGACTTAGACGAGGTAAAGGTTGCCATATCTAAGCTGAAATATAAGAAAGGAATCATGCTTTTTATATTTCTTTTTGTTGGAGCCTTTGCTGCAGCTAAACGAAACTATTTTTGGAATAAACTACCATCGATTGCCTTTTGAAAACACCCTTTTTTTATCAAATCATAGGAAGTTTAAAACACTACTTTAAATGAAGTCTTACATCCAATTTCTTAAGTTTTCTCACCGCTTTACGCATTTTTGGCTTAAGAGAACTGAACTTGCTTGTTTAGCTAGGTTTTTCAGACTAGAAGGCATCATTTTTAAAATCCTTTTGGTTTATTTGCACAGTTTTCAAATTAAAATTTGGGAAATTCCTTCTTTTAATAAAGTGAATTTCGCTTACTTGGCTGGGTATCTCGATCGTTCGTAAATATTTTTTAATGACGCTTTATGCGCAGTCAACTCCATACAACGAAGTGCTGCCTCTCAAAACTTTTGCTGTATTTCTTTGATTTAATTTTGTCCACGAAGGAATTGCAATATGTCAGTCGAAGTTCTTCGGATTCTGTTTTGTAGAACAAATAAATCATTCCAGAAAATAATTTTGTTTTTATATTCGGGTAGTCTTCTAAAATTTTGTTTAAGTTATGTATTAATCCACTGGTGATATCATTTCCAGACCGCCCACTTACACTTCGTCACTTACCTTGATCACAACGATTTTTTCTGAGATTTGTTTCAATAATAAAGGATCTCTTTATGTAATATTTTGCAATTTAAATATAGGATCTTCTTCCTCATCATCTTTTGAAAAATCATAATCTCTAGAACAAGGATTCCCACCTTTATCTTTATTATCTTTCTAAAACTTTCACTATCACTAAAATTTGTTTTCTAATTTTTAACGCATAATTAAATTTACCAAATTTACAATATTATAGAATAAGTTCGATGATAAGTTGGGAGCACTTCAAGATTCTGCAATCATCTTGCATTTTCTAAATCTATGTAATAATACCAAACATAAACTTATATTTAGAGAAAGAGCTCCATCTTTCTGTCCATCAAACAAATTTAAAAAAAATAAAATAAGAATACGGTACTCCGGCGGCGCCATAATCCTTAGAAAACTGTTACATTTCTTTGTTTTGAGAAGATACATCACTTACTATGCACCAGACATGGCATTAAGGTCTGTAGGATAGCTAGATAGGTATACATATACATGTACCCATATTCTTAAGTATTGGTATATATAGATAAGTGTACAAAACCTCTCGTCCCACACTTTTTCGGACAAGAAGCTTACACAAAAAATCAAAACCTCGTACTTTTTCTTCCGGAACAATATCCGATAAGAATAGGGAAACATTTATATTTTCCCATTCAGTTCTTCCTGTTGCAAAGGAAAAAGGATAAGAGGAACGCTTCCTCATGTGTGTGATATGAAGAGAAAAATATCACATGCAAAACTAACAATAGAATCGTGATGGATGGGATGGAGTCCTATAAACTAAGGTATATACCATACATAGATGTTGCATAGCAGAGTAGCAGTAGGTTTGAATAGCGGGTGCGGGAAATAATGGGATTGGCGTTCTGTGGCGGTTATTCGTACACGATTCGTACTGTATTGTACACATATACTCTTGGCTGCCACTTGTGAGGCTGTTATGGTAGCATAGCAGTGGTTGGCTGATGTTCAGTGTTCACATTCACATACATTAGGAATGCTTTTGCCACAAAACCTGACAACTTGACAAATGATTTTTATTCCTGGCGCATTAGAAGAAATCTCTCGTGTGCTGTGGCGCTTGCCTTACGCTAGCCACGTTTTCATTTCAAGGGAAATATGTCTTCTAAGGATACTTTTTCTGTATGGCATCAGCTCAACATACATACATATATGTTGATACATAAATTTGTGTTCTTCTTTTTCACAGTGATTATTTCATGGTAGGAATGTCACATATTTCCACTAACATATACATCAGGCAATACAGAACTTTGTAAGTAACATCAATATGAGGGACAAAAGGGGAGATGTTGCTAGTTTTGAGGGGCATTAAGTCCATAATATATTTTATTATTTGTACAAGTCTTTTTATACGATTTTTTTAAGAAAGATGGAAGTGTAGCAAAGTAGTTATTTTTTGGAAACAATTATGGAGAAAAGAAAGTAAGCTGCTGAGATCTCAAAAAAAGCTAAACTTTGTGATTTCAAAACAATAATGTTTTATGGTCGGACTAAAGTTCGGGTATAGGAGCTAAAACAACCAACCGAATCGTCCCTTAACGCAAGCATAATATTATTATGTTATTTAAATTGGAATTTTTCAAAAGTTATGATTTTGATGTCATTAGATGTAAATATATAAATTATACAGGATATTTTACCAAAATAGATGTTATTTTTTTATAATAAACGGGCACTCAAGGGGTTCTTAATACCCTTAACATATGTTTAAAGTTGAAACACAGTGCGAGCGTTAGGAAAATAGGGAAGGATTAAAGAGGAGATACCGATGCACATTGGTCTTAAAGTTTTGAATATCAAAACGATAGGGACAAACAGAGCTGGGTAAAGCATTCCACATTCTCGATGTGCGGTTAAAAAAAGAATCTCTATACTGGACAGTACGTCCGAAATTGAGCTCAAGGTTAAACTGATGTGCATTCCTAGAAATACGAGGATAACGGCTGAATTGTTTAGGGGGGGAATGCAACTGACTAATTCGATAGAACACTGTTTATAAAAATATCGGTAGAACAACGAAAGTCATGAAACATTGCGGCGGTGTTCAAGTGACGTATTTGTTTCGTTTATAGTTCAATCGCCTATCATTTTCAAAGCTCTTTTTGGATCTTCTCCAAGATACTTAAACTTGTTTAAGGGGCACCTGTCTAAATATGCGAGTTATATTCAAGTTTTGGACGAATGAGTTATAAATTACAGCTAGATCAGAAGAGGTGAAAAATTTCTTGCACCGTCGGAGAAATCCTAAGCACCTAACAGCATCTTTTGCAATATCGAATATGTGATCATTCCATAAGAGGTGATCCGTGATATTCATACCGAGTACTGAAAGTTGATTAGTTTCCTGGATGCAAGTGCCGCTCATGGATAGCGGCATCGGGGGTGGTTTACGCTTTAATGCCAGGAGACAGCATTGAGTTTTCGAAGCATTAAATTCTACACGGTTTTTGATTCTCCATTGTACAATGCCGTCGAGATCAGAATTTAATGAGCTTATCATACGCTGCCGTTGAAGTTTCACATCCGAAGGACAAGGATGAGAATCTAAAAACGAATATGAAGAATTGAGGGTACTGTCACTAGCAAAACAATTTAGTGGGTTAGAAGGTTCAGACAAAAGATCATCGGAGTTTCGGAGACAAAACGGAGCCCTGGGGCACACCAGCGTTTATTTTGTGAATATCAGATTTGAACCCGTCCAACACGGTCCGAAAGGTAATTTCTAACCCAACGAAAAAGGGATTCTTCTATACCAAAAGCACACATTTTCGGAAAGAGAGCTTGGTGCCAAACTCTATCAAAACTTTCTCCAAAACGATGTAAAGATTTATTCCACTGTTCGGTGAGAAAAACCATGAGATCACCAGTGGACCTATTGCTACGAAAGCCATACTGGCTGTCGTTAAGAAGCTTCCGTTCTTCAAGATATTTCTTCAGCTGATAATTAATAGCTTAAAGCCAATATCTCAAGGTTTCGAAAATATATTTGAGGCGAAAATCAATTTTTACCAACTTCGAGTAATGTTTTTATTTTTTATAAAAAAATTGTCAATTTGATTTTTCTCAAAATTTTACCAGGTGTTATAAACGTTTTTTTTTTGTTGCACAAAATTTTTTTTGAGATGTAATCATTTTGTATTCGTATAATTTTCGAGGTGACCCGTTGATTGGATTTTTTTCCAAAAATATACTGATTTGGTATCACGTTACAATAATATATAATATAAAATTTAATTCAAGTCTGTAGCGTCATTGGTCCGTAAGATATTTAGAGTTAACAAAAATGTTCACCTTTTTTTTAAACTGCTACGGTAAACAATTCGCGATCGTACGGATGTACGGTATGCCGTTATTAGAACTTATTAGTATACGTTTTATCTTTTTATTTCGTAAAAAACAGATGACTCATTTTCAAGATATCGAATTTCGTAACAAGAAATTATATTTTCTTTTCATTAAATTTTGATCATTAAATATTATTGATAGAGTAAAAGACCTTGTTCGGAACAAAAATTATTGAAATTTGTCGATTAGTTCTCGATCAAACTTAAAAACAAAGTAAGGGCTCTATAGGGCGTACCCTTCTGGATTAATACAAAAATATAATTTTTATAGTGAAAGAATCCAAGTTAAGAAGCAAAATTAAAAAAATCTATCGGTTTGTTTTTGAAAAAAATTGAATTTTAGTTTTTTGGCCAACAAATTTGCTTTGGAATACTGTTATTTTTACATCCCATAGGAAGTTATTGTAATCGGTCCGATTTGTCAAAATCAAATTTTAGACATTTATCGACGTTTCAAGGTCCCTAGAGTCTAAATAAAAGATGCGAGCGCGTGTACGTACGTTCGTACATCCGTACGTTCAGGAAGTTTTTTTCATCGTCCATATCTCAAGAACCCGATTTTGCTATACAGATAATAATGCAGAAAGTACTGTCAACGAAAATGGGTTTGTGTTTTTTTTACCTAAGCAATTTAAAATAGGTCAACCTTTTGGTTAACTGGACAAAATAATTGTCACCCCGAATATTTTAGCAACAAATGATGATTCACCCGCCAAACTTATTTAATGCAACGAGGATTAATGCTTTTAACATCTTTTAAAATGTTGAGAAATATAAGAGTGACAATTTTTTTACAAAAAATAAAAACCTAAAACAAATCTTACTAAAAGCTGGTAAAAATTGATTTTCGACTCGACTATATTTTCATAAATTGGAGATATTGGCTTCAAATAAATCAAACTTATAAAAATATTATTTCAAAAATTCGGTTAAATTTTAAGAAAATCGAATTCACAGTTTTTTGTACAAAAACTAAAAACCTAAACAAAACATTACTAAAAGTTGGTAAAATTTGGTTTTCGACTCAAATATCTTTTCAAAAATTTGAGATTATGGTTTCACACTAATTTTATCTTATAAGAATATTGTTTTCAACATTCGGTTAAGCTATGAGAAAAATCGAATTGACTGTTTTCTTACACAAAATATAAACCTACAAAAAAGTACTAGAACTTGGTAAAAATTTACTTTCGACTCAAATATCTTTTTAAAAACGAAAAAGATTGGCTTCAAACCAATTTTACCTCATAGAAAATATTGTTTAAAAATTTAGTAATTTTTTCATTAAAATCCAACAATAAGTTTTTTTCATAAAAAAAATAATGTATACAAAATTGTATGCAAAATTTGTAAGAACTGATGTTCGGTTTTCGATATCTCGTCAATGATAGAAGGCTTCAAATTTATTTTATTCATCCAAATTGTATTTGTTTATATAAGAAAACTTTTAAGAAATGCTACTAAAATTAAAAAAAAAATGGTCCTCGACTAAAAATTTCGTTAACAGAAATAGATTTTGAAATCAAATTATTTCATCATATGCTAATTGTTTTTGGTAATTTCTTAATTTGTTAAGAGTAATTCAACTGACAAGTTTTTTAACAAAACACAACAACTTACAAACTTTTTAAGTAAGACAAATTAAAAGACGGATGGGTCGCACGTAAGCCTCTTTTTGGCCTTAAAAAAATAAAAAAAGCGTCTAACACCAATCAGCTCAAATTTGAAGTCAGTGGCCTCAATGGTTTGGCTGTAGGGGCCAGGACAGTCGCTCGGACGGAATTTTGTGACCCATTTGTGGTCCCATTAAGTTGCAAGTAAAACATAAAAATCAACATCTGATGATGTTGAGTAATTATTTATTTATTTATTACATCAATTAGAGTATACTCAAATAACCTAATGAATAACACAAGTTTTATTTAAAATATTATAATATTATAAACTAAGAATGTAAAGTTAAAAAAAAATAGACTGAACATATATTTCTATTAACATGAAAATTAAAGTCAATATTTTGATAAGTTATTCATGTTATTATGAGCGTTTTCATGAAATAAGAAACGATTTCTCAAATCACGTGAAGGAGCGTATAGATCAATGAGAGCTAATAAAAAAGTACAGCCTATGTGGTAAAAATAAAAGATTTCGCATACATCTTCTCTAGTCACTGATTACCAATAAGTTGACATCTTACAATCTAAGAGTGCATTTTAATGTTCCATCTTAATTTATTAAACATATATCGCCTAAATCTTTTTTGAATTGCTTCTTTACCAAGGTTATGGATGTTATAAAAAGGATTCCAAATGATGCAATGATGCAACTGATCGTACATAACTTATAAAGAGTCTCTTCAACTTTTACGGATTATGCAAGTCAACAGAGTTTGGACAAATAAAATCCAGCGTGGTATTCGCTGTGTTAACTAAAAATTCGATATTTATGCGAAAGTTCAATTTATGGTAAAGAATAACACCAACATCTTTTTTCAAGTGTATGATTTCCAATGTTATAATAAATTGTAGTCAATCGCAAATTGGCCAGTCAGAAAGTCTTTTGATTTCATTTTGCAAAAGATCGCAATCGCTTGTTCTTTGTATAGGTCTAAAAAATTTCAGATCATATCTGCAAACAGGAGACACATTGAGTTTTGAAGTACACTAGGTAAGTCATTAATGAAAACGAGGAATAAGATCGGACGTAAATGGCTTCCGTGGGGAACTCCTGATGAAACAATTATAGGATTTGATAGATTTGAATTAATATTTACATACTGACAACGATAAGTTAAATATGTTTTTAACCAGTTAAGCATATTAGAATGAAACACGATTTTTTAAAAGTTTTTTCAATAGAATATGGTGATGCACCAAAATACGTTCAAGATACCATTTTTAATGGAACGAGATTAATATTTCCTGTTGACTTTAATAAAATAAAAGATAAAAAAGGTTGAATGAAAATAATTCAGTGTGGTTTATTGAAAATATAAAAAGGAAGTAAGGTAAAAATGAAAAAGTAATAATGACATAATGAGATAATGCAAATGGTATAAATTCATTAGCTTTGTTAGCTTTAACTATTTATTATAGTTCTTATATTAGTGATGGGTAACTTTTTTTATGGTTTAGCATTTATTCCCATCATCCCCTCTTAAATGCAAACCCATTTTATTGGTGCAATACTGGTGCTTTGGTGTGAATGTTGCTTTGGTCAAAATATCCGCCGTCATTTCATCAGTACCCACAAATTTGACATCTATCTTCTTCGCCGCTATTTTGTTGCGGAGAAAATGAAACCTTACATCTATATGCTTGCTTCGAGCGTGAAAGGCATCTGTTGAAGCGAGCTTGATTGCGTTCTGGTTGTCACAATAAAGGGTAATCGGAACTTTCCTTAAGTGGGGCCACAATTCGTCTTCCAACTGCTTCAGCCAGACTGCTTCCTGCGTTGCACTACCCAGTGACATGTATTCCGCCTCCATGGTTGACAGAGCAACCGTTTGCTGTCTTCTGGAACTCCACGATATTGCAGCACCTTGGAACATAAATACGTAGCCTGTACATGATCTTCTATCTTCGGTGTTTGACGCCCAATCAGCATCGCAGAATCCAATTACGTTTTCGTTTTGATGTTTTGCAAAAACAAGTTTAAAATTTTGAGTACCCTTGAGATACCTCATAACTCGTTTTACAGCAGCCCAATGTTGAGAACCAGGTCTGGAATTAAATCTGCTTAGCATATTTACCGAATAACTTATACCAGGTCTGGTTCCTTGTGATATATAAAGCAAACTTCCAATGGCTTCCTGGTAGGGCACATCAACCAGCACATCTTCATCATTTGTTGACGTTACAAGTTTGTTGTTTGGATCACTCGGTGAATTAAATGTGTTGCAGTCAATCATTCTGAATTTCTGTAAAATACGTTCTATGTAAGCAGATTGATCCAAATATAACTCACCGATTTTCCTGTCACGGGTTATTTTAAAACCTATACTGCTTGGCCTCTCCAATCTCTTTCATTTTGAATTTTGAGCACAAACTCGCCGTCCGAATCTCAAGAACCAGTAGAGATATCGATTTAAAATAAATGTTGTTTTACAATTAATAACATCGAAAGATGCAGAAAGCACATTCTAAAAAATTGAGTTCGTGTTTTTTTTACTACAGAAATTTAAAAAAAATGAACATTTTACAAAATATCTCAAGAATGAGTAGCGCTAGAGACTTCAATTCAATTTGTTGCCAAACTAGTATAGTTAGTAAAAAAATATAATTTGCGTTTTTGTTTTATATATCAAAAAAACCGAAGAAAAAATACTTGTCACCTCGAATATTTTACGAAAAAATGATTTTAACTCCTTAATAATATGTGACTAAGATTAACGTTTTTATCATCTGGTACAGTTGTAAAAACCTAAAAAAACACTACTAAACGTTCGTAAAAATTGATTTTCGTGTCGAATATCTTTTAAAAAATGTAACATATTGGCTTAAACCAATATTTTCTTACAAAAATTATTGTTTTCATCATCTATCTATCTATGTAATATATATATAAAAATGAATTGCTGTTCGTAAGTCTCACTAAAACTCGAGAACGGCTGAACGGATTTATATTATCTTAGTCTTGAAATGTTCGTGGAGATCAAGGAAAGGCTTGAAAGGCGAGAAAAAATCGAATAATTTCCGGGAAAACCCTAAAAACAGCCCTTTTCTATACAAACGTTTGTAGAGTCAATTTGAACTTTATTGCTATTCAATCACTTACTGTTGTCTTAGCAATTTGGGTGTGTTCCTAAAGAGTCATTTTGCAATTTATTACCCCTGCATAAAGTTCAAATTCAAATATATATATGAAAATAGTCTTTGCGTGCGCTTTGGAGGATCTAATGCCGCGTTCCGAAAATAAACAAAAGTTAACGCGATAAAAAATGTAATAAACTATTAGCGTGAGGCATGCCAACTATTACATTTACTTGAGTACGATTCGCACTGGGATGATACGCTGAAGGATTCTGTAATTTCTTCATCGCCGCATCAAATTTGTAGATTGTTTGCGATTATCATATGGACATGTTTCCCCGCGAATCCAACAGATTTGTGGGTTAAGTATAGAGATAACATGTTTGAGAATGTTTTGCATCGTGTGTATCCTACACTACAAATGACTGAAGAAATTTACAATGAGACATTGATCATGATAGAAGATATGTTTTATTGATAGCAAATAAAGTATTGTCGTGTTTGGGAATGACAGCACTCAAAAGTCATATGCACGATGCATTAAACCACGAGTTGCAAAATGAACAACAGTACGACATTGAGCATTGGCCGAAACAGTTTGTACAAATGTTTTACAATTAAATCAATCAAAGAATTGCGTACGACACTTCGATAGAAGCTGTGAACAGTGGATCTGGTGGAATTTATTTCCTTGATGCTCCCGGAGGAACTGGAAAAACGTTCTTAATTTCATTGCTTTTGGCGAGGATCAGATCGCGAAATGATGTTCCTCTAGCGTTGATTTCATCTGGAATAGCTGCAAAAGGCGAGGATCAGATCGCGAAATGATGTTGCTCTAGCGTTGGCTTCATCTAGAATGCCTGTGACTCTGCTAGAAGGCGGACGAACTGGGCATTCTGCCTTGAAATTAGTATTAAACATGCAAATCACTGAAGCACCAATTTGCTACATCGCCAAAAATAGCGCATTGGCCAAGATCCTACAGGTATGCAAATTAATTGTTTGGGATAAATGCGCAATGGCCCATAAGAGGTCACAACCAGCGAAAAATAAAGATGTCGAGAATCTCAATGCGACCATTCAGTATTTTCTTCTAGGACAGTTGGTTTCCTTCAAATCAGTCGACACCGTCAGGAACCAGGATGACGTAGTCAACTATCCGACGGAGTTTTTAAATTCACTGGAATTGCCTGGATTACCACCTCACTATTTTCAGTTAAAAGTAGAATCAGTTGTCATCATGCTGCGTAACATTAATCAACCTCGACTATGCAATGGAACAAGATTGGCTGTGAAAAGGCTGATAAATAACGTCATTGAGGCAACAATCATAAAAGGAAAATATAAAGGAGAGGATGTCTTGATCCCGCGAATACCGATGATTCCAACGGATTTACCATTCGATTTTAAACGCTTAAAATTTCCAGTACGTCTGGCCTTTGCAGTAACAATAAATAAATCACAAGGACAGTCTTTAGAAGTTTGCGGAATCAACTTGGAGTTTCACTGTTTCGCGCATGCACAATTATACATCGCGTTTTCGCGCGCCGCAAAACCGTCTTCTTTGTTTATTTACGCACCACAAAACAAAACAACAAATGTAGTTTATGAGAAACCTTTTAGTTGATTAAAAAACTGTATCATAATAGTGTGTGTCTGTTAATAAAAACGTAAACCTTATAAATAGCCAGTATTTCAGGAAAACTCTGTTTTTTAAGTAAGCAACATGATATGTCGAAAATAATAATAAAACTTCATGCTTCATTAAAAAAATTTTTTGTTTTTATTCAATACGTTTTGTTTGTTTTGAAATTAATTTATACAAAAGTTTAGGTCTTTTATTTATCGATTGAGGCAGTACGAAGTCTGCGGGGTCAGCTAGTTTTTATAAAAATCCAATTGGAGAAATAAAAACTTTCAAAAAATTCTACAAAAAATCAAACTTATTTTATCATACATATATGTAAAATACAATTTCTTACTTTTAGGAAATATTTAAGAAAAATCGAATTGAAAACTTTATTGACAAAATTACAAAAAAATTGATATTAGGAGAACAATGAAAGATATTGTCTTCAAATTTTGAATCTCATGTAAAATATTGTTTTTAATATTCTGTGGAACTTTTATGAAAAACGAAAGATTTTCCCCTCTTTTTAAGAATTCTCAAAAAATTCCTCAAAAATAAAATAAATTCTAATAATTTTATGCTCATAATTTCAATAGATCAAGCCCACAGATGAAACAAAAAAATATATATTTTGTATCTAATTTATACGAAATTGTGAACCAATACTTATTTTGAGAACTGACTAAACAATCTTTGTTTGTGTCTCGTAGTGTCATAGAAATGGGATTTTAGGATATAAATTATTAATCATTTTATTTTATTTTTATCTTAAGTCCAAAAAGTAGAAAATAGTATTTTTGACATCCATATAATAATGTAATTGGACATAATTATTAATTGGAAGAGCCAAGGTCCCGAGATCTCTTATATCACACGACCAAAAAGTGTCTGATATTTTTAATACTACAACGACATGACCCACCAGTTTGTGGTTTGAAATTTAAAAGTAGTGTGGGATATTTCGTCTGTAAAGCTATCGTAATTTCATATACCATCAAAACTGTCAAGACCATAAACTTGCGGATGAAGTCTGCAAACTACTTCCTACCCCACGGGCCAATATAAATATAGCATCACGTAAATTAAATATTATAAAGTCATATTAAAGTGCTAAATATTATTTTTTAACATATCTATTTTCTTCTTTTAGTTTCTCATGGCCAAACTAAAAGTGCATTATTTTCAACTAATAGAAAAAAGTATACACTTCAAACATTAAACTCGCAAAGCCTTAATGGAATTGTTAATTAAAGGTGTAATAAATAATTTAAATTTTCAAATAAAATCAAGTTATGTTAAACCCAGTTTTACCACTTCAAAAATCAATCAATGTTATTTTGTTTGTTTTATTTGATGGATTGACCAACAACTTATTAGTCAATAACGTAAAATTGATTTCTTAAATTTATCTAAAAAAATGTTCCTTTCTTTTTAATGGTACTTACCACAAAGATCAAAATACATTTATCAGATGCTCCACGTGGTGCACGTGCGGTTGCATATAAGCCATGACCCAATACAAAAATACGAGACCACGTAATTAACATAATATTAAATTATTATCAAAATTTCTATTAAATTATAATTTTGCACGGTGTATCTGTAGAATTTGTGAGAAATCTGCCGGTAGCAATAAACACTCAATTATAAATTTCAATTATTTAATCAATTCATCACATTATCACAGCTTTAATTTATTAATGAAATATAGAATATATTATAGGGTGTAAAACAAAACTCCAAATTGCTCAAATACATAAAATTATAAGCGCTAATGATTCCAACGTATACCTACCTGACTTTGTACGTATTATGTAATTTAATTATTTCGAGTTAGACTTAATTTACATTTTTTTAAATTTTGACACTTCGTCGTAGACACACATACAAAAACCAACGCAACGATCAGCTTGAAAATGTTAATACATATAATAAAAGATTAACTTTAACATTCAAAACTACCTTGATGAAGATGTTGCTTGGACTGGGGGCATCTTTGTGGTATACCTACAATACCTAGGTCCATGACCGATAGGTATCTATGTAGAGAAAGACCGAACAGCTGATCGAACAAAAATTGAAAATATATAAATTAACTTAATTTTGGAGTTTTGTGATCATAATACATCTATTGCTTGTCAGATTAGGACCGATAGATACACAATCATGGTAAGATGAATACTTTTAATCGATTTGATGAAATTTTATTAATTTTCTTTTGTTTTTGTTTGTTTTTCTAATAGAAGTTTATTGTTACACTGAGTCTTATCGCTGTTGTGGTAGCTGATGTCTCCCATCTTGGAGCCACAGACTATTCCGCAGAATATGCACCACCAACCCCACAACTTGAATACGGAGCACCTGCTCAGCAATCTGGTGGGTTCTCCTCGGGAGGTGGATTTTCATCAGGCGGTGGATTCTCATCAGGCGGTGGATTCTCATCGGGAGGTGGATTCTCATCAGGCGGTGGATTCTCATCAGGAATTGGACAGCCAGCTCAATCATATGGCCCTCCACCAGCTCCAGTGCAAGAATACCTACCCCCAGCTCCCGAATACTCAGCTCCTGTCCAACAATACTCTGCTCCACAATACAGTGCTCCAGCTGCTCAATACGGTGCTCCCATAGCCGCACCTGCTCCAGTCTATTCTGCTCCAGCACCACAATACTCTGCCCCAGTTTCACACTATTCTGCTCCCGCACCTCAGTACTCTGCCCCAGTTCAACAATACTCCCAACCCGAATCAGAATACCTTCCTCCAGCAGCACCACAATATTCTGCTCCTGTCCAACAACAGTACTCAGCACCAGCTCCACAATATACAGCCCCTGCACTTCAATATGGAGCACCTGAAGTAGGATCTAGTTACGAAGGTCTGCAAGATGATGGATATCACTACAAAACTGTTAAGCGCATCAGGTATAGGCATCGCGCATAGGAATTGGCAAAAATATGCACACGTGTGAATGCTTGGTTTTATGTTTACTTCGTTTTAATAAATTTTCTTTTTTAGTACAAAACCAAAAACTTTCATTGAAATAATATAAACACAAAATATAGAACTTTTAAGGTTGCTATTGCATAAAGAAAACTAAGGTGCTTCCTACTTTATACCTACATAGTATTGAATTAAATTGTTTTCAGATTATAAAGCTAAATGCATTTTCTTGTATAAAAGCTTCATTTTTGAAATTTTAAAATGGTAAAATAAAATTAAAAAGTCTTGATACCTAAGTAGGGTTGTATACCTTTAACCTTATGCTACGAAGCCTACAAAATGTTTTCTAATCCTGCACATCTCTTCCAACAAAAGCGGATGAACTTTGCAATTGGCTTTTGTTACACTCTTGAACAACAAAGAGTGCGTTCAAAAACATATTACTATATTATAGGTTTATATAGTGCATGTGCACTGTTTGGTAGGTTTGTATGGGCTTAAGGCGTATAGGTTGAATCTACCTTATCGTATACTGCTTATACAAATCAGTTCACGCATATCCTTTATTATCATCATCATCACACATATTATAAAAGTACTTATGTGTGCATGTATCTTCATGGTTTCTCTCTGAAATTGTTTGGACAAAGTTTGGTTTTGAAGGTATTTTTTTTTTAGAGAGTCATGATGTGAATGCAGGGTGGAGAAGGGCTTCAAGTGTTATTATTATTTCACCCACTTCAATTTCTTTGTACTCAGAAGTAAAATTAGGTTTTCGGTAGGAGTGCTTTTAATGTTTATATGTGTTGGTACATAAATTCGAAGATGGGTTTTAGAAATAAAATGAACAAAACCAAGGGTATTTTCAAAAGAATAGAAGATGTTTTTTGAGAAGTTAATTTTTTCGAAAAAAGGAAAATCTGATCCAATGAAACAACATGATCCACAAGTAAATTTATTTTCATTATAGATTATAAGATTCTATTATTAATTTTTATCAACAAATTATAATACAGGAAAAGTTTTGAGATTGGAGACCGAGAGTCATAATTAAGTCGTTCGTAGGTACCTACTAAACTTTTTTCATGATGAGCAGGTATTAATGTAGACGTTTGTAGCGCCGTTTTTTTGTTATAAACATTTTCTTGGTTAATTTGTTTTAATATTGTGCCTTTAGCTTCGAGGTGGTCACTTGTATTAAGAGTTTGTGCCTAGTGCCTTGTGCCAGTTTGTTAGATCCTTTCTTTTCGTATGATTTTCTTACAGCTTATTTTGTATCACTTTTTAACGTCGGTCCGATTTGTAGAAATAAAAATTTTGGAATTTTTCTACGTTCCAAGCACGGTTGTCACTTGAAAAAAATGTGCATGACCAAAGCTGAAAATAAAATGACCAATCGTACCAAAGAAGGACCAACATAATTTTTGCCCACAACGGTTTTTAACTTCCCATAGGAAGTTATTGTAATAGATCATGCCTCGACGTTTCAAGGTTTCTAAAATCCAATTTACGATTTTTTTTATAAATCAAAAAACTGACAAAAAATAAGAGTCACCTCAATTATTTGACGAACAAAAAATGGTTACATCTCCGAAATAATTGTACGCAACGAAGAATAACGTTTTTGACGTCTGGTAAAATGTTAAGAAAAATGAAATTTATATTTTCTTTTATAAAATATTAAAACCTAAGAAAAACCTTTAATAAAAATTGTTATTCCTTTCGAATCAAATATCTTTTCAAAAATTATAAAAAATATTGGCTTCAAACTAATTTCTATTAAAAATTTTGTTTCCGACATTCCGAAATTTTTGTATAAAAATCCAACAGTCAGTTTTTTTCAAAAAAAAAACTTAAATCCACAACAAATAGTACGGACATGCTACTTTTCGACTAAAACATTTCGTTAAGAGAAATAGATTTGGAAATAAAACTATTTCATCATATTTAAAATATTGTCAGTAATTTTTAAATTTGTTAGAATAATTCAACTGACAACGTTTTAACAAAACACGAAAGCCTGCAAACCATTTAAGCAAGACAAATCGACAGTTGGGATGGGAAGTTATCAGTGTGGGTCGCATCCAAGCCTCTTTTTTTAAAGATCGTAACATTTTAACATTATGTCAGGAGATGGATTACTATCGTTTAGTTAAATTTATATAAAATGATTTTGCAGACCAACCAATTTGGTTATTTTTCTCATCTTAAAGCTCTTTGGCCAGCATTATATTATTAATGGTATCAAAATTAAGCCTGCCTTTAGTTTCAATCCAAGTAAATAAAAAAAAGTGTCTACTTAGCAGCAGCTGAACTGTGAGGAAGTAACATCAAGTTATAAACGAACTTACCTAAATTTATCCGTAACTTTTGAACTTGAGATGTGATAATTGTGAGATGTTGAGCCTCCTGGGGTGCGTTCAAATAAATACATTTATGTACCGTTTACAAATGAAAAGTACCTACTTAAAGCTTGTATTTTTTTTTGTAAAAAAAGAATCGAGTTTTTTTCAGTTTCTTAAAAAAAGGGACCAATGACCATGCGACCAAATTTGGTCGTAAACGACCAAACTGGTAACCGTGATTTTAACGTCCTTAGATTCTTAACAAATGATTTTTAGAGAGATGTCTGTATGTGCGTGCCCAAGAACCAGTAGAGTTATAGACTTCAAATAAATTGTGTTCTACAGAGAATAATGCAAAAAGATGCAGAAAAGACTTTCAATTTTGGTTAATTCAAAATATCTCACGTCACGAACCAACAACGCTAGCGTTGAATTAAATTTGAATTGTAAAATGTGACTTGATACCAAAAACCAAAACGATATGATTTGGAAAACGAAATTCAATTAACTGTTTTGATTTCATTCAAAAAAAAAGTTTTTGACATCTGGTAAAATTCTGAAAACAAATCGAATTGACAGTTTCTTAACAAAAAGAAAGACTTAAAAAAAAAAATAACTTAAAGTTGGTATAAAATTAAATTCCAGATACAACAGTTGTTACCAGACGTTCTAAAGACTTATAAATCAATCAGTACCTACTGCTTTTAATGAAAATGATAGCGTGAATTTTTCCAATTAAATTTTCATTTTTTTAGAAATATCTGGAATGCCACTACATCATCTTCGATTAAATATTGTTTCACCTATTATTCTCCTACCTCGTAGTCGTAACTTGTTTGGTCATCAAAATGATCAACGGAAATATTCTAATTCAGATTCTATTGTACCCTTTAAAAGGCTGCAGTTTCCAATTCGTTTGTCTTTTGCCATGCCTATAAATAAGTCTCAAGACTAAACAATGTTGTGGTTTAGATTTCGAAAATCCATGTTATTTTCATGGTCAGCTATATGTTGCATGTTCAAATGTAGGTAAACAGTTGAACCTATTTGTGTTAGCGAAAGACAGGCTAAACAAAAATATTGTGCACCAATTAGAACTAAATTAAATTAAAATTAGAAGTATTTATGATTCAAAATAATAAATAATATTGTTAGAAGATTTTAAACTATCAGCTTTACCAACTCATTTATAACTTTGTCTGTAACATATTTTTACAAACTTGAATAAAAATGATAATACATTTTAAATTTAATTCTTTTTTTTACCAAATTTTTGGGTTTCATCAAATTTACGAAAACTTTGATCAACTGTGTTTAAAGTCCTTCGAATCCCACACCAGTAAATTTGTATATCTGCTTTAATAATGAGAGGTATAAAAGAAAGATATTGACTTACATTGAAATATTGTTATGAATATTTTGTTAAAGTTTTAAAGTTTTATATTTGTATAACTCTGTATTATTTAAAAAATTGTTGCTCAGCCGTAAAACGCAGCTTATTGAAACTTTTCGAAAAATATTCAAATCAAAAAGTTGTAGTAAGTTTTACAAGAAACTATTGAGAGGAAGTATGTTCAAATGGAGAGATATACGCTATGTTTTGATTTTGAGCCCAAAACACTTTCTGGAAGAACGTTCAACCGAAAACAAACTCGAGATGGCCACGATATAAAAAAGCCACGACCATGGTAAGCTATGCATTGATGTATCTGATTATTGCACAATAGTGGAAAAAACAATTCACAATCCATAAGATTGCGTTCAAGTTTTTACTTTCGACAGCTGCTGTAAATGCTTTGGTTATTCACAAAAACTTAAAAAAAAACTGGCCCTAGACCAGCCATTTGTGGAAAGTATTTTAGGCAGCTCAACCTGTAAGTAAAGGGTTTCTCAATAATGGCGGGTAGATGTTGAAATGGAATAAAATAAGCTGTGTGCAAGTTATCCAATTTTCAATGACTCTTTTGCATAGATCCGACTGAATTTGAGCAATGAACTGTGTTATGTTTACCAACCGCACACCAAAAAAGTTGAATGGGTGTTTTCTTAACCGCAGCAATTAAAAAAAATTGGTTAACCCAAAACAGATCACAAACCAATAACGCTAGACACTTGAATTAAATTTTATATTTGGTTATTCACGAAAACTTAAAAAAAAAACTGGCCCTAGACCAGCCATTTGTGGAAAGTATTTTAGGCAGCTCAACCTGTAAGTAAAGGGTTTCTCAATAATGGCGGGTAGATGTTGAAATGGAATAAAATAAGCTGTGTGCAAGTTATCCAATTTTCAATGACTCTTTTGCATAGATCAGACTGAATTTGAGCAATGGACTGTGTTATGTTCACCAACCGCACACCAAAAAGTTCTAGCGAGGTCAAATCGCATGACCAATTCACATCACCCCTGCTAGAGATAACCTTACTCTCCAGACGTTCATGCAAAGAGTCAATTGTGACGTTTGCTGTGAGGCACGTAGTGCTGTCCTGCTGGAACCACATGTCGTCTAGGTCCATATGGTTCGATTCGGGCTGATTGTTTACTGAATCAGTTTCAAATTTGGCCACCAAACGTTGGAAAATCGAGCACTCATTTTGATAATAAAGTTTTATCATTTTAACGCGCTCAATCGTGTAACTTGACATGTACATTTGGCATACATAACTGAATAATTAACAAAAGAGTTGACAGATGCCACAAAAACAAAATGGCCACCACGGGGTGCCAAAATCTACCGCGCAAATCGAAAACCACTTATAACAAAACGCTATCTAAAGGAATTCAAAGTGATTAACAAAACCAACCGAAAAACCATTAAACGATGCTTGTCAAAATACAACGAGCTCAGTTAAACAAAAGGAAGAGCTGTCGCATCAAAAAAGTTTCTCATAGCAAGTCACATGAAAAAATGTCCATTACATAACTTACTTACTGTGACCCACGAACCGGGTGGTTCAAATAGCCTCCCGATGGGAAACTTTTATGTGATGCACCTGTAGGTTGCATATATGTTAAAATGCATAGAAAAATTATCTCACGAACTTCTTGTGATACTTCTTTTTATTACCTGTTGTACTAACGCTTATTTAAAGCAGTAAAGTTCTTGAAAGTCATCTGTTCATTCATTTTACATATTTGAGTTACGAGTTTTAAAGTTTATTTCTATTGTTTTTTGTTTTCTGAGATGCAAGCCTTATTTTAAAATTCGTGTTTTTCCGTTGTATAGTGTTTTTCCTATATGAAGTTATTTAAATAGGTCCGATTTTTCCAATTGACAATTTTGACATTTATCGACGTGTCAAGGTCCCTTGAATCTATCTATCCCAACAAACACTATGGATTTCTACTTCAAATTAATGTTGTTTTACAGAAAAATGCAGAAAGGACTTTCAAAAATTGAGTGAGTAATCCTTTGTACTATAGCAAATTTATAAAAAAGTGAAAATTATAATAACACCAGTAACTTCAATTAAATTTTATATCACAAAATGTGAAGTGATACTAAATTAATGTAAATTAATAAAAATCAATAAACTTTTTTTGTAAGCCAAAAAAACTAAAAAAAAAATGTTGCCATTGCCTATTCGTTTAGGCATTTTATACTTTTTTTTCAAGACTTAAAATAGAAGTCGTAGTTTTTAAATTTTTTCATTTCTCAAGAACTAATTAAACGATTTCTTTTGTTTCTGCACAAGTTCTTATACGGTCTCAGTAATATTTGATGATCAAACATGTCATTGTTTTTATTTAAAAAAAAAATCTAAAATAGTTTTTATCGAAATTTGATATCTAGAAAATGCGTCATCATTTCTTACGAAATTAAAACGTAATCGTGTACGATTTTAAAAGTTCCAAATAACTGCATACCAATAGTTTAAAACTAATGTTTGAAAATTGAAAAATTACATACACATATACAAAATTTATTTAAAAAAAACGCCCATACGATAAATGGCGTTTAAAAGTTTGAAAACAATATTTTTTGCAGGTATATTCTCAATTCTTAAAATACAGGAAATATTTTTAAACATACTCTTTGGATACTTGAGCAAGTTCGTGCGATGCAGTCGTGCATTTCATTTATGCTGAATTTAACAGTGAGACCACAATAATATAAAAGGTTAAACAGTTTTCTTTTTTTTTATTTTTAAACTTTCAACGCCTTTTAATTATACATTATGGGCAAATTCACCTTATTTTCATCCTTTTGTCCTCTTCTCAAACCCGTCACATTGACTCGACAGGACACAATAATTCCACTAGAAACATTGCCACCGTACCTATAGAAACACTGGTGTGCTAATGACAAGCAAGAAATGTCCTTCCAATAAAATCCTCAATTTCCATCAGAGTATATTCGGTCTCAAATTCCCTGTTTTCTAAGTATGTAATGGTATTTGAAACTCCGTCTTTATGTATACACGTATACATATAAATACAAGTGTGTAGCCAACTTGCTCCCAAATCTCCACTTACCACCTTCAAGCAATTGAGCAGGATTGACATGTCGCCAGTGCAATTTGTCTATACGCGTTTTTGGCTTTCAAGTGTTTCCACTCGTCTATTTATAGTCTAAGCTTTATAAGGAAAAAACACACATAGATACGTGTATACTATGCCATACACCGACTTCCATACTTCCTGTTTCTCTTTTATCCTATATTTTTCTATCTGATGTGATGATTCGTGGAATCGCCCACTTTTAATATTGAATAGAATTCCACTCACGATGAAGATTTATGGCGGATTATTTTAATGGCGACCCATCAAACCCTTAGCCAGGGGAGCCTTTCAACAGAAAAGTCCAACTTCATATTGTTGGAATCGAATCGGAAGTGGAGACTTAAAACAAGAACGACTACGACCAACAACGACATGGCAAAGAAGTGTCGGCATTCGGCAAGCAAAAGCAATCCTAACTGGAATTGTTTTTGCCACACCAGAGAATGATAGAAAATAGCCAGCGAATTGACTGTGTCACTGTTTTTCTCTCTTTCGGTTTGGTGAACTTAGGGGATTATTGGCGTTGGCCCTAATCTAGACCGATGACGGGTTGTATCCTCAAAGCGAATATAGGTGGTATTGGTGATATACCCCAATACCTCTCTCTGTCTTCCTGGTTCAAAACAGAACAGACTGACTATGAGCTACGTTTAGGTATACCTTCGTACGTACTTAGGTATATAGAGCAGAGGTAAGACTGGTATGAGTTAGGGGTTAGCTATTCGTTGAAAATTTTCTTTTGATAGCAATTTTATGAGTCTCTGAATGGGAATTGGAAGAATTGAGAATTTATGTGGAGATTTTTCTGGACCAAGTCCAAGATTGTGCATTGTGCAAATGTCGTTCTTGATTTTCCGAAAAATGAAATCAATTAGAGATAACAAAAATTGAGTAATTGTCCTTATGATGGGTTTTCTTCGGATTCGAATGGTCTTGAGAGATTATTATAGATTTTTTTTCTTATCCATTTCGTTGTAAAAAAATGGTTTCAGACAGTTAAATTTACGACCACTTATTGTGTTGAACTATAGGAACACATTTGATGGGTTGGAGAGGTTTTAAAGAATTATCTACCTTCCGTTTATTTCAAAACTAAAGTAAATAGGAGATGACTTGAAGCTCTTCTTAATAAGGTTCAAACAAAATACACCGATCACTGAGTACTATGAGGAAATGTACAAGAATATACCCATCACAAAGTGCTTTATTTTCCTGTAGGTAAGAACTTTCTTATTACATTTTTCTTCTGATTTGTAATGTTGTTGACGGCTTTCTATTTTCGACTCCTATTATTGAGGGTATAGACGTGCTAAAGATGACATTCTATTTTTATGAAATCAAACATGCATGTCACTCTGTTTAAATAATTGTACCAATTTAAAAAAAGTAGATATTTTTAGTAATACTCGTTTCATGATGGTTAGTGCGTTGGACTGTCATGTCAAAGGTCTTGGGTTCGATCCTTGTTGTTTGCCAGGAGACATATAATTTCGAATAGTCTTAATGGTTGCTGAGTCTTTCAAACGGGCTCTATATAATGCCCTGTCTCTTCGCTGTACTAACTCTGCTGGTAGTATTTATAAAAATATTTGTTCTTAAATCAAAAATTAAAATTACGAAGTTTTTTTTTTATCATCAAATATAATTTAGACAGTACAGGAACAAAATTATTGAAATCGGTTGATTAGTTCTTGAAAAAACTTAAAAACAAAATAACTTTTCTTTCGTTAGCCTTCTGGAGCAATACTAAAATATTTGTATATATTGAATAAGAAACAAACATTGAAACAAATCTATCGTTTTTTCTGTTATTTTATTTAAAAAAAAAATAAAAAAACGAATAACATGAATCGTCTAAAATCTTTAATTTCCAAATTTTAAGTCAATTGACCCAATGGCTTGAACTGTAGAGGCCAGCACAGGTGGATAGATAGACGAACGTAATCAAGGTATTCACTTTTTTCGAATGTTATGTATAATTTTTTAAAACTCGATTTTTTTTAAGAATTAAAAACTTGTCGTACAGTTAATAAGCCGCAAATAATATAGATAATATTTTCAAGTAAGTTAGCTTTTTCGGATCTCACATTGAAAGATTTTTAAGAAATAAGGACTATGGTAATTGTATTATTAAATAATATTAATTAATAATTTACTGAAAACCTTTTATTTTAAGATAATTTAAATATGAAAAACTGTATTATTTTCCCAAAGAACTTTTCAAATACACAAACCATTTCTGTCAAAAACTTATTTTCTCCGTATTTCATATTTTTTGGAATGAGTTTTCTCTTAGATTATGAGTTCTCTTAGGATGAGCTTACCTTAGGGACGAATCGTTCGGAATGTGTTTGTGGGTGATGTAAACAGCCTCTCTTAGCTCATACCTATCAGACACACCTCATACCGAAAATTCATAGAGAGACAAATATAACACTGGAGATCGAAGATTAATAGTTTGTATTTTTACTTTTCCGTTTGGGTAAAGGGTACACAAATTAATCTGGGTTAAAAAATAACTTGGGATACAAAATAATATTTTTTAATTTATAACGTTTATAATTGAATAAATTGGGTAACAAAATATCATGGGATACCAAATAATCTTGTTCATAAAATATCTAGGGTTAACCTGTGTAAATAAAAGTGGCTTTCAAAATAACGTGCTTAAAAAACAGCAACATAGAATAAACGGTATTATAAAATTACCTGGGTAATTAAAATGAGGGTTCCAAAACAACTTTAAAAAATAAATATGGTAATTAAATATGCAGGGTTTTATTGGGTTTCATAAATACCATGTGTAAAAAGTTACCCTGGATTATAAACTTACCCAACTCAAAATCAAAATCAAATGGGGTGGCGCAACAGTCCGTTGTGAACCAGGGCTTAGTGACTTACAACTCTCAACCATTCCTGTGTGCGAGTAATGTTGTCAGGAATGGAGGGGACCTACAATTTTATGCCGAATCCGAACGGCTTGTTTGAGAAAGCACTTTTTCATGACAAGAATTACTCTTGAAGGATTTGTCAATTCCTCGCAAGAGGCAGTACCCGCGAAAATTATTTTTTTTTTTTTAAATTAAGGTGGCACAGGCAGGGATTGAACCCAAGACCCCTTGCATGACAGTCCAACGCACTAACCATCATGCCACGGGTACTTACCCAACTAGCTAGGGGTTATTCATAAATACCTTTATAATGATTAGCCATAGTGCCAGCAATTATAAAAGGAGGATAGAATTAGATGTCTGCACATTGTAATGAATGGGAAATATTGAGGGTGGTAAAGCACTCAACATTCGTGTAGTGCGGCTAAAGAAGGAATCTCTGAACTTAACAGTATGGATATTACGGTTGATGTGTTAAAGGGGAGGAATGCAACTGGCTATTTCACTAGAGCATTTATTATAAAAATGGAGATAAAACAGTGATAGGCATGAGACCTTGCAACGATGTTAAAGAGAAGCAAATTTTTCGGTAAGAAAACGGTCTTCTATCATTTTTAGAGCTATCTTTTAAAACCGATCCAAAAGGTCTCAAGTACGTCATTGGTACTTCAGTCAAATTTGAGAATTATATTTGAGTTTTTGACAAATAAAATCTTTATAAATTATGGTGGTAAAAAACTTCTGATTCGTTTAACTCTAAGCGGATTTTTTGGCGATGTCGAATATGTGATCACAAGAAATGGTTTGTTGCGCAGCTGTTCTCGATACAAGTACCACATTTGGATAGTTTCATGGAGGGGAAGGGTAACGCTTTTGTGAAAGTAGGTAACATTGAGTTTTCGCATTACATTCTATACGAGCTCTTTCTTATTCCCCATTAGACAATCAAGAGCAGAATTTAATGAGCTTTTTGTATGTTGCCGTTGAAACTTAACGTGCTGAGGGTCATTGAAGCAATTACAAAATTTTAGACAAAAGATCATTTATAAAAATAAGGAAGAGAAACGGAGACAAAACGGAGCCCTGGGGCACACCACCGTTTATTTTGTGGACAACAGATTTGAACCCGTCTTATACTACTTGAATTGAAAGGTAATTTCTTCAATGCTAAAAGCACGCATTTTCCTTAAGAGAGTTTGATGCCAAGATTTTTGAAATATCAGGTGCAATATTTTTACTTTCTCTTAAACGATGTAAAGATTTGTTCGACTGTTCAGTGAGATAAGCCATGGTTCATGAGATCAGTAGGTGTACTATTGCTACGAAAGTCATTAGTAAGCTTTAGTTTTTTCAAGATATTTCTTAAGCTAATAAAAGTTATTTTTTTCACTAAAAATTAGAACCCGTTTTGCTTTCTTTAAACATATAATTCAAAAAAAGATGAAAAGAAACAACAAAAAAGCTTACGAAGTAGAATTATTTTGAAGTGAAATTTGATTGACATAGTTCCTTCTTATCCTATTTTTGAACTTTTAATAACTGTGGAGTTTGATTTCGTCATTAATTGCACTGCTTGGTTACTTTTTTTACGCTTGGTTGGGAAGGACTTACTTACTTAAGGTGGCGCTACAGTCCGGGCGGTCCTGGGCCTCAACCAACAAGCGGTTAGGAAGGACTTTAGTTTCAAAATTCCTCCAGGTTGCATGTTGAAGTATTGATGATTTTACTAAGTTTGATTTTCATTTCAATCTGAGTTAAGATTATTCAGAATAGCATAACTGGTTTGGGTATAGAAAACCAGCTAGTTGCTCTGGTGACTATCGAACCATATTAACTTTTTGATTTTTAGCTCCTAGACTGAATTTACTGTTATACTATCTTTCAACTATCTCGCTATACTGCTCTATAGCAATCCTATACCTTTCCTCACAGGTTAAGTTACTTCAAAAAAAATGGAATTTCATCGATGAATCTTAAACGCTTGGTTCCATTTGAGATGAAAATTGAAAATAGTTTCCATTGGGAGATTTTATTTCTTAAAAACGAACGAAATACACATCCGCATTTAGGTTTATTTTTTTGTGACATCATACGGAAGAATGCTTATGCTCTCTTTCAAATCGACTTACATCTGTTGGCATGCAACACAAGCAACCGATTATTGTCACCAAGTGCAAAACGAATTTCGATACCTTTAGCTTCCATCCACAAGTAAGTACGTTCATAATACATACAGATATAGGTACCTGCCTTGCCTGTACTAACTTACTATCGTTTTCCCCAGGCGAAACATGCATGTTGTACGGAAATAAAAGAAAGGGACAATATTCGAGTGAAGGTATAACGGAGAAAAACCCTTTGCATCCGGCGAAATCGATTAAAACTTCATTTGAATACAACCTACTTCAAAAATAAAAAAAACTCTAACTCCAAGCACATACAACTGAGCGGATATTGCTTTGCATCCTTGGGTCTTAGGCACCCGGCAATCCATTTACTAGATCTGGGTTTTGCCAAAGCCAAGGAGAGAATCCTTCAAAAAAAAAAAAAAAAAAACTGAAGACACCATGACCCAAGACTTACTACATCTCGAAGTTTGATGCGGAGACAGGTAGTTTCTATGTTGGTGAATTTATGCGATATATTTTTGCATGTTGCATATCATTGAGCTTTAGTGTCAACAAAATTTTGGATCTATTTTTTAAGGATAAAGAACTTAGCATGTTAACGGAGTTTATTAAGTTTATGACGAAAACAAAAAAATCATCATAGTTCGGAAACGTTTACTTCCAGACATTACAACTGCATTTTTCCAATGGGATTTGATGGCCTTATGTCAAATCTGACTTAAAAATCAATGTGTGAAGTCAAGCTTTCGAGATATAATTTTTTAACATACGAAGCATTTTTAAGGCTACATAAATTTATGAAGTAGTTTTTTTATTAAATCAAATCCATAATCCTTCTCTTCAATATTTAGTTGAAATATTTATATTATTAACTTCCCATAATATGTTCATGTAATGGGTCCGATTTGTCAAATGAAAAATGTTGACATTTCTCGAGTTGAAGTAAAAGAATTTAGAAGCATTTTTTTCGTCTTCCAAAACTCAAGAACCAGAGAGATATCGACTTTAAATAAATGTTATTATACAGAAAATAATGCAGAAAGATGTAGAAGGGGCTTTTTAGAAAATTGCGTGGGTATTTTTTTACCATAGCAGATTAAAAAAAAGGAACTAAATTTTATATAATTTATTGTAACGTGATACCAAACAAGTATACTTTTTGAAAAAAAAAATCCAATTAACGATTTTTTCTTACATCAAAAAAACAGAAAAAAAAAAATGTTCACCTCGAAAATTGTACGAATACAAAATGATTTTATTAAACTTAAAAAAAAAACGAATTGACAGGTTTTTTCTAAAAAATACAAACCTAAAAAAAGTTAGTAAAAATTTAATTTGAACTCAAATATCTTTCTAAAAGTTTGAGATTATGGCTTCTTAAAAAACATTGTTTTTATAGGCTCTTTAATTAAAAACCAAATTTCTTATTAACAAAATATTTATGATGTTTTCATTTTGAATCTTTTATTTCGAATGAATTTTGTTAAATAATTTTATTCGTCAAAACAAAAATAATTAAACACTAGATTTCAATACTATGATAAGTTTAATTCATTCTCAACGTCCGGAAAAATTTTGAGAAAAATCGAATTGACAGTTTTCTTACAAAAATTTAAAATCAAACAAATATTTTAATAAAAGCTAGTAACAATTGAATTTCAACTTAAATACATTTTCAAAACCTTGATATATTGGCTTTAAACTACTTTTATCTTTTAAAGAAATATTGTTGTCAATATTCAGTTAAATTTTAAGAAAAATAAGAACTTAAAAGAAAATTTAACAACAGTTAATAAAAGTTGAATTTCGACTCAAATACATTTTCAAAAATTTGAGATGATGGCTTCTTCCTAATTTTATCTTATACAAAATATTATTTTCAACATTTGAAAAAATTTTGAGAAAAATCGAATTCACAGTTTTCTTACAAAAAAATAAAAATTTAAAAGAAAATTTAACAAAAGGTGATAAAAATGGATTTTCGACTCAAATATTTTTTTTTTTTAATTTTGGGGTATTGACTTTAAACTACATTTATCTTTTATAAAATGATGTTATCAATAAAAAAATTTTAAGATGGTAAAATTTTAAGAAAAATCGAATTGACAGTTTTTTTTTATAAAAAAATAAAAACTTACAAAAAACAATACTAAAACTTATTAAAAATTTACTTTCGACTCAAATAGCTTATCAGAAGTTAAAAATATTGTCTTCAAACTTTATTTTTTCAAAGAAAGCATTCTTTTCGATATTCAGTAGTTTTTTTTTTATCAAAAATCTAACAGTTCATAAAAAATGACAGTTTACAAAAAAAATAGGACTCAAATTTATTTCGGTTCTTGATATCTCGCAAATTAATTTCATTCATCCAATTTGTAAAAATTTAAGAAATGCTATACTAAAATTGTTAAAAATTTGTTTTCAACTAAAAACCTATAACGAAACTAGTTTTTCAAACTAAACTTTTTCTTTACATGACAAATATTGTTGGTAATTTTAAAATTTTCAAGAATAATTCACCTGACAACTTTTTTAACCCAGCACGAAAACCTACAAACTTTTAAGCAAGACAAATCGACAGACGGGATGGGAAGTTATCAGTGTGGGTCGCATCCCAGCCTCTTTTTTCATATGATATTCCAAAAATATTCATAAGTTGCAAGATTTCACCTGTCTCACACACATTTAAAGAAAACGCTAAACCATTCATGATAAAAAAGGTTTCAACAGAAAAAGGTAAAACGGTTTGAAAGTAAGTTTTGTTCTTGTAATGAATCTGGTATCTAAACAAAAGGTTTTCTCAAAACTTCAACTAGAGCCAATTTTAGACCTCTAACTAATAAACAGGTTTAGAAACTAAGTAAAAGAAACTAAAATCGATTCAAATTGTGTCTAAGGTATATACATTTTTAATTTGAGAAATCATCATACATATTTTGTTTAGAGATATTTTGAGTATTACCTAGACTTTAGAAGCCGGGTTTTAGTTATTTCAGAATTTTTAAAGGGGCATATTTTAAAAAGCTGTTTTCTTAGTTAAGAAATTAAAAAAATGTAAATTTAAAATATTTAAATGTTGTATTTATGATCAAAACACTGTTTCTCAAAATTCTTTATCTCAAAATTTTTAATAGTTCTCCCCTACAGAGTATATACCTTAGTTTTTTACTTATAGAATTTTAGCTGAAGGTTTTCAAATAACACTGATATTTCTTTAAAAATTGACGTCTTGTCTTGACTTTAAATACCGCTTATCTTAGAGGTGAAGAGGTGTCTTTTTTTAATTTAAAATCTACCTCTTAGCTATATCTTAGAGTTTTATAATCTTTTTAAAGGAACTTAGATCAAAATGTATATAAAAGACCACTGAAATGTTCTTTTGCACATAAAATTACTTTCAGTTTATTGCTGTACTTTGATGTTTGGTGAACTTTTATTACTAAACCTTAAAGCTGTTATAGCAACAAAATAAATAAAAATATTTTATTAAGTTCAAAATCTCATTTAAAATTCCTTAATACTAAACTGCTAGTATAGTTGTTCCTATACCTAAGAACATAAAAAAAACGATAAACCTTTACAAAAAAATATAACTTTACTACTTATAAATCATTCAAGACAGTAAAAGGGTAGTAAAATAAATGGCTAAAGTACAAAACCAGGTGAAATAAAGTTCGAAAACTAAATTTGGCGCATTGCAATGTAAAAGAGTTGATGCAATCTTATAATTCCCTTGATTATGAAAATGAAGGCTATTTTTTTTTGGAGAAATAAAACCTGACATACAACTCTCTAAAGCGGCTCAAATGTTTCACAGTATCTGAGTTAAAACTGGAAATAGTATTTATAAAAATTTGATAGAGAACAGGTAAAGAAAGGTGGCAATAAATTTGTTAACTTAGTGTACCACCAAGTGTTAGAACGACCTAACCATGTACATTTGAGTATGAAGCTTTCTAATAAAAAGTAAAACGAAATGATAAGCTAGCATAAAACTTTGTATATGAACAATCAAAGGGGGTTGAAATTGTCAGAATTCTAAATTGTCGTATTTTCGTCATAGACTTTTTTGTATTGGTATGTGTGTCCTTGGATGCTCTTTAAAAAAATATATAACAAAAAAAGTGCATTGAACTTTTATATTATTGAAAACTTTTCATACAATAGTCTCTTTCGCTTATAGGAGTGAAAGCTTTATGATGTAAGCCATCAAAAAACATACGAAACAAAACCAGCATGAGTGCAAAAATATTATCCTTTCAGTAGATGTATTTTATAAAGTCTCTTTTTAAAACCTCCAGCTCCCGCGCGCCCCTCTATCATGATGTTGATGATGATGGCACATCGAAAAATGAAAAACCATTTTCTCCGACAGACAACCCATAGGGTTCTTTTTAAAAAGCAATCTGCATCTACACTCTTCTAGTCTCATATCCAGTTTAACAAACTAACTCACGAGTTCATACATACATACATACGATGCAACGTGTTGATGACAAAATCGATGCTATCTTGGCGAGGGTCGTTAATTGAATCTGTGACAAAACCGCATTGTCCTTAAATTGTTTCGACGACGAAGTACCAAACTCCACGACCACCCAACCTCACATCACTCCACCCTATCATCCCGCAACCAACCAACCAACTCACTTCACTCTCTTGTGTGATGTCCTTGCTTTACCAAATGTCAGCGATACACATAGCCGGCGAAGTTAAGTGGTGACCATTAAAGGACTTTTTTTTGTTTTTCTTTTGGTCTTTAGTCCACACATATAACTTGTGTTCACAATGAGCCTGTGGGGACATACATACATACTATATGTACTTGATTTAGTTCGTCTCCCTAAGTCCCGTTCCGCGCCGAGCCCGACCTAGATTCGTGATGATGCTAACGCTGGTTGAAACTGCTTTTCGACTATCAAAATGACAGCAGGACAAATATAACAAAAGTCCTTCAGGAAAAATGTTCAAACATCAGAAGAATAGAACATCACTAGTTGCAGGAAACGCAAAAAGGGTTTTCTAGATGATGTTCGGTTGGTCGGTTTATAGATCGAAATAAAAGTTCATGGCAATGTGCACACAAGGATGACTTTGAATGGGTTCCTTAAAAATCGTAAAGAATCTTGCAATAATTTGAGGACACAATCCAAACGAAAGCAACAACGCTATCGTAAGTAAAGCAAAATAAAATTTTTAAAAACTCAGGGCGTATACTATATATACTCGTAGGTATACACATATAAGATAACGATGGTAGATATGGTCTCTTTTAAAGTTATCACCTCTTTTTCACTAACGATGATGGGTTTTTGGCAAATAGGTAAAACAAAAATTAAACTGAAGGATTTAATTTACTCTTACTTGTACAAACCAATTGGAATGGAATATCTAAATTCTACATACAAAAAGTGAACTTTTTGAAGAAAAAAATATAGTAAAAACCACTCTATACGAAAGTGTTAAGCTTAAGACTATGAACTTATTTTGATTGCATTAATAACTTATTATTTTGATCTTTAAATCCCATTTAAATCATTTAATTCCGAAAATCTTGAAAGTAGCACAAGACATTAATCTACAAAACTATGTTGACTAAGATGTCCTTAACTCTAAGATAACCCGTACATTTTTCTATCACATGAGGATTTTAAATGTCCTTTATAAACATGCTAAAAAACTCTCTATAATTATGATGTTTTGAGAATACCTTGAATAAAATACTAACAAAATACTAGTTTCCAAAATTGCTTTATATAGATTTAGACCACAGTTTTGTTAAAAGAACAAAACTTACTTTCAAACCGTTGTACCTTTTTGTGCAGAACACCGTTTTAGTACCAATGGTTTCCATTTTTGTTTCCTTCTTTCAAATTTTTGTAATACAGGTGAAATTTTACAATTTATGAAGACTTTTATTTATTTATATGAAATGAAATAAGATAAATATTTCAACTGAATTTAAGAGAAAGGATTACAGATTTGGAAAACCTTCACGAATTTGAATGAAAAAAACTGCTTCATAAATTTAGATAGCATTAAAAAGATTTGTATACATTTGTGTTTTTTTAAGTTTAAAAGGTATTATCTAAAAAACCTGACGTAATACATTAATTTTGAAGTCGGACTTAAATGTCAATAAAGAGTTAATCTAGCTTACTTAAGGAAGAAATATTTTATATTCCGTGTAAACTCATAGCTATTTTAAAGAAGACTTATTATGTGCAGAACTCTTACTATGACAGCTTTTCGGAAAAGTTGAACGTGGTTTCCAATCGTGCTGCGAACTGGAAGAATGAGAGGCACTCAACCACCTCTCCAGATATCTGCAATCCTACTTGTGTCAAATATTTTGAATCGAAATGTATTTTTCAGAAATGTTTAATAATATTTCATTAATTCTATTTATATGGTTAATATTATATTTTAATTTTCTTAATAAACTTGTACAAATATTTTGTATTGTTTTTTTATAAATGATAAATCAATTAAAATTTTTTGTTCTGGAATTTTTGTATAGGAAGTTTAGAAACAAATTATTATTTAAAGTAATAACTGTAGTCTTACTGTATTTTCACCAGAATACTTTAATTTTTCCTTATAATAAGATTTTTGCTTCAAATTGATTTCATTTTATAAAAAAATATTATAACATTCATCGAAATTTTGCGAAAAATCTAATTGACCGTTTTTTACAAAAAAAAATAAAAACATTAAAAAAAAAGACTAAAACTAGGTAGAAATTGATTTTCAGCTCAACCACCTCTCCAAAATTGTAAATATTGGCTTTACATTAATTTCATCGTATAACAAATATTATTTTCAACGAAATTTAAATATTCAAAAAAAACATTGCGCCAAATTGGTAAAAATTGTCATTCCTATCTCGATTTTCGTGAAGGTTAAGTCTTCGAAATGATTTTATTTCTGCTATTGTTTGTTGCTTACGTAAAATATTGTTCTAAGATGAAAACCAATTCATATTTGTTTATACAAGAAATAAAAACTTTTAAGAAATGCTACTAAAATTGTTAAAAATTGGTTTTCGACTAAAAATCCCCATCACAAAAATAGATTTTGAAATCAAACTATTGCATCATATGCAAAATATTGACAACTTTTTTAACAAAATACGAAAACCTACAAAAGCAACAACAAAATAATTAGTTATCGTGTTCGACTCAAGTATTATGAGAACAAAGAAAGATATTGACTTCAAATAAATTATCTCGTACAAAATATCAAATATCAAAACATCATCATTTTCTCAATCTCCGATTACTTCTTTCTCTCACGAACACCTTAACAAACGATCTAATCTCTTCGGTTATTATCAGAACGTAGGGGGAATGCGCACAAAAATGCAACAAATGTTCTTGTGTTTGTCCTCTGCACGATTTGATTTCATTGCACTAACCGAAACATGGCTAACAAGAAATCATCATAATGCAGAAATTTGCAGCAACAACAATTATGCTCTCTTTCGCAAAGACCGATGTTCTCAATCAACTGGATTAGAAAGAGGTGGAGGTGTTCTCATTGCAGTAAGCTCGTCATTCACCTGCACTGAATTATATTTACCTTCTTCTTCTTCTCCCTGTCCATATGACATAGACCAAATAATTGTAAAAATAAACTTCGCAAATAGATATGTAATTGTTATTGTATGTTATATTCCGCCTAAAAGCCCACTAGATCTTTATAAAGTACATGTAAAAAATTGTGAATTCTATCTAACAAAGCTTAAATCGGAACATGTAATTATTCTTGGAGATTTTAATCTGTCAAACACTGAATGGGTATTCGATCCCGAGGAACTACATCTCTTGTCATTTAATGTAAATTCAGATATTGAATGTGAAGTAGTTGATACTTTTTCAAGATATGACTTAATCCAAATTAACTGTTGTGTGAATAATTTAAATCGTATTCTGGACCTTGTTTTTGTTGACAGAGAACTAGCTATATCTGTAAATAAATCAATATATCCTATGTTTTCTAACTCTGTTCATCACAATGCTTTAGATGTTTGTTTCTCTTTTTATGATTTTATCAAATCTAACAATTGTGTGAAATTGAAACTGAATTACAAAAAAGCTAATTTCGAAGGCCTAGCGAGTTACATGGTGCATATTCCGTGGTGTGAGTATTTTTGTTCTTTGGATTTATTACATTTTTATGACATTTTTATTGATAACCTGAAATGGGCAATTGATATGTATGTTCCTAAAGTTGAAATTAAATCAAATTCTAAGCCGCCTTGGTTCAATAAAAAGCTAAGTAACTTAAGCAATAGAAAAAACAAGGCTTATAAACGCTTACGGATAGCAGAAAATAAATATGAACTACAAAATTTTTATATCCAATTGGAGCGAGAATTTAATGTTCTTAACAAATTTTTATTTCAAAATTATATTTTATCAATTGAATCTAACCTAAAAAAAAATAGTAAGTCATTCTGGTTCTACATCAAGAGTAAACAAAATTCGGTTGGTATTCCCAGGTGCATGAATTACCTTGGGTCAACATTTTCAAATGTGTCAAGTATTTGTGATTCCTTCGCACACTATTTTGAATCTAGTTACGCTTATTCGAATGCAAGTTCAGCATGGACAGCCGAATATTGGTCTTTTGAATGTAAGACTGATATTGGTTGTTTAGAGTTAAATATTTCCGAAATTGAAGACGGTCTCTTGAGTTTAAATGATGACAATAAACCAGGTCCAGACGAAATTCCACCTATTGTTCTTAAAAAATGTGCTGCTTCTCTAGCTGAACCGCTTTTCCTAATTTTTAATAGCTCTTTAAAGAAAGGCGAATTTCTTCCATCATGGAAGAAATCATTTTTAAACCCTATTCACAAATCAGGGTCTAAACAGCAAATATGTAACTACCGTCCGGTTTGTAAATTGTCATGTATTCCAAAACTTTTCGAGAAATTGATATATGAAAAACTAACATTTTTAGTTAAGGAACACATTTCACCGTTACAACATGGTTTCGTTGCAGGAAGATCAACAACGACTAATCTTTCTATTTTCTCCAATTTCATTTTAAATAATCTCGAAGAAGGACATCAAATTGATGTAATTTATACCGATTTTTCAAAGGCATTTGATAGAGTAAGTCACTCTATTTTAATTAAGAAATTAAAAAGCTTTGGATTTCATTCTATGTTTTTGAAATGGTTGGAATCTTATCTTAAGGGTCGAGTTCAATTTGTTTGCATTGACGAAGTTCTCTCAAAACCAATTTTGGTTTCATCTGGTGTGCCCCAAGGTAGCCATCTTGGACCACTTCTTTTCCTAATTTTTATAAATGAATTACCTAGTATTTTCCTTAATTCTAGTCAACTTCTTTTCCCCGATGACTTAAAGTTTTTTCGTTGCATAAAATCTATTAATGACTGTCATCTCTTACAAGACGATATTTTGAAATTATCTCAATGGTGCAAGAAAAACCAATTATATTTAAATGTAGCTAAATGTCAATGTTTTTCTTTTTGCCGCAACTTTTCTGAAATCATCTTTGAATATAATATTGAAAATCAAGTTCTAGAAAGAGTAGGGGAGAAGAAAGATCTTGGTGTTGTTTTTGACCCTAAACTTAACTTTGTTAAGCACATTGAATTTAGTGTAACCAAAGCTAATTCCATGCTCGGTTTTATCAAACGCAATAGCATAGACTTTAAAGACCCTTTTACTCTCAAATCGCTTTTTACCTCTTATGTAAGACCAATCTTGGAATACTGTTGTGTTATCTGGAACCCTTTTTATAACGTTCAATCTAAAAGAATTGAAATGGTCAAAAAAAAATTTACAAGATTCACTATTCAAAAATTTGGGTGGAACATCGAAACTCCATCATACAAAACTAGATGCCAACTTTTAGGTATTCAATCACTTGAAAATAGACGTAAAATGTTTTCTGTGATGTTTATAAGTGATATTTTATCATACCATATTAAATGCCCTTTTTTGTTGTCTTTAATAAATTTGTATGCTCCATCGCGACAACTTCGAATACGTTGTTTGTTTCGAGAAGATGTACACAGAGTTAATTACGCGAAAAATGAACCTATAACCCGCTGTGTCAAAGAAACAAACTTAATTTTAAATTGTATCGATTTTGATTTTCAATTAAGTAGATCTTCTTTGAAAAGTAAACTATTATTGTATTTTCATTTTAATTGATTTTATATTTTGATCATATGTATGAACGAACTAATTATATATTTTAATTTATATTTTATTTTTTTATACTTCTGATATTAAGTATTAAGTTAGTTTAAGTTTATTTAAATAAATTGTAAACATGTAAATATTTATCTAGTAGTCTAATTGTAGATTTTTTTAAAATCTCATATTGATGAATAAATAAATAAATAAATAAATAAATAAATAAAAAAAAAATAATGTTATAAATATTTCGTTGAAGTCTTAGGCAAGACTAATCGACAGACGGAATGGGAAGTTATCTGTGCGGGTCGCGCCCTATTCGCTTTTGTAACTATATAACTCTCTACAAATGAGGTTTAAACTTTTTTAACAATTAATAAAACTTTAAGAAATTTTGAAATTGTTTTTACCATGCAAATTGTTCTCTTCATAAACATTTTATTCGTGCAGTTGTTTAAGATTTTATTTACTTTTTTAAGTCTTTGTTCTTTGTTATTACTTTGTGTGATATCGATTCTATTTGGCCAAAACCAAACAAACAATTTGTATACAAGATTAATTTGTATTTTTAGTTCAACCATTTTTTTTTAGAAAAAAATTATAATATCATCAACATACTAAAATGACTATTCTCAAACCAAAAGTTTCGATGTTTAAATTCTGTTCTTATGTTTTTTTAGACGGGAGCAGGTCGAAATGTACAGTATTATGATCCATACTTACAGTATTTTTACCCCAACCCATTTTGACTCTCCGAAACAACTATCTTCTCTCAAAAACCCCAAATTTAGTCGCCCATCATATTTTCAAAACTCATGATGTCCTGATGAAAACTATCTCCTTGATCTTCTTGCAGGAATACGCACCCATGTGGTTTTAAAATGTATTTTAATTAGCATGCAGCATATGTACTTTTAATGACATGCATATCCTCAACTAAATTTTCGTAGTTTTCTGTCTTATTTGCGGAACAACAAAAGCCCTAGCCTTAAACTTTGCTTCCAATAACTTAGGAAAAAATGTTCAAGTATTCAATCACTTCTGAAATTTCGTCCAATTTTTTGACATATTGTTTCATCAGCCCTAACTGAATATGCAAAAGCGGCATTAAAACTTTTTTCGCTTCAACAATATCCTCAAATTGTACGTTTTGTTTTCCGACACATAATTCTGTTCTCACAGGCCATAGAGTTTAGAATCCGCTCTGCTATCCCATAAGCACAGATAATACGGATGCTTTGTATATCCAGTTTGTACTCCCATCAAGAAAATTGCTTACCTTTCAAACATCTTTTAAAATAACTTAAAGCAACATATGGAGTCATGGCTTGACCAAATATGCAACAAAATGCATAACCAACATATTTAGACTTCGTGACGACATTTTAAGATTTACTGGGCTTGTAAATAACGCTTGATCGTTGTTTACCACTCAAGTGCCATCTAGCGGCATTGTGGAAACGTAAATACTTGAAACTCATGGCTATGAATAAAAATGTTTCCATAAATGTAGCTAAATAACAAAATAGATTTGTAGAGGCTCAACATTTGTAATTACGATAATGTGAACTATTAAAACAAAACTTTTTTTTGGATATTAAAGGGATTAAAATAATCAAAAAAAGAGGCTGGGATGCGACCCACACTGATAACTTCCCATCTTGTCTGTCGATTTGTCTTGCTTAAAAATTTGTCTATATGTACTCGTATCAATTTTTTCCAAATTTGCGTACTATTTTTTGTAGATTTTATTTTTTATGAAAAAACGGACTGTTAGAATTTTATATAAAAATTACGGAATATTGAAAACAATATTTTCTGTGAAATAAAATCAGTTTGAAGCCAATATTTTTAATTTTTGAAAAGCTATTTGAGCCAAACTAAATTTTTACAAACTCTTATACATTTTTTTCGGTTTTTATTTTTTGTAAAAAAAACTGTCAATTCGATTTTTCTCAAAATTTGTCTTAATGTTGAAAACAATATTTCTTATAAGATAAATAAGCTTGAAGCCTAAATTTCAAGTTTTTGAAAAGATGTTTGAATTTTTACGAACTTTGAGTAAAGTTTTTTTTAGATTTTTATTTTTTATAAAAAAAAACTGTCAATTCGATTTTTCTCAAAATTTTATCAGATGTCAACAACATTATTCTTCGTTGCACAGAATTGTTTTAGAGATGAAAACATATTTCAGTCGTAAAATTTTGGAGGTGACATATTTTTTTTCAGTTTTTTTGATTTATAAAAAAAAAACCGTTATATTAATTTTATTCAAAAAATATATCTGTTTGGTTACAATTTATTATAGAAAATTTAATTCAAGTCTCTAGCGTTTTTGGTTTGTAAGATATTTAGGGTTAACCAAAATGTTCACCTTTTTTTCAAACTGCTATGGTAAAAAAAACCACCCACGCAATTTTATTAAGAGCCCTTTCTGCATCTTTCTTCCTTATTATCTGTATAACAAAATTTATTTGAAGTTGATATCTCTTCTGGTTCTTGAAGGACGAAAAAAACGTCGCGAACGTACGGACGGACGAACGTACATACGTACACATTCATGCACAGACATCTTTCTAAAAATCTTTTATTTCGACTCTAGGGACCTTGAAACGTCGAGAAATGTCAAAATTTTCAATTTGACAAATCGGACCCATTACAATAACTTCTTATGGGAAGGTAATAATCTTTATATAAATTAAATACAATATAAAATATATTTTAAATCACAATTTAAACATTGATTGAATTCTCAAAAAAATAATAATAAAAGTAATTGCGAGTACACTTAATTTAAAAAACTAAAAGTTTATCATTAGGATCGGTTAAATCAATTCTTCATACATTAAAAATTGTAATTTTTGATTGTCGAACAGCTTGACTTGACCTTTCTATTAGCACTGCTCTTAGTTTCAGCAAACTGGAAATTGTTTCTGCGTCCAGTTAATTTTGATCTCAGTACTCAAGCATCGTATTTGTGCCTTGTATTGCTTAGGAGCTTATTCTTTTAGGATTTCGTCGGCTTTACTCTCCGAAATATTGGTTCAAGTCCAGTTTCTTCTACGACTACCCAGTCTCTAACTTCTTTTATCGAAATGTATAAGTATAATTGCAAGAGGATCATTTATTACCTGCAACTCTCTTTGAAGCAGAATTCCGGGCAGTGACCTTCATAATTGCAAAAGGGGAATTAAATCTTCTTCCTCCCAGTTTTCTTAACGTGTAAGTAGACATTTAAAGCACTTAGCGATAGAGGAAGCGGGAAGTTGGTCCCAAGACAATTTCAGGTTCATTACAGCGGCAATGTCTTCACTTTGTGTTGCAATAATTTCACTAAGCAATCGTTGTTTGTAGTATTCTTTGACTAAATTTATAATATTTTGGTCAATAGGTTGAATCAAAGCGGTAACGTTTGGGGAAAAAAAACATAACCGTCCATCCGAACTAGTTAGCTTTTCTTTATTAGAGTGACAAGTTGCATTGTGAAGGAGCAAATTATTTCCTCTCAGATAGAGTTTAACTTGGAAAGCGTTAAGAAAAAAACAAACAAATTGTAGGTGCAAATTTATCATAGAAATGATTTGCTTAAAACAAATATTGAATTTAAATAAAGTGCTTACCTCTTTGAAAAAATTATCGTTAAACCAATTTTGAAAGATTTCATCTATATCTATCTATCTATAAATAAGCAGAACCTTCAAACCCGAAAACGCTCTGGGTCATTTGGACTTCCCCATAACTAAAGGAGTAAGCTTTTGTGTTCCAGTTGCGTTCGTACAGCGTTTTACTTGGAAGAACCTTGCAGTAGAAGCCGGTTTCATCCGCATTGTAAATTTGTTGTGGAGTAAGAGACATTTTTTGCATTGTTCAATGCAGTTTTTCCAAAAATGGATTAACTGCAGTTTCATTACGTGACACCTTTTCGCCACATATTTTTAATGTTCGACACCATACCTTTGCTTTAATTTGTATACCCAATCTTGACTAGCTTTGAAATTCCGGGCTTATTTTAATCGCAAATCAAACTGATTTGCTTTTCGGCAGAGAACATCTGTTGAAACTGGAACGTGGTTCTCTGTTTGTGTTTTTAGCCACTCAAGCATTTTCCATTTTAGGCATTTCGGATTTAATAAGCGTCTTTGTCTTCCCTGGTCCTGATTCAAATTTTTTGCAATGGTCCAGTAGCTTTTTGGAATTCAATTTTATTCCCGTGATTGTTGACCTGGGCATACCATATTTTTCAGTTAATGCACATGCACACCCAGGATGTCCAGCATTTAAATCATGTAAGATTTGACACTTATCTTTTATATACAAAAACCGATACGCTTTTTGTTTAGGTGCCATTGCCTTATGCACTTACAATTTTACTATACAAAAGGACCCAGGGTAAAATTAAAAAAAAAGCAGAGACCAAGTAAACCCAATTCAACGAGAAATGATAACCCGGAACTAATCAATAAAAAGCAAACAAATGTAAAATATACACACATAACTCTCCAGCCTGCAGCTGCATTCAACATTTCTGAAAATATGTCTAGACAAATAACAGTTAGCCCGTACCTTTAATTACAGAAAGGTTAGGACAAGAACAAAAATCGTATAGAGAAGGTGGTCATGAATGCGGGACGGCAATTTTCAAAAAAATTGGTTTGAGACATATTAAGGAACATTCAAAATAGCCGCAATACATACAGAGCCATGCTATAGTCTAAGGCCATAAATCTATTCTTCATTACCAATTATGAACAAACTTGTTTGAGTGATAAGGTTTTAAAAAATTAGCTTCGAAATTTTGTATTTTAGTTTAATTAATTTTAAATGAAAAATAGAAAATCGGTTCCGCAAAAGTGTAATTGTTATTGATAAATTTAAATGTTATTTTATAAAAATTCTTTTGCTTGTTTCAAGTTAAATTTTTATAAAATTTCACCTTCCGCCCAAAAACGGGAAAATAGATCTACTTTCCTGTTCCCTTTTTTTATTGTCTTAACCCTTTTGGGTGTGATCATACTTGGACCTCACCTTACTCTTAAACTCTTTAAATGCCTATGGACCGATTACCAATATTGGTATTTTGGGGGCTTTGAACGCTGTTCTCAGAGTTTACCACAGCAGCGATTGATTCCAATCATAAACTTCCATAAAACAATTATTTGGACTTTAAGCCCTATAACTTTAAAAGTGCTTTAGTTTTGGAAAATTTCAATTGCAGAAGAAGCCATTAAAATACCATTTTCAAATTAACATGGTAATAAAATGTTAATTCTTGTGTAGTACTTGCTTAGCTATTTCCCGCTAGAAGAATCGTAAAATAATTGTAGAGAGGAAGTTGTAAGGGGATATTTTCTAGTTCGTGTTTCCATCATATTCGAGAACAACTATACAACAAAACAACAACAAACAAAAAACCTGCATTCCTGTGACAAATATGCCGCGTTCCCTTAATAAAAAGAAAACCAAATATCCTTCAAAACTGAGATTCCATTCCAAGGAGAGCAGAGTATGAAACAAACATAAAACACAACAACAGCAACAAAAAATTGGAACTTTATCTTGGCAACGGATTTATTCGATTTTAATGGTCAACTTTAATGACATTTGTTTCGAAAAGTTCGACTTAAACTTTTAGCTGAGTTATTTATAATACAGAGGCTGAGGTTATATTATGTGTTTTTGTGCCTCTAATGTGAAAAACGATGTTCGTATTTGCTACCAAAAGTTGTGCACTAGTTTTTTAATGTTTCCAAAAATGAAGCTCGCAGTGCGGGAGGGTGATGATGGTGTAGTGGCTTTCTTTTGTTTTGCCAAGATTTGCTCTGAAACAAATGCCTACAAAAATATGTATATGTACAGTACATGTGCCTACCGATGCCGATGTTGAGACAATAATTTATTTTGCTTTATTATTTCATGTGTGGCCAAACTTATTTATTGTAGCATCTGTAAAAACACTGAAAAAGTTTTTTTTTTTCTATGCTGGTTTTGAATTATGGAGTTGCGAGGACTTGAACCTTATCTAAAATAATGTTGGAATATGGTTTATGTTTCTTTATTTATTTAGTTTTTTTTTGTGTTAGGATCTTTGTTTACCGCATGCGGATGTCCGAAACTTCTAAACATAATTTGTGGTCAAAAGTTATGCAGGGAGACCAACAATATTCCGTTAGAAGTATGTTAACCTGCGGTAATTTAATAAATGGAACATAAAACTTAAACCGTATTTCATTATTGCTATTGAACTATTTACATTATATTAAAATAAGAAATTTGTAAAGTGTTATTTTTAAATTAAAAAGCAAGGTTTTAATTTCGTTGCACTGAAGTTCACGATGCAAGTTATGAGTGTCTAGAAATAATTTAAGATTTTAACCGACATTCGTAGTTAGTAACAACATTTTTTTGCTTCCTATCGGTTATCGGTTCAATTTGTAACTTAAAAAGAGGTTGGGATGTGACCTGCACTGATAACTTCCCATCCTGTCTGTCGATTTGTCTTGCTAAAAGTTTGTAGGTTTTCGTGTTTTGTTAAAATAGTTAATATTTGAATTATTCTTAAAAATTTTACCACCAATATTTTGCCTATAATGAAATAGTTTGATTTTAAAATCTATTTTTGTTAACGAGATTTTGAGTCCTATAGAAACAAATACAAATTTGATGACTGCTATAAATTTGAAGTCAATATCTTCTATTGTTCATGAGATATCGAGAACCGAACATCAGTTTTTAGTAAATTTACAAACTGGCTGTTTAATGAATGTTGCAAACAATACTTTCTGCCAATGGCGGATCCAGGAGGGTGGTCGTAGGGGTCATGACCCCCCTGGGAGATAATTTGTTTTCAAATTTAAAACTAAATGTATTGCGTTAATGGATATGACCCATATTACATTTTGAATTATTTATTTTTTGTATATGAAAACAATATTTGTATTTTAATTTCTTAAACTCTGTTCTTAGAGTACTACTTTTAACTGAGGACTGGACCAAGAACATAACATGAATCGGAAATTCAGCATAATTCATCAACTTTTGACCAATTGGCGATCCAAGGGCCAGTATGAGCCATAAAGCTTATACAGTTAAGTTGTATAAGTAAAGATTTTATCTATAGATTTATTACTAATTTAAAGACATTCACTCAATGGGTTTGCAACTAAAATTTTTGCTTTCACTCAATTCAGAATTTGAAAAAAAAACATTAGTAATGTTTTTAATTATTTTCATAAGAATTGTTTCTAAAAAAAGATCAAATATTCACGTTCTTAAGAAGAAACCTTGAATAAGAGATCATCAATTTTATAATATTAAGTTGCCTTTAAATTCCTTACTAGAATTTAATTTTATTATTAAACTTTTTTGACACACAAAGATAGTGAGTATTGACGTGATTTTTGTTGGCGACATATAGGAACTATATTGCAAGTTTTGCTTTAGTAAAATTTTGAACTAGAGCTTTTAATCAAATGTGACATTACGACGGTAGAGAAGTCGAAAAAAGTTGGTACCCCGATACCATCCGTTTGTTTGTCTTTCCTGGCTCCTACAGTACAAACAATTGTGTTAATTGGAATTAAAGTTTTAACCCGATTAGCGCAAGGCATTTCTTTCATTTTATCAATACGAAAAATAACAGCAGTCCCCATACAAATTTGTTGTTTAAAACATGTGATTTTTCTTAATCTTTCTCTAAATTTTGTGTTCTTAATTTGGCTTTTTTTACAATAAAAACATATTTTGGGATTGCTCCAGAAAGGTACCCCTCGAAAACCTTTATTTTGTTTTTAAGTTTTCTCAAGAACTAATTCACCGATTTCAATAATCATCTCTTTATCTGCAAGCTCTTTTTGGTGATCAAATGATCAAATTGATGATGATTTTGTATGATCAAAAATGCATTTTTTTGGTTTTTTAAAAAAATATTAAATTTGTTTACAAAACTCGATATCTCAGAAAGAGGTCAACATTTGTTGACGAAATTTAAATACAAAATTTACATATATTTATAAGCTCTTTATTTAGTGCTTACCAACAATATTTTTAAGATTTTCGAAAAATATAAGTTAATCTAGATTTTTCGACAAACAAAATGGTATTTAAATTTTTGAGAAAAAACTTATTTTGCGGGTATATTTTAAAATCTAAAAATATAAGAAATATTTTTAAACAGACTTTTTGTAAAAAATTATCAAGGTCTAGCGACCCAGTCGTGCATTTTATTATTTCAATTTTTTTTTTAATATAAAAGACCTTAAAAAATTAAATGAATCTACTTTTGAAGTGAATTTGCTGTGGATGCTCTAGAACCAATATTTAAACACGAATTCTATTAATATAAATATCCCAAAAACAGCAAAAGTTACACTTTTGTTAAACTATTAGCTAATTGAAAAACATGAAAAACGGGTCATATCTATTGTTATCAAGCTTTGAATCTCTTGACATTTGAAGTGAAAAGAGATTATGAAACGTGTAATTTGTGAGTGCCACACAAACTTATTTTTTTACCTTAAATTGTTTTAATTTATTTTTTTAGAGAAATTATGCATTTAAAAGCACCTGTTTCGTTAAATTCAAGAACAAAACATTTTTCTTTCTAAAGCTTTTAAGTTCTGTTGACTCCTTTAAGATCGAGTAGTAAGCAGACTGATAGCGATAGTAATTATAGACTGCTGGAAATTGAGTTCGAAAAAACTTCGTCAAAAAAAGCTCGACATTTCTTCATATCAGATCCTCTCTCATTTTCTGGATTTTTGAATTTTCTTAGCGTAAAATGGATACAAGAAAAGTATATTTTATTTTTGGAAAAAAAAACTTCGTTTCAAAACAATTTCTTACATTTCTGCGTGGAATGCAGCAAGAACCATCTAAACTATTGTGTTTTAGCTCTTAAATAAGGCATATTAAGAAAACTTCTGGAATCTAGGAATGCTTTCATGTGTTGGGAGTCATCCAAATTAAATAGTTAGACCATATCTTGCTCGACAAAAGTGTTCTTAAACATTTTGATAACTAAAGTTGTCATTTTAGCAATTGAAATGTGTAAAGGTTAGGTTAATATACTCGTACACATTATGTTATTTAAATTTTGTTAGCCTCCTTTACAAAACATTAAAAAAACATTTTTAACCGGTGAGTAAAAATTCATCTAAGTGTGTGACCCCACGCCTGATGAAAAGTCTAGATCAGCCCTTGCTTTCTGCGAGATAAAATTGGTTTGAAGACAATTATTTTCAATTTTCGAAAAGAAATTTGAGTCAAAAGTAAATTTTTACCACGTTTTAAGTTTTTATTTTTTGTAAAAAACTTGTGAAGTCGGTGTTTTTTTAAAATTTTACCTGATGTAACAAACGTTGTTCTTCGTTACAAACAATTTTTATGGAGATAATATCTAATTTGTTCGTATGTCATTTGACGTGACAGATATTTTTTTCTCTTATCACAAAAAAACATTAATTAGATTTTTTTCCAAAAATATCCTTATTTGGTATCACATTACAATATATAAATTAAAATGTTATTCAAGTCTCTAGTTTTTGATATTTTGGGTTAACCAACTAACAAACACGAAATTTACAAACTTTTGAGCAAGACTAATCGACAGACAGGATGGGAAGTTATCAGTGTAAGTCGCATCCCAGCCTATTTTTTTAATTGCTATTGCAAAAAAACACCCACTTAATTTTTTCGAGAGTCCGTTCTGCACATTTCTGCATTATTATCTGCAGAACAAAATTTATTTGAAGTCGATGTGTCTACTGGTTTTTGAGCTATTGACGGCGAACAAAAATTCCGGAACGTGCGAACGTACGAACGTTATTACACACGCACGCACAGACATCTCCCTAAATATCATTTATCTCGACTCAAGGGACCTTGAAACATCGAGAAATGTCAAAGTTTTCAATTTGACAAATCGGACCGATTACAATAACCTCCTAATCCCATGGGAAGTTAAAAATTGATTTTTTTTCTTTTCTTTTTCTTTAAAGGTTGCTGGAATCAAAACCAACGATTTTCAGACAAATGTCTGTGTATGCGTTAGGTACACAAATAATAAATAAGTCAATATCTTTCTTTGTTCTACTTGAGTCGAAAAACATTTCTTATGAGTTGTTTCTTGTTTTTGTGGTTTGTAAATAATGTTATCAATATTTCTAAAAAAATTAACTAAGACTAAGCAACAAAATTTGCACAAGATAAATTAAGTTTAATTTCAATATCTTTCTTCTTCACGATAATTTTAGTTGAAAAGCAGTTGAAAGTTTTTATCTTTTTTTACAACGAAATATTTTTGAATTCAAACCTTCATCTTTCACCAGTTTTTAAGAATTTTACGTAGCAATGTCTTCAGATTTGTATTTTTTATAAAAAAAAAATTGACAATTGGATTTCTTAAAAATTCAATAAATTTTATTAAATAAAAGAAGTTTGAAGGTAGGTATTATCTTTAACTGATGCCGAAATATTTGAGTCGATCAATTCTTACCAAATTTGTGTAATTTTTTTTGTACGAAAACCGTTACTTCAATTTTAATCAACGTGACACAACGTTTATTCCTTTTTTCAAAATTATATTTTTGTTACCAAATTTGCCAGCAGTATTGTATATTTTGGGTCAACCAAAATCTCCATTTTTTTTTTAAATTAGTATACTAAAAATGCCATCATCCATTCTTGAAAAACTCGACATAAAACATAGGGAAAGTTTAAATTAATATTGATTGTATAGATTTTTTAAGATATCAGTGTGGATTCAAAATCTTGAGGGATTTTAATCTTAAACTTAATTTACAGCCTACTAACCTCAGAAATAATTAATACAAATACAGACTTTACTTATTATTTTTGTGGGCAATCTTTAAATCATAAATACCCGTGTTTTGTTGGAAAATCTATCCATAGTATAGTAACATTTTACACGAATAATAAAAACAATAGTATGAATAACACCGATAAAAGTAAGAGTAGAATCTTACTATGGATGGGTTTTTGACATTTATACGAGTATCGAATGGATCTTATGTGATTTCGTTCTCAAATGTTGGTACGACTGATATTGCATTTGTATCTCGATGGCTGTGTTCATTGACTGCATTTGGAATCATGTGTATTTTCCATTGGGGAAACAAATCAATCTATTACTGTTGATATTATTTAGTTTTGATAACGATAATGGACTAACTGGGCTTATTTTGCAAGAGAAATCAATTGAAAAGATAATTAAGTTTTGCTAAAAGTTTATCTCAGTTTAGATGAAATAAATCTTTTTGGTGTTTGGCACAAGTAGTTTTAAAAATGATTAAAATGACAGCACTTTCTAAGATGCAAATTTTGTTTCGATGTTTTCGATGTGAGAAGTGCAAGTGAGATAGTTGGATTCGTGTTAAACAATGAAGAACTGATTAGTTCAGCACCATATAAGAATGTGCTACCTGCTCCATGTCCATTTTTTTTTTGTAATTTGATTAAAATAAAACTATATTTTTTGTACACGAATCGAGTCAAATAAAGCTCATTTCAGCTCGATTAAGGAATATACAGAATTAAGGCGATCTTCAAGTAGTAGTATACGAACAAACCTTCTCCTTGAAGCAATTGTTTAATGAACTGTTTTTTATAGAATTTCAATTTCCAGATGTTTTCTTATATGTTTTTCTTGAAAATTGCCAATTTTTTAGATTTAATTAGTTTTTTTTTTGCTAAGTTAATTTTATAATTTGATTTTTACAAAACTTTCTTCTATTTGTGTGTTTTTTTTGTATTATTATTTTGACAGATATTCTTTCACTTGTACCAATTTTTAAATACAAAAATATAGCTACTGCGGATCGTTTTGTTGTAAATTTCTCACTCTACTAAATATGGAATAACAAAAAAAAGCACTTAATGTTTCATAATTTAAACATAGTTGTAATAAACATAAAGAAAACATTAAAATAAAAAAAAATAGAAATTAAGTTAACCACTAAATAAACTGAATGTGAAATAATAATACGAATAAATAATATTTTGTATTATGCGGGAATGGTAAAAAAAGTAATATTTATTTGTATTACTTTGATTTTTGGCTTCTATTTAGATAAATAATCATTTATAATCGCGTGATTTCAAATACAATGTACTTTTCAAGTTATTCAAATGCATACATATTTAAAAACCATTCCCACTTTTCTTGAAGTGCAAACTCTCCATCTTGGCGCCAGTATTTATTTTTGAAACTTATCCTTACGAAATGTTTTATTTTTTCAAAAGCACTTTAATTCATAGAAGAAATTCAATTGACATCCGAGGAGGGTATTCTTGTACATATAGTGTGTGCATAGATTCCATTGGCATAATTGAGCAAACAAATGATTTCCTTCGTCGGAATGCACTCAAGTAGCAGGATAAAATCACAGACGAATATTTTACACCTACTAGCTCGTATGTGTACATATGTTTATAATTTAACCCCTTTATACCCCATACACAATATCTTGTCTTCTTTAAATCCATCTATCGATTGCATGATTAATACTTGTGTATATAAGGAAGGATTCTATTGATATGCATTTACCATTACCATTATCATACCTAAACCTAACACATGTACACTACCTAGAGATATATGCAAGGAATACATATGTATGTATTCATCACATATTGGCAATAAAACGGTTAAGGTCCTTAATATTTTATCGTTTTGATGGTAGGTATGCTAATACGCTGGATATAAAAGACTCCTCAAATCAGAGCGTTCGCATATAGCTCTGATTGATCAAATGTCTGCAAAGTCTTCCTTAGACACATACGTACGTTCATATATGTATGTATATGTATACGGCTTGTGTTGCTTAACGTTCTTTCTTAGAACCACTATTTTCGTCTTCCATAGTTATTCAATCGAAAGCACTTCATAGAGAGCATACCAAATCACAAGGATACGGATAGCTCTTATTCTTCCAGTCATATAAAAAGGTATTCATTCTGTCATCCTTCTTGTCCTTACGTTGCCACTGTCGCTATCGTCATCGTATGTATCCGTATCGTGTGTTACCATAAGAAATTGACAGCAATTTCAAGCATTCCAGATATTATTAGACTGTTGTATCTTGGATTGTATGTATGAACGTAAATAGCCATACAAGTACAGTGAATCAGTTCACGGTTAATGTGAATTTTACCAGCAGGCATAATTAATATAATTGAAATTTCTATAACATAGATTTGTTTTTTTGTTTTGCCAAATGTTACTAGCGAACAAAAATTACATTATGGACCTGGTTTTGTACACTTTTTGTTGAGCTTTTTGTCTAATGTTGTTGAGTTTGCGAAAATATGGGATTTGATATCAAAATGTCAAGTTCTTTAAAATGTTAACTCAATACTCTTAGTTTTTGGATAATAACTCCGCTGAATAATATTTTAATACACGTGGCATAATGGTTAGTGCGTTGGACTGTCATGCCAGAGGTCTTGGATTCGATCCCTGTCTATGCCACCTAAAGTTTTTTTTCAAGGGTACTGCCTCTTGCGAGGAATTGACAAATTCTCCAAGAGTAATTCTTGTCATGAAAAGTACTTTCTCAAATTTGCCGTTCGGATTCGGCTTAAAACTGTAGGTCCCTTCCATCCCTGACAACAGTACTCGCACACAGGAATGGTAGAGAGTTTTCAGTCACTAGGCCCTAGTTCTCAAACGGACTGTTCCGCCACCCAATTTAATTTATTTTGATAAATAATATTTTAAGAAACAAATGCAGGCAATTCTCATTCTAATAAAATAATAAGAATATCTCATAAGACATTACAAATATAAACAAATGCAAACTTAAAAATTATTAAGAAACAGTTGCTTCAATAAGGACTCTAAAAATCTTAAATTCTATTGAATTATCAATAAAAACATGTTCGTTAGTCTCTCTTAAACTAGAGAACTGCTTTAATAATTTGGCAAATTGGTCTTGAATTATTTGTAAAAGTCCAGAGAAGGTTGAAAATGAAAAAAGTCTGAATATGCATTGATGCGTTGGCCGAAACAGTGCGTTGGAAATTGGTCCGTTCTTAATTGTGTTGCTTTTAGGTAGGATCAAATGACGAAATTATGTAGCTATAAAGTTGGCTTCATCTGATTGATTGCTTGGGATGAATACACAATGACATATAAGATGTCACTTGACACACTTGACAGAACATTGGCGTGACAGCCAAAATCTTCCTTTTTAATTAAATGTGGTTCACATTTCCGTTAATAAACAAATAATTCACTATTGCTTCCTTTATTAAAGCACTAATTTAGACAGAGTATCAACTTCTCGTGAAATTGATGCTTTGTCTGAATTGTGTCGTCCTATCCTCCCACAGAAACCGTTGTTACGTGCGATTTCAGTGTACATAATTCTTCATGGCTTCAACATTCAAGCCAGACAACGTCCGATGGAGTGTGAGCTGAGATCTTCGCTGAGGTGAACTCATCTGGTTAACGAGCCCACCCGAATATCGGACGTGAAAACACTCTTGACTTGTTTCTTACCTATGACCCTGATAAGTATACTGTTAGTGTTCTACATCTTCTACGGATAGGCACATCTGACCATTGTGTTATATCAGCAAATTTCTGGTGTCGAAACTGTCCAGTTAAAGAAAGAGCTCCCAAGAGAACGGTTTTAAGATGCGATAAATAATTGGTCACTATGCTTCCTTGATAGTAAAGTTGACACCAGCGCGGATATGATCACAAGTTTTATTCTCCTGAGAATGAGAACTTTTATCCCGAACGGTTTTAAAAGCACCAGAACTAAGGAAAACGCGTGGTTTGATGGGAGCTGTAAAGAGGTTATAAAGCTCATATTCGACGAACCAAATTTATACTTGACCAAAAATTACATCAAAAATACTGCAATGTCGCAAAGGCAGTAAAAATGTTTGGTCATTTTTAAAAAAACATGAGAACTTCTTCATCTTCTTTGGTTACTACGCCCGTTGTTAATGACACTCCTATTGTAAGCTCTTTAAAGAAAGCTAATCTCTTTGAGCGAGTTAGTGATTTCATAGGACCAATCTTTTTTCGCACTCGTACTGTGGCAAGAGTCCTTAGAGATCTGAGCACACATTAATCCGCTGGTCCGAATGGTATCCCCGCTCTGAAGAGGTGTTCTTCAACGCTGGCAAAACCACTGCGTAAGTTTTTTCATCTGTCCTATTATAATGTCTGGTTCTGAGAGGATTTAACTGTTTTTTTTCCTAGCCCATCCCCAAAAAAGATGAATCTTATTCACCCTCTAATTACCGGTCGATTGCACTTACGTCCCTTCTTTCCAAGGTCATGGAAACGCTGATTAATCATTAGCCCCCATTAACCTAGCATCAATAAGACTAAACATCTCGATATTTTTGGGATGTGTTGTGTGTAACCAACACCCTCTTGTGGAACGGTCACATACGCCATTTCGCAAAAAATGCCGCAAGATGTTTGGGTTTTCTAAGGCGATGTAAGAAGTTTTTCTCCCCCTCTGATCTGGCTGTTATCTACAAGACTTACATACGTCCAAGGCTTGAGTATAAATCCCATCTATAGGCTGGTGCTCCTGCAACTTACTCAAGCCTCTGGGAACGTAGAGCATTTAAATTGATAGATGATAATATCACCATAAGTTCATTAAGTTCGCGCTCGAATGTCGTCGTAAAGTTTCTTGTCTAACCCTATTTTTCTGTTATTTTAATGGCTTATGCTCAAGTGAAATAGCTAGCTGCATTCCTCCCTTTAACAGTTCAACAGTAATACTCTCGCTTTTAGGAATGTTGATATAAACTCGAGTCCAACTTCGGTTGTACTGACAAATAAAGATATTCGTTCTTTAGCCGTTCTACGCAAATGTGGAATGCCTAAACACACTCTGTTTTTTTTAGTCATTGCAATATTCATCAAACCATTTTGCACCGACATCTCCTTTCAAAACCTCTCTCCTCTTCCTTGTGCTCATGCTAATATCAAAATGTAAGAAGCAGACACTGTAAAATTTTTCTTAGGTAACTGTCAAATTTTCCAACACCAATATTCTACAAAACTATTGTGAAAGGTGAAATTCCGATGTTATATTATGTTCTGTGTCCGTTTGAGCATTCGACACGAGCAGAAAAAAAATAAAATTTGTGTATTTGCATATCATTTTTATTCAAATCTAAGGACATACATTCTCGTGTCTGTACAAATACTCATTCTCTCAAATACGAACTCATATATGAAAAAGGAGACGTATAAGCGCACATTCCGAAGGTTAGGAGATATCACCTTCCTACAGTTTGTCCCGCAGCGTTCCTAATAAAATCCCATATTCGCATAAGAATCCACTCAAAGAATATATACTCCATTATTTTCTGTAACATTTTGTTTTTCATTTCGATAGGGGCCAAAAGGATACCATGGTAATGGTGATAGTGAAAACGACACGATGCCAGTGTCAGGTGTCAAGAAGACGTTCGCAAGCAGAGCGTAAATAACCTAAGGATGTAAAATATCCTTGTAATTTGATTGTGTGAAAATAAATGATGAATGCGGGATGAATAGGACCGAATTGTATCGAAATTATAGAACAATCCGTTTTATGTTGGCGATGGTGATGGTGATGGTGACGGTGAGTTTGGGGAGAATTTTCATATAAAAATAAAACAACACAAAAAAATGTCCACATTCGCGATGACAATGAGAACTTTTATAAAAGCTCCCTCTCATCCCACAGAAGGATTTCGTGATTGCAAGCATTTTGTCATATTCCAAGACAAATGCGTTTGTCGTTACTGTGAGGCAGAATACACCTAGCACGAGTGTGAGCGTGTCGCATGAAAAGTGGTAGCACATTATCATTCTGACGGGGATAAAAATCATCGTCAAAGTAAACGTGAGTCAAATTCGAACAGCAAAATTGACGGAAAGGTATACACGAGTAGCTATGGTGGTAGGATGTTGGTATCTACTATACTCTACTGTTGTTCAATGGCATCCATTTTCGATCAGACCAAACACCCGGAGTGCTTTTGCCATCTAATACCACTCTTCTGATGGTTTCAGAATGGAATGTTATTTTATCAATTTTTATTTTTTATTTTTTGTTTTTACTTTTTTCTTTTTTTTTTGAGCAAGGATTCGACAACGATGATGATGTATGCATATTTCACCTGTAGCAAATTTTATTTACATTCCAGAGATAGCAAATATCTTTTTTTTCGACAGCTCACAATGAATTGTGCTTATTTGATTGATGGACGGAAAAAAAGTGCAGAGAAAAATACAAAAGAATTTTCGGATAGAAGAGAATTTAATAAATCTCATATGTTTGATGTGACAGAATTCAGTGATTCTTAGAATTGAATTAGACCGAAGAAACGCATTCCAAGTAGAGTTATTTTTATTTTATTGAATTAATGAAACTAGAAAAATATAGTTTTGATTCACGTCAGGCTCATTGAAAACTATACCTAAGGCGGAACAATAAGGGAATCCTTTGCAATTCATATGATTTGTGATATATACGTTTGCAATATATGTAGGTACTTAAATTTTGAAACGTACACGGATAATTTTGTGTAATAATCCTAATTGTCATAACTTCAAAAAGTATGAGATACAAAATTACACGTATGCTTTTTTCATTCGAGATATACGATACGTTAAAACACGAATCAATAATACTAGCGACTAGAATTAAATGTTGTACCTATTACATAATGTGACGCTTTGAAAAATATGTATAGTTTAAAAAAAAATACCAAATAACGTTTTTGACGTTTAATAAAATTTTGAAAAAAATCGATGTTACGCTGTATTAAAAAAAAAAAACTCAAAAAATAGGGTTGAGTTCGATATACCGGCTTTTCTTAAAATCCTGCTTTTTATAATCCCGCTTTTTGTAACCCGTTTCTTGTAATATGGTTCTTTATAATCCCGTTTTTTACTATAATGTTTTTGAAATGAAAAATCAAGCGATTATTTAAGATTAAATAACTTTATAGTTTTAAGTGTAAAATCGAAATTATAGAAATAATTATTTATTAATATAAATAAAAATGAGAAATTAATTTGGTTGTACCAGTAAACTAATGTAAGATATCAAAAATAAAAATAAAAGGTAAAGTAGTATTCTTTTGAAACAATGCAAAAAACAAACTCAAATCAATTAACAAAGTATACTGTTTTCAAGAATTATTTTAGCTCAACTGTTTACTCGGATATTAAAAAGCGGGATTCCGATACGCTTCTAAACTTAACATTCGAACCCTTGACTCTTATTGTTTAATGCACGTATTTTGTATAGTAGAAGACGGGATTGTCGGGATTTGACGGCATTTTAAGTAGCGTGATTTTAATTGATCGGTACTTGGAATAAGCAGGATTTAAAAAGATGTGATTTAAGAAGACTGGATTTTAAAATGTTTATGTTTCGATTTATTTTAGCGGGATTTCGATACGCTCCCAAAAAAATACTACTAACAGTTTGTAAAAATTGATTTTTGACCCGAATATCTTTATAAAACCTAAAGATATTGCCTTCCAAGAATTTTTTTTTCAAAAATAAAATCTATTTTTAAAAATTATTCACATTTTTAGAAAAATCCAACTAACAGTTTTTCTTTTCTGAAAAATAGGAATCTACAAAAAACAATTACGAAAAATTGGTAAAACTCATGTTCGATTTAAATATTTCGAGAACAGATGAAGATAATGACTTAAAATTTATTTCATTCTATGGTAAATTGTGTTGTTACCGTTAGAAAACTCATTAGGCATTGTTTTTTATAAGAAATAAAGACTTTTAAAAAAATGGCTTTCGACTCGAAATGTCAAAAACAAATATAGATATGGAAATCAAATTTATAAAATAGGCTGGGATGCGACCCACACTGTAACTTCCCATCCCGTCCGTCGATTTGTCTTACTTAAAAGTTTGTAGTTTTTCGTGTTGTATTAAAAAAGATGTCAGTTGAATTATTCTTAAAAATTTTTAAATTACCAACAATATTTTTCATATATAATAAAGTAGTTTTATTTCAAAATCTAGTTTTGTAAAATATATTTTTATTCGAAAACAAATTTTTACCAGTTTTAGCAAACATTTCTTATAAATATAAACAAATACAAATTGGATGAGAACCGAACATAAATGTTTACCAAATTTGACTTTATTTTTTCTATGAAAACTGACTGTTGGATTTTTATAAAAAATTACTGAAACAATAAATCAAATAAAATAAGCTCGAAGCCAATATTTTAATTTTTGGAAAGCTATTTAAGTCGAAAGTAAATTTTAACCAAGTTTTAGTATTTTTGTATTAGTTTTTTATTTCTTGTAAGAAAACTGTCTGTTAGATTTTCCTCAAAATGTTACTGAATGTTTGTTATGTGTATTTGACCAATTATTTTATTTATATATAAGATATTTTGTTTGGCTCTTTTGGTCTTTTTGTTTTTAAAATGCAAATAAAAAACTAATTTCATTCTTTCCCATTGTTTCGTAAGTGTTCCTTACTTCAGGGGTGTCTTTATTAAATCTTTTACGTTAAATCACATTAATTTTATTATTTAAACAAGAAAAACTATCAAATTAAACAGAATTGACACTTATATCACAGAATGTTCGCAGGTACTGAATGTTGTCAACAATATTTTTTGAAAGATAAAAGTACTTTAAAAAAAATATCTCAAAGAAACACTAATGGTCCATTATGATACCACATGAATCTTGAGGCTTTGTTCTAAGCTCAATGAAACTAATTTAATTCCTCACGAAACGTAAAGACTGATTATGCTAATGTGGTTGAAATCGTTTAGATCATTATAGAAACATTCTAATAGGTGATTCTTGCGTTTTTGAGCTAGAGCAGGGCATGTACAGAGGAGGTGCAGAATTGTTTTCTCCTCTTCCTTATTCATGAAGCATCTGCAAAAAACAATTAGGAATACGCCAAGTCCAGTGGCGCATTGGTGTGATTTCCTATTAGAAAGTTCCAGGTTGTGATCTGCGTAGAGATAGCAATCACCTTTGGCGCTTTAAATCTATTGTAATCCAGATGATTTTGAAGGGCAACGTTGACCATCATATAACAACCATAAACGATCATCAGCCGTATGAGGGCCATGTAGCAAACTACCTTCACTCTGGATTCAAGCCGATTGCTGTAAAACAGCCGTTTCGACAGAGCGAATGCTCCTCTGGCCCTGGTCAGATCAGAATTTATATGTTTGTCGAAAAATAAATACTGATCTAAACAGATACCGAAGTACTTCACTACACTTTTGCTTATTAATCGCTGCCCGTGAAGATCTACGGCGACCATCTTGCGCCTATTCTTGCACGTATCCCTCGTGGCCCTAGCTAATGGAATCCTGAACAGAGTTGTCTCTTATTTGTGGACATTTATTTTTAGTTTCCAATAGTTGCAATATCGCGGAACCTTGTCGAAATCACGTTCAAGAGAATTCTAATAACTTTAACCTTTCGGGTTGTTCTGTACGCAATTATAGACCGTGCCGCGGCGTACGCAATTGAGTTTGTAAGGCAATTAAATCGCTGGTGTAAATGCTAAAGGGAATCGGCGAATTCACCGCTCCCTGTTAAAGAACATTTTTAATTAGGAATGTTGTGGTAGTATTTATATTGCCACTTTTGACAACAAACTTTCTACGTTAAGCATATCATAAAGTATATACAACAATGGCTTGCTTATGCCAAGTCTGCTCAGTTTTAGGTAAAGACCCTCTAACCATACGGTGTCAAGGGCGTCTTCCAAATCAACTAGAACAGCATTTGTACATTGTTGTTTTAATTTATTCCATTGGATATCAGAATCGAATTTAGACGCAGCATGAATTGTGTCATGACCCGCCTTGAACCCGAACTGTTCAATGCGGGTCAAATATTTTGTTGTCCTTAGCCCATACTTAGTCAGAGCCCTATTATTGCTCAGAAGAAGATTTATCGACCGAAGATTTGACTGGTTGGAGTTGTCCTTGCCCTTTTTCGAGAGAGGATGAACCAAAGCGGTCTTCCAATGCACTGGATATATGCATTATTCAGTACATCATTGAATAGCGTGGTTTAAACGTCAATTGCCTTAATTGGTTAATGTCTTAGTACAAGGTTATTATATAACATCGACACCTGCTGACTTTTTGTTTTTTATTGATTTGAAGATGAGCTGAAGCTCAATCTTTGTCACTAACAAGGGACTTGGTCCCGTTTGCTCGGCCATTATGGCATTTGCCAAGGAATCGTAATTGAACCACCTAAAACCGCGGTTCTCAGATCGCCATTGTGTCATATCATTTCGAAGGTAAAAGTGATTGAGTATGGCTCTGTTTTCCAGGTCGTGGTTTGGGCGAATGCTAACATTTGTTAGCACTTGTACACTTGCTGGAAAGCAGCTCCCACCGGCTTCACTTTTTCCTTCGGATACTCAATTAAAAAACAGTCTGCAACGGCCTAGTCACTGATAAAGCTTTGGTTCCCATCGATCATCGAAATCAAGCATCAGTGAGCGTGGTAAGTAGAAAGATGGAGGACCGTCTCGAAACCTACCGCGTTCTGTTGTCATGTGTTCTTTCTGTTGTCCCGAGTATACGTCTCTGTTCTCTTCAGTTCTTTGCAGTTTCCGACACGGAAGGTGTTAATCATTTTTTTCTGAAAAGCTTGTTGAATTTAGGAAACATACACGGATCACTGGAATTAATTGACTGAATCCTGCGATCTTAGTACTTAGCGCATCTAACTGTAATTATAAGAATGCGTTGCAACGTATTCCTCCAACTTCACGCGTTCGATTGGAATCTACATTAACGCAGCTAGTCCGCAATGATTACTGTTATACTCGACTATCTGTAATCAGTTTCGAGGGTGATTACCACTTTGCGTGTAATTGTGAGTCTGGTATCATACAGCAAAAGATGCAGAAAGGAGCCGCTTCTTGGACGCGATGTCTTTTTGATACGCAGGATATTTACACCATATTCAACGCTGTACAAATTCATCAAATTAAAAAGATTGTTACCTCTAGGATTTCTATGTTGATTTTCCCAATCTTCGTGTTCTGCGTTCAAATGACCGGCAAAAATGAAATAGTTTTCTTCCAAGCTCAGTTTTAGTTCCCTAGAAATAATCTCGAGCTCTGAAGCAAAGTAAGTAACTTGCGAGTCCAGCGCGAGTCATGCCACGGGTACTAGTTTTTTCTGCACATCTTTATTAACTGTTATTTTCTGTAATAAAAAAAGGAAACATAGAATTGTGTCTACCTCCCTCATCGATTACAGGTGCCTCTTTGCTACATTTTTCTTTTCAACTATTGACAACAGGTTTCAAAATAGACTCCTACAAAACTTTGCTAAGAGCTTGAGCTTGAAAACCATGTGGGCTTCTAGTAGAACATCAGATAACATTTCACTTTTTTATTTTGTATATTCCAGTTAATATGAGTTTCATCAAAACCCAGAACTATATTTAAGGTATTAAATACTAAACTTTGATGGACCATTTAGACTTACCCATTTTTAAAGGTTGAAAGGGAAGTTTGAAACATTACTTTTTTGACATTCTAATAATAAAACCTAAACCTTACTGATGAAATCAAACCTAGTGCTTTGCAAGAGCGAAGAAATAAGAAACAAAAACCCCCCGCGATATTTTATAACAATGACTTTACAACATGCTCCTTTGGCCTGTGAATAAATTTTAATACCTACTTCACCTTTCATTATATTTTCCTATGTTTACTTTGGCTGTCTTTCTGTCAGCCTTTTTGTGTGCTTTCATGCCAGACAAATTCAAACACAATCATGTCTTTTGTTTATCTGATCAAAATTCAAACAAAAGGACTTTCACCGCCAATTCAACCGCACCGCACGCGACTTGGTTGGTATTGGTATAGGTATAGGTAAAAGTTCTTGTATCTATAAAGAAAACCAAAATATTTGAGCACATGGTTGTAGAATGTTTATACCCACCTATTCATTCATGATTTCTCATCATCTTAAGATGTCCCAAATTCCTGTGGGATGTAAGAAAAGCCATGATGCGATGGTCCTTCTACGAAGAAATGTTGCTTTACGGAACAAAGGACAAACTATACATAAGTCGCTTTCTTATCTTTTAAATGAATGTGCCGCGAAGTCAACTCCCATAAGAATACGAATACAGAACCCCCAGATTAGGGTTCCTTTTCAGCCTGGCTATACAGATAATGTCTTTTGCATCAGCTCCAGCAGTAAAAAGAGCAGAGCGCCAAAAAAAACAACAAAAATATTATTTATAAAAAGAAGTGAAAAGATGGGCGCCTTAAGTCTCTTCCCCTGTTGTATCAAATTGAAATTAAATGCCAAATTTGTAAAACGTATAATTCTGAAGTCTCATGATTGGCGAATAATTTGAACTCCTAAAACAAAGCTTGATAATTCTTTATTTTTTTTGTATTTGTTTTTTTTTTAACGCGTGTATTATAGAGTTTCTTCCAAGGTAGTTTTGTCTTGAAAAGGTTTCGAGTTAAAAGTTCTTTTAAAAATTCGATTAAATTGGCAACAAAATTATAATTTTTTTCAAGCTGAAAATTTAGTTATGCCTTCCTTTTTGTGTTTTAAACATTTTGTCAAATGTCTTATAAAATCTCTGTCTTTGTCATAAGCTACTTACCTACCTAAAAATTTCTTGAAAAATACTTTTATCTCTTTTTTATGTTGGTTCGTTCTTCTAACATTATTTGAAATGCTTACAAACTAACAACGGTTATAGCTTTTTATCTTACTCAAAATGCAAGTAACTTGGAGAAATGAATATACATAATTTCTGTTATAGTGTTGTTCAAAACGCTGTAGAAAGAAATGAGGGGCTTAAGAAGAGAATAGATAAACACGTGAATGCAAGGCAAAAATGAAATAAACCGTCTCCATACACTTTTATCGGAGTTGCAGCTTTGAGCCATTTAACAGCTTAATAAATATCAAATTTTAAATTTTAAGAAAATAAGTTAAAAGTTTCAAGTAAGAGATTACTATTCTTAAACATACAATCATTTAATTTAAAGCAGATTTCACTCTAGGAATCTAAAGTCGTACTTTGTAAGACAGTAGAACTAAGATAAGCGACTTGACTAGGTTCACTTTTCATACATTCGAGTCGATATTTCCACGATCTTCGACACGTTAGACAGACTCGGTGTTCTTTCTAAACTATGAAACCTTTCTTTTGTTTCGTCGCTGGCTCTTAAACTACGAGGGTAGTCCCAGAAGAACCCGACCTGACGTAAAGATGGCGGTTGTTCTTTGAAAGAATGACTATTGTAAAGAGTACCAACTTTATAAAGCTTAAGTTTGTCAACGCTACGTTGTTCGATATTTGTTTGGCAGCCATCAATAGTGGACGCTCTCAGCTAATTTTTAAACTTGAAAAAATTTGGTCATCGTTATGTGATACAATACTTTTATTTGAAAAGCCTCAGTGCAAACAATATCAAGAAGGGTGGCAGAGTTAAAACGAGGTATTAGAAGCTGCCAAGACATCGCAGTGGTCGACGAAATGATGTGACCACTCCAGAAATGGTGAGGAAAATCCACAAAACTGTATTGACCGTCGACTGAAAGTGGGCAAGATAGCTAGACATGATAGGCATTTCAAAAAGTGCTATGAATCGCATATTGACTGCAAATTTGGACCAAAGAAAGCTGTGCGAAAGATGGTTGTTGTGATTACTTACAATCCGAATCGTGTGTTTGGCAAAGTTTCACAGCAATAAAGCGCCAATTTATAACCTGAGAAGAAGGAACAGTCAAAACAATGGACTGGCGTCAGTTTATTGTGATACGCTTGGGATAATTTTCATTGGTTATCTTCATAAAGGAAAAACAATAAACGGCGAATATTATGCGAAATTTTTGCGTTTGAGTGATGATTATCAAGAAAAAACGTCCAAATTTTTCATCAAGACGATGCACCAGTATACACATCCGTAAGGTCCAGCAGAGTTAAATGGCAGCGTGAAACTTCAAAAATATTTTGAAGAATTCTGTTTTAGTCGAACATAACTGGCTTTTGCCAAAAAGGTGCTATAGACCGTAGCTGAGGGAATACAGATGCAAGTGAACAGACAAATTTTGAAAACATTGTTGATAATATGTATTTTTTTAACGAGATTCTCGACTCTTCTTAAGTCAAAGCGACAGAAGTCTTCTAAAATATACGATACGTAAATAAAAAAACTTCAAACAAGCATTGATATTTTAGTTTTCATTTACCTACAATACTCAACCCTTAAACAGAAACATAGCAGGACAGGATACGGCGGTGTCGTGCAACCATTTCTTCTTCATCTTCACTTATTCGTAATATACCATCAGCTGGAGTTGAGCCAAAGAAACTGGCTCTGAAAGACGTTCCCTAACATGGATGCATCTATAAGAAAAATAAAAGCCCCCAACATTCTTTAAATCTTTTCAGAATGCGCACTCTTCCACTTCAATTCCATTTTTTTGTTCCTCCTTTTTTTTGAAGAGCACCTACATACATACAAAAACTAAAGTTTAGGGATTCTTCCCTACATGCTAACCAACTGAACCCTAAACGTCCCATCACCACACACAGAACAGAATCTACTTCTTCTTCCAGGTACATTGCATATTTTGGCTGCAGACAAAAAAGACGAGAAAATAACTAAAAAATTTGCCATCATAATTGGATTCCGAAAAATGCATGAATAGGGAAATGGGAGCACAGCAGCAGAAGCAGCAGCGGCTTGGTTATGTCCTGATCCTGGATGTGCCAAAATCCCTAGTTTTTCGTCCTTTTTGTTTTTTTTTTTGTTTGGTTAGATTATGATGTTGTACTGTTGTGTTGTGGAAACAATTTTTGAGAACCAAGTAGAGAGGTGGGTTATAGATAGTGCTGAAGCTTTTGTTTTATACTGAATGAATGATGAAAAAAATTTTCTAGGTGCATACATTACACATTCTTTGTACCTTCTCTTGGTGTAGTAAATGCCAACCTGTCATTGTTGGTTCGTATAGAAATTCTGAATCTTGTATTAGAGATATTTTTATATGCGAAATTTTTTTCTGCAAATAAATAAATAATATAAAAATAAAGTCGAATACAAAATCTTTTAAACAGAATTCAGAATTTCTATCCACAAATGAAAAAAGGTGAATTATTTTGTGATTGTATTTTCCAGAATGTTTCAAATTTAATAATAATATACTTGGATCAAAAATATGGTATTTTTTTAACCGTATTCCACACACTATTTATACTATTTTTATAAAAAAGAAAGATTTATAAAAATGTGTATACGTTTCTAATTTAACATTTATGTAAATGCTTAAATGTAATTAAGATCAATAAGTTATTTTCGAGTACGTTTTTTGAAAATTGTCTTTTTTTTAATATTTATTTTTTGAATTTAATTTTATTTGTAATACTAGGCAAGCCGAATTTGGTTAAGCCCATACAACATATAATTAAATATCCTAGAGCTTTTGAAGATTGGGTCAAAAAACTATTATAAACATTTTAGTACCAAACACATACTTCTTTTACTAAAATTTAAGGAGAGCCTCAGTGGTTTAAGTGGAGACTTTTAATTTTTGTTTACAATTGAATGGTTTGTTAAATTTCGTTTTTAACTGTAAACGTTTGGTAAGAAGTTTACACAAAATATAAGTTATTTATGAATTTGCCACACGTTTTTGGAAGTGATCAAATGTCTGGTATTTTTATTGTGGACTTTGCATTAGTCTTTAATTAGTTTAAGTAAAATTCTTTGTTGTTTGTTTCAAACTCGCTTCAAATCAGAAATAAAATTTCATAGAGCCCAAGCAAACATTGAAGTCTTGAATAGAACTAAATTTAATAATATTAGCTTATACATGAACTCACAGTAAGGAAAATAGAGCAATAAAGTGTTTCACTGTGCAATATTATTCCGTTGAAATTAAAACAATTTTCTTTTATATATTGCCATTTATTATTTTTTTGAGTGAGGCATTTCGATTGTGCCACACATAGCTTAAAAATTCACATAACCAACTCAACTCATAATGTACTAAATAAGTCAATACTATCTAATTACCAAAGAGGCTGGGATACGACCCACACTTTCCATTGGTCTCAGCTAAGAACAATCGAATAAATTTTTTTGTAACTAGTTAAATTAATTATTAGGAGAAATTATTGAAAGAGTAGCAAGATATGCAATCAAAAACTTAGATTTTAGCTTTTGTTTGTGCAGATGTATTTGAGGTGTTAAATCAATATGTTTTTATAGGAAAACACTGTCTTTAAATATTACAAAGCATAAAAAACAATATTTCTGTGGCATGAAACAACTTGGAAGTCAGTATTGTAAATATGTATTTATACCATCCTAAGTTGTATACATGCATATATCTCACATTCATACATTTCTTATCTACCTACTTGTTTTATTTTCACTTGCTGCTTATTATTTTTATTAAATCAATGTCAAAGTAAAAAATAGAGAATAAGAAAATCATAAAACAAATTAATATAAATAAAATATCTGTGAGACGAAACAGTCTTGTTTAAATAAATAAAAACCTCTTAAACCAAGTCATCGTCCACAACTTCAGAAGTAGACCAGCCCTAAATACCTTCAACGTTTTATTTAATTTTCCGAAATTTTTAAATATAAGCCAAGATATTGTGTCATCAATGAAGAAGCAAGAATTGGTAGCTTGGTTAACCGAGCGAAACATATAATTTGCAGAAGATGCAAAAGTTGCTCAACTTTTGCATAAAATTGTGAAGACAGTTATTCCGAAGACCATTTCATCGAAGCAGAAAATATTGAACGTCCTAGTAAGACAATAAATTCTGATTTGTCACAACAGAAGAATCCGTTCCTGGAAATGAAGCAGAAATGGATAAAGAAATTCAGATGATTGAAAAGAAACTCAAGCTTAATGAATTGCGTCTTGAACTAGCTTGACAAGAAGAAAATTTTGCAAGTTCGTCGTCGCCTTCGTATCAACCTTCGTTCAAAGACATTCAATATTCCTTACCATTGTTTTCTGGTGATGATACTTACGATGCTAAGAAATGGATCAGCACTTTTGAGCGAGCAAGTGATTCCGTTCACGGTGATAGTGTGTTCAAATTAAAAATCATTTGCCGATTGATGAAGCCCGACTCCGCTGCCGAAATATTCTTACAAATTGACGAATCAAGTACTTATTCTGATTTCCGGAGCAATTTTTTGGCCGATTTTGGACACACTTATTCAGTTTACGAAATTATTGATAAGATGCGAAGTACTCCATTTTTATTACTTTCTAATATTTTTTCGTTTTAGATTTTTACATCTCTTAATTGGTAATAATTTTACAAAATAAAAATATTGTTTTTATTAAATAAAGTGAGTTTGGCTTCTTTTGTTTGTTATTCAGATACTTGAGCCGCAAACATGAATGGAACAACAACAATTACTTGTGTGTGCTTAGAAAAATGCTAATCGGTTCAATATAGTTCGACAGAACGAAAAAACCTGTAATTGGCTTACAACTTTCATGTGGGTGCGGTGGCGTAGTGCGTAGTGCACTAGCTCTCAGGGCCAGAGGAGCCTTCGCTCTGACGAAACGACTGTTTTTTAGCAGTCGGCTTGACCCCAGAGTGAAGGTAATTTGCTACATGGCCCTCATACGGCCAATGATCGTTTATGGTTGTCCTGTGTGGTTCAACGTTGCCCCTTCTCAGATGGAGAAGTTTCGGGTGTTCGAGCGGCAGTGTTTACGACGCTGTACCGGCTTATATCGAACAGCCGAATCTTCTTATGTGCATTATTATTCCAACGAGGTCCTGTACAACGGGGCTCGAATCAACAGAATTGACAATTTGTTGATAAAACTCGTTCGAGGTCACATTGCAAGAGCTATGTCTTCGACCAACAATTTAATTTTCGGGGCGTTCTATCCGAACGACGAGTATTTAGAGAGTGCACGCTTGAGCGGCTTCATTCCACCAGAGGCATTCCTCTTTTTAGACAAATGCGGTCTGATACAGGATAGATTGGCAGTCCCGTTAATCTACCACGTCAGACGAAGAACCGTGGATAGGCGACTCCTGTACAATCGGGACGTCATGGCACAAGGCAGAGCTCCTTCGGTTCAGTAGGGCTGTGTCCGAACGGGACCGAACTGATAGGGTGAAGCAGGAGAACCAGTTTTGGTGGCTTCAATCGGCACTTTATATTGGGTAGTCGGGATGGGGTTTTAAGCCTTGGCCGGCTTACATACTTGTTTAATAGTATTAGGGTTTAGTTTTAAGTAGAATAGGCATGGTGGCACGAAAAAAAATAGAAAAAAAAAATACAAAAAATAAAAAAAAAGAAAAAGAAATAAATAAAAAAAAACATTAAAATAAAAAAAAAAAAAAACATGGATTAAAAAAAAAATAGTCAACAAAATATGAAAAACAAAAATGTTAGATAGTTAGATTTGCTGCTGTGGTTGTTCTAGTTTTAAGTAGTTTATAGGTAGAATAGGTAGTTTAAGTTAGTTTTTAAGTTTTATTTAAGGACCTTATTTTAAGTAGTTTGTAAGTAAAAATAAATAAAAAAGGTTATTGATATTAGTTTTTTTCAAAATTTTCTAATAAAAACAAAACAAATAAAATTTAAATTGAAGTAAAATAGATCTTAAGGCCGAAAGGCATTAGTAATTAGTGTTATAGTTTAGCTTAGAGTGTCCGTATGGGACCATTAAGTTAGTTGTAAGTTATGGATAATTAGGCTAGTTTTATGAATTTTTGTCTAGCTTTAAGATAGGTTTAAGATTGAATAAAAATGAATTTGAAAAAAAAAAATGAAAAAAAAAAAGAAAAAAGTGCACTAGCTTCTCACACGCTATAGATCGCTTGTTCAAGCCCAGCTCGGGCAAAAGATCTTCAAAAATTAAATTGAACATAAAGCGATTAAGCATCACTAAAGGAGTCTGATGATCGGGTTGGTCCCCGTGAAATAGCTATAACTCCAGCCTATGAACTTGGTGGTAGCACACACAAGTTGTTGTTGTTTCAGTCTAAATGTACAATTTTTGGCAGTTTTTAGATGTATTTTTGAAGGTTTATAAATTAAAAAAAAAAATATATTGGGAACAAATGCTTAGTGACTTACAACTCTTAACCATACATGTGTGCGATTAGTGTTGCCAGGAATGGAGGTTTGAAGGTTTATGTCTTTATTATTAATCGAATATAAGGAACAACAACCAAGTAAAACTTTTTAAAACCATTATCTTTATTTTAAGCATGATATTCGAGTTGATTTAAACAAATTATTTTTATATAGTATAACCTTAACTAAAATTACATAATATAAAGTTTAATTGAAGTCCCTAGCGTTAATGGTTCGTGACATATTTAGGGTCAACCAAAATGTTCACTTTATTATCGGTTCGATGAGGAAATGTAGACGTTTCTCTTTCAATGTTCATTAAATAAAAACTTTCGAAAACCTTACTAAGATTGATTTGGACTTAACATAAGATAAATTAAAATCAAACTTATTTTAGCATATGCAAAATATACGAAAACAACAAAAAACTGATACAAAATGGTTTTGACTTAAGTATTATAAGAACAACAAAAAATTATCTCAGACGTTGTGTTATTAGAAAAATTAACAGATGGGAACGGATGGGAACGGATGGGAAGTTATCAGTGTATGTCGGTTGCATTCCATCCTACTGTTTTTAAATTGCGATAGTAATAAGATCATGAACCCCCCTGCTAGTTAATTTGTTTGTATTTTTGTAGGAATTTCCTTCAATTCAAAATTAATCGAATTGCGTTAATGGAAATGACCCCCATTATATTTTAAATTATTAATTGCATTTATATATAGAAATAAAATTTGTATTTTTCTTCCCAAAACTATTGCTTTTAGCTGATTACTGGCTAAAGAACATAATATAAACAGACAATTAAGCCCTATTTGAAAAACGCAGCTCAAATTCATCTACATTTGACCAATGGATGATCCAGGGGAGGGTCATTTGAGTCATAATGCTAATACTGTTAAGTTGTATAAGTCAAGATTTCATTATAAGGTTAGGTTAGGTTAGGTTATAGTGGCTGTCCAAGATGGAAACGGACACACTTAAGCCATTATGATACCACATGAATCTTGAGGCTCAATGGAACCAGCTTGAGTCCCTTACTTACGGCTGATTATACCGATATGATTTAGATCGTTTAGATCGTTAAAGAAGAATTCTGCTAGGTAATTCTTGCGTTTTCGAGCTAGAGCAGGGCATGTGCATAGAAGATGAAGAAGCGTTTCTTCCTCTTCCCCGTCCATACAGCTTCTGCAAAAGTCATTTAAGAATACGCCTAGTCTCGTGGCGTGCTTTCCTATTAGACAGTGTCCGGTTATGACATCTATTATCGAGCTTATATGCTATCTTCTTAGAGAGAGCAAGCTCCTTGAACGTTTTAAATCTAGTGTTGGCCAGATGTTTTTTGTGACCTGACACGTGGTGATGTTGTTCCACCTGGTGTTTGCCCTCCTCACAGCGTCTTGCATTAGCAACAGTTTACAAGTAGCGATTGGTATGCCAGTACTTGCCAAACGTGGTAGGATGGGCTGTACTGTACCGTTTCTGGCGAGTTAATCTGCCTTACAGTTACCTGGAATGTCTATTGCTCGGCACCCAGCAAAGGTGAATAATAAACTGTTGCGCCAACTCCATAAGAGATAATCGACAGTTATGGTTTGTTATAGAGTTTGTAGAGACAGAGTCCAGAGATTTGATAGCGCCCTGGCTATCAGAGAAAATACGGATATCAGATGTTGATATCACGTATTCTTTGAGCCAAGACAAGACTTCTTTTATCGCCAAAAGTTCCGCCTGGAACACGCTACAATGATTAGGAAGGTGGAATAAATGACTTAATTTCAGTCGTTCAGGTGGAGGTGTGTACTACAATTCAGCCAACCCCTTCTTTTGTTTTTGACCCATTTTATTATAAAGATTTGTTAGTAATCTAACGATATTCACAAATAAGTGGTTTGCTGTCAAAAACAACTAAAATAATTTTACGCAAAGATCTTGGTGTAAAACCGTATAAAATACAGCTCGTGCAAGAACTGAAGCCGAACGATCTGCCACAACGTCGAATTTTCAGTGAATGGGCCCTAGAAAAGTTGGCAGAAAATCAGCTTTTTTATCAACAAATTTTGTTCAGCGATGAGGCTCATTTCTGGTTGAATGGCTACGTAAATAAGCAAAATTGCCGCATTTGGAGTGAAGAGCAACCAAAAGCCGTTCAAGAACTGCCCATGCATCCCGAAAAATGCACTGTTTGGTGTGGTTTGTACGCTGGTGGAATCATTGGACCGTATTTTTTCAAAGATGCTGTTGGACGCAACGTTACGGTGAATGGCGATCGCTATCGTTCAATGCTAACAAACTTTTTGTTGCCAAAAATGGAAGAACTGAACTTGGTTGACATGTGGTTTCAACAAGATGGCGCTACATGCCACACAGCTCGCGATTCTATGGCCATTTTGAGGGAAAACTTCGGAGAACAATTCATATCAAGGAATGGACCGGTAAGTTGGCCACCAAGATCATGCGATTTGACGCCTTTAGACTATTTTTTGTGGGGCTACGTCAAGTCTAAAGTCTACACAAATAAGCCAGCAGCTATTCCAGCTTTGGAAGACAACATTTCCGAAGAAATTCGGGCTCTTCCGGCCGAAATGCTCGAAAAAGTTACCCAAAATTGGACTTTCCGAATGGACCACCTAAGACGCAGCCGCGGTCAATATTTAAATGAAATTATCTTCAAAAAGTAAATGTCATGGATCAATCTAACGTTTCAAATAAAGAATCGATGAGATTTTGCAAATTTTATGCGTTTTTTTTTTAAAGTTCTCAAGCTCTTAAAAAATCACCGTTTAATTGTTTCCACGCAATTCAGAAATTGGGAAAACTTATAATTTAATGTTTTAAATTATTTTCAAAAAGTTTGTTTCTAAAAAAAGAGCAAATATTTAGGTTCCTACAAATACTCCTTGAATAAGAGATCGACAATTTTATATTATATCTTATTTTTTTTTGACGGACATAAATAGTGAAGATATAAGTGATTTTTGCTTGTGACATATAGGAACTATATTTCGCATAAAAAAATTCGAACACGAATTTTTAATCAAACAATACATTACGATGGTAGAAAAGTCGAAAAAAGTTGGTCCTCCAGTTTCATCCGTCTGTCTGTCTGTCCTGGACCCTACAGCCAAACCCATTTTGTCGATTGAAAAAGAAGGTTTTCAGTAATTAGCGTAAGGCACTTTTTTCATTTTTTTAATACTAAAAATAACAGCAGTGCCTATATACATTTTTTTGGTTAAAAATAGAAAATTCGAACTCTTTCAAAAATTAACTGATAGATGTTTTTTAAACTTTTTCTAAATTTGTTGTTCTAAATTTGGCTTCTTTCTTAAGTATTTTGGTATTGCTCTATTAAGGTGCTCCTTATCCTTATAAAACCCTTATTTTGCTTTTAAGTTTTCTCAAGATCTAATGGACCGATTTCAATAATCCTCTGCAAGCTCTTATCGATGATCAAATGGTCAAATTGATCAACGAAAATAAAGTTAATCTAGGTTTTTTGTTAATCTTATGGCTAATTGAAAAATACAATAAACGTTTCATGTCTATTAATATAAAATCTTTGAATCTCTTGAGAATTGAAGTGAAGAGAGATTCTGAGAAGCTTTGGTGCCACACAAAAGTTTCTTCCCAATTTATTTGTTCACCTTAATTTTTTTTTAATTTAATTTTTAGAGAAATTTCGTACTTGAATGCACGTATTTCCTTAAATTCAAGAACCAAATGTTTTTCTCTCTAAAATTTTTAAGTTTTGTAAAAATAATAGACTCCAGAAAATTGAGTTCGAAACAACTACGATTCAAAGCAATTTTTATATTTCTGCATGTAAGAAACAAAAACCCTCTAAGCCATTGTGTTTGAGCTCCTAAACAAGACATATTTAGAAAGCTATTGGAATCTTGGAATGCTTTCACATCTAGGAAGTCGTCCAAATTAAATAGTAAGACTATATACCTTGCTCTACAACATTGTTCTAAAATAATTTAATAACTACTATAGTTGTAACTTTAACCCTTGAAATGTGTAAATTTAAGGTTAAGGTACACATTACATGTATGTTGTCTCTATTTTGTTAGACACCTTTGCGAAACATTAAAGAACATTTTATAAGTGGTGAAAAAAAACTCGTCTAAATGTTAAGTGTTTGAACAAACCATTTGCCATTTGCTCAATTTTTAGAGCACGTCTCTAGGGTGGTCTACTTTATAGAAGTATTGCAACAGTTTTGTGATATAATACCTTCATCCAGTTATTGTATTTTAAAACACCCTGTTTTTTGTTTAATATCACTTTAAAATTGAAAATATTTAAAATTTTACCTTTGACAAAAATTATAAGAATTTGTATGTTATAAATCATTAAAAAATGGTTTGATAACCTTTTGCCATAAAAATTCTGGCAACGCTATTAATTATTCGGAAGAAATTATTGATTCATTACTAGCTTAGATAATTTTATGAACATATTTTGTACAATAAATAACCAATCTATCTAGTAAAAGAAAACAACCTATTCAATTTTTAAAGGTCTTTTCTGCATCTTTCAATGTTATTATCTGAAGAATATAATTTGATGTCGATATCTCTACTAGTTGTTGAGATTAAGATGACTAAAAATGAAATCCTGAAAGTACGTACGAAGGTACGTTCACATGAACGCACTAACACCTCTCTAAAAAAACTAGTTCTAGTTACCTTGAATCATCGAGAAATATTGAAATTTTCAATTGGTTAAATCGGGCCGATTACGATAATTTCCTATGACCAAAATATCACTTGACAATGACAGTAAAGTCAATTAGTTTTTTTTTAAGGACATAATTTACGTTCAAAACAAGTTGCACTAAAATAAAAAACTAGGAAGAATGCCGTCGCAAAAAAAAACATAGAATCAACCAAATTTCCCAGGTCTTTGATATGCGTACTTGTTGGTGTAGATATACTTAGTAAAACACTACTCTTAGAAAAAACAACAATGCTTAACCTCTTATAAAGTATCTCAAACCCTCATTGTTCCCAACAACACCATAGCTTCAGAATGTCATTGAGAGGAAACATTAATAATCTTATTTGCTTAGGTTGTCCAAACTACTTTCATTTGCTTCATTACTTTATCATAATAAATCTACCTACCTTTACCTTGCCTATATTCGTACAATCTCGTGCAATTCATCCATCTCTTGACACTACCACAAAGGACAATCTCAATCAACTCTTAGGAAACTGTTGTAATCATCATCATCGTTGTCATCATATTGCTGTTGGTGATGCCACGATCCAATTATATGCAAGGCCCTCTTAACGACACCTTGATTGCAACCTCTCTTCCTTTCTCAACATTACTTGAAAATTATTACAACAGGACGAGGATAAAACATAAGTGCTTGCCTGTTGCGCTACATAGGTACCTACGGTACCCTTTGAGTGGTGCATACTTTACTTGATTGTGGCGAAAAATAGAGCTTTCGCTTGAGGTGTCTCTTTATGTATGTGTATGTATTCATCCAGCGTATCCCGCCTGCACCCACGCCAAGCCTTGCCTATCCATTTTACCATACAAAAGGATCAGAATTATTAAATGCGGAATTTTGCCACGAGTTAAGATTATACCTCGAAATTTATGGCGCAGGTTCGTCAATTCATCCACTGCCTAAAAATATTGAACATTTACCGATAAGCATTTAAGTAGGTTAGGACTTCTTAAAAAATACTTCATATTTTATATAAAAACTTACAAAAATGAGAATTGCAAATACCTTTCGTTTTAAGGCCTCTGCAGTGAAATTCACCTAACAAAAATTTAACACAAAGTTTCCGCAGATAAGATATGTCAATTAATTGCGAGAAGAAAACGAAATTCAAAAGCATTTAACTGCCATCAACCGCAAAGAATAAAATTTAACCGAGCTCGCATCGCAAGCACCAATTCGAAAGCGAATAATTATTTTGGATGATTATTTTGTGGGGGTATGGCTTGGAGCTTGAGTTTGAGCTTCCCGGAAACACATAATATTTTTCATAGACAATTTTATGTGTACATGAATGTGTATGTAATCAACTCGTGTTACATAAAATGCTTTAATGATAATAAACTTTGCCATGAAAATTAAATGAAAAGGATGAGAAAAGGAAAGATCATTTAAATAAATCACAGGGGCTTCATTTCAATGCTCATTGTTTTACAATTCTCCATCAGCCTTTAATCGACCGATGATATGGGGTCGGGCGTCATCAGATTCAGAATCATCGTCGTCGTCGTTGTAATCGGGGAGTGATTGTCACCCGGTTAAACTTAAAGTGAGTATCTAGTGCAAAAGGTTAACAATTTATTGTCAGAAGTGGTCTTATTAAATTTGAATTAATGTCATGCGGAGTTGTGAATTCATAGCAATCTAAAGGAGTAGGGTTTCGAAGGAATATCTTGTTGCTCACTATACCTATACCCTACCCATACCTATACCTATACCTAGTACGAACGAAAATGGCGCTTATGTCACAATGGCATGAATTTGTGTGTGAAAGACATTCGCAGGCAATTTCAAGGTAATGGCCTAAGGAATTAACACTAAGTAACGGAGATTTCATTGTAACGTGTAATAAGAGCTGTAGTTGTTTGTAGGTAGGTATGTATGTACTATACACCACCATTTTCGTGCGCAATTGAAAATCAAATATTAGGTACAGGGGTATAAGTTGTGGCTTTGTGGAGGGTTAAAAAGCTATAGATACTGAAAGCAGGTCTTTCGCATTCATGTCTATGTAAATATTTATGTAGGTATGTAAATTTATTAGATTTTGTTTTGGTTAAAATTGAATCTAAAGCTTTTTTTGATTTTGACAAAAGATATAATTACTTCGGTAAGGGCCAAGACATTGAAGGACTGTGGTATGAATAAATTTGAATTTTTTCAGTATAAATATAGCCTTTGCTTTACCTTACTTATACCTACCTACTTATTCCTCATTAATTTATCATTTTTATATAAACACAACCAATCTTCCACAAAATTACTGAGAATATTTTACTTAATTTGTTTTTATTTCGTGGATTAAAATGAAAAATGAGTTTATTAATGAGAAACAAAAAAAACATTGCTTATACTAGGTTCAAACTGCTTGTTGAGTGCCTCACATGAGTTAAACAAAATGTTAATTGCCATCCAAATTTGAATTAACAAAAATATTGGAAGGTAAATTAACTTTGATTTGTTGGTAAATATAGGGTGGGTATAAAAAAGTCAATGAGCGTTAAATTAATGTTTAATATAAAAGAGCATTAATATATATGTATATAGGAATACTTCAATAAGGGTACCTAATTGAGGTAGTATATATAATTATATTTGCATTAAATAAAAAGTAAGACATGTCACACTGTTTGTTTCATGTATGTTTAGTTGGTTGCTATGCAATTTCATCACTTTGATTGGAGAATTAAAAAAAAGATTATAATTGTATTTGTTTCTAAGACAAATCTATATAAACTTGTTCTAAGAACAGAATTATATTTGAAACTTAAACATAATCATTATGATATTTTAAGTGCTTTTAGAAATTAGGTAGCGTTTAAGTGCAAAATGCAAAAAATCAATATAAAAGACAAATCCCCTTTATGAAACCGCAGTTACTACTGAAGGAGTTACCCCTAAAAAGTTAGGTTAGGTTAGGTTATAGTGACTGTCCAAGATGGAAACGACACACTTAGGCCAGTTTAATGGCCCATTGTGATACCACATGAATCTTGAGGCTTCCTCCTAAGCTCAATGGAACCAGTTAGAGTCCCTTACGAAACGTGAGAGGCTGATTATACCGATATGATTTACATCGTTTAGATCGTTAAAGAAGAATTCTCCTAGGTAATTCTTTCGTTTTCGAGCTAGAGCAGGGCATGTGCAGAGAAGATGAAGAACCGTTTCTTCCTCTTCCACGTCCATACAGCTTCTGCAAAAGTCATTTGAGAATACGCCTAGTCTCGTGGCGTGCTTTCCTGTTAGACAGTGTCTGGTTATGACACCTATTATCAAGCTTATATGCGATCTGCTTAGAGAGAGCAAGCACCTTAAACGTTTTAAATCCAGTGTTGGCCAGATATTTTTTGTGGCTGGACAAGTGGTGATGTTGTTCCACCTGGTGCCTACCCTCCTCGCAGCGTCTTGCATAAGCAACAGTTTACAAGTAGCGATTGGTATGCCAGTACTTACCAAACGTGTTAGGATGGGCTGTACTGTACCGTTCCTGGCGAGTTCATCTGCCTCACAGTTACCTGGAATGTCTCTATGGCCCGGCACCCAGTAAAGGTGAATATTAAACTGTTGCGCCATCTCCATTAGAGATGATCGACAGTTATGGACTGTTATAGACTTTGTAGAGACAGAGTCCAGAGATTTGATAGCGGCCTGGTTGTCCGAGAAAATACGAATATCAGATGTTGATATCACGTTTTCTTTGAGCCAAGACAAGACTTCCTAAATCGCCAAAAGTTCGGCCTGGAACACGCTACAATGATTGGGAAGGCAGAATAAGAGACTTAATTTCAGTCGTTCAGAGTACACACCTCCACCAACCCCTTCTTTGGTTTTTGAGCCATCTGTGTAAAAATGGATTGACTTATCCTCCAAGAATGTCCTATCATCCCAAAAAGATCTGGAAGGTATAGAAACCTGGAAGTTTCTGTAGAATTGTAGTTGGGGGATGGTGTAGTCTGTGTGCTTTGGAATTGATTCTAAGTACCTTAGAATTACGGAGTGGGCAATGTTGTTGTTAGCCCACTGCGACGAAGCATTGAAGCGAATAGCCGAGCTTGCAGCTGTTTGTTTGCTAAAAATATGTCAAGAGGTGTAAGGTAGAGCAAGGTGTCCAGTGCCGGAGACGGAGTCGTGTGAAGCGATCCACTTATACATAGGCAGGCTGAACGTTGGCCTTTATTTAACTTATCCCTGTTTATACCTTTCTCTAAAGCAGTCCACCATACTGCCACACCGTACGTTAAAATCGGTCTGATTACCGATTTGTATAGCCAATGCGTGATTCTGGGTTGTAAACCCCATTTATTACCAATAGCTTTTGTGCTAGTAAGCATTAAATGAATTAACTCCCGAAGCGAACTCTCTACATTTAAAGATGTCAGTGCAGATGCGATTGCAGATGTGTCCACGTTGTTAAAGGCACCTTCGATGTCAACTCTTTATGATGGAGGGAATATTCGATGGTGCGTACTAAAGTGTGTAACGCTGTTTCCACCGATTTAACTTTACAGTAGGCATGTTGAGACGAAGACAGAAGTCTTGTATTGATACGTGCCCTTAAATGGATATCAATCAATCTTTCCAGGGTCTTAAGAAGGAATGATGATAGACTAATGGGTCGTAAATCTTTAGGATTGACTAGGGAGCATTTACCTGCTTTAGGTATAAAAACAACTTTAACTTCTCTCCATGCCGAGGGAACATGGTCCAGGTAAAGACAGCTGGTTAAAATTGCCTCAAGTATTTTTGCAATTATATCAGAAGTCTTTTGTAATTCCTCTGGTATTATTCCATCTGGTCCTGCAGATTTAAATGGTTTGAAGCTGTTGAGAGCCCATTGTAGCTTATCCCTTGTGGATATGTTGTATTTGAACTTGAACGTATATAATTATTGCAAGTTTCGGTAAGAGAACTACCAGGAAAGTGAGTGTATAATAGTAAGTTCAGCGATTCATTACTTGAATTTGTCCAGGAGCAGTTTTCCGATAGTTTCGAAAAGTCAATGGACTCGGGTTTTCATGCACATTTATATTGAACTGGATATATCTATGATCAGAGAACGAGTGTTCTTTGGATACTTTCCAGTCCAAGATCATATGGTGTATACTATCTGAGACAAGAGTTATGCCTAAGACTTCTTGTCGAGTTTTAGTTATGAAGGTTGGTTCATTTCCAACGTTACTTACTAAGAGGTTAGTACCAAGAATATAATCAAAAAGAGTCACACAAAGTGTGTAGTATCCAGGAGTCCTGAGTCCTCGAACAACGGATCCTACAATCCATGGCTCTTGGATCAGGAGAATGTCTTCCCCGTTACCTTTATGGAGTGTTGGAGATTAATCTGTACTAACTGCAGCATTTTGGCTACAATTAGTAGTTTTTGAGGCCCGCTTTCCGCGTTAACCTCATCTTTTTTATAAATTCGAATTTTAATGGATTCGAAGCCATAGTTTATGGAGCCTTCGTTAAGGGGTAGAGGAGCCAAGGATTTTTTATTGAGTACCACAATGGCACTCCTATAAAGACCCTTCTCTTCCTATAGCTTGGCTATTTTCCAGTTATGCGTCGGACGGGTTGCAAACTTTGACCATCTCGAGAATATCCTCGAAACCAGCAGGTTCGATCGGTAGATGCGGGCTCTAGGTCTGCTAGGAATGTCTTCCACAGCGACAACCTCGAGCTTCGCACCTGGCCAAACTTCACCTAACCGGCTGACAGCAAGCTTGTATAGGTCACAAGACCTCTGGTCGCCACAAACCATGAGTTTGACATGGCCTTGATGCTAGCCCCCATCGCTTATGGACGAAAGTGGTCATGGAAGCTCCCTCAAAATGCTCAAAAAGCCACCCGAGAGCTTAACCTTGACCAACTGCCAACGATCAGCCGATATTGTGCCATCATCATTGCTCCTGTCAATGACCGCAACCACGACTTTGCCTTTCGCGACGTCACTGAAACTTCAAAAGTTACAATGTAATAACTTAAATTTTTGACAAAAAACCTTTATAACTTTTAATTCACACTTGTTATCTTTAGGGACTAAATGTCACTTGTTAATTAAGATGGACATGCAAATTATTGCTATAAGAGAAATGTCTATTATTGGCCGAAAACAATTTGAGGACCAGTGATCATTGTATGACAGCGAAACTGTCCGACAACTTCATATACTTAAAGATACTTATAGTGTTTGTAACTACAAAAAAAATATTGGTGTCATTTTTCCATTCCATTTTTATTTGGTTAAACAAAAATGTTCGAAATATTTGTTTGTTTTCCTCACTTGATAATGTAGTTTAAAATGTTCTTCAATATTCTTAAATATGAAGAAGAATATTTGTCGAATTTTCATAACAAATAATACCATACGCCACCGATGACCTTCTCTCGTTATCTGAATTCAGAATCAGCAGGAACTCTCATCAACACAGATAAAAAGAAAGTAATGGTCTTTTCGCGTTCCACTCGGAGTGAAGTAAGAAACACCTGGACACTTAATCGAAGTCGTTTCGAAGTATCAAAAGAATACAAGTATTTGGATTATAGCAAGCAGTTTGCAGAAAAAGCAACAACTTCACAAAGCTTAATAAAAGCTACTCGGAAGAAGATTTTCTCTAAAGATCACATAAACCTTTCAACAAAATATATTTTTTTTCAATTCAGTCGTGAAATGTTCACAAATATGGGGTATGAAGGAATACGAGGAAATTGTAAAGTTTCAAAAAAATGTCTTAAAGAAAATATACAAAATTCCCTTAATCGCAAAAAACCATTCACTTTATTTATCCACTTTTTACTTAAAGTCTAAGTTACAGGATGATTATTTAGTTAAAGTGTTTGTTCTGCGGGAAACTTGGTTATGAAAGATAATGATGATCTACGAAATTCAGAATAAGGACTGGTGGATGAGGACATGGGAAAACATTGCTGCTTCCTGTGGAGAAGTTGTGCAGGCCAATCTCAACAATATTGGTCAGATGAAAACGAAGTTCTACGAAATCATCCAAAAACTTGAAGAATCTAACCGAAAACAGATGATTGAAAATGCCTGTCATTTGGAGAGCAGATTACTCTGTAGCCAGCTTAATTATAACTAGTGTGACAAGAACTACTTCCAAGATTCTCTCTCCTATAAAGATATTTCCCTATAAACTATTTCTATCAGTACAGGAAACGATTGAAATTTGAAATGGATCAAATTGAACGAACCATGTCAAATTTTTCAGAGCTAGCAACCACTACAGGATGCTTATATAAAGGAATATACATAAATTATGTTATTCAAATATTTATACAATCAAATCAAACCTTGAATGTCTTTTTTTAAAATTTTATACAATACACATTATGTACTTGTTCAATTGTATACTTAAATATTTGAAAGTTACCAGTGGAGCTGACGGCTAAGCCAATGCTTAAAAAATTCATAAAAGCTTTTGTAAAATTTATAACGATACTTGCAATAAATTAATATTTGAATTGAATTGAATTGAATTGAATTGAATTGAATCGAATCGAATCGAATTGAATTGCATTACAACAAAGCTGACAGCTAAGCTAATGCTTAAAGAATTCATAAAAGCTTTTGTAAAATTTATAAGGATACTTGCAATAAATTAATATTTGAATTGAATTGAATTGAATTGAATTGAATTGAATTGAATTGAATTGAATTGAATTGAATCGAATTGAATTGAATTGCATTACAACAAAGCTGACGGCTAAGCTAATGCTTAAAGAATTCATAAAAGCTTTTGTAAAATTTATAAGGATACTTGCAATAAATTAATATTTGAATTGAATTGAATTGAATTGAATCGAATTGAATTAAATTGAATTGCATTACATCAAATTCATACAATTTTTAATATTAATGGACACAACATTCTTACAATCTTACAGTAAATTCCTACTACACTTCTGAGCTTGCAGATTTAGAATTGTGATTTTTAGAGCCAATGAGACCATAGTTCGAACAGCTAAAAGCAGTTCGAAGATGTCAATTTATTTTTAAGCTATAGCCTGACTCAGATTCAAATACAATCGAGTTAAAAAATAGATGGACTTGAAATCGTTTCATTTAACACACCAGCTATGAAGCAAATCTATATATGGTCTTTGTGACCAGAAAGACATGGTAGATTTATCAAGGGAAGCTTTGCATAGTGGCAGGAAATAAAAGTCTTTCAGGTCAGTGGAAAAAAAGAAAACAAAATCTTAAAAATCTACGTTGAATTCTTTCTATTCTATTAAAATGAACGATTAACTCTCGGAAAATCTTTTGACAAAAACATTATAATGTAATTAAAGTGATCAGAAAATGTTATTTTTTAAGTCTAGTACTACTATTATATTAGATATAATTTAAAATCAAACTCGAAGCTTGATAAAGTTCATAATTCAAACAATGTTAACATCATCTGCATAAATAACCTATACCGAATTATTTAAAACAGAAGGCAAAGCCTTAATAAAAAAAGAGGCTGGCATGCGACCCACACTGATAACTTCACATCCAATCTGTTCGTATTGTTTGAAATATTTGTAGGTTTTCGTGTTTTGTTAAAAAAATTTCAGTTGAATTATTTTAAAAAAAATTATCAACAATATTTTGCATATATGTAGTTTGATTTCAAAATCTATTTTTGTAAACGAGATTTTTAGTCGTTAACCAATTTTTAGATATTAATTTATATGAAAAAACTGACTGTTGGATTGTTATACAAAATGTACTGAATGGTGAAAACAATATTTTCTGTTAGATGAAATATGTTTAGAGCCACTATTTTCAATTTTTGAACAGATATTTGAGTCGAAACTCAATTTTTGAAAAGATATTTAAGTCGCAAATCAGTGCTTACGAACTTTTAGTAACGTTTTTTTTTAGGTTTTTATTTTTTGTGAAAAAACTATCAATTCGATTTTTTCTCAAAATTGTACTAAATGTTGACGAAAATATTTTTCAAAAGATAAAATCAGTCTTAAGCCAACATCTTCGAGTTTTAAAAAGATATTGAAGTCGAAAATCAATTTTTATTAGCTCTTGTTAATTTTTTGTATGTTTTATTTTTTTGTAAAAAAAACTGTCAGTTGGATTTTTTTTCAAAGCGTTACTGAATGTTGACAAAATGTAAAAAAAAATATCATTTCGATTTTTCTCAAATTTTTTCCGAATGTTAAAAACAATATTTCCTATGAGATAAAATTAGTTGGAATCCATAGTCTCAAATTTTTGAAAATGTATTTTAGCCTAAAATAAATGTTTACCAACTTTGATTAATGTTTTCTAGGTTTTTATTTCTTATAGAAAAAAAACTGTCAATTCGATTTTTCTCAAAATTTTACAAAAATTGTTTTGGAGATAAGATCATTCTTGTTCTTAAAATTTTCGACAACTATGTTTTTCATTTTTTGGGAGTTCAAAAAGTTTGAATAAGTCATAAAGTCGTATGGAAGTTCTTGGTAAACTCTAAGCGTTTATCACTCTTCAATTGATTGAGCTTCAACCAAGCCATATTTATTTATTTTTAAAGTTTTTAAATGGGAATCAAATCATTTAAAGTAAAGCAAATAAGATTTCATAAAATCTTTAATAATTGAATGAATCTAAACACAAATTTAAAAATAATGCATAATCAATTTATTTTCGAGTAATAAGTTAAATAGCTGAGTAAAGTTTTATTTTGTAAGGTAAACTCGATATGAATTTTACGCGGATTAAGAAATTGTATGCATATAAATTTAATGAAATGGTAAAAATTATATTTAAGCATTTATATTTATTTCATCAGATTAGTAGACAAGATGCAATATTCTTCCATTTTTATTTTTAACACACCACTCACATGATTTAAACCAAACGATGCCCCCTCATTTATTAAACAGAATTCGTTTACTTTTAAGCATTTGCATCATCATTATTCGATTAAATTTTCTCAAATACTGTTTTTTTTAATTCTATTGAATTTTAAATTGGAAAAACTTCTTGATGTGATAGTTAATGTCAAATAACTCAATGTTTTTAAAAGGCGAGTTTAACAATGTTTAGAAATTTTTATAGACCGTTCTGATTTTCAGCCGAAGTCCACTGATATTCTATTTCATAAAACATTCCTAACAACGATAAAATTACGATAAATTCCAAAATTCTTGAATCACATATGCTAATAATTTAAAGTGTCAAAGTGTACGAAGTTGAATTCTTTAAACGATTTAACATCAAAAAACCCTTATTTAGTTTGGCCTTCAAGAGAAACAACATTTTATTACAATAAATATTGATTTCTTCCAGAATTTTTGAAGAATACTATTTCAAATCGAATTTTATAATTATTGTAAGGTGTCAATAATCAATAAAACATCTTCTTTATTAATGTTTCAGTATAAACCCTCGTCTGGTAAATATATTGTACTGCAATTACAAAACAATAATCAACAAATTAATCAACAATGACAGCAAAATGTGTAGGTTGGTACATACTTAAAAGATTTTAACTTAATTTTGCAATCATTAGATTTCTATAAAAAGAACACATTAATTGTACTAAAGAAACTAGTAAGTACATACATCTTTAAAAAGAGGTAACCACAAAATGTACACAACATTATAATTAAATAAATTAAAAGCTATTAAATAATATATTTTATGAAAAGTTGAAACCATCTTTACCGCAATCATTAGTCTCAAGCCAATTCCCAGACAGTATTCTTCAATTTCTGGAACACACCTTTTGCATACAAATTTAAAAAATATTTTCCTCTAAAACTAAAACGAGTTTTGATTGACTTCCGGCAGCTTTTAACTCCCACATTTTCAGAAACCGATGGAGTAATTTATGCAGAAATTAGAAAAAATTATAATTATTAAAATTACGTTTATTGATCACGATCGTTTTTATAGACACAATAGACTCCAAAAATAATATATTCAAGTTGTTTAACACGATATTACTGTATTTAAATTACTAATTTGTTATACGAGTAAGTATTTTTCTCTACATCCAATACATTTACATGATGTAAAATTATATTTTTGTGGTTCGATTATATGCAACTTCTTCTTCGTGACATTTAATGAATCAATTAATTTGTTTTCTCCTTAAAAAAGAAAATAATTTATTATTAATAGTTCTATGGTAAAATGAGTACAATTCTTTTAAGTCATTAGCTTTAACATTCTAAGTATGAGTATATAGTTAAACTTTTATTTATAAACTCTATGTTAGAGAGCCATACGTTCACAGAACAGGATTGGTATTTCCGATTTGAATTGATTAGAATTGACTTGTGAGGTGTGAATTAAAAGCATCTTCTACAAATAGGTATAGAGGTATACTTGTACATACTCGTATACTTTATTTTGCACAAGAGTTATAATCTGTTTTGGTTAATGGAATCGTTAGAAGCAATTAAGAATAGTTTTCCTGACTTGTTTAAATTGTTGTTATAAATAATGGAAATAATACAAAAGAGTTTATAATGTTTCTTTCTCATAGTGATATTTTTTTCTGAAGCTCAGACTGATTAATTAATATTAAACAGATTATTTATATTGAGATATACGTTAAAGTTGATATACCAACTGCAACATTTTTGATTTACAGATGCCAGATTGAATTAATGTTGATGCTTTAAATTAAATTAACTTAAATTATAAACATTTATTAACTCTGTAGAAATTTAATTATTTAATGCTCAGCGGAATTATATGATATAATACTTACTTTTTGTAAAATTGCTTAGTTTTATAATAATTAAGTGTTATGATATATCTCAGAAAATCTTATTAATGACTTGATTTCAGTGCACTCAAAAGTAATAGCTGCACGGACTTACCCATTTATATAAAGAGTGTGTTTAAAAAGACATACGATTTTTTTTTTTACAAATTTTGTATGTATACAATTTTGAAATTTTGTTTTAAAAATATTTAGAGCTTCTAATATTTTACATTAAATTTCGTTAAAAAATTGTTATTCAGTTTTTAAATATCGAATATAAATTTACCTGCTAAAAAGTTTGTTTTCAGAATTTTGTCTGTGCGTACGTGTGTATGTACGTTTGTACATCCGTACGTCCGTACGTTCGCGACGTTTTTTTCATCGTCCATAGCTCAAGAACCAGAAGAGACATCGACTTCAAATAAATTTTGTTGTATAGATAAAAAGGCAGAAAGATGCAGAAAGGGCTCTCAAGTAAATTGGTTTAGAGGTTTTTTACCATAGCAGTTTGAAAAAAAAGGTGAACATTTTGGTTAACCCTTGCGAACTGAAAATGATAGCTCCTCACACGCTAGATCGCTTGTTCAAGCCCAGCTCGGGCGAAAGTTCTTCAAAAATTAAATTGAACATACAAAGCGATTAAGCACCACTAAAGGAGTCTGATGATCGGGTTGGTCCCCGTGAAATAGCTATAACTCCAGCCTATGGACTTGGTGGTACCACACACGAGTTGTTCTTGTTGTTTCATTCTAAGTTTTCATTAGAGAATTATATTTTTTGAAAAAAAAACATTTAACGGTTTTTTATAAATCAATAAAACTGAAAAAAAATGGCACGTCCAAAATTTTACGACTAAAATATGATTTCATCTCCAAAACAATTTTGTGCAACGAAGAATAATGTTTTTGACATTTTATAAAATGTTGAGAAAAATCGAATTCACAGTTTTTTTATAAAAATAAAAATCTAAAAAAACATTACTCAAAGTTGGTAAAAATTGAATATCGATACAAATATCTTTTTAAAAACTTTAAATTTTGTCTTCAAATTTATTTTATCTTATAAGAAATATTGTTTTCAACATTCTGACAAATTTTGAGAAAAATCGAATTGTCAGTTTTTTTACAAAAAATAAAAACCTAAAAAAAATTAATAAAAGTTGGTAAAAAATGATTTTCGACTCAAATATCTTTTCGAAAATTTGAGATAATAGCTTCTACCTAATTTTTACTTATAAGAAATATTGTTTTCAACATTCGATAAAATTTTGAAAAAAATGGAATCGATACTTTAAAAAAAAAAATAAAACTGTAAAATTTACTTTCGACTCAAATAGCTTTTCAAAAATTAAAAATATTGACTGAGCTTTTGCTGTGATATACAGTAGTCAATTACGGTACTGATTAGTTTTTTAGTAAAAGTTATCGTCTGGCATTTTAAAGGGTTGAGTGAAAGGCTATTTTTCCCACACCAAAATGTGAAAATATCAAATACGGCTTGTAAACTAATACGATCGTGGGTGGAATTAATTATTTTAAAAATCTTCGTAGCATAGACATGACGATACATCGTTAATAGACAGGATGAACAGAAAAGGGCCAAGATGGCTTCTCTGGGAACACCAGATCGAGCAACAAAAGGTTCAGAATGACCATTTCTAAATTTAACCTCATAGAAGCTGTTTTCAAGTTATGACTCAATCTAAGCTGAAAAAATTGCCTTAAGTTTAAATAAAAGAATTCCGTGGCTTAGTTGGTAAAAAGCTTTAGAAAATTCAGTGTATACACAGTCAACGTCATAACCTTATTCTAAAGCTTTTGAATATATGTTTAAGAATGTGAGGAGATTAGTAACGGTTGATCTTCTTTTCACAAAACCATGTTGCTGTTCGCAAATGAGATTTTTACTAAAAAATGCTACACTTTTACAAGCAACTTGTTCAAACAACCAAGAAAGCTTTGCAATGGGCCTGTAGTTGCTTATATCTGACTTGTTTGCTTTCTTGAAAATTGGTGTTAGAAATGACTTGTTCCATATACTGGGAAATTTGCCTGTTTTTAGAGAAAGTTTGAATATGAACGTAAGGGGTTCAACTAAGCATTACTACACTTTTTTAGTACCATCGGGGGAATACCATCGGGACCGGCTGAGTAGTCATCATTCAACGCAGATAAAAGATCAAGGACCGTACTCCGTAGCATAGGAATGTGACTATAGCGATAAGGAGTGAAGATTATGAAAATATACTTCATCAACTTCTTGAGGGCTATTAACAAATGACTCACGGAAATTTGTTGCGAAATCGTTACAGATATCAACAGTTTTATCTAACGAAAGGTTCTTGTAAGTGAAGTTAATTGGAAAGCTATCTGATTTTTTCTTTAAGTTTACAAGTTTCCAAAATGTTTTAGGATTCTCTTAAAAAGAGGTGTCCATAACAGTAACATAAGAAGCATATAAAAATTAGAAAGAGACTTAAATTGGTTAAAGAGTTCAACATAAAAAGAGAAGTTGATTGGAGACAGAGTTTTGAGATAAGTTTTACATGCCTTATTTCTCTTGTTTCGAAGTAAACGCAATTCTTTCGTGTACCGAGGGTGGTTAGAATTAGTATTTCTTGATTTCTCAAAAGGTAGAATTTTTCTAAGCAATTATTCTAAACAATTATTATAAAAAATTGAAACTGCTTCGTCAATATTAGAAAATGCTGAAGTTTCAGCAATTCCAGAAATGGTTAAATCTTCAGACAACAACTGAAAATTAGCACATCCATAGTGTTTTATTTAATTTTCGTTTCGATTTCAAAATAAAAAATAATGGATGTTATGTGTCCATTTTTGAAACAGCTTAACAGCGGGAAAAGTTTAACCTCAATGGCTTCTATCTGTTCAATCAACAACTGTTTGGCATATTGATGAGAAACCTAAGATCGTTATCAGGCTTAAGCTATTGATTCAGTTCAACTTCGTAATCGCTTAAATGTATGTCTTTTCAAAATTCGCATCAGTCAGTGATGTTCAATTTTGTATCTTTTCACTATATATTGACACAATCAAATGTCAACTAATGTTGAGCAAAATACTAAACTTTTTACTTCACCCGTTACAAAAACACATTATTTATAATTCTATTAATCAAAATTAAAATTCGGTTTTCAAAAATTAATCCTTCAATGGATTAGTTATTACCTTTCGAATCGTTCAATACGAGTTGTATTGGATGGATTCAAGTCTGAGAACTACAAAATAAATGCTGGTGTGCTCCAGGGCTCTGTTATATCTCCAACACTCTTTCTCATTTTTACTAATGATCTCCTGTCTTTGAGTTCTAATCCAATACATTGTTTCGCTGACGTTTGTACTCTTAGCTTTTCATATTCGTTGAAACCCATTCAAAAAAGACTATGAAAGCCAAAAATTACGTCAGAAGTTCTTCAAAGCAGCTGGAGATAATTTAGTTAGAAGCATGCACCAATTTATCCCGATGAATGGAACCTAAGTATTGTTAGCTTGAACATTAAATCGACACCCACAATCTCTTCATAGATTTCCAGGCCGCAAATGACAGCATCTACAAGAGCGAAATGTATAAAGCCATGTCTAGTTTTGCCATCCCTGCCAAACTCCTCCATTTGTGCAGGATGACCAGACCATAGGGAATTCACGCTGCTCCATAAAGGTTGATGATGCATTTTCATACGATTTCCTTAACATCGTAATTGAAAGAATAGTGCAGAGCTCTCACAATACAATTTTTCAAAAGTCTGGCAAAAGCTGATGATATTGAAATAATTGGAAGAACTCATGATCGTGATGTCTATGGGGCTTTTGTAAGTATTGCTATCCCTGAGATTATGGCCTGGGATAGGCTGCGTTCACACAACTCACAATAACTTTCGACACTGTTCACCCTTTAGCTTAGCTCATCCTTGACGGCTCATAACGTACTAAAGAACTCATCCCATGTGAGCATTCCATAAGAGCAATTAATTAAATGTTAATGTGCACAAAAAGTTCTTTTAAAATTTGATTTTACCCATCAAAAACTAATTATTACTAATGCATATTGTCCACTTTTAATAAACAACTCTTAAATATGTTCCACAATTCAAAAACAAAACATCAACATTTCAAATTTTAACTAGAAGATTTTTGTATAAGCTCATCCTTTTATTTTTCGGGGGAAACCCATAAACAACAAGCTATTCAACCACCTTTGCCACCGCCAAAAATATTTAACACATTGGAAAAATACTGGTATATCCCCTCACGAGTTGATTTTTCACTTGAATTTCCAAAACCTCAATTGAATCTATAATGTACATTACAATGATAGCAATGTATAAATAGCTCCGGCTTGAATGAAAAATCTTTACCACAATCTGATCGCATAAAAATAATTAACTACATAGGTTAATTTAATCAGCTAAGGGGGTAGGGATGGGTGTAAACTTGTGCATTGTGTATTTTATTTTAAATAGAAATCACAGCACTAATATATACGCCCAAGGTAAAAACGTTGAAATAATCTTGAATTTTATTAGTATTCATAGTTTTAATTGATTGTTGTTATTAAATTGCTATCGCTATTCGATTTGTTGCTCAAAACCCTTTGAACTGCATCATTCTCAGTGAAAACAACAACACCACCAATAACAATCAGCAGTATTTTAATGCAAAATAAAAAAGAAGAAATAAACAAAGATCACTATCGCAATAAATTGATTGTTGTTTTTGGTTGTCTAAGTCTGGTATAGTAGAAATGTTAAAATTCTTACTTCTTTCCAATAAGTGGGTGGAATTGCTTTAAGATTCAGTAGACAGAGCCTGGGTGAAATATCTTTAGGGCCGGGCGGTATAATGATTTACATGTATCCCAAGGCAAAGTTGTCATACAATTTTAAAATTTCCCTTGCTTTAATAAAGGATTAGACTTTCTTTTTTATCGTTTTGAGGAAAGTAAGATTATTGCATTTTATATTTCAAAAGCATTTGATAAGGCTTGGCATCAGGCTTTCGATTTTCATGAATCTTTCCTGCATTGGATTAGTAATTAGTAATGACCTTACGGATCGTACAATACAAGTAGTATTGGATGGGCTCAAGTCTGAAAACCACAAAATAAATGCGGGTGAGCCCCAGGGCTCTGTTCTATCTCCTTCTTCTTTTTCTTATTTTTTTTAATGATCTCCTGTCTCCAACTTCGAATACAATACTTTGTTTCGCTGAAGATTGTTCTCTTAACTTTTTAGATTCGTTTTTTTCAGACTCACATCCCTCCTTTTTTCTACGTGAGAGTGCTACGACAATATATGATAAGTATATTCAATTTCGATCTGAAGAACAATGTTCAATGGGGAATAGAAAACCGCGTGAAATATATTGCCTCGAAAACCCAATGCTGCCTTGTATCGTTAAAGCGGGATAAACCCCCTTGGATGGATGGCACTTGCATCAATGAGACTGAACATCTCGATTTTCTCAGTATGTGTGTCACCAAGCCCCTCTTATGGAACGATCACAACGTGTTATCTCCACAAATTCCACAAGGTGTTTGGGTTTATTAAGGCGTTCAAGAAACTTGTTTTTCCGTTCTAATCTGGCTATTATCTATAAAACTTATAAACGTCCAAAGCTTGAGTATAACTCCCATCTCTGGGCTGGTGCTCCTGAAACTCACTTAAGCCTCTTTTACAGTTATGAACGTAGAACATTTAAATTGGTTGGCGATTTATTTTATTTGTTTCGATTGAACATCGTAGTAAAGTTTCCTGTGTCACCCTTTTTTATCGTTACCTTAACGGTTTAACGGTCTAGAGAAATAACCAGTTGCATTCCTCAACTTAAACAGTTCAACCGTAATACTAGCGCCCTCGAGCCCAACTTCGGTCGTACTGTCAAGTACAGAGATTCGTTTTTTAGCCGTACTACTGGAATGTGAAATGCCTTACCACACTTTGTTTTTCCAAGTCATTGAAACATTTAAAAATTCAAAACCAAAGTGTACCGACATCTACTTTCAAACCCTCTCTTCTTTTCCTAGTGCTGACACTGTTCCTTGGATGACAAGGGTAATATTATCCCCTTGATTGGACGCTTATTATAAATAAAACTGCAAATATTAATTTCTGACCATCGGTCCATATTTTGACAATTCTCGACCTTTCAAGGACCCTAGAATCTATATCAAAGCTTTTTACAGAGAAGTCTGTGTCAGCGTACGGTCACCCGTCCGTTACTGAAAGTTGGTAAACATTGATTTTCGACTCGAATATCTTAGCAAACATGAAATATTTTGGCTTCCAACTAATTTCACGTTTGTATATAAGAGATAAAAACATTAAAAAAAAAACTTTACTAAAACAAGTAAAGAATTAGGGTGAATAGTTTTGACACTTTTGTTCGTGTTTTTCATCTTTCCTAAATTTAATATGGGCTGTTGACAGAATTTGTATATGAAAAACTCTGAATTTCTTTGGTGTTGTTGTCATTAAAAGTTGAGTAATCTCTTTTTAGCCAAAGTATTGTAAAAGCAGTAAAATAAAGTCTTTCAGCCGTTTAGTTTTAGTTACTCACGGTTTACGCACAATAATGCGACGAAAATTAATTTGTAGCTTTGTTTTTGTAAGCCGACTCGACTAAGTTTTTAATTATACGGAAATTAACACAAGTTGTTAAGTTTGTTTACTATTTTGCAAAAGTGTCATCTGTTACATTCGAAGATCAACACACACAGTTAGACCACAATCTACGAACGAACCCCTCGGTTGAAATCAGTTCTGAATTTTAATTATTCCGACGAAGGTTAAATTGAATCAACTTTCAAATATAAAAATAAAAACCAGACAACTGATTATCGTTTTTTGTTTGTAATTTCTCACTGTACTTGATATGGAATCCCAAAACACGGCTTTTAATTGATCATTATGAACAAATTTGAACTTAAAATCTTTACCCACACGCGCAAGATCAAAATAATTCCAGCCCTGTTAAATGGATTCTTAGAATCTTGCAGCTATTGGATATTTATCATATGGTTATTTAATTTCAAACTTATGTATATTCAAATTTTAAACCGTGATGATGCTTTGTACAGTGTACATACATTTTATACAATTGTACTACTTTATACGTCTTATAGCTCAAACTCTCTCTCAATGATGCATATTTTCTATTACGTAGTTTTTGACGTCATGGATTTTCCAAGATTTACTTGAGAATGACTGTAATTCGAGGTATAAAACTGAATGTTGTGATCAGGAGCAACACAAAAGTTATTCTCGATGGGAAGAGTGATGATCAAAAGAACTGTGCTTGCTATAGCCCTTGTGGTGAATAGCGTATTTGGTAAGATTGAATCGTAGAAGAATAATTAATTAACTGGAAGATATAACATAAGAGTTTTTATTTAAAATTTGTATAGTGGACGCAGGTCCTTATGGCTCTTACGGTGGAGGTGGAGCAGCAGCGAGTGCAAGCGCCAGCTCGGCAGCATCGGCAAGCAGCTTTGGCGGCGGCGGCGGAGGATATGGTGGAGGAGGTGGATGTAATGGAGGAAGCGGTTGTGGAGATGGTGGAGGAGGAAGTGGTGGCGGTGGAAATCCATTCCTCGGTGGAGGAGCTGGACTCTCTATGGGATTGAAAAAGGATATAAGCTTCGGAGTAGGTGGAAAAGGTGGTTTACTTGGAACTGGTTTATTCAATGGTGGAGCTGGTGGTGGTGGCTTCCTTGGAGGCGGTGGACTTCTTGGTACAGGCTTACTTAAAGGTGGGGGAGCTGGATCCAATGGCGGATGCGGTGGACCTGGTAGTGGATGTGGTGGTGGAGGTGGTGGTGCTGGTGGCGGTGCTGGTGGCGGTGCCGGTGGTGCTGGAGGAGCAGGATTTGGTGGTGCAGGAGGTCATGGAGGCCTAGGTGGTGGTGCCGGAGGTGGATACGGAGGAGGAGCTGGTGGTGCTGGAGGTGGATATGGAGGAGGTGCTGGAGGTGCAGGTGGTGGTGGAGGAGCAGGTGGTGGCGGAGGCGGTGGAGGTGCAGGAGGTGCCGGTGGAGCTGGTGGATTTGGTGGACATGGAGGCTTCGGAGGTGGAGCAGGTGGTGCAGGTGCTGGTGGAGCTGGAGGCGGTGCTGGTGGAGCTGGAGGCGGTGCAGGAGGTGCTGGTGCAGGAGGTGCTGGTGGTGGTGCCGGAGGTAGTCACGGAGGTGGCCATGGAGGTTACGGTGGAGGAGCCGGTGGTGCAGGAGGAGGTCACGGAGGTTATGGTGGAGGCGCTGGTGGAGCAGGAGGTGCTGGAGCTGGTGGTGCAGGAGGAGCTGGTGGAGCTGGAGCTGGTGGAGCAGGAGGTGCTGGCTCAGCGGGAGGTTATGGTGGTCATGGAGGAGGCGCTGGTGGAGCAGGAGGCACCGGAGCTGGTGGTGCAGGTGGTGGTGCAGGAGGAGCTGGTGGTGCTGGAGCTGGTGGTGCAGGTGGCGCTGGAGGTGCTGGAGGTGGTCACGGAGGTTATGGAGGAGGCGCTGGTGGAGCCGGAGGCTCAGGTGCTGGTGGCGCTGGAGGTGGTGCAGGAGGTGCCGGGGCTGGTGGATATGGAGGAGGTGCTGGAGGTTATGGAGGAGGTTACGGAGGTGGCGCTGGAGGTGGAGCCGGTGGTGGTGCTGGTGGTGGTGCAGGCGGAGGTAAAGGTGGTAACAATAATCCAGACAACTTATTCTTAACTAAACCAGGTAGCATTGCCCAACTTTATACTCCTCCGTCGACTGGAAATTGCAACAAGCCAGGTGGTTGTGGTGCTGGGCCCTCTTCAGGTTCAGGTAGTCCCTTTGGAAATGGACTAGCTAGTGCTAATGCTGATGCATCTGCATCTGCCCATGCTAATGCCATATCTGGAGCCGGTTTTCCAAGTGGAAGACCTGGTGGTGGAAAGCATGGAGGCGGTGGTTTTCCAAGTGGAGGACCACATGGCGGTGGATTCCCGAGCGGTGGACCACATGGTGGAGGTTTTCCAAGTGGTGGTCCATCACCTGGTTGCGGCGGAGGAGGTTGTGGCGGAGGAAACGGTGGTTCTGGATGCCGAGGTGGATCATGCGGTGGTGGAGGTGGTGGCTCGTCACCGTGCTCAACTGGAAATTGTGGTGGCGCCCCTGGTGGAGGTTCCCCTCATGGTGGTGGTGGATCTCCTGGAGGTGGTGGTAACGGTGGACCAATTTGGGGAAGTAGACCGAATGGTGGAGGTGGTGGCGGAGGAGGTGCTCCGGGTGGTGGAGGATTTGGTGGATCTGGAGCCGGTGCATTCAGTAGCGCAAATGCTCAGAGCTCGAGCTTTGCTGGAAGTGGCGGATTTGGGGGAGGAAGCCCTGGTGGTGGTGGTTATGGAGGAGGCCCAGGAGGTGGATACGGAGGTGGCGGAAACAATGGTCGTGGAGGAGGCGGTGGTGGATGTGGAGGAGGTGGTGGTGGATGCGGAGGAGGAGGAGGTGGTAACGGCGGTGGTGGCCACAATGGCGGTGGAGGCTGCAGTACTGGAACCTGTGGAGGAGGCGGTGGCGGTGGAGGTCCCGGTGGATCAGGTGGTTATGGAGCATTTGCTGGGGCTTCTGCTTCTGCATCGGCTTCTGCTAAAAGTCATAGTTATGGAAAATAAATGTCATCAGTCTCTTTTCGTATACAAATAAATATAGTAGATACTTAAGAAGTTAGTTTATGTTTAAATTTAAATAATAAATTTAATTATTTTGACTGTAAATATTTTCACTTTAAATAAAAATTGTAAAACTAAACTTTTGAATACTTTTTAATTTCAAGTTATATATTCTCTTATCAAATGAAAAACCCACAGGTCATTTACAAATTATGAACTAAATCTTATCTTTTCTTATAAGACAGATTACAAATGCTGAGATTTCATAATAAAATGTATTTTAAAAGTGAATCAATCAATTCGAAAGTAAAAATCAATGAAAACGCTTTATCTGTCTTATGAAAAAGTTACGGATGAATTTTGTATTGTTGGATTTTTTATTTTTGATGATTTGACTATAAAATATGTGAGTATTTTATTCTTATACAATAACAGGGAGCTTAGTTCACACACCTTATTTGCAATTTTTTTAAAAAGTGAGCAATAAGAAGTTAAAATGTTCAATAAATAAAGACATTTGTTGATAACATTGCTAGTTAAATAAAACATTTCAATATATTTTCAATTTTGCACACATTTAAAAAATAATAATAAACTCCCCTATTACCTTATGATCAAGGAAATTTCAATTTGGACGATTTGAAAAAGGTAAATAATTTTTCAATTGGGATGTTGAACTACCTAAACTTTTTGTTTACAAAATTTAAACAAAGCTTTGAGTTCAATAAGTAGGTTAATCAAGGACATATTTTGTATCTTTTCCATTTGAATTATCAATTGAACTGGTTTGTGTAAAGATAATGATACAGACTAAGACTTTTTTCATTTTAAACGTTCACATTCCTCCAAAAAGTTTGGAGTCTGTTTATAACGATCTCTCCTTGGCATACGACTATCTAATAAATTTGTCCAGCTCTGACACCAATATTTTACTTCTAGGTGATTTTAATTTACCATACATTGATTGGATTCCATCCGAAGACGAATCCTGCTTTGAAACCTCTCCTTCTTCTTCACAAATGAAACTATCTCTTCTCAATAAAGTCCTTCTTACTGACTTACAGCAAAAAAGCTGTATTAAAAACTCAAAAAATCGAATTCTCGATTTAGTCTTTTCTTCTAACTCTTGTTCCAGAATCTAGATCAGGATTTACTAATATTAATAAATATCACCCACCTTTTGATTATTTATATAATTTTGATTTCAGAAGATCCAATTTCCAGCAGTTGTCTGAAGATTTAACCATTTCTGGAATTGCTGATATACTAGCATTTTCTAACATTGACGAAACAGTTTGAACTTTTTATAAAATCCTTAATTATTGTTTTGAAAAAATTTACCCATAAAGAAATCAAGAAATACAAACTTTAGCCATCCTTGGTACACGAAAGAATTGCGTTTACTGCGTAACAAAAGAAATAAGGCATTTAAAACGTATCTCAAAACTCTGTCTATAATCAACTTCTCTTTTTATGTTGAACTCTTTAACCAATTTAAATCTCTTTCTAATTTTGTATATGCTTTTTCTGTTACTAATATGGGCTGGGCGCCTCTTTGAAAGAGAATCCTAAAAAAATTTGGAATTTTGTTAACTCAAAGAAAAAATCAGATGGCTTTCCAGTTAACTTCACTTACAAGAACCTCTCGTTAGATAAAACTGTTGATATCTGTAACGCTTTCACAACAAATTTCCGTGAGTCATTTTTTAATAGTCTTCAAGAAGTTGATGAAGTATACTTTTATAATCTTCACTCCTTTTCGCAAACTAGGCAAATTCCCCAGTATATGGAAGAAGTAATTTCTAACACCAATTTTCAAGAAAGGTACAAGTCGAATATAATCAACTAAGTGTATCATTTTTTAGTAAAAATATCATTTGCGCACAAAAAATAAAGGTTATGAAGTTGACTGTGTTTACACTTACTTTGCTAAAGCTTTTGACCAACTTAGATACGGAATTATTTTATTTAAACTTAAGGCTCTTGGTTTTCCACCATTTTTCTTAGATTGGATCAAATCATACCTTGATCTTATGGTCCTATGAGGTAAAATTTAGAAATTGTCTTTCAGAACCTTTTGTTACTCAATCTGGTGTTCCCCAGGGAAGCCATCTTGGCCCTTTTCTGTTCATCCTGTCTATTAACGACGTATCGTCATGTGTACTTTCGAGTGAAGTTATCAGTTTTGCTGATGACATGAAAATTTGATTCTAAAGTCCATCCATGATCGTATCCTTTTACAAGTCGACATTGATAGTTTCACATTTTGGTGTATAAAAATAGCCTTGCCCTCAACCCTTTAAAATTCCAGACTATAACTTTTACTAAAAAACTAATCGGTAGTGTATTTGACTATTGTCTATCACAGCAAAAACTCTGTCGCGTCTCCACATTTAAAGATTTAGGTGTTAATTTCTGTTCCAACTTCCAACTTAGAGTTTACACATCACATTAATTTTAGTGTTAATAAGGCAAGTTCTATGCTTGGTTTTATAAAACGCTGTATAATTGCCATGTTCGTCCTCATCTTGAATATGCTTTGCAGGTATGGACTCCCTATTACGAAATTTATAGAAAACGTATTGAATCAATTCAACATAATTTCATCCACTTTGCCCTAAAGGGTCTTCCTTGGGAAGATCCTTATGATCTGCCTCCCTATGAATATTGTATTCTGGTTCTTCAAATGCAAACTCTCCATCAAAGGCGTGTTAGGTTAGGTTAATAATGATTTAATATTTCTTCATCAACTCATTAACGGTGAAATTGATGCATTGAGGCGGATCTCATCACCTACGTTCTTTTAACATTATACATATTGACTTCCATAGAACTAACCATGGAAAGAGTGAAGCTTTAAGTCGAATGAGGCTTTTGTATAACTTAAACTGCTCGTCGATAGATTTAAATCTAAATAAGGTAGGATTAAAATCATTGTTTAGAACCAGTGCTCCACTAACGTAAACGTTCTCATTTTATTTTTTGTTCTGTAATAGTTAAATTTTTTTGTTTTATGTTTTGTATTTTGTGCATGTGTTAGGCTATAATTGTATTATTTTTTACTAACAACTAACACATGCAGTTATGATGAGCCTCTGATAGTAGTTTGAAGCTTGCTATAAGCTTACTACTTTCTGAAATTCGAAAGTGTAAAAAAAAATATTTTTATTTGAACATGTTGTCTAGCAGAAAGATTACACGGTTAGTGCTAATGACATAAACTTCGTTTTACCTTGATTAAAAAAAAATGCTAGACTTAAAAATTGCATTTGATTTAATTTGATGTCATTCCAACCATTGTATTTTTTTATATTTGCATGCAAACTCAAAAATTAAAAAAAATAAGTTAAGGCCCAAGTTTTTCGTTGTTGCGAAATTAGGTTATAAATAATTGAGAGAACCTTACCTAAGAACCATGAATGACGCCCATATAAAGTGCCCATATAAAACAATATTGTTACGTTTAATTTAATTAAAACAAAAGCATGTAAAATTAAAAACTTTCAATAATTTAAACGGGCAATTTCAATAATTAAGCAAGCAAAAAAAGACATTAAAAAAAGCATAACTTGTTCGGTTGACTTATTTATTCAGACCGTACTCAAGAATATGAACATAAAACATTAAAACAGAGAAACAATATATTTTAAGTTTTGTGAATGAAAACATTGATTGCATGGAAAATACTCTGACACATTTATGTGGTATTTATGCACATTCCACATAAATTGTAGCTTATATGAAACGTTTGGAAGTTTTGAATGCTAACTTAACCTAGTCAACAGATGTTGCCATCAGTTAGAATCATTTGAAGCTAACAGATAATTTTGACTGTCAAATAATAGACAAATAATTTGCAATAAAATACGGGTTTGAATTTGATTAGAAAAAAAAATTACAAACTGATCGATCGGAAATCACACAAAGATTTTTCTTTGATGAAAAAGTGTATTAAGTGCACATTTATTTTTCTCTTAAAATATATTTTTCGGAAATTTATTTTCCTGAACAGCTTATGATACTTATATGTTCAAAAGTGAAACGAATCGTTCCACGGAACTGTTTTCCATCCTCACACAATTCCAATGACAGATTTCTGTCAGTAAAATTTTTTCGTTGGATTTCAATTTTTTTTCAATGACAGACATTTTTAATGATACCTATAAACGACTTGCCACAGAAATGCCAATGTTTATTTTCAATGATGAAGACCAATCATAGCTATAACTGGCCACATCATTGTGGTCATAAATTGAGATGTAAGCCTATTCTATCTTTCAAGTTGGATCAAACTGCACACGGTGTACAAATTTCATTAAAATCGGTTAAGTAATTTCAGAGTTCATCGCGAACAGATATCATGACACTTAATTTATATATATTAATATTTTACTTTTTGAATTTTGTTATTATCCAAAAATTAATAGGAAACAGCAAGTAATATTTTAGAAGTAGATGCAATGTTTAAAAAAAGGTTCTGACACCTTTTTTCATATAAATTACAAGTATATCAATATTGAAATTGAAGCTGTACGAAAGTACAATTATAAATAGGAACACATTTACGGAGAGAAGACAGTTCAACATTTGAAGGAAACAAACCTTCTAAAAAAAATCAAATATAGTCCACAAATGAGCTACATGTGTCAAATAATTAATGGAATTGTTGCATAATCGAATATACATTGTCTTCTGACTAAAAATATAATTCAAAATTGATTTCTACAAAGTGGTTGATGTTTTATTTCTTTGTTCTTTTTTTACTAATTTTTTGTAACAAAAAACTTAGACATAACATTTGGTCCTTTTCGAACCGTTTTTTATGAACATTAAACAATTATTTGAACAATAAACTTTACAAGAAGTGTGTGCAGTGAGTGCTACTAACTTCTACGAACAAAAAATTAATTAAAAGATCCAATCAAGGATTAATCAAAAATAATCACGTGAACTAAATTTGCATTGACAATAATCAGTTTAATCAAGTGATTTATAAAAAATTTATTAAATAATAACTTATGTTCGAACATACAGGGATGCCAAACGGAGAGGTGACGGCGGTGCGAACCTAAACTAGATACGAACAAACCTTGGAGTTACAAATGCGTTCCACACGATCCACAAGGCAAAATCATAAAATTGCTTGTCATTCTATTTTATAATAAAGAATTCGATTGAACAAAGAAGTGGTGTTTTTTCCTTTGTCTTAATAATTTTTACTTTACATATAGATCGATATTAAAGTATTTAATTTACACAATTCCTAATTAATTTTAATAATTATACACGGAAACATTGGTCCTTCGAGCCCTTTTCTACGAATCGGCTTTAAAAAACAATTTAAACAATAAGTGTGTGCAGTGAGTGCCTGAACTTTAAACATTTAAAAAAGAAAGATCGAATTTACAATTCATCTTATATATATATATACATATAGCCTCGAGACTTGAATTTCCATAAAATTCTATCATTTAATAAGTGGTTTCTTTTTAATTTGAACAATTACTTAAAAAATAAACTTAAAATTAATAAATTCAACCTAAATAAATTAATAAATTAAACATAAATAACTCAAAAAAAAAAAAATTAAATCATCAGCGGAGGCTCCTGACATCAGCTTTTCATCAAATAAGACGGCAGCAGCAACAGACAATCAGTAAGTCTTCATTTACGTGTTGTAAACTTGTCTTCTTTTGTCGTGATTCCTATTTTAATACGTAAAATAATTAGTATTTTATATAATAAGTATTATGGCTGAAGCAAAAGGCTACAAATACGGAGAACTCCAAAAGGGTATTTTAAGCAAACTAATAAGAGACCTTACCAACTTTAAGAAAGCTCCAAAAGAGCGTAAGGGAAAATCATATGCTTCGGGACGTCTGAGCAAGTTGGAAGATGACATTTTGACTTCCAAATCTTATCACGAAGCCATTATTGGAGCAGGTTTGTTTGAAGAGAATCTGAAACAAGAGGAATTAGTGGTGGTGTATGATCAAATTAACGAACTTTACCTAGAATATCGGGCAGAGTTGGTTGATGCTATAGAGAAATCCGCGCCAATTATTGCGGCTCCAACAACCGCGGGTGTTCCACCCCATTCTGTCGTCGCAGCATCATCGGGAATCCGACTTCCACGAATCGATCTACCGAAGTTTGATGGTTCATACACCACCTGGCGAGCTTTTCACGACAGGTTTCAAGCTCTCGTTCACCATAACAAGGCCCTCGAAGACATCGACAAATTGCATTTTTTGCAATCATGCATAGTTGGTGATGCTAGTCGATTTTTGCAAAATTTTGCAATTGAGGCTGCCAGTTACGAGAAAGCGTGGGATCTTTTGAAGGAACGATACGATCACAAAAGGATACTTGTTCATATCCAAATGCAGATTCTTTTTGGACAACCTTCCTTGTCTCGTGAAACTGCTTCTGGACTTCGAGATCTATTATACACAACAAGAGAATGTCTCCTTGCACTGGAAAACATGGACGTACCAGTCTCTGAATGGGATACGGTGTTGATTTGGTTTCTTTTCCAGAAGTTGCCGAATATGAGCCAAAAACTGTGGGAAGAGAAACTAGGAAATAGGAAAGATTTACCGAATTTTAAAGAATTTACGGACTTTTTGGAGACAAGATTCCGGACTCTCGAGGTTGCGGACCAGCAGGAACTTGGAGTAGGGTATCGGACTAAAGATGAGCCATCCGTCAACATAAGGCATCGTGTACCAGCAGCAAAACCGAAGGTCTTACACGCTAAGCAAGCTGTTAAGCAGCCGTATCGACAAGCAGCCAAATCGAACCCTGCAGAGCAGCTGTCATGCAAGTTGTGCAACGAAGGTAAGCACACGCTCAGAAAATGCCAACGTTTTTTGAATATGGACATCTTGGGACGAAAAGATACAGTTCGTAGGCTCCAGGTCTGCGAAAATTGCCTATCCTACGGCCATCTAGTTCAAGCTTGTCTGTCAATTAGTTCATGCTATTTTTGCCAACAAAGGCATCATTCTTTGCTGCACTGCAACGCACAACAGATTAACAAACAACAACAACAGCCTGTAGCCAGTACATCTGCTCAGGGATTACAAAACAATACAAAGGTATTACAAGTGACAGTGAACCCAAATGCGCCTGAGTTTCAGCCGATGGGGGAACAACAGCTCCAGTCAAACGGACAAACGTTTAATTACCACGCGATAGATGGTGATCGCAAACACGCACATCAGGTGCTTCTGGCAACAGCGGTTGTTAAGGCACGAGCAGCGGACGGCAGGCTACGCCTTTTACGTGCTCTGATCGATACCGGCTCAGAAACGTCGTTTATCACCGAAGCTGCCGCACAACTGCTGAAATTGAAAAGGCAACGGAACATTGCCGAAGTATCTGGGTTAGGATTGGTCAGCAGCGGCACTACGCAACACTCCGTCGAAGTACGTTTTGCGTCCCGCCACTCGACGTTTGAGACTGCCGTTCAGGCTTTGGTCTTCAAGTCGCTGACTGGGCATCTCCCGACCCAACGAGTGATACCCGGCAAATGGAACCATCTAAAGGGTCTTTCGTTAGCAGATCCCCATCTCTACGAACCTGCACCCATTGATCTTCTATTAGGGAGTGACGTTTGTGCTCAGATACTTCTTCCCGAGATAAGAAGACCAGAAGATGGATTGGGACCAATCGCGCAAAAGACGGAGCTTGGGTGGATAGTGTTAGGGAAAGTTCCAGCGGAAATTCCCCGGCAAATTCGAAGCTTCGTCCAAATTACGGATTTGAGCTCACAACTGGAGAAGTTTTGGGAAATGGAAGAAATGCCGTTCCAGACACTTGAAACCGAGGAGAACATCGTTTGTGATGAAATCTTCAAGAAAAACACAAGACGTTTACCAGACGGACGTTATGAGGTAAAATTGCCATTTAAAAATGAAGGTCTCCCAGCAATGGGAACGAGTAGACAAGTCGCTTTCCGTAGATTTCTTCATCTGGAAAGGAGGCTTGATGCGGATCCGAAGCTTCGTACGGACTACAATAAATGTATCCGAGAATATAAAGAACTCCAACACATGGAGGAAATAGATGCAAATGATGCAGTTTTACAAACTCCATTTCATTATTTCTTGCCACATCATGCCGTTTTTAAGGAAGCAAGCTCCACAACGAAGCTGAGAGTAGTATTTGACGCAGCTGCGAAGGCTTCGGACGGGAAATCCCTCAACGACCGTTTACTTGTGGGTCCAAAATTGCAGTCGAGTATCATAGATCTCGTGCTAAAATGGAGGACTCACCGAGTCACCTTTACGGCCGACATCGAGAAGATGTATCGGCAAATTTTGGTTAGTTTCCCGGACCGATACTATCAGCTTATCATGTGGAGAGAGCAAAAGACTGCTCCTATACAATTTTACAAAATGAACACTGTTACTTTTGGCACAGCAAGTGCACCATACCTTGCTATCAAGGTCCTAACCAAAGTAGCTGAAGACGAAGAAGAAAATTTTCCGGTGGGGGCGAATGTTGTCCGTAAGGACATGTATGTCGATGACTTAATCAGCGGTGCTGATTCACTCGAAGAAGCACGGAAGAAGCGTGATGAAGCGAGGCAACTGTTGGCGTCTGCGGGCTTCAATTTACGAAAATGGACAAGCAACGTAAAGGAACTCATCGAGGATATCCCAGTTCAAGATCGTGAGCTTGATTTTGAACTTCCGTTCAATTCGGCCGACCACGTTAAGACGCTCGGGATTAAGTGGTATCCCAAAGATGATTGCTTTTCGTACCAGAACTTACAGCCGCCAACAGAAGCAACAACAAAAAGGTCAATGTTATCGACGATAGCCAAACTCTTCGACCCAATGGGATGGATTTCCCCATGCATCATCACGGCCAAGCTAATGATGCAGCGACTATGGGATCTTGGATATGATTGGGATGAACAGATTTCAACAACTTTGATGAAGGATTGGGACACTTTTCTTAGAGAACTTCCTTTGATCGAACGGCTTCGCATCCCACGGTGGACCAAGTTGAGCAAGACCAACAAGGCAATCGAGCTTCACGGATTTTGTGACGCTTCAACGAAAGCTTACGGTGCAGCAATCTATCTCCGCGTTCTTGATGTTGATGGCAATATCCATGTCAATCTTTTGTTATCCAAGACAAAGGTGGCACCAAGCCAACGAACGGTAACACTGCCTCGTCTAGAACTGTGTGGTGCTGTAGTTTTGGCTCAGCTGTTACAGTACACAAAGCAAGTCTTAGAAATTCAAGATGTCAAGATGTATGCGTGGACAGATTCTGCGATCGCATTAGCCTGGATACGCGCCACTCCCGCCAAATGGACCACATTCGTCTCTAACCGCGTTTCGGAAATCCAGCGGTTAGTGGGGATCGATTGCTGGGGACATGTCGCAACGCTTCATAACCCAGCCGATCTAGCGTCCAGGGGTGTATTTCCGTCAGAATTGAAATCACTGGAAACTTGGTGGTTTGGACCAGAATTTCTTAGGAACCAATGGGAGTTCGATGCTCCGCATCAACCCATCGAAAGTGATACAACTGAAGAAAAGCGGACGGTGAAGATACTCAACATTCATGTGTCAAATAGCAACAGTATCCTGCAAACTATATACAACTGTTCGAGCCTACTCAAGGTTGTACGGGTCATTGCACACTGTTCTCGATTTACAAAAAGGTGTCGACCGAAATTGGGGCTTATAGAAGGTCCGTTTAGCTCCAAGGAACTCGAGGCAGCACATATCATCGTCGTCAAGGCAGCACAACATGAGATGTTCCAAACATAGATCCAACAAATTGTAGAGAACTCCAAGACTCCCAAGAACCTCCGCGCATTGAATGCCTTCATTGATGCTGATGGGATCTTACGAGTGGGCGGACGTTTAGAGAACTCCCTCCTATCCTATGATGCGCAACATCCAATTTTGTTAAAAAACAAACACCACTTCACAAGTCTGGTAATCAGAGAGGCGCATAAAAACACCCTCCATGGTGGCATCCAGCAGATGATAAGCTACATCCGACAAAAATATTGGATTGGGCAGATAAGGCGCAGCGTTAAGTATCAGCTTTACAGATGTCCTTCCTGTTATCGGCAAAAGGCTTCGGAGATGCAACAGCTGATGGGAAACTTACCTGCCGCTCGAGTGCGGATGTCTCGGCCCTTCAGTCACACCGGTGTCGACTACGCTGGTCCAATTGAAGTGAAGTCCTGGAAGGCTCGCGGTGCAAAAATTTTAAAGGGCTATTTTGCCGTATTTATTTGCTTGGCAACAAAGGCCATACATTTGGAGGTAGTATCAGACCTGACAACACAGGCATTTTTGGCAGCATTTCGGCGTTTCACGGCTAGAAGAGGAAGTTGCAAGCAAATCTACAGCGACTGCGGAACAAACTTCGTCGGTGCTAATAATGAATTAGCGAAGATGTTGAAGGAAGCACAACACGATTGGAAAGAAGTTGCAGAAACCTTATCAAATCACGGTACCGATTGGCATTTTATTCCCCCGGCTTCTCCACACTTTGGTGGATTATGGGAAGCGGGTGTGAAATCGGTCAAGTATCATTTAAAACGAGTTGTTGGGACCGAAAGGCTTACATTCGAGGAGCTCGCGACGCTTCTAGCTCAGATAGAAGCTTGTCTGAATTCGAGGCCCCTTTGCCCTCTCTCCGACAGCCTCGACGATTTGAACGCGCTCACCCCTGCACACTTTCTAGTCGGAGAATCACTACATGCTGTTCCTCAAGGCGAACTAAATACCAATATCAGCCATATGGAACGATGGAAGCGAGTTCAGTCATTAGCAGAAGGATTCTGGAAAAAGTGGAACTCTGAGTACCTAGCACGGCTTCAACAAAGACCAAAGTGGACAAAAATCCAGGCTTTGCCTAAAATAGGAGACTTAGTTCTTCTCAAGGATGAACGACTTCCACCAACGCAATGGAATCTCGCGAGAATAGAAGGAACACATGCAGGAGCTGACGGATTAGTACGTGTTGTCATAGTAAAAACTCAAAATGGACAAATGAAGCGACCTATTGCGAAGATTTGTCTTTTACCATCAACCGAATGCCCTGAACAAAACGCCATCATTTAAAATCGAAAACATGATACAATGTATAAATATCAAAGGAAACACATCTACAAAACAAAACCAATAATTCAATAATTTTGCATAAAACACCATGAACACAAAATAAAACAAATTAGTTTTTTTTTTATATTACTTTCATTTATTATCATAAACAGTAGTCAATAAAACACAAAATTTAATGAATTATTAACCAGATTATTCATCTTCATATTAAGCAAAACAAGCAATAATAATTTATTTAAAATATTTATTACCATATACTAAATTGAACAAATTTGCACTGTGACAAGACATGTAAATAATTCATAAATAAAATAACGAAAAACAATTTTAATTTGTAACAAAATAATCTTTATTCAATAATTGTTTACAAATCACGTTAACTTCATTTTAAATAAATACAATCCACAAATCAAACGTCAAACTCCATCGGCAAAACAAAATTTCCGAACAACAAAATTGAATTAACTTTAATATCAAATCGCATTTATATTAAGAATATATATTCACACAAAAAAAAAACATTTAAATCACACCGCGCCGGTTATTAATTATTAATTATAATTCGATCATATGCAATTAGCAATCAAAACAAATTTAATTTAATCGATTTAATTCGCCAAAGACAATTCACGAATCACTCAAAATTGAACAATTACTTAAAAAATAAACTTAAAATTAATAAATTCAACCTAAATAAATTAATAAATTAAACATAAATAACTCAAAAAAAAAAAAATTAAATCATCAGCGGAGGCTCCTGACATCAGCTTTTCATCAAATAAGACGGCAGCAGCAACAGACAATCAGTAAGTCTTCATTTACGTGTTGTAAACTTGTCTTCTTTTGTCGTGATTCCTATTTTAATACGTAAAATAATTAGTATTTTATATAATAAGTATTATGGCTGAAGCAAAAGGCTACAAATACGGAGAACTCCAAAAGGGTATTTTAAGCAAACTAATAAGAGACCTTACCAACTTTAAGAAAGCTCCAAAAGAGCGTAAGGGAAAATCATATGCTTCGGGACGTCTGAGCAAGTTGGAAGATGACATTTTGACTTCCAAATCTTATCACGAAGCCATTATTGGAGCAGGTTTGTTTGAAGAGAATCTGAAACAAGAGGAATTAGTGGTGGTGTATGATCAAATTAACGAACTTTACCTGGAATATCGGGCAGAGTTGGTTGATGCTATAGAGAAATCCGCGCCAATTATTGCGGCTCCAACAACCGCGGGTGTTCCACCCCATTCTGTCGTCGCAGCATCATCGGGAATCCGACTTCCACGAATCGATCTACCGAAGTTTGATGGTTCATACACCACCTGGCGAGCTTTTCACGACAGGTTTCAAGCTCTCGTTCACCATAACAAGGCCCTCGAAGACATCGACAAATTGCATTTTTTGCAATCATGCATAGTTGGTGATGCTAGTCGATTTTTGCAAAATTTTGCAATTGAGGCTGCCAGTTACGAGAAAGCGTGGGATCTTTTGAAGGAACGATACGATCACAAAAGGATACTTGTTCATATCCAAATGCAGATTCTTTTTGGACAACCTTCCTTGTCTCGTGAAACTGCTTCTGGACTTCGAGATCTATTATACACAACAAGAGAATGTCTCCTTGCACTGGAAAACATGGACGTACCAGTCTCTGAATGGGATACGGTGTTGATTTGGTTTCTTTTCCAGAAGTTGCCGAATATGAGCCAAAAACTGTGGGAAGAGAAACTAGGAAATAGGAAAGATTTACCGAATTTTAAAGAATTTACGGACTTTTTGGAGACAAGATTCCGGACTCTCGAGGTTGCGGACCAGCAGGAACTTGGAGTAGGGTATCGGACTAAAGATGAGCCATCCGTCAACATAAGGCATCGTGTACCAGCAGCAAAACCGAAGGTCTTACACGCTAAGCAAGCTGTTAAGCAGCCGTATCGACAAGCAGCCAAATCGAACCCTGCAGAGCAGCTGTCATGCAAGTTGTGCAACGAAGGTAAGCACACGCTCAGAAAATGCCAACGTTTTTTGAATATGGACATCTTGGGACGAAAAGATACAGTTCGTAGGCTCCAGGTCTGCGAAAATTGCCTATCCTACGGCCATCTAGTTCAAGCTTGTCTGTCAATTAGTTCATGCTATTTTTGCCAACAAAGGCATCATTCTTTGCTGCACTGCAACGCACAACAGATTAACAAACAACAACAACAGCCTGTAGCCAGTACATCTGCTCAGGGATTACAAAACAATACAAAGGTATTACAAGTGACAGTGAACCCAAATGCGCCTGAGTTTCAGCCGATGGGGGAACAACAGCTCCAGTCAAACGGACAAACGTTTAATTACCACGCGATAGATGGTGATCGCAAACACGCACATCAGGTGCTTCTGGCAACAGCGGTTGTTAAGGCACGAGCAGCGGACGGCAGGCTACGCCTTTTACGTGCTCTGATCGATACCGGCTCAGAAACGTCGTTTATCACCGAAGCTGCCGCACAACTGCTGAAATTGAAAAGGCAACGGAACATTGCCGAAGTATCTGGGTTAGGATTGGTCAGCAGCGGCACTACGCAACACTCCGTCGAAGTACGTTTTGCGTCCCGCCACTCGACGTTTGAGACTGCCGTTCAGGCTTTGGTCTTCAAGTCGCTGACTGGGCATCTCCCGACCCAACGAGTGATACCCGGCAAATGGAACCATCTAAAGGGTCTTTCGTTAGCAGATCCCCATCTCTACGAACCTGCACCCATTGATCTTCTATTAGGGAGTGACGTTTGTGCTCAGATACTTCTTCCCGAGATAAGAAGACCAGAAGATGGATTGGGACCAATCGCGCAAAAGACGGAGCTTGGGTGGATAGTGTTAGGGAAAGTTCCAGCGGAAATTCCCCGGCAAATTCGAAGCTTCGTCCAAATTACGGATTTGAGCTCACAACTGGAGAAGTTTTGGGAAATGGAAGAAATGCCGTTCCAGACACTTGAAACCGAGGAGAACATCGTTTGTGATGAAATCTTCAAGAAAAACACAAGACGTTTACCAGACGGACGTTATGAGGTAAAATTGCCATTTAAAAATGAAGGTCTCCCAGCAATGGGAACGAGTAGACAAGTCGCTTTCCGTAGATTTCTTCATCTGGAAAGGAGGCTTGATGCGGATCCGAAGCTTCGTACGGACTACAATAAATGTATCCGAGAATATAAAGAACTCCAACACATGGAGGAAATAGATGCAAATGATGCAGTTTTACAAACTCCATTTCATTATTTCTTGCCACATCATGCCGTTTTTAAGGAAGCAAGCTCCACAACGAAGCTGAGAGTAGTATTTGACGCAGCTGCGAAGGCTTCGGACGGGAAATCCCTCAACGACCGTTTACTTGTGGGTCCAAAATTGCAGTCGAGTATCATAGATCTCGTGCTAAAATGGAGGACTCACCGAGTCACCTTTACGGCCGACATCGAGAAGATGTATCGGCAAATTTTGGTTAGTTTCCCGGACCGATACTATCAGCTTATCATGTGGAGAGAGCAAAAGACTGCTCCTATACAATTTTACAAAATGAACACTGTTACTTTTGGCACAGCAAGTGCACCATACCTTGCTATCAAGGTCCTAACCAAAGTAGCTGAAGACGAAGAAGAAAATTTTCCGGTGGGGGCGAATGTTGTCCGTAAGGACATGTATGTCGATGACTTAATCAGCGGTGCTGATTCACTCGAAGAAGCACGGAAGAAGCGTGATGAAGCGAGGCAACTGTTGGCGTCTGCGGGCTTCAATTTACGAAAATGGACAAGCAACGTAAAGGAACTCATCGAGGATATCCCAGTTCAAGATCGTGAGCTTGATTTTGAACTTCCGTTCAATTCGGCCGACCACGTTAAGACGCTCGGGATTAAGTGGTATCCCAAAGATGATTGCTTTTCGTACCAGAACTTACAGCCGCCAACAGAAGCAACAACAAAAAGGTCAATGTTATCGACGATAGCCAAACTCTTCGACCCAATGGGATGGATTTCCCCATGCATCATCACGGCCAAGCTAATGATGCAGCGACTATGGGATCTTGGATATGATTGGGATGAACAGATTTCAACAACTTTGATGAAGGATTGGGACACTTTTCTTAGAGAACTTCCTTTGATCGAACGGCTTCGCATCCCACGGTGGACCAAGTTGAGCAAGACCAACAAGGCAATCGAGCTTCACGGATTTTGTGACGCTTCAACGAAAGCTTACGGTGCAGCAATCTATCTCCGCGTTCTTGATGTTGATGGCAATATCCATGTCAATCTTTTGTTATCCAAGACAAAGGTGGCACCAAGCCAACGAACGGTAACACTGCCTCGTCTAGAACTGTGTGGTGCTGTAGTTTTGGCTCAGCTGTTACAGTACACAAAGCAAGTCTTAGAAATTCAAGATGTCAAGATGTATGCGTGGACAGATTCTGCGATCGCATTAGCCTGGATACGCGCCACTCCCGCCAAATGGACCACATTCGTCTCTAACCGCGTTTCGGAAATCCAGCGGTTAGTGGGGATCGATTGCTGGGGACATGTCGCAACGCTTCATAACCCAGCCGATCTAGCGTCCAGGGGTGTATTTCCGTCAGAATTGAAATCACTGGAAACTTGGTGGTTTGGACCAGAATTTCTTAGGAACCAATGGGAGTTCGATGCTCCGCATCAACCCATCGAAAGTGATACAACTGAAGAAAAGCGGACGGTGAAGATACTCAACATTCATGTGTCAAATAGCAACAGTATCCTGCAAACTATATACAACTGTTCGAGCCTACTCAAGGTTGTACGGGTCATTGCACACTGTTCTCGATTTACAAAAAGGTGTCGACCGAAATTGGGGCTTATAGAAGGTCCGTTTAGCTCCAAGGAACTCGAGGCAGCACATATCATCGTCGTCAAGGCAGCACAACATGAGATGTTCCAAACAGAGATCCAACAAATTGTAGAGAACTCCAAGACTCCCAAGAACCTCCGCGCATTGAATGCCTTCATTGATGCTGATGGGATCTTACGAGTGGGCGGACGTTTAGAGAACTCCCTCCTATCCTATGATGCGCAACATCCAATTTTGTTAAAAAACAAACACCACTTCACAAGTCTGGTAATCAGAGAGGCGCATAAAAACACCCTCCATGGTGGCATCCAGCAGATGATAAGCTACATCCGACAAAAATATTGGATTGGGCAGATAAGGCGCAGCGTTAAGTATCAGCTTTACAGATGTCCTTCCTGTTATCGGCAAAAGGCTTCGGAGATGCAACAGCTGATGGGAAACTTACCTGCCGCTCGAGTGCGGATGTCTCGGCCCTTCAGTCACACCGGTGTCGACTACGCTGGTCCAATTGAAGTGAAGTCCTGGAAGGCTCGCGGTGCAAAAATTTTAAAGGGCTATTTTGCCGTATTTATTTGCTTGGCAACAAAGGCCATACATTTGGAGGTAGTATCAGACCTGACAACACAGGCATTTTTGGCAGCATTTCGGCGTTTCACGGCTAGAAGAGGAAGTTGCAAGCAAATCTACAGCGACTGCGGAACAAACTTCGTCGGTGCTAATAATGAATTAGCGAAGATGTTGAAGGAAGCACAACACGATTGGAAAGAAGTTGCAGAAACCTTATCAAATCACGGTACCGATTGGCATTTTATTCCCCCGGCTTCTCCACACTTTGGTGGATTATGGGAAGCGGGTGTGAAATCGGTCAAGTATCATTTAAAACGAGTTGTTGGGACCGAAAGGCTTACATTCGAGGAGCTCGCGACGCTTCTAGCTCAGATAGAAGCTTGTCTGAATTCGAGGCCCCTTTGCCCTCTCTCCGACAGCCTCGACGATTTGAACGCGCTCACCCCTGCACACTTTCTAGTCGGAGAATCACTACATGCTGTTCCTCAAGGCGAACTAAATACCAATATCAGCCATATGGAACGATGGAAGCGAGTTCAGTCATTAGCAGAAGGATTCTGGAAAAAGTGGAACTCTGAGTACCTAGCACGGCTTCAACAAAGACCAAAGTGGACAAAAATCCAGGCTTTGCCTAAAATAGGAGACTTAGTTCTTCTCAAGGATGAACGACTTCCACCAACGCAATGGAATCTCGCGAGAATAGAAGGAACACATGCAGGAGCTGACGGATTAGTACGTGTTGTCATAGTAAAAACTCAAAATGGACAAATGAAGCGACCTATTGCGAAGATTTGTCTTTTACCATCAACCGAATGCCCTGAACAAAACGCCATCATTTAAAATCGAAAACATGATACAATGTATAAATATCAAAGGAAACACATCTACAAAACAAAACCAATAATTCAATAATTTTGCATAAAACACCATGAACACAAAATAAAACAAATTAGTTTTTTTTTTATATTACTTTCATTTATTATCATAAACAGTAGTCAATAAAACACAAAATTTAATGAATTATTAACCAGATTATTCATCTTCATATTAAGCAAAACAAGCAATAATAATTTATTTAAAATATTTATTACCATATACTAAATTGAACAAATTTGCACTGTGACAAGACATGTAAATAATTCATAAATAAAATAACGAAAAACAATTTTAATTTGTAACAAAATAATCTTTATTCAATAATTGTTTACAAATCACGTTAACTTCATTTTAAATAAATACAATCCACAAATCAAACGTCAAACTCCATCGGCAAAACAAAATTTCCGAACAACAAAATTGAATTAACTTTAATATCAAATCGCATTTATATTAAGAATATATATTCACACAAAAAAAAAACATTTAAATCACACCGCGCCGGTTATTAATTATTAATTATAATTCGATCATATGCAATTAGCAATCAAAACAAATTTAATTTAATCGATTTAATTCGCCAAAGACAATTCACGCATCACTCAAAAAAGGAAAAAAAGAAGATAATAATAAGGAAATTTACACACTTCTTATATCAATAAATATCACATTTGCTTGAGTGAAAGTACTCACTCAAGCAAAAGGTAAACAAATTCCCGCACTTCAATTGGAAATCGAATTATTCCAACATTCTATGACACTATGTATTTAATATATATATTCCATATATTCCATGTATGTATATATATATATACACCAATAAGCCGACACCACGCCAATATCACGCCATGTCCTATGTAAATAATTGAATTCGAAAATAAATAATTAATTTAAAATTAAAACTATTTCAACAGAATAAAATGTAAAAGACACTCACTTCAAACAAACATACACCGCGGCCGCGAAATATAATTTACCCGAACGTACGCGCGCAACTCACCGACATACCTTTCATCAATTTCATTCACACTTGGACTTACCCGTCTAAATCATAACACAACCGATTCAAATTCTTTAATTAAACGCACCATAATTTACTTTAAATCAATTAAAATTAAAATATTATAATAACTAATTAATAAAATAAAAACAAAAAAAAAACACCAAACGAATCTATTTTCACCCGTCAACCAAAATGATACTATTATATTATAACAATTAACAATACCTAACTGCGACCTTAGTATAGGTGTATTTTGTGTCGCTACAGTTCATTGAGAGACAAAAGTAGGGATTTTTGTATGTATTGTCACGTCACATAGTGTTGCGCTCTATTTGATTGCATTATCTTATACATTAATGAATTTGTTATCTCTTTTCAAATGAGCCATTAGCCGATGACGTCGGTATTGCAGTTGATTCGAATGGTCAGGGATGGTGATTTAATTTGAGAGGCGGCAGAATGTTCGAACATACAGGGATGCCAAACGGAGAGGTGACGGCGGTGCGAACCTAAACTAGATACGAACAAACCTTGGAGTTACAAATGCGTTCCACACGATCCACAAGGCAAAATCATAAAATTGCTTGTCATTCTATTTTATAATAAAGAATTCGATTGAACAAAGAAGTGGTGTTTTTTCCTTTGTCTTAATAATTTTTACTTTACATATAGATCGATATTAAAGTATTTAATTTACACAATTCCTAATTAATTTTAATAATTATACACGGAAACAACTTAATTTAACTTAAACTTAACTTAAAAACTAAATTAAAACTAATTTTGTACACTGAGGACATCAGCGGAGTCACCAAAAATCATCCTTTAATATCAGCTACAGCAACAGTAACACACAAAGCAGTAAGTTTGCCTTTTTAAGTGTCGTAAACTTGTCTACATTTGACAACTGTTGTATTCTGAAACTAAAAATTATAAATATGGTAAGCTGCAGAAAGGTATTTTAAGTAAGATGATTAAGGATCTTACCAATTTTAAAAAAGCTCCAAAAGAGCGTAGGGTGAAATCTTATGCCACAGGTCGTCTCAGTAAATTAGAAGATGATTTGTACAGGTCAAAATCCTACCACGAAGATATCATTGGGACAAGTTTGCTGGAAGATAATATACAAACAGAAGAGTTAGAGGTAGTATATGAACAAATAAATGATAAATACCTTGAATATCGTGCAGAGTTATTAAAGGCAATCGAGAAATCTTCGCCAATTATTGCGGCTTTGTCAGATACGGGTGCTCCGCCCCTTTCTACAGCTGCACCATCATCGCATACGGGGATTCGACTACCTCGGAATCGATCTGTCAAAATTCGACGGTTCATATACCACCTGGCGTGCTTTTCAAGATAGGTTCCAGGATCTCGTCCACAATAATAAGAGCATAGACGACATTGACGACAAACTGCAATTTTTACAATCATGTTTAATTGGTGATGCAAATCGATTTTCGCAAAAATTTGTCAGTGGAGGCTGCGAATTATGATAAGGCTTGGGAGCTTTTGAAGGAAATGTATGACCATAAGCGCATTCTGGTCCCACATCTAAATGCAGAAGCTTTTTGGTCAACCCTCCGCGCCTTGTGAAACTGGTGGTGGTCTTGGAGATCTTCTCTACACAACAAGAGAATGTTGTCTGGCGTTGGAAAACATGGACGTTCCGGTATCTAAGTGGGATACGGTTCTCATTTGGTCCCTTAACCAAAAACTTCCTGGTACGAGCCAAAAACTATGGGAAGAGAGGTTAGGAAACTGAAAGGACTAACCAAATTTCAAAGAATTAACCGATTTTTAGGAAACTCGTTTCCGGACTTTTTAAGCTGTTGGCCAGCAGGAAACTATAGAGCGGCAGGCAGAAACAAAGATGAGCCACCCGTCAATCCAAGGCCTCGTTTCCAGCCAGCCAAAGCAAAGGTGTTGCCTGCTAAAGAGCTTTAATTGGAAACAAATATCTATTAACATCTGAAGCCATAAAAATCCTTCAGAAAAGTATAATTTGATATAATGAACAAGTGTTTTAGAATTCAAGCCTTCCCATTTACGATAAACCAAACTACCAAATACTATCCTCGGTAATATAGGGTTTTCAATAAGATCGGGTAGTAATCGTGGTGTTTGCGTTGGGGCACGTAGCGCCATCCTGCTGGAACCACATGTTGTCTATGTTCATAATATTCAAATTGGGCCTTTAGAAATTAGTTTTCAGCTTCAGTTGAGATCATCCCATATAAGGCAATTTTGTTTTTTTTTTAACACAGCCATTTATCCAAAAATGCGCCTCGTCACTTAAGATTTTTCGGCCAAAATTGGGTTCCTCTTCCAAACGACTCGAAGCCCAATCAGCAAACAAACGTCGTTGTCTATAGTCATGAACTTTGAGCTCCTGGGTTAGTTGGATCTTGTATACGAGTGTAGGCCAAAGTCGCCAAGTTGAAGTCTGTGAAAGGCCGAGTTCTTGTGCACGGCGAGGAATAGACTGCCTCGGGTTCTGCTGTACACCTTCACGGGCCGCGGCGATGTTCTCTGCCGATCTTGGGTTCCTTGAAGGTACGGGTATTAGCTGATTGTTTATAGAACTGGTCGTCTCAAATTTGGCCACCAAAGTTGAAGAGTCGACTGTAAAGGGCGACCACTTCTACCATAAAATTCAACGTTTCCATAAACGAACACTCAGTTTGATAATAAAGTTTTATCATTTGAAAGGTGTGTTGAATCATGATGATTTGGCATAAGCAACAGAATAATAAACAAAACATTTGACAGATGTCACTAAAAAAAATGGCCAAAATGTAACAGCAGCAATTTAAAAACCTTATATACGATATTATATCTATCAGTGCTCATGTTTATAGTGTACAAGGCAGATTTATGTGTAAGTTTGTGCAAAAGTAAAAGTTCCTGCTAATGCGAATACTATGGTTTTCATATACAAACATAAGATCAGCCATCAGCGTTCTTATTATAGAAATAAAAGCATTCCGATCTTATGCCATTTAATGAACTCATCCAAAAAAATCATCATTCATTGCATCCTTTTCGGAGACTATATGTACCCCCTTTGCTAGATCCTTCTTCTATTTCTTTGTCGAAACGCATTCGATTTCACTGCCTTCTTTTGTACATAAATTGGTTTATTACAATTTGAAGAGCGTAAAATGAATTCCTTTTAAAATAATTTTCCTGTCAATTCCCTTTTCTGTTCATCCGGTTGTTCAAATACTTACATATATTTATATGTATGGTAAGTACGAATATCCCTTCAGACCTTCAGGTTGTGCTTCTTAAATTTGTAGGTTTATTCTTGGATGATTTTTAAACTAGTTTCCTCTAGTGAGCTCCTCCCTAACGTAATGAAGTGAAAAACAGCTCTCATACAAATACATATATAAGAGTAGGTACTTGTGCTATAAACCCATATAAATGTGTAGTACAAGTTAAGAAAACTATCAATGAACAGCCAGCTTTATACCCACATATGTTTATATGAAGCATGTCCTGTTTTATTTCTTAGCACAGATATATTTTTATTCCAATAAGCTTCTCATGTTTACTCGAAAGATTGTATATCGCCACTTCATGGTTCATCATCAGGAAGAAAATGTTCTCTCTAAAAGTTGTGTTGTCCTTCTTCTTGAATTTTGCATTTATTCGTTATTTTATCTATAAAATGGGACATATTCAATTGTCCAATATGATTTCCTACTCCTAGTTTCCTGTTCCGTGTGGAGTAATTTGTTTTGATGGCTCAAGAACACGAAATAGGAAGAAACCTTATATCCTATGTAAAGAGGATAGCAAGTATATGTGTATGGGTTTGTAATGGATCTTGAATGTACCTTGACTACAGATTTTATATATTCGTTTACTTAGAAAGAAATATTTACTTGTACATATAAAAGTTATATTTATGTGAATCAAGCAATCAAGCTATTTGATGTACACTTACCTGCCTAATAAATAAAATGGCTGCACTCCTATATCAATGATTTTGAAATGCTAAGCTATAAACTAAAAAGGTAACTATTTAACTTATCAATAAAGTTGTTTGTCTCTGTGATCTATTTTTAGTTTTATTTGGCATTTCAAAATGAATACAATCGAAATTCGATATCTTGAAAACTGGTCATCATTTTTTTATTTTACGAAACTGAAATGCAAACATATTTTAATAAGCTCTTAATAACTGCATACCAAAAATATTTTTAAACTAAAAATGAAAAAATTCGTACAAATAGAATTAATTTAAAAAAAAATTCTGCAACGGTTTTTAAATAAAAAATTTGGAAAATTAAGTTTTTTTTTGCCAAATCAAATGGTATTTAAATATCGATTAAACAAACTTAAAATACAGAAAATATTTGTTAAGAGTTTCTTTGGAAGCTAGTAGAACCTAACAGTGTATTTTATTTCAATTAAATGCATTCAAAATTATTCTGGTTAAAAATGTTCAGTATCTTACATATAGTAGTACCCGCAGCATGATGGTTAGTGCGTTGGACTGTCATGCAAGGGGTCTTGGGTTCAATCCCTGCCTGTGCCACCTTAATTTAAAAAAAAAAAAAAATGTTCGCGGGTACTGCCTCTTGCGAGGAATTGACAAATCCTTCAAGAGTAATTCTTGCCATGAAAAAGTGCTTTCTCAAACTAGCCGTTCGGATTCGGCCTAAAATTGTAGGTCCCTTCCATTCCTGACAACAGTACTCGCACACAGGAATGGTTGAGAGTTGTAAGTCACTAGGCCCTGGTTCACAACGGACTGTTGCGCCACATTGATTGTAAGTCTTAACCTTTCATATTTTAACTTTAAAGGAACGCTGAAACATTTATACTAAAAAAATTATTATAATACAAAAATAAATTAAATATAAAAATGGCATATTTAAAAAATGTGTTAAGATTCAGGACTTCTAAGCGTTTCAAAAAATATTAGTTTGTAGGTGCAGGAAAAAAATAATTTTGGCGACCTGTGTAAATTTTTGGTGTATGTTGAAACACTGTTTCTTCCACAAAAATTTAGTGTTTGGTGTTTTTTATGCGGGTTGGTGGACTAATTGGAAGTACGGCTTCCCTAAAAAATATGCTGGCAGGAACGTTACATGCATTTGTGAAGGCTTTAGATCCATGACTGTTGACTTTTTCGGTAATCTATTTGAACAAAAATGATGCTTTAGTTTTAATATGACGGACGCGGCCGTCATCGTTGAGGCTCAACATGTCATTTATTAAAAGAACAATTTTTTGGAAAATGCCATCAAAAATTCGATCTCCAGATTAGACCACGTGTGATCTATGTTAATTTTAATCAAAAAAGATAATCTTTCCTTTATACCCTCGAGCCTAATTTCCGTCGTACTGTCAAGTACAAAGATCCGTTCTTAAGCCATACTATGCGAATGTGGAATGCCTTACCACACTTTATTTCCCAGCCATTGCAAGATTCAGGAATTCAAAACTAATGTGCACCGACACCTCCTTTCAAACCTTATCACCCTTTCCACACACTGTGCCTTGCATAACAATAGTAATACTATCAACTTAAGTGTGCGCTCATTGTAAAAAATATGTAGGTCAGTTTAATTAAAAATCATCTTATTTTATTCTAAATCAAAGTTTTATACCTCTAAGAAAAACAACCTATGTATATACATTTTCCTAAAAATTTTGTTCACATATCGGCTTAATCTTGAAATAGGTTTTGAATATTCGCACTTTCCGTTTTCGATAGTTTTAAAAAACTAATTATTAACTTCCCATAGGAAGTTATTGTAATTGGTCCGATATATCGACATTTCTCGACGTTTCAAAGGCAATAGAGTCGAAATAAAAGATTTTTAGAGAGATGTCTGTGAGTGCGTGTGTACGTACTTTTGCGAAGTTTTTTTTCGTCGTCCATAGTTCAAGAACTAGTAGTGATATCGACTTAAAAAAAATTGTCATACAAATAATAATGCAGAAAGATAAAGAAAGGACTCTCAAAACAATTGAGTGGGTGGTTTATTTGCCATAGTAATTAAAAAAAAAATGTGAACATTTTTTTTAACCCTATATATTTCATGAATCAATTTTATATTATGTATTGTAACGTGATACCAAACAAATATAATTTGGTAAAAATACAAATTAACGGTTTCTTATAAATAAAAACATTGAAAAAAAAATATTTGTCACCTCGAAAATTTTACGAACAAAAATGATTTTTTTCTTCAAAACAATTTTGTGCAACGAAAAATAACGTTTTTAACATCTGGTAAAATATTGTGAAAAAATGTTAAAATGTATATACAAAATAAAAAACTAAAAAGAGGCTGGGATGCGACCCACACTGATAACTTCCCATCCCATCTGTCGATTTGTCTTGCTTAAAAGTTTGTTTATATGTACTCGTATCAATTTTTACAAATATTTTTTGTAGATTTTATTTTTTTATGAAAAAACGGACTGTTGGATTTTTATATAAAAATTACTGAATATCGAAAAACAATTTTCTTAATTTTTGAAAAGCTATTTGAGTCGAAAGTAAATTTTAACCAAGTTTTAGTGTTGTTCTTTTTTTAGAGTTTTATTTTTTGTAAAAAAAACTTTCAACTCGATTTTTTCAAAATTTTATCAGATGTCAAAAACAATATTTTTTGTTGCACACAATTGTATTGGATATGAAATCATATTTTAGTCGTAAAATTTTGGAGGTGCCAAATTTTTTTTCAGTTTTTTTGATTTATAAAAACAAAACCGTTATATGGATTTTTTTTTAAATATACTTCTTTGATATCACGTTACAATATACTATATAAAATTTAATTCAAGTCTCTAGCGTTTTCGGTTCGTAAGATATTAGGGTTAACCAAAATTTTCACCTTTTTTTCAAACTGCTATGGTAAAAAAAACCACTCACGCAATTTTCTTGAGAGCCCTTTCTGCATCTTTCTGCCTTATTATCTGACCAGCAACATTTATTTGAAATCGATATCTCTTCTGGTTCTTGAGCTATGGACAACGAAAAAAAAACGTCGTGAACGTACGGACGTACGAATGTACGTACGCACGCAAGCACAGACATCTTTCTAAAAATCATTTATTCAAATTCATTTAAAATTTATTTGCTACACGAAATATCTTTTCAAAAATTTGAGATGGCTTCCAACTAATTTTATCTTATAAAAAAATTTACTATCCACTCAAACAGCTTCTCTAGAATTAAAAATATTGCCTTCAAAAAAACTTTTATCACACAGAAAATTTTGTTTTCGATATTCAATAATTTTTTATAAAAATCCAACAGTCAGTTTTTTCATAAGAAATTAAAATCTACAATAACTAGTACCCAAAATTCGTACTAATTGATGTTCGGTTTTCGAAATTTCGTGAATAATAGAAGACATTGACTTCAAATCAATTTAATTCTTCCAATTTCTATTTGTTTATATAAGAATTACATGTTTTTAAGAAATGATACTAAATTTGGTAAAAATTTTTATTCGACTAATAACCTCGTTAACAAAACTAGATTTTGAAATAAAAGTTAAGTTGTATAAGCAAAAATTCCATCTACAATTTTTTTTAGTAATTTAACGATTTTCACCAAAAATGTGTTTCGTCTGTCAAAAACACATAAAATCTTAAAGATTTTCAAAAAATTTAAAATTTTTAGAGAAAGATCAAATATTCAGATTTTTTAAAAAGAAACTTTGAATGAGAGATAGTCAATTCGATATTATATATTTGAAGGAAACAGACATTTTTATTTTGACTTGAAATTCCTGAAACAGGTATAATTGCATCTTTATTTTTGTTTAATGCACATAAAGAATGTAAGGCATACCTAAAGTGTTTTCTTCATCCAAACTAGGGTTTAAAGTACCCGAGCGTTAGGAAAATAGGAAAGGATTCAAACGAGATACCGGTACATTGGTCTTAAAGTTCTTAACATCGAAATCCGAGGGAAAAATAGAGTTGGCCAAAGCATTCCACATTCTCGATGTGCGATTCAAGAAAGAATTTCTGTATTGGACAGTACGCCCGAAATTGAGCTCATAGAAGGGCGAGTATTACGGCTGAATGGTTTAAGGGGTGGAAAGCAACTGGCTAATTTGACAAAACATTGTTTGTAAAAATATCGATAAAACAACGAAAAGCATGAAACAATTAGAGAATGTTTCTCATTATGTTCTTAATTTCTTT